>NC_133455.1:121436874-122076874 GCF_048565385.1 Saimiri boliviensis
TCTGAAGTAATATGTATTTTAAGAGTTTTTTTTTTTTTTAAATAGAAGTGGTAGAGCATAAATTATAAATCTTTAATAAGGTAATAAAAGGCAAACATTATTGCTCTGGGTAAAAGTTGGCTAATGCTTTCGGATTTATTTTCGAAATCTTCACAGACGACGCTCAGCATCCTATCAGCCCTTGGCAGAGACACATGCTGCAGCCTAAATCCACTAAATTCTGGCTCTCGCCCAAAGTGTGTAGCCAGTATCCACAGAGACTGGGAAAAGCATCCTCAAGCCAGGGCGGCTTTCTCCTTCTCAGCTCTAAATTGCTTCCTTTTTCGGTGGGAGCAAAAACTCCGAGGCGTTGTGTGAGCGCCTAATGAGCGTACGTTCCTCCGTCCCTCGACGTACCGTAGAGTTTCTGCTGAGCTCCTAGCGGAACTACAGCTCCCACGATGCACCCAGGTTCTAGAGCGGTCAGAGGGGCAGCTTCCGGTTTAGGACAGCGCGGCTGCGCACGGAGTGTAGTCTTATTGGCTCGAACCGCCTCGTGCGATGCGCGTCACGGCGACGTGGGGGCGGGGAGACGCGGCGGCGGTGGCGGAGGCGGTCGCGGTCGCGGCGGGGCGAGCGCGATTCCAGAAGCGGCATCGCGGCGGCGGCAGCGGCGGCGGCTACACCGGGCTGGGCCCCCTCCCTCTTCCGTTCCCCCCTCCTTCCCCTTCCCCTCAGCACTGGTTCCCGAGAAGTCCGGGAGGCGCGGCGAGGCGGCGACCGGCTCCGGGTGAGGGTCTCTGGAGTGTGGGCGCCGTTTGGGCTCAGAGGGAGAGCCTGGGGTCGGGGGGAGGTGAGGGCTGAGGCGGCGAGTGTCTCCGGCGCGGGCCGGAGAGTGCGCGTTCGGCCAGGCCCGCAACTTGATCCCTAAGTCTGACCTGCCGCCCGGCGCGGGGTGCGGTGGTCCGACGGGCGGCCGTGGGGGGCCTGGAGCCGCCCTCCTTGCGACCGCAGTGGAGGAGCCCGGCGCCCACCGCCCGCCTCGTCGCGTCTGTAGCGGCGAAGGGTCGGAGCCCGCCGCCGTCAGCTCTGCGCACCTTCGGGTGCAGTTGCTCCGGCTCACTGTCCGCGGAGAGGATCTGCCCGCCCCTCTTCGTCTCCGTCTCTTCTGTCTCTTACAGGAATTTCTTTGGTGGAGGCTTGGGATGGGCTCCCCAAGCACTTCTTTCAGTGACTGGGGTGGGCAGAGCTCCTCGCCTTTCTCTGGTGGCGCGTCAGGCAGCCTTCTTGGTACCTTGGGTCCTGTTCTCCTAAGCCCCGGTCCGTCAATGTTGGCTTCTTTTAAAATTACTGCTAACAGGATTACAAATCAGTTTTTAGGGAGCTCGGAGAGAGTTTGGTTTGGAAACTGATAGTCTTTTTTCTCCTCCTGGCTTTCGACCTTGATTTAAACGTTTGCCTCTGAAATTTTGACAACTTCGTAAAATGGTCCAAAAGGGAATTTTGGTAGAAAGGTTTAAATTCCTAATTGGGATGTTATGGGGTACAGTGACTTCATTGCAGGTTGTTGACATTTTTTATTTATTTCTTTTTTTTTTTAAGTAGGATGGTCTTTGAATTTTTTGACTCTGGGTTTCTGAGACTTGGTTATTGTCCCTATTTATGTTCCAAAGCAGACTTTTTAACCACCCCTTCCTCTCACCAAGGGAATCCCTTTACACGCCAAGAAATCTGTCATAACATTTAAAATCATTTGATCACAAAACTTTTCCAAACGAAATGTTAAAAATTCCTTCAGAAAAAAATTCCTTCTACCCATAGCTTTATTTTTTTGCGGGGAGATTATAAATCTTGGCAGTTGTAATGTTTGAAGTGTCCTCTTACCAAAGGCCATTGTTGTGTCTCCTTAAACGACTCTTAGGTAATTCCTGGATGTTTTCATCCGTTCTTATAAATTTGTTGTCAGCGTGCTGATTGTGATGATCTGTAACCAAAATTCATCAGTAAAGATTTCCACACATGTGGCAGCTGCTTGTTGGTGAATTAGGAAATTTGAAAAAGTTGCAAGTTAAATGTGAGAGACATATTTCTTCTAACTTCTGATTGTAACTGCCCACCAGTATACATACGTTCCTATCTAGTCTTTGGTCTGATTAGCAGATTTCCTCTTTTTATTTGGCACGAGAAATGAAAGTAGGATTTCCAGAGCCTTTAAGAGTTTTTTTTTCCCCCATATCTCTTAGGCTCCTTGTATGAATTTATAAATGATTGGGGTTTACTATCAACAATATCAGTTTAGCTGGTGAACCTTTTTTTTTTTTAAAGTATAAATCACATTTCGTTTCCCAAAATGAAAATAATTTTATTCTTTTTTTCACAGATTGACAAATTTTACAGCCTGCAGGCCAAGTCTTGCCAGTTATCTCTTTTTGTAAATAAAGATGTTATTAGGCCTGGCACGGTGGCACATGCGGGTAATCCCATCACTTTGGGAGGCTGAGGAGGGCATATAACTTGAGGTCAGGAGTTTGAGACCAGCCTGGCCAGCATAGTGAAAGCCCATATTTATTAAAACTACGAAAATTAGTCCGGTGTGTTGGCACATGCCTGTAATCCCAGCTACCCTGGAGGCTGAGGCAGAATGGTTTGTTTGAACCTGGAAGGTGGAGGTTGCAGTGAGTGGAGATTGTGCCATTGCCCTCCAGCCTAGGCAACAAGAGGGTAACTCCATCTCAAAAAAAAAAAAAAAAAGTTTTTGTTAGAACATAGCCATATGCTGTCGTTTAGATATTGTCTGTGGTGTCTTTTGTGGTACAGCAGCAGAGTTGATTAGTTGTGCCAGAGACCCATATGGCCTGTAATACCTAAATATTTGTTTACAATGTGACCCTTAATAGAAAAAGTTTGCCCAGCTTCGTTAAAACTGATACATAGTCAATGTTGAAAACTAAAATGAGTCCCTAAATTGTAAAGGAGAAAGTAAAAATTATCTACAAGTACACCGCTCAGGGATTGTTTTTGTGTGATTATAGAACCTGTTGGTGATTATTTTTTATATAAATGAACTCTGAACTCACATTGTTAAATGTTGGTTTGTAATTGCTTCTTTTCTTTTTTTGGCGGGGGCGGGGGGGCAGAATTTTGCTCTTGTTGCCCAGGCTGGAGTGCAATGGGGTGATCTCGGCTCACTGCAACCTGCACCTCCTGGGGTTGAAGCGATTCTCCAGACTCAGCATCCTGAGTTGATGGGATTACAGGCACTCGCCACCATGCCTGGCTAATTTTCTTCTTTTCTTTTTTTGTATTTTTAGTAGAGACGGAATTTTACCATGTTGTCCAGACTGGTCTCAAACTCCTGACCTCAGGTGATTCACCCTGTAATACCTAGATTCACCTTTGCCTCCCAAAGTGCTGGGATTACAGCTGTGAGCAACCGCTTGGCCGTGTAATCTGCTTTTTAAAAAAGTATGTCATTATTTGTATTTTCTTTCTTTCTTTTTTTTTTGGTGCTGTGACTCAGATTGCATTTGGTTTTTGAATGCTTTTGTATTTTCTGCATTTGCAGTCTTTCTAGAAAGGGGCTGTGAACTAGGTGTTCCTGATTTGTCTTACCAGTCAAGATTTAAAAAGAAAATTCAGGAATTATGAAATTCTTGGTAATGAAGATGCTGATACTTAACGTTTATTGAACACTTAACTATGTACTAGACAATTTTCCACTACTTTACATGTATTGAATCATTTAATGGCTGTGGCAGCTCTGTGAGTACATACTATGATTTCTGTTATACAGGTGAGGAAACTAAGGCAAGGAGAAAAATTAAGTAACTATTGAAGTTTATCAGCTAGCAGATAGCTGGTGGAGGTAGGATTTGAATTCATGCAGTCTGATTTGAGAACCTAAATTCTTAACAATATGCTACAGAGCCTCTCCTTATATTATTGCTCAGTGTAGAAAGTTTAGAGAGTCCAGAGATATTCAGTCATCCCTTGGTGTCTGTAGGGGTTGTTTCCAGGACCTTTCATGGATACCAAGATCCACAGATGCTGAAATCTCTGATATAAAATGGCATAGTATTTGCGCATTACCTGTGCATCTCCTCCCAAATACTTTGTATCATTTCTAGTTTACTTACAATACCTAATACAATGTCAATACTATGTAAATAGTTGTTACACTGTATTGTTTATGGAATAAAGACAAGAAAAAGTTTGCACATTCCAAATACAGATGCAGTATTAAAAAAATTTTTTTGGATCCAAGCTTGGTCGAATCCACAGACATAGTTTACATAGGGCTGTGTTCCAGTTTTTTTTTTTTTTTTTAGGATTTCTCTCTGTAGCTCAGGCTGGAGTGCACTGGTACCATCATGGCTCTGCAGCCTCGACTTCCCAGGCTCAGGCGATCCTCCCGCCTTAGCCTCTCAAAGTATTGGGATTATAGGCATGAGCCATTGCACTTGGCCGCAAGTTGTTTTTCTAAAAAAATGGGATCAAGCCCCATGGTGACTTGTGCCTGTAGTCTCAGCTACTTGAGAGGTTGAGGTGGGAGGACTGCTTAAGGCCAGGAGTTTGAGACCAGTCTGGGCAACATAGCATGACTCTTTGTCTCTTAAAAAAAAAAGAAAGTGGGCTGGGCATCGTGGCTCATGCCTGTAATCTCTGCACTTCGGGAGGCTGAGGCAAGTGGATCACCAAGGTCAGGAGTTCAAGGCCAGCCTGGCCAACATGATGAAACCCTGTTTCTACTGAAAATTCAGAAAAATAGTGGGGCTTAGTAGCACATGCCCCTGTAATCCCAGCTACTTAGGAGGCTGAGGCAGGAGAATCGTTTGAATTGCTTGGAGGCGGAGGTTGCAGTGAGCTGAGATCACACCACTGCACTCCAGCCTGGGCAACAAGAGCAAAACTGTCTCAAAAAAAAAAAAAAAAAAAAAAAGTGACCAAACCATTCATTTAGAAGTGTGCTTTTTGGTGGTTTTCAAGCTACAGTGCTGTTGGACTTTTTAATGTAAACATTCTTGATTTACTAATTTTCAGATTAATGACAAAATTTATTTTTTTTTGGAATGGAAGACTGGCTTGGATATTACTTTTTCTCTCTTTTCTTTTTCTTTCTCCCTTCCTTTCTCCCTCCATTCTTTTCCCTTCCTCCCTCCCTTCTTTTCTTTCCTTCCTCCTTCCCTCTCTCCCTCCCTCCCTTCTTCCTTTCCTTATCTCATAGTGGCAGCAGCTTTTTCCCAAAGGAATGTTTATTTTTTGATTGGACATTTTGGCTATACCTAATCATCGAAGTTCTTTTTTTTTCTTTATCTCTGGATTTGGAAAATGGATTCACTTTGGTTTTCTTCCTCATGAATTCTTTTTGGTCTGTCCAGCCATTGCAATTGCTAATCGTGTCTCCTTGTCAGACTTTGGTTTTTTTGAAGGTCGTCAATGTTTCAAAAAATTACTTGCTCCTTATCACAATCTATTTCAATACATTTCCTCTTGAGCTTTCCCTGGGGGCAGCTCTGAATTTTTTTCTTAGTTGAGCCATGCAGATTTTCTGGAAGTCATCCTTTAGCTTTGGCTTTCCACTCCTCCATAGGTGCCGTTCAGCTTCTTGGAGATCTCTTGCAGTTTGTACTCATCAGCAGATTCACCAGCAGCACCCTCCTTCTCACTGAGACTGGTGCTTCCCCACCCATCTTTATCATTTTTATCCTTTCCTTTTTCTTCTTTTTTATTTTAATTTTTTTAGACAGAGTCTTACTCTGTTGCCCAGGCTGGAGTATAGTGGTATAGCTCAGTGCAACCTCTGCTTCTTGGGCTCAAGTGATCCTTCCACTTCAGCTTCCCAAGTAGTTGGGATTACAGGCATGCACCACTATGCCTGGCCAACATTTGTATTTTTTTGTAGAAATGGGGTTTTGCCAAGTTGTCCAGGCTGGTCTTGAACTTCTGGCCTCAAGCGATCCTCCTCCCTCAGCCTCTTGAATAGCTGGATTTAACAGGCAGGAGCCATTGTGCCTGGCCATATTCTTACACTTGAGTTATTGGGGTCTCTGTCAGCTTACTCTGAAATTTATTCTGCATCATCTGAGGATTTGGAAGAACTGAATCACAGTTGTAGTAGACATTGTCATATTATTACCTTGTGTGTTTTAAACTGGGACAGGTCTTAAGGAAGGTCTTCTATCATGGCTAGGGGACATTGAGTATTACCTCCTTTTTTTTTGAGATGGAGTCTCGCTCTGTCACTCAGGCTGGAGTGCAGTGGCACCATCTCTCAGCCTCCCAAGTAGCTGGGACTACAGGAACCTGCCATCACGCCCAGCTAATTTTTGTATTTTCTTTTTTTAGTGGAAACAGGGTTTCACCATCTTGGCCAGGCTGATCTTGAACTCCTGACCTTGTGATCCACTTGCCTCAGCCTCCCAAAGTGCTAGGATTACAGGCATGAGCCACCGTGCCCGTTCGAGCTATTATCTCTTATATAGTATTGATTTGGACTGTCATGTCTTCCCCAAAGTTCTTGTCCATAATGGTTGGTCACAGTCATGAGCAGTAACTGAATGATCTCTGGGACTAACAGGTCATGAAATACGTGTTCAGCAAACAGAATGATTTCTGTTACTTCTCTGTGGTGCTGCAGCAGAAACTTTTGCCCAAAGGCATAGAAGTTAGAAGGCTTATGAATTCCTGCCAATCTGGAGATAAGACTTATGAGCATCATGTTACTTCGAACTTCTCCTTAGCTATGTGCTTCAGGAGTGTTTTGGTAAAACTTTGGGGATTGTGAATAAGGCTAATAGCTTAAAACTTATATACCTTGAGTTTTTTCTTCTTTTATTTCTTGGGCACTTTTCCTAACCTTTTCAAGGTTTTGTGTTTGGAGCCACTCTTCCCAGTGACACACTGCAGTAGTAGGCCTCTTGTCACTTTATCTTCAGATTTTGAGTCTGTCCTATTTGTTTCTCTTCGTCATCTTATCCTAGGAAGAATGTCAAGGCAGCAACCGGTATCTTGAAACATGCAGTTGTGATGACATTGACAGTTTTGGCATCAGTCCAGATGTTTCTTGTGGAGTTCAGTTATCATATCCAAAGATATCTTGGCTGCAATTACATTGCCGTCTCTTAATATGGTGTATATGAAATTCTGCAGTACTATATTCACTTTATTTTTGGGTTTTACAGTTAATATTCTTGCTATCAGTCATAACATGAGGATGTAAAGTCTCACAAGCTTATGGCAATATGGAAGTTCAAAGAAGAGCTCTAGCAAACTTGATGGATTGATGCGATACTTATTTTTCAGCAAGATCAAAGCTTCGCAAAATGTTATTAGATGATCTTGATTCAAGACAGTGTAAATGTAGGAAAGTAGATCTTTTAGCCCTTGGGGAACGTTCTGGGTAACAGTGACCAATCTGTGCCATAAATATCACCAGTTCTGCCAGCTCTTTTCTGGGTTTATTTGGTTTTAATTGGAGAACCTCCACGTGTGATTTGTAGTGCATATAGTACTGCTGTAGGAACCCTTTAATGTCAGCCAGTGGATCCACTTTATTAGATTCTGTAGCTGCTGTTTGTTACTGGGCAGCTAATTTCTGCAGGACATGTTGGCTGTAGACTGGATCCACAGTGAGTAGTTCTCAGAGAACCCATACCACTGACCCTTGCAAATGCATCTCAGCGGTGGTGAGGAGTTGTATTTCTGGATGTGACCAGAAACAGCACTTGGGAGCTCAGCAGGTGGTGCTGTCTTGGCTGATTGTGTGTGTGTGTGTTTGGGGTGTATGTGTTTTATTTTACTTTATTTCTGAGACAGGGTCTCTTGCTCTTTCACCCAGGCTGGAGTGTCATGGCACAATCTCGGCTCACTGCAGTCTTGACTCAAGGAGTCCTCCCACCTCAGACTCCCACGTAGCCAGGACTACAGTTGCACGCCACCACGCCAGGCTAATTTTTGCATTTTTAATAGAGACAAGATTTCACTATATTGCCCAGGCTGGTCTTGAACTCCTGTACTCAAGTGATTCTCCTTGCCTTGGCTTCTCAAAGTGCTGGGATTACAGGTGTGAGCCATCATACCAGGCCCTGTGTGTATGTTTTTAAAATTAATATTTGTGGCTTACTTTATATCTGCATCTACTCTGTTCTTTTTAGTAGTTCTCTAGTGTATTATTGAATTGATATGCTATAACTTAATACTGTAGTGCTCTTATTGCTGGACATTTAGATTATATAAATGGATTGTAAATTGTCCATACATTTTATGTATATTTATTGCAAGTTAATTCCCCTTTAGTAATTTTGTAATAGTTGAAGAAAATACATTTTTCATTTTGATGTATATCATCAGACTGCCATCCAGAAAGGTCACAGCAATGTAAACTCTCGCCTGAAATGTGGATGGGGTCTAGCTTCTCTATGTCATTACAAACTTAAAAAAAAAAAAATCTTCGTTTATCTGATAGGAGGTTAAACATTTCCAGTATATTCTGTCTAACTGGGAGATGTGTTTTGTTTCAATAGCATTCTTTTGAAGTTGATTTATGATTACTTTAGGTGGAGCATGCGTTCTGTTCCTGGTACTCCCTTAGGTGGAGCTGCTCCACCTATTTACATTCTCTTGTTGGCTTTTGAAAGCATATAGTTTTGCTATCACCGATCAAAAAGAATCTGGGTGCGTGTCTAATAGACGATATATTTCTTGAGGGTAAGGAACATATAACTTTCTTCATGTCTGCTGGCAGGTCTGGTATATAGCAGGTGGTGAGTAAATAGTCCTTTAAAAACCTAAATTGGTTCATGTTCTTTGGGCTTACTGCTGAGTGAAGTGCTTTAATTTTGCTAAAAATAATCTTTTCAAATTGTGAGACATAAACTTGAAAAAATGCAGTATAGGCCAGGTGTGGTTGCTCACGCCTGTAATCCCACCACTTTGGGAGACCAAGGTGGGCGGATTACTGAAGTCAAGAGTTCAAGACCAGCCCGACCAACATAGAGAAACCCTGTCTCTACTAAAAATACAAAAATTAACCGAGCGTGGTGGTGCATGCTTGTAATCTCAGCTACTCAGGAGGCTGAGGCAGGAGAATCGCTTGAACCTAGGAGGTGGAGGTTGCGATGAGCTCAGATCGTGCCGCTGCACTCCAGCCTGGGCAACAAGAGCAAAACTCTATCTCGAAAAAAAAAAAGAAAAACTGCAGTATAAAATTGTCACGTTGGCGTATGTCTGTCTTATCTCTAAAATGAGTTAAATAGGGCTAATTGATATCTTAGGCCCTTTAAGGAAATATTAGTGTATTTTACAAGTACATTTGGTATTTAGAAATTGGAAGTTGAGGAATTTGTTAAGTAGGGGATTTGTTTCACATTACTTCTGGTTTTCAGTTTTCTGGACTGGAGTATATCATGTGTTAGAAGGGGATATATGTTGGCTAATACTATAGATTGGCTTAATTAGACATTTTAAGTGTCCAGACAGAAGGAAAAGGGAAGCTGAATTCTGAGAATTGCCAGATTATCTTCAGGCATGGGAAAAATACCTGTAGGAAAGGACACTTTAAGTTTTTTAATGGAAGACTACAACAAAATGGCATTTTCTTTGTAACTGACTGATGGTGTTACACATTCTTATTGGACTTATTGAATATAAGAATATTCCGGCCGGGCGCGGTGGCTCAAGCCTGTAATCCCAGCACTTTGGGAGGCCGAGGCGGGTGGATCACGAGGTTGAGAGATCGAGACCATCCTGGTCAACATGGTGAAACCCCGTCTCTACTAAAAATACAAAAAATTAGCTGGGCATGGTGGCCCGTGCCTGTAATTCCAGCTACTCAGGAGGCTGAGGCAGGAGAATTGCTTGAACCCAGGAGGCGGAGGTTGCGGTGAGCCGAGATCGCGCCATTGCACTCCAGCCTGGGTAACAAGAGTGAAACTCCGTCTCAAAAAAAAAAAAAAAAAAAAAAGAATATTCCTTTTTTTTCTTTTTCTTTTTTTCGGAGATGGAGTCTTACTCTGTCGCCCAGGCTGGAGTGCAATGGCGTGATCTTGGCTTGCTGCACCTTCCACCTTCCAGGTTCAAGTGATTCTCTTGCTTCAGCCTCCTGAATAGCTGGGATTATAGGTGCCTGCCACCACGCCTGGCTAATTTATGTATTTTTAGTAGAGACGGGGTTTCACCATGTTGGTCAGGCTGGTCTCAAACTCCTGACTTCGTGATCTGCTAGCCTTGGCCTCCCAAAGTGCTAGGATTACAGGCATGAGCCACTGCGCCCGACCAAGAATATTCTTATTTCCACAATATGTATGTACAGAAAACAAAACATGCAAAATATATGGTCTTAAAGGGGCAAAATTAGTTAGCTTATTACACTTTGGCCTTTCTTTTGGGTGTTTGTTATTAGTATATCAGCTAATTATTTTTCATTGGTTGCATATTCACTTCAATCTTGTATGTTTTGAAATTTAGTTTAGTGAACATGTGTGCCTAGTTGTATCCATATATTCCTTTGGTTAAGGAGGACGTTTTTGTGGTGGGGGATACGTTATGAAAACTTTAGCAGAATGGAACAGAAGGTTGACTTTATTTTCTTGAAATTTATTTTATCCTAGTTCTTCCAGAAAGGATTTCTGGTAACTTAAAATAAACGATCTGGAAGTGTAATAAAATATGTGTAAAAAGAAGAAATCAAGGAAAGGACAAAGCATATATTCTTTTCCCAAGTGGCAGCATAATTCAATGACTAAGAATAAAAATTGGGTTTGAATTTGCTTGGCAGTGAGGGTAAAAATGGAAATATGATAAAATGTATAGCACTAAACTAGAAGGAAGAACCAGACCAGTTTTTGAGGGGTAAAATCCTCTCTTGACAGATTTTAAGAAACTATTTACATTGGACATTATATAAAAGCTGTTTTGTTGTTAGTGGCCCTACATTAAAAAAAAAAAGGTAAGGGGTAAGCATTAAGATTTCAAGCCAATGAAATGCATTTTGCATGGGAGTTGATTTGAATTTAGGCTGCAGATGTGTGTTTTATTTGGTCAGTAAGGATTTAAAAAAAAAAAATTTCAAACATACATGAGACTACAGAGACCAATGAAATTAACATTCATATATTAACCATACAACTGTGGCACATCTTAGCATGTTCCCATATTTCTCATTTTTTTCCGAGGAAAAAAATATATACAGCTGAAGCAACTGCTTGGATTACAGTTTACTTTCTTCCCAGAAGTTAACTATCCTGAGTATGGCATTGATCTTTTTTTTTTTTCAAGACAGGGTCTTACTCTATCACCCAGCTTAGAGTACAGTGCGACATGGTCGTGGGTCACTGCAGCCCATCTCCTTTGCTCAAGCTGTCCTCCCACTTCAACCTCCCAAGTAGCTGGGAATAGAGGTGTACACCACTGTGCCTGGCTAATAATTGTATTTTTTTGTAGAGATTGGGTTTTGCCTGTTGCCTAGGCTGGTCTGTACGCAAGCAGTGTGCCCACCTTGGCCTCCCAAAAATGCAGGGATTACAGGTGTGAGCCACTGCTTCTGGCCTGATCATTTTTATATAATTACTACATAGGTATATATTCACATATTGTAGTATTGCTTTGCATATTTTCAAATTTTATGTAAATGATAGGGTCTGCCTATTCTATAACTTACCTTTCATGAATTTTTTTTGGTTTATGAAACTGCTGATATGTTAACCATTTTTGACCTACAAAAATGACAGTTTCGTATGGCCCACCTAATAAATAGTCATTACTTTTATCTGCTGTAAAACTATATTCTATTATATGAATATAGCCAGATTAAAGTTATTTATTCTTATGTTGATAGGCATTTAGATTGTTTCTAGGTTTTCATGTATTAAAAACTGTGTTACCTTGAACATTTCGTTATTAGGAATCCTTGTGTTTACATTTAAGATCTTTGGCAAGTTTTTAAAACTTCAAATTGTGATTGGATGTGGTGGCTTGCACCTGTAATAGCAGTACTTTGGGAGGCCGAGGTGGGTGGATCACCTGAGGTCAGGAGTTTGAGACGAGCCTGACCATCGTGTTGAAACCCCATCTCTACTAAAAATACAAAAATTAGCTGGGTGTGGAGGCAGGTGCCTTTAATCCCAGCTACTCGGGAGGCTGAGGCAGGAGAATCGCTTGAACCTGGGAGGCAGAGGTTTCAGTGAGCCGAGATCAAGCCATTGCACTCCAGCCTGGACGACAAGAGCGAAACTCCATCTTAAAAAACAAATGAAGAAACAAAAAACAAAAAACCTGCATGTTGTAACTCCCTAATGGATTGTGAAATCAATTTAGGAATTAGAAAAGTATTGGGTTGTATTGCAAACAATAAGGACAAAATGTTTCGTGAAATTTTTATTTCTATGTGTATATATATGTGGTTATTAAGTTTGAAATGAAGCCCTTTGTGGTGAATTACCCAGAAGTACAATTAGTGGGCTGAAGATTTTGGAGGTTATGGGATTTATTTTAGCTATATTGGATATTGTCAAATTTGCTGTCACTTTGCATATTTTAGCACTAGAATATGAGAATTTGCTGTCTTCAGATTGTTATGATTCATGGCATTGTGAGACTTTTTACTTGTTTGTAAATCAGATGATTTTGAAATGGTACCATGTTTTTAAATTTATTTTTTGATTATGGGGTTGAGTATGTTTTCAAATATTAGATGACTGTTCAAGTGTTCGTTTCTTGAATTGGCTGTTGTTTTCCTTCCGTAACCATTTGGGTGGTCTTTCTAAATTGATTTAAGAAAGTTTTAAATTCATTACATACTCTGATTATGTTTGTTAAGTGAATATTCTCAGTCTGGCTTATCTCTTTTTATATGGTTTGTGTTTTTAATAAAACGTATTACCATTTTCTTTGTGTTTTTTTTTTTTTTTTTTGAGACGGAGTTTCGCTCTTGTTACCCAGGGTGCAGTGCAATGGCACGATCTCGGCTCACCACAACCTCCGCCTCCTGGGTTCAGGCAATTTTCCTGCCTCAGCCTCCTGAGTAGCTAGGATTACAGGCACGTGCCACCATGCCCAGCTAATGTTTTGTATTTTTAGTAGAGACGGGGTTTCACCTTGTTGACCAGGATGGTCTCGATCTCTTGACCTCGTGATCCACCCGCCTCGGCCTCCCAAAGTGCTGGGATTACAGGCTTGAGCCACCGCTCCCGGCCTCTTTGTGTTTTATTTAAGAAATCTGGGGGTGATCACTCTGGTTCTCCTCATGTACATTAATAAATTTGTTACTCCATTTCTTCAGTTGATCTCCCTTTTGTGAGTTGGGTTTTCAGTGAACCATTAGAGAGCAAAGGGGACATTTTCCTGTGACTCCTACACAGGTATTCAAAACTTCCCAGGTTAGTAAGCCTTCTGTGAACTGTCTTCCAAATGTTTATTAAAATGTTTATTAAAAACTCTTAGGAACTCTGCTTGACTACTGAAAAAAGTTAAAACAATCTAAATGTTAAAAATTATATGTGTTTAGACTTCAGAATTTTTTGTAGATATTAAGAGAATAAGCTAGAGCTATACATTGTGACGTGAAAATGCCTATTGTGGCCGGGCGCGGTGGCTCAAGCCTGTAATCCCAGCAGTTTGGGAGGCCGAGGCTCTGTTGCCAGGCTGGAGTGCAGTGGTGTGATCTTGGCTCACTGCAACCTCTGCCTCCTGGGTTCAAGTGATTCCCCTCCCTCAGCCTCCCAAGTAGCTGGGACTACAGGCGTGTGCGACCATGCCCAGCCAGTTTTTGTATTTTTAGTAGAGACAGGGTTTCATCCTGTTGGCCAAGATGGTCTTAATCTCTTGACCTTGTGATCCACCCACCTTGGCCTCCTGAAGTGCTGGGATTACAGGCCTGAGCCACTGTGCCCAGTCACGTTTGAGACTTATGATTTTGACTTTAGGGAACTTATGTTCATGAAGTTATCTTAACTTTCTGAGATGTTTGATATAAAACACTATAAATCACTTCGTTTAAGAAAGAAAACTTTTTCTTTCCTTGTAAGTGGGTTTTTATTACACATTTATTCTAAGAAGTGTTGCTGCTGAGGCTTTCAGATGTATATTGGAAGTTTTTTCTTTTTATTTCTTTCTCATACTGGTGGTCAGGAAAAGGCCTTATGATTTAGTGGAATTGAGCAATATTGAGAAAGATTGTAGATGAAGTTTATTTTTAGATTTCTTAGACTTGCAATATTGAAAAAGGTAACTAACCACTTCCTTGAATTTTCCATCGGCAGCATTATAAAGCAAAACATAAAACGGACTTGTGTTCTGGAGGTAATATGTGAGATGAGATAGAGCCCTGAATGATTGTTATTTAATAATGGGAGAAAGGTGCGTTATCACTTTCAAAGTAGAGTTTTGATTTTGCTCGAAAGGTTGATATGCCGCATATTTTATCTGGACACATTTTATTTTTGAAGTAGTTTAAACAATGGGTTATATGGTATTATAGTACAGATAATTTATGGAAGGAAGTCTTCACATATTTGATGTATTTTGGCACAAAATATATAATCCTGGATTTTTCAGGATTTCCCTGACTATAATATTTAGAACTGTTGTTCTTTATATTAGCATTTTAATTTACAGATTATCTTTAACCCAAAATCTAAAATCTGCAATGCTCCCAAACCTGAAACTTTTTTGACACCCCAAGTGGAAAATATCACACCTGACTTCCAGTGACAAGTTGCAGCCAGAACTTTTGTTTCGTGCAAAGAATTATTAAACATTGTATAAAATTACCTTCAGACTATGAAACAAATGCATTTCATGTTTGGACTTGGGTTATAGCCCCAAGATTTTATTATGTATATGCAAATATTCCAAAATCTGAAAAAATTCCAAATTCAAAACACTTTTTTTTTTCTTTTTGTCTCTGGCTTTGTGTCATACAAAACACTTCTTGGTACTCATCTTTGTTTTAAAGACAATACTCAGAGTCATTATTAAAGATCTTGGGAAATGAGGATAACCATTGTAATATGGCTGTAAAAGAGTCAGACTTTTCTCCTTCAAAGACATTGTGTTTTTAGCCTTGACCACTATCAGTTTGTATAATGCATTGTTTGTGCCTTTAATGAAGTGCTGTAAGATGGTGGTAAAAGCATGGACTTTGAAGTCAAACGGATAAAGATTTGAATTCAGGGTCTTCCACTTAGGTTTGTGTTCTGATAAAATTGCTTGATTTCCGTGAACCTCAGTTTCTTCACCTATAAACTGGGACCCCACTTCGTAAGGATTGTTGGAGGAGTAAGGATTGTTGGAGATGACAGGTGAAGGGTCAACTACTGGGCCTTTCAAAGTTGTTGTCAGTGTTAAAGTAGCAATTCACCTTCTCCTTCAAAGAGAAGACATCATGCTGTACAAAGAAAGGAACCACTTACTTTTGTGGGAGGCACTGTATAATGGGCCAGTTCTTGCTTCTCTGTTTTGTACCTTGTGTAACCTTAGGGAAATTATCCAGAGTTTCACCTCAGTGTTGTCATTGGTAAATAGAGATAATGCTACCTATGTAACAGGCAGAGTTTTAAAAATTAAATGATAATATTTATAAAACCTCACCTCATCTGGCACATGGTAACTTCTATTAATACATTTTTATGGCAATAGGCAATAATATGCTTCTGAAGTAGGTCGCAAGAAGAGCTTTTGGTTGGAGAAACCGGAATGGTTTTGAATGTCTGTTTACTTTGAGGGAGTAAAGACTAGGGAGTATTCATTGAAGGAAGACTGTTTAGGAGGCTACTGTTTTTTGGCCAAAATACAAATAATGTGACTCAAATAATAGTTTCCTAAAATTTTCTGTAATCTAGGCTTATGTAAATAAACTTTACTGTTTTATTAGCGTTGAAATTCAACTTTACTGAAGTATAATTTAAACAACAAAATATACTCATTTTCAGTGTGCAATTAGATGACTTTTGATAATGTACACACCCAGATAACCATCACCCTAATTAAGGTAATGGAATTTCATGTAAGTGGGCTGGGCATTGTAGCTCATGTCCATATTCCCATCACTTTGGGATGCTGAAGTGGGGAGGATCACTTGAGCCAGGAGTTCGAGGCTGCAGTGGACTAGGATCATGCCACTGCTGTCTAGCCTAGTGACACAGTGAGACCCTGTCTCAAAAAATTGTGTGTGTGTGTGTGTGTGTGTGTGTGTGTGTAAAAAATGTTTGTATAATTGGAATCATGCTGTACGTATTCCTTAATGTTTGGCAGCTTTCACTCTGCATGTTTTCCAGAGCCCTCCATGGTGCTTTGTGTTCCAATAGTTTGTTGCTTTTTATTGCTGAGTAGTATTCACTGTAGTATGGCTATACCACAGTTTGTTTCTTCATTCACCTGATATTTGGGTTTCCAGTTTTTGGCTATTATGATTGAAGTGGCAATGAACGTTCATGAACAAGTCTTTCTATTTCTCTTGGGCAAATAGGAGTAGAATTGCTGAGTCATACGGTGTATATTTTGCAGTTTCTAAATAAGTGAAACAGTTTTTCAACCTGATTGTACCATTTTATTTTCCTGTAATCTCATTTGTGTTATATGTTGTGTTTTTAATTTTAACTTTTTTTTTTCAGTGTGAGTGGTTTTTTTTTGTTTGTTTGCTTGTTTTTTTTTTTTGAGACGGAGTTTCGCTCTTGTTACCCAGGCTGGAGTGCAATGGCGCGATCTCGGCTCACCGCAACCTCCGCCTCCTGGGTTCAGGCAATTCTCCTGTCTCAGCCTCCTGAGTAGCTGGGATTACAGGCATGCGCCACCATGCCCAGCTAATTTTTTGTATTTTTAGTAGAGACGGGGTTTCACCTTGTTGACCAGGATGGTCTCGATCTCTTGACCTCATGATCCACCCGCCTCGGCCTCCCAAAGTGCTGGGATTACAGGCTTGAGCCACCGCGCCCGGCATGAGTAGTGTTTTATCGTGGTTTTTATTTACATTTTTTCTTTTTAAATTTTTTGTTTTTTGTTTTGCGACAGGGTCTTGTCTGTTGCCCAGGTTGGTGTGATCCTGGCTCACTGTAACCTTGATTTCCTAGCCTCAAGGACTCCTTCCACCCTAGCCTCCCAAGTAGCTGGGACTACAGGTGTATGCTACCACATCCAGCTAATTTTATTTTGTAAAAATATTTATATAGAAATGGGATCTCTCTCTGTGCCAAGGCTGGTCTTTAACTCCTGTGCTCAACTGATCCTCCAGCCTCAGCAGTCTCCCAAAGTGCTGGGGTTATACGTGTCTGCCACCATGCTCCACCTTATTTGCATTTTTCTAATAGCAAATGGTGTTGAACATTTTTTTCATGTGTTTATTGGCCATTTGCATATCCTTTTGTTAGGTGAAGTGTCTAATTCTTAATTCATTTTAAGAACAGAGTTTTAAAAATTACCGAGTTACAAGTTCTTTATGTGTGTGGATACCAGTACTTTGTTAGCCATGTGAATTTTGGATATACAGTCGGCCCTGCTGTCTGAGAATTCCACATCCACGGATTCAACCAATCTCGGAAAATGGTAAAACAAAAGACAATATGAGAATAAAAAATAATACAAATAAAAATACAGTATCACAAGTGTTTTTATAACATTTAATCATATTTGATATTTTAAGTAATCTAGAGATTGGTTTAAATAAAGTATAACGAAGATGTGCATAGGTTATATGCAAATATGATGCCTCTTTTTTTTTTTTTTTTTTTTTGAGACGGAGTTTCGCTCTTGTTACCCAGGCTGGAGTGCAATGGCACGATCTCGGCTCACCGCAACCTCCGCCTCCTGGGTTCAGGCAATTCTCCTGTCTCAGCCTCCTGAGTAGCTGGGATTACAGGCACGCGCCACCATGCCCAGCTAATGTTTTGTATTTTTAGTAGAGACGGGGTTTCACCATGTTGACCAGGATGGTCCCGATCTCTTGACCTCGTGATCCACCCGCCTTGGCCTCCCAAAGTGCTGGGATTACAGGCTTGAGCCACCGCGCTCGGCCTATGCCTTTTTAAAATAAGGGACTTGATCATCTCAAATTTTGGTGTCCAGTTTTGGGTGTTCTTGAAACTAGTCCCCCAAGGATACAGAGAGATGACTGTATTCTTTTGTTCTGTGGCTTGCCTTTCATTTTCTTAACAGTGTTTGGAAGAGCAGGTGTTTCTTAATTTTGTTGAGTCTACTTTATCACTTTTTACTTATGGTTAGTATATTTTGTGTCTTTTTTTTTTTTTTTTTTTTTAATCAGATAGAGTTTTGCTCTTGCTACCCAGGCTGGAGTGCAATGGCATGATCTCGGCTCACCGCAACCTCCGCCTCCTGGGTTCAGGCAAATCTGCCTTAGCCTCCTGAGTAGCTGGGATTACAGGCACGCGCCACCATGTCCAACTAATTTTTTGTATTTTTAGTAGAGACGGGGTTTCACTATGTTGACCAGAATGCTCTCGATCTCTTGACCTCATGATCCACCCGTCTCGGCTTCCCAAAGTGCTGGGATTACAGGTGTAAGCCACCGCGCCCGGCCCTTTTCATTTTTTTAAGACGAGGTTTCACCGTGTTGGCCAGGCTGGTCTTGAACTCCTGACCTCAGGTGATCTGCCCGTCTTGGCCTCCAAAGTGCTTGGATTACAGGCGTGAGCCACCATGCCCGGCCTGTTTTTTGTGTCTTAAGAAGTATTTAGCAACACCAAATTGTAAAGATTTTCACCTTTGTTTATTTTGGAAGCCTTACAGTTTTAGACACTACATTTAAATCTATGATCTATTTCAAGTTAATTTTTTTTATATGATGTGTGGTGAAATTTGAGGTTCTCCTTTTCCATATGAATATCCAGTTCAAGCACCATTTGGTGAAAAGACTATCCTTTCCTTATTTAGTTACTTTGACTTTTGTTGAAAATCAATTGTCTGAAAATGAGTGGGTCTTTTTATTATTGCATTGATCCATATATCTATACTTTTTTTTTTTTTGAGACAGAATCTTTCTCTGTTGCCTGGGCTGGAGTTCGGTGGAGTGATCTCTGCTCACTGCAACCTCCGCCTCCTGGGTTCAAGCAATTCTCCTGTCTCGGTCACCTGAGTAGCTGGGATTATAGGCATTTGCCACCATGCCTGGCTAATTTTTGTGTTTAGCTGGGTTTCGCCACGTTTGTCAGGCTGGTCTTGACCTCATGACCTCAGGTGATCCACCCAATTCAGCCCCCCCAGTTGCTGGGATTATAGGTATGAGGCATTGGGTCCGGCCAGCCTCTGCAGTGTTTTATAGTTTTCAGTGTAGGACGTGTTGGATGTCTTTTACTGAATTTATTCCTAATTATTTTAAGTGCTTAAGTGGAAATTATTTTAGAGTTTCATTTTTTTTTTCAGTTTGGTGTTATTATGTAGATTACAGTTGATTGGTGGTCTAACATGTAGAAATCCCTTAATAAGTAGTCAGGTGGAATTTAATTTGTTCTCATCTAACTTTCAGGGTAAAATAACCATATAAAAGAAGAAAAAATTGTCTCTGAATTTGAATGGGTTATAAATTTGTATGACTGTATGCCTTATTTTAATTTCTCTGAATTTGAAACATAGAAGTACTTTTGGATTTTATGGTAAAATATACAGTAATGGATGTATGTGGAGACATGTAGAGATCATTCCATAGATGAGAGGATATAGTTGTAGAAAAGCAGAGTTGAAAATTTTTTAAATGCTAAAATAATATTCAGTATTTATATTAAGTATATAGTATTTTAAAGTAGAAAGTGCTTGAGTAGTATGATTAAAAAGAAGAATCTTGTTTTCATTTGAATACATTTTGGCCTACAAGAATGTCTGTTACTGGCTTAAGTATTTTTCTTTGTATATGCTGTCAGATGATTTACCGTTTCCCAGCCAAACCTGATTTGTTGGCCCAGTACAACTATGTTCTCTCCTTTAAGCTGTGTCCTTGATAGTATTTCTGTTCATCCTGCCCAGAAGATTGTATTCTCACACAGTTTTGTGTTACTGGTTCTAAAACATGCTGTAAAGATGAGGAAAATTGTCCTTTAGGCTTTGAAGACTTTACTGTGTGCAGTTAGCATAAGAACTTACATTGCTGGATCTGGTGGTCTGAGAGAGCAGTGTAATTCTGATGATACGTACAGGCATTTGTCTATTAAAAATGGGGATGAAATTGAAGATTGGTTTATTGCCCTTCATGTCATTTTTTGGATTTATGATAACTTAAAGACAAACCTTTGAGAATGTTTATAGTTATTATGACCAGACACTGGAACTGTTGCAGTTTGGCACAGGAGATAATTAGTAGTATTATTGCTGTTAGTCATTATGTAAGAGATGTTAATGTTTGGATTTAACCTTCGAGTCTTCATAATAGGGTATTTCTAACATTCCTGACTAAAAGGCTAGTGAATAAAAAATAATACATTTACAATTATATTAGAACTGCATTGCAGAAAGCATGTGAAATTTGAAGTTTAGAAGATTACTGCTTTAAGACTTTTTTCTTCACACTTTCAGCACTTACGTGTAATGCATCTAGAAGATGCTTCTGGTTTAGGCAAATACAGTACTGCACCTGATTTACATTTTCAGTATTTAATTTTAGTCTTTTTTTCCTAAAGGTTAATTTTCTTTAAAACCTTAGCAATTTTTCTTCCATCCTTTTTCATATTGCAATCATTTGCTCTTGTGATTTTACCACAAACTATGTCCAACTAGGTAGCATTAGTGGAAAATTTATTTGACTCTTTGCCAAATGGGAGATGGCTAGACTATTTTTCATAGTAGAGAATATGTGAATAAAATGCTTTGATTGATCCCTGACCAAATTTAGCAAGAAAAACTTAAGTAAACCTTAATAATAAGCAGGCAATAGAAGTTAAGGTGGTAGTATTCTGACTTTGGATATAAACACTCAGACGTGAACTCTGCTACTGGAAAGTAAGAAATAAAATTATTTTTAAGTTGAGATGAGTTAACCTGTTGATCATCCACCTAGCCTACTGTGGTAGGAATGGTTATAAGACTTGGAATTTTTTATTGTCCTAAGTTGATAAGCATTTGTGTGGAAAGAGAGGCACTTTTTTCTTGAAGTTCACTTTGGAATTTTCAAACTGTTTAAAGTCCTTTAAAATTTTCTGAGTCACTTCTTTATTTTCTAGGCTGCTTATATTAAGAGAAGTATTGCCTTTTTATCCTTTAAAATGTATACCCTCATCTTTAGTGGTTGTCTCTGCTTAGGTTATATTGCTTAGGACGTGTTTAGGTTTGGTTTAAATTTCACTGAGCCTCCGAAAGCAATAGGGACTAAGTAATTTGGCTATGTAGAATTTATTATTAGATTTGTGTATTTGTATTATAAGGAAAACAGTTTTTTAGTAACATATAATGTATATTGTTCATTTTGTTTAGTTCATTGCTGGATTGCCAGTCTCTAGAACATTGCCTGGCACAGAATAAACATATAAGAAGTATTTTTAAAATGATGTACTTAATTTTATTACCCTCCCATGCTTGAAACTGTAACTTTATGTTATAGCTTCCTTTAGCAAAAGGTAAAACTGTAGTCAATATACAGACTATAAATAAATTTTTAAAAATCTTCATTTACCGTAATGTAATAGCATCATTTTACATGCATGCCTGCTTTTCAGGGAATTGATTTGTAGCTCATTTGGGGCATTTGGATATTTCTGATGTTGAATGATAAAATGTAGGCTTGAAAAAATGTATTTAGAGTTTTATACTGCTGTATTGTGTATAGTCCTTCTTTCATAATGATACTTGGACTGTGATGATATGGAGTGACTCTTATTTTGATCTGAATGCATTCAAGATATTTCAAGTTCTTGAAAGACTGTTATAGTTCTTGGGATGGTCATCATCATATTTTTGAAACAGAGATCCTAAAACTTAAAAATCTCAGAGAAAGTCCAGCTTTTCAACTCCTTGAGTTTTGAAGCTTTAGAACTTGACTTTGTACTCTTCGGTGAGGTGGCAAAACAAATTTAGATTTTATTTTTTTACTGAGGACTTCCAAAAAATTTTGTGATGTTTATATCATTTTATCTCCTTTTAGAAAGTCAGATTTGTTGAGGTATAGTTCGTTCACACAGTGAAATTCACCCATTTTAGATATATGTGGTTCTATGAATTTTGACAAACATTACTGAAATAGCTAAAGTAGACTGCTATCTAGCAGACAATGCTAAAGTAGCAACCTAGCAATTAAAATATAATCTTTTATCTTTTGGGAAGAGTCTCATTGGTAGTTTTCCATGGGTACAGTAAGAGATTAGCAGTGTGTCAGGCTTTTACTGGCCCAACTCTACTTCACATAATGATAAGATTTTCCTGTTTTCCTAGGAAAGTCAACCAGTGGTGTAGGGTGATAAGGTAGGATGGGTTCCTTGTGACTTTATTTAAAGGTTGGTCTACTTAATGCTAGGGAAAAAAGCAGTGTAATGAGATAAAGTATTGCTTTCCTTTATATTTTCTTTCTTTCTTTTTTTTTTTTTAATATGGGGTTTCACCATGTTGGTCAGGCTGGTCTTGAACTCCTGACCTCGGGTGATCTGCCCACCTTGGCCTCCCAAAGTGCTGGGATTACAGGCGTGAGCCACTGCGCCCAGCCCTGCCTTTATATTTTCAAAATAATTTTAAGGAAATAAACTGCTATTTGATTTAAAATATTTTTTTGTGCTTATGGCAGTTAAGATTTTAACATCAAGGCTTGAGAATACCTCTTAAAAATCTAGGTGTTGCTCTTTCTCAGCTATCAACTGTGCCTTTTTTTAAGGACTATATTTGTAACATGTTGGGAACTTTCCCCATGTTATCAGTTATGCTTTTTCTGTTACCAGTTTTGTTTTATCGATACTTTCGTACTCAGAAAGATTCTGAGTATTTGGAAAGTACTCCAATTGTAATCATTCTTTTTTTTGGTCCTGGAATGTAGCAAGGCTCCATGTTCTTTCCCATTTCTTGACAGTTTCTTAATATCTTCAAACATTGTTGCAGAGTATAATATACTATCTGTGTTGAAACACTTGGTTTTGGCATTTAAGTGCCATCATGCATTTATTTGAGAACAGTTTATGGCTCATTCAGACATTGTGGATAAGAGCATTGACTTAGATGTCAGGCACAATAAATTTAATCTGACTCTGCCACTTACTGTATGAACATGGATAAATTAATTATAACCGCTCTAGCTGTTTCGTCATCTGCCAAATGGGGAAAATAATCATATGATATATGTCTTCCAGGATTGTTGTAAGGATTAAAGAGATAATCAATGGGGAATATTTTATATTTTATTGCATATAGTAAGCACTCAGAGCATGTTAGCTGTTCGTTCCTGTCATCCTTACTCAATAGAAGGAGTAAGGATGATGGAAATGAACAGCTAACATGCTCTTGAGTTTTTTTCTTTTTTTGTTTTTGAGACAGTCTCACTGTCGCCCAGGCTGAAAGTGCAGTGGTGCAATCTCAGCTCGCTGTAACCTCCGCCTCCTGGGTTCAAGCAGTTCTCCTGCCTCAGTCTCTGTAGTAGGTGGGATTACAGGCATGTACCACTACGCCTGGCTAATTGTTGCATTTTTTAAAGTAGTGATGGGGTTTTACCATGTTGGCCAGGCTGGTTTCACACTCCTGACCTCAAGTAATCTGCCCATCTTGGCCTCCCAAAGTGCTAGAATTACAGGTGTGAGCCACCATGCCTGGCCCTAGCAGAGGTTATTGAGCTCTTACTTTGCATCCCAACCATGGTTGGTGTTGTGGATACGAAATGGATTCTAAAGAAGGCTTCCTGATCTTCAGTTCAAGAGGAGAAAACAGGCATGTAAACAGATAAATGCAATAAGTTGTGAAGTATACTATATCAGAAACAAATGAAAAGAATAAAGGAGTTAGTATCATAAGCCTGGGGAGATCAGGGAAAGACATTTCTATCCCTGACTTATTTTTGATGTGTGAATAGTAGTTTCCTGTTTACTTATTTGGCAGATATTTAGTGAATATACTTTACTTTTACCAGATGCCGCTTTAGGTACTGGGAATACCACTGGTTTCATGGAATACAGTTTTTCCGTGGACTGGTGGTCAGGGGGTGTTGGGGGGATGATTTTGGGATGATCCATGCACCTAGATTTATTGTGCACTTTACTTCTATTATTACTAAATTGTAATATATAATGAAATAATTATACAACTCACCATAATGTAGAATCAGTGGGAGCCCTGAGCTTGTTTTCCTGCAACTAGACTGTCCCATCTGGGTGTGACGGGATAGTGGCAGTGGCAGATCATCAGGCATTAGAGTCTCATAAGGAGCCTGCAACTTAGATCTCTTGCATGTGCAGTTCACATAGGGTTCAGGCTTCTGTGAGAATCTAATGCCACCGCTGATTTTACAGGAGGTGGAGCTCAGGTGGTAATGCAAGCTGTGGGGAGCAGCTGTAAACACAGATGAAGCTTTGGAGCCCCTCACCTCCTGCTTTGAGGACAGGGTCCTAACAGGCCACGGAAATTGGCTTGTAGCCTGGGGATTGGGGACCCCTGGTGTATAGGAGTTGTGAAAGGAAAATAAATCTTGGGGTCCCCAAATCACTAAGCTAAAGGGAAAAGTCAAGTTGGGAACTGCAACTTGACTTAGGGCCAACCTTTCTTGAATTGTATTCAGAGTCTCTCCTCTGCTCCCTGAGATACCTATCTGATTGCCTCTCTTGGAAAGGCTAAACTCAAAAGAATGTAGCCGTCGGTCTCTCAAAGCCTCCTCCCCTCTTTGAGTCTTCCTGCTTTTGTTTCAAGTCGTTAAGCCTCCTCCCCTCTTTGAGTCTTCCTGCTTTTTGCTTCAAGTTGTTCTGCCTTTCTACATCGAACCAATGTACTTTTTACATATATTGATGATGTCTCCTGTCTCCCTGAAATGTATAAAAGTAAGCTGTGCCCCAGCTGCATTGGGCACATGTCATCAGGACTTCCTGAGGCTGCGTCACGGGAGCATCCTCAGCCTTGGCAAAATAAAATAAACTTTCTTTTTTCTTTATTTCCTTTTTTTGAGATGGAGTTTTGCTCTGTCACCCAGGCTGGAGTGCAGTAGCATGATCTTCTTGGCTCACTGCAACCTACATCTCCCGGGTTCAAGCAATTCTCTTGCCTCAGCCTCCCAAGTAGCTGGGAATACAGGCGCCCACCACCACAACTGCCTAATTTTGTATTTTCAGTAGGGATGGGATTTCACCATGTTAGCCAGGCTGGTCTCAAATTCGTGACCTCAGGTGATCTGCCTGCTTTGGCGCCTCCCACAGTGCTTGGATTTTAGGTGTGAGCCACCGTGCCTGGCCTGCAAAATAACTTCCTAAATTAACTGAAACCTGTCTCGAATTTTCAGGGTTCACAGAGTAAAGAAGACAGATAATGTCTCTACTCTCAGGAGCTTTCAGTCTAGTGGGAAAAGATCAATAGTAAACGAATAAAAATATCAGAGACAAGTGCTATGAAAGACAGTAAAAGCTGATAGAAGGAGTGACTGAGTGGTTGCTTTACATTGCATGGCCAGGGAAGGATCCTTTGAGTAGGTAACTTCTGAGATCTTCATACAAAGGAGTCAGCTGTGGCAAAGATTAGAGGGATGAGCATTCTACCATAGAGAACCATGTCACACAAAGCCCCTTGAGCTTTTGGAGTATTTAAGGAGCAGACAGGTCAGCGTGGCTGGAATGTAGTGGGCAGGGGGTAGAGTGGTACAAAATGAGATCAGAGATAATTAGGGCCTAAATCATTTAAAGCTTTGTAAGCCAGAGTAAGGGGTTTCTAGGGGAAAAAGAAAGCCATTGGAGGGCTGTAAGCTGAGGGGAGTGCCTTTTGAAAAAGTTTATCGTCACTGCTGTGTGAGGACTGGATTCTGACGATAAGGGTAACAAGGGTAGAATTTAGGAGACTTGGAGGCTGTTGTATTAGCATAGGTGAGAGATGGTGGTGGCTTGGGCCAGAGAGTAAATTAATGGAGAAAAATGGATTGATTTGCACTGTGTTTTGAAGACCGAATCAACAGGACTTGCTTACCACATGTGATCAAGGCAAATCCTAGGACTTGACCACTTAGAAGATTGGTGGTGCAGTTTACTGAAATGGATAAGACTGGAGGGGAGAGCAGGTTTGGTGGGACAGTGATGGGTTCCGTTTTGTTAAGTTTGAGGTGCCAATTAAACATCTAGGTGGAGATTTCATACTTCGTGGTAGGTAACAGTAGTACTATGGAATTCAGTGAGAGTCTAGGGCCGGGGTAAATATTTGGGAGTAATTGACATGCAGCTGCTACATTTGATGATAAGGAGTGCTTAGGTGACTTTGACAAGGGTGGTCTCAGTGGGAATGGAAACTAGATAGTAGAGAGGTATTAGGTGAAGGATGGAATGAGAATATGAAGTTGGGGAATGGAGACAGTGACAATAAATTCCTAAGAAATCTTCCTGTGAAAAGGGAAGCAGAAAAATGGTTGTATCCACAAGTAAGGCCCAGATTCAAGTCTTGGTTTTTATACTTGCTTGGATACAGTTATTATTTGAGTCCATTCTAAAGTTTAAGATATCCTCTCTACAAATATGGGGTAGAAGATATTTTCCCTTCTGTGATATGAGAGTGCTTAGTTTGGGGAAGTTAAGCGACAGTCCAAGTAGAACCTGTATTTGGACTCACTCACTTTAATTGTCGATGCAGAGTACTTTTCACCATACCAAAATGCTCCTTAGATTTTTGTTATCTTGGTCAAATCCAATATACCTTAGAGTTTTTGAAAGGATTACAAGATGAGAGGTGTGGAAATTCTTTGCAAACTGTAAATTGTTACACAAATATAGAAATTCCTTACTTTAAAATGCCCTGTTACATCTTCTTTGTGCCTGACTTTTTAGGACAGGGTAGTCAATGGCCTTGAAGTTCATTTTGGATCATAGCCTATCTCATTAGATCCTAGAGAATGTAAGGAGATTGTTAATGACACAGGACCTGTCAAAGCTATCTGTGAGATATGAATCGAACCTGGATCATGTTTAATTAAACATTTTTACCCTGGTTTGATGATCTTGTCTTCTGCACATGTTCCATAAGATCTCATAATCCTCCCCAAAGGAACTCTTCCCCAAAAGAATTCCTTCTGAAAATGTGGAGGGGGCTGGGCGTGGTGGCTCATGTCTGTAATCCCAGCACTTTGGTAGGCTGAGACAGGTGGATCAGCTGAGTTCAGGAGTTAGAGTCCAGCCCGGCCAGCATGGTGAAACCTCCTCTCTACTGAAAAACACAAAAATTAGCCACGAGTGATGGTGGGTGCCTGTAATCCCAGTTAGGAGGCCGAGGCAGGAGAATTGCTTGAAGCAAGAGGTGGAGGTTGCAGTAAGCTGAGATCATGCCACTGCACTCCAGCCTGGGTGATAGAGTGAGACTCCATCTCCATCTCAAAAAAACAAAAACAAAACAGAAAACCCACTTGGAGATATTTAAAAAACTGCAAAAAAGCCAATTCTGAAAGGTTGCAAACTGTATCATTCCATTTGTATAATTTTTTTTCTTTTGAAGACAAGGTCTTACTCTGCTGTCTAGGTTGGAGTGCAGTGGCACAAACAGAGCCCACTCACTGCAGCCTCGACTTCCCATTAGGAAGGCAACCTGGTATGACTATATTTGACCGAGAGTCAAGAGATCTAGGTTCTAATCCTGACTTCGTCATCTAATACTTTGTGTGTTTCCAGAATAAGCCTTGTTTTGCCCCTCACTCCTTTGTATAGCTTTTTTTAAAAAAAGGATTTTATCCACTTCTGCCAGTAACTATGCTGTTGTCACCTTTTATGCTAGTAATAGTTCTGTTTTCAAGTTCATTCTTTTCTGAATTTAAATTTGTGTTTCCTAGTACCAACTGAACATTTCTGTCATTTCATACTCCATGTCCAAAAACAAACTCATTATTGTTCCACTCTGAATTTGCTTCCCTTCTTTATGATCTTTTCATCTCGGGACTGAATTTTTAGGTTGATTAATATTATCTTTGAAGGACAAAGGAATGTTTTTCTCAAAAATGAGAATTAACAGGAGCATTAATTATGGGCTCGGTAACTCACACTTGTAATCTCAGCACTTTGGGAGGCTGAGGTGGGCGGATCACGATGTCAGGAGTTTGAGACCATCCTGGTCAACATAGTGAAACCCCATCTCTAGTAAAAAACAAATTAGCTGGGCGTAGTGGCAGGTGCCTGTAATCCCAGCTACTTGGGAGATTGAGGCAGGAGAATCGCTTGAACCTGGGAGGCAGAGGTTGCAGTGAGCCGAGATCGAACCACTGCACTCCAGCCCAGGCGACAGAGCGAGGCTTTGTTAAAAAAAAAAAAAAAAAAAGGAAACTACAAAAAGTCTATCTGTTAGATGTATTTGGAGGAGAATATTTGTTTTCAAAAAATAACATTTCTTGTGTGAGTCATTCTATTCAGCAAAATTTCTTTTGTGATAATTTTATACTGCCATAAAATTTTTTGGGAAAATAACTTTTGTTTTAAGTAAAAAACATCAAAGATTTTTATTTTAGAGAGGCAGTAGTGCAGTTGGAAGAGGAATTTTAAGTCAAAGAACAGCAAAACATGAATTCAGAAGACAGCTGAAAATTTACTGTGCATCAGTAACATTATTTACTTAGCTCTGAACACAATAGTTGATTAAGGTACTGCTCTCAAGGTACTGCTCTCTGCAGTACCTTACGGCTTTGCATGTAGTCTAGGGGGAGACCCAAGTAAGTAAGAACAATGGGTCAAAGTGTCATTACACTGGTAGTCACCCAGGTAGGTGCATATGCGTCTAGTCTAGCCATATGGTTGCTATATTAATTGTTGCTATGTGGAGAAGCCTTGAGATTCCCTCTCTGAAAGTAAAATTGTTGCTTTAGGGCAGGGTTAGCAAACTGTAGCTAGCCCCTGGGTATCCTGCCTTTTTTTGAATGGCTCATGAGCTAAGATGTAAACAAAATAATGTTTTGTGATAGAAGAATGAAAATTATATTAAATGGAAAACTCAGTGTTAATAAAGTTTTATTGGAACACTGCCACACTAATTTGTTTACATATTGTCTGACCACTTTTGTGTTGCAGTACCTGAGTTGAGTTGTTTGTAGGAGAGACTTTTGTGGCCCATGAAACCTAAAATATTTATATGCTGGCCTTTTAAAGAAAAAGTTTGTTGAGCCTTCTTTAGAGGTGTTATGAGCACTTTTTATTACCTCCGTCACACATGTAGCTTTCGCAAATTACTTATTATCTTTAAAAATTAAATTATAAGTGGCTGTATAAAGGATTATGATGATACCTACCTCAAGTGGTAAACTTTGAGTTGTAACTTTTCAGTTATTTCTGCAGAAAAATGCTAAAGTGATGTGTTATTCTATTGAAAGGCAAGTGTATTGATTTGCTAGGGCTGACATAAAGTACTGCAGACTGGGTGGCTTGAATAACGGAAATGTATTTTCTCACAGTTCTGGCGGTTAGAGTTTCAAGATCAACATGTCAGCAGGTTTAGTTTCTCCTATCACCCCTCTCCTTGTCTTGCAGATGGTTGCCTTCTCTCTGTCCTCTCAAGGCCTTTCCTCTGGGCATGTATCCCCTCTCTGGTGTCTCTTCTTACAAGGACATCAGTCATAGTGGATTAGGCCTCCCACCCTTGTAACTTAATTTAACCTGGATTACCTTTCTAAAGGCTCTATTTCCAAATACAGTCACATTGTAAAGTACTGGGAGTTAGGACTTGACATACGAATTTTGAGAGACCGCAGTCAGTCCACAGCACCAAGGAATTTCTAATACAAACTTCATTTGTTTATTCATTAAGCAGATCTTAAGGGTGTATACTATGTGACAGATCCTGTTCTAGATATGTATGGGTGTGTACTGTGTGACAGGTCCTGTTGTATTACTGTATGACAGATCCTGTTTAGATACCGTGAACAAGACAAACAAGACTTGTCATTTAATAGGCTGATGGTTTGAGGAAGACAGATAATTAAAAGGAAAATACATAATTTGAGAGCATGATAAGGACTGCGAAGGAAATTAAACAGTGTAAAGTGTTAGAATGACTGGCGTGAGGATGGTCAGGCAAGGGCTTCCTGAAAAGGTGGCCTTTTACCCAGGAGCTTAAGTGGTAAGGGATAGCTAGCTAGTTAAGTTTCCAGGCTTGTTTCTAGGTCCTGATGTTGATCAAGATTGGTATGGAAAAGAATCAAAAGAATAGTGAGTCAGGGAGCTTTATAAGTTGAGGTTGGAGAGCTTGGTGGGGCAAAATCATTAAGGGCCTTGTGGGGATTATGGTAAAGATTTGATAATGAATAAAATCTCCTGGAGATTTTAGCTGGGGAGTCACATGATTTTTCTGTTTGAAAGAGCACTTTGGCTGCTAAATAAAGAGGAGACTGCAGGTATGAGAGTAGAAGGTAGGGAAGCCTGCTAGGGGATTATCAAAGTATTGTAGGTCAGAGATACTGGTGGTTTAGCTAAGAGAATGGCAGGGAAGAGGAAAAGAAATGGAAATAATTTGAGAGATACAGCCTCCCTTGTTCAAGTGATTCTCCTGCCTCAGCCCCTTGAGTAGTTGGGATTGTGGGCACACACCACCATGTGTGTTTTTTTTTTTTTTTTTTTTTTTGTAAAGATGGGGTTTCACCATGTTGACCAGGGTGATCTTGAATTCCTGACCTCAAGTAATCCACCTGCCTTGGCCTCCCAAAGTGCTGGGATTAGAGGCACTGTACCTGACCAGCTTGAAAATTCTTAAATGGTGCTTATCGTTTCTGGTAATAAAAGCACTATTTTTAATGTTTGGAACTATTTTCATTATTTGCTAACCTTAGAATTAAAAAATCCTTTTAATAGGTATGAGGAGACCTCAAAAAGTTTGTGGAAAAATGGAATTAAAAGATAAAAATACAAAATGTAAACTTTATTCTCAATATAAGCTCTATTGAGTTCAAGAAACTTTGTAAGCAGTAATGCTAGCCATTTAGTCCACTCTTAAAGAAGTGAAGGTCCTGGGAATTTAATCATATTAATATGTGCAGTCTTTGTTTTGCATTGTTAACTGAAAAAATTTTGTGCCCTTCAAATTTTTTTAAGATTGAAAAACAAAAAGAAGTCAGAAGGAGCCAATCAACTCTGTTGGGTGCCTAGTGCTTTCCTATTGAAACCCTAGCAGAATTGCGCAGAGAGGAATGAGCAGGAACCTTGTGATGAAAGTCAACAGGATGCCTTGGGCATTCTCAGAAACTTTTGTCATGACCTTTGCTCTTGATGGATTTGCTTCTGACTGGATCATTTTCATTTCTTGGTACCCATTGCTTTGGTTTTTTTTTTTTTTTTTTTTTTTTTGGTCTTCAAGATTATACTGGTAAAGCCATGTTTCATCTCTTGTTAAATTTTTTGAAGAAATTTCACATGCGCTTGATGCCACTTGTTTAAAATTTCCATTGAAAGCACTGCTTTTTGTCTGCAGCCGATCTGAGCACAATGGTTTTAGTACCCATCACATGGAAAGTTTGTTCAACTTAAATTTTTTGGTTAGATTTGTGTAAGCTGAACGAATTTATATGTCTGTGGTATTGGCTGTTAATAATCGGATCTCTACATTTAGGTTACAAATGAGATGGAATTTTTCCTCAAAACTTGATGTTGATGGTCTCCTACTGCAGGCTTTGTCTTCGATGTTATCTTGTCCCTTCTTACAATGAATTGTCCATTTATAAACTTTATTTCTTTGGGGCATTTTTTCTATAAAGTTTTCGTAAAGCACCAGTGATTTTACCATTCTTTCATTCAAACTTCACCATAAATTTGATGTTTGTTCTTGCTTCAATTTTAGCAGAATTCATATTGCTTTGTTAGGGTGCTTTTCAAAGGTCTTATCCTTCTTAGTGCCTCAAACCACATCTTGTTCAGATGGATTATAACAAGTTAGTACCAGTGTATTTTGGTGCAGAAGCTTTTTGAAATTCATGCATAGTCTTTTCATGAAACATTTTTCATGAAGTTTTTGAAGATCCATTGTACATGCAGCACAAAATTCAAAAGCTACTAAAGAATGTAAAATAAAAAGTAAGTCATCTTCCTATGCTTGTTTTCACTTATCCGGTTTCCTTCTTCGTCTTTCTGATGGATTTAAAAAACATGAGGTCAGGCGTGGTGGCTCAAACCTGTAATATCAGCACTTTGGTAGGCTGACGTGGGCGGATCACCTGAGGTCGGGAGTTCGAGATCAGCCTGACCAACATGGAGAAACCCCATCTCTACTAAAAATACAAAAAATTAGCTCCATGTGGTGGCACATTCCTGTAATCCCAGCTACTCGGAAGGCTGATACAGGAGAATTGCATGAACCCAGGAGGTGGAGTTTGTGGTGAGCCAAGATTGAGCCATTGCATTCTAGCCTCGGCAACAGGAGCAAAACTCCATCTTAAAAAAAAAAAAGACATGATCTAAAAACATGAAAACATGATCTCCTTTAGGTCTAAGGACATGCATAGGTTGAAAGTGAAAGGATTGAAGGAGTTACCACATGTAAATAGTAACTAAAAGAGAGCTGGGACAGCTTGCTAATAGCAGACAAAATAGATTTTTAGTTAAAAACTCTTATAAAATGGTGTGGTGGCTCATGACTGTAATCCCAGCAATTTGGGAAGCCAAGGCACATGGATCACCCGAGGTCAGGAGTTCAAACAACATGGTAAAACTTCATCTCTACTAAAAATAACAAAAGTTAGCCAGGCGTGGTGATGTGTGCCTGTAATTCCAGCTACTCGGAAGCCTGAAGCAAGGAGAATCACTTGAGGAACCTGGGAGACGGAGGTTGCAGTGAGCCGAGATTGAGCCACTATAGTCCAGCCTGGGTGACAGAGCAAGAATGCCATAAAAAAAAAAAACAAAAACAAAAAAACCTGTTTTAAGATACAAGGAAGAGCATTACATAGAAGAGTTGATACACCAAGAAAATATAACAGTTATAAACATGTATGCACCAAACATCAGAGCTCCAAATAACCTGAAGCAAATATTGACCTCATTGAAAGGAGCAACAGATCTAAAATAATAGTTGGAGACTTTAAAATGCCACTTTCAATAATGGATAGAACAACTAGACAAATCTAGTTTAGTTAGAAATAGAGGACTTAGGCTGGATGTGGTGGCTCAAGCCTAACATTTTGGGAGGCTTGAGGTGGGAGGATTGCTAGAGTTCAGGAGTTTGAGACCAGCCTAGACAAATAGTGAGATCTCATCTCTATTAAAAATCAAAAAATTAGCTGGGCATGTTGTTACATTCCTGTTGTCCCAGCTACAACAGGAGTGGCTGAGGTAGGAAGATTGCTTGAACCAGGAGTTTAAGGTTGCAGTGAACTGTGATTGTGCCATTGCACTCCAGTCTGGGCAACAGTATAAGGTGTTGTCTCCCCCACCAGCTCCACTCCCCCCCCCCAAAAAAAAAAAAACAAAAAAAAAAAACAACCAAGAAATAGAAGGCTTTAACACCACTATAAACCAGTTGGGCCTAATAGACATATATACCACACTCCACTCAGTATCTGTTTTTCACAAGTGCACATAGAACATTCTTCAGGACGGACCATATACTATGCCATAAAATTAGTCTTAAAACGATTGAAATTATACAAAGTGCCTTTTCTAATCACAATGGAATGAAAGTGGAAATATGAGGAGAACTGGAATATGAGGAGAACTGGAAAATTCACAAATATGTGGAAATTAACACAGTCTTAACCATTGGGTCAAAACAATCACAAGTAACTTAGAAAATATTGAGACACAAACAGTGTACACAAAACTTAGAGTTTGCAATGTACATATTATTTTATACAATTGGTTTTTCAAAACTAAGACAAAAGGTAAACATTTATATAATTACAGGTACTCTTTTTTTGTTGGGGGGTGGTTGGTACTTGGATTTGAATTACTATTTGAGGTCACTGCTTTCAGGTTTTTGCATTTCTTTTTTTTTTTTTTTTGAGACAGAGTTTCGCTCTTGTTACCCAGGCTGGAGTGCAATGGCGCCATCTCGGCTCACCGAAACCACCGCCTCCTGGGCTCAGGCAATTCTCCTGTCTCAGCTTCCTGAGTAGCTGGGATTACAGGCATGCACCACCATGCCCAGCTAATTTTTTGTATTTTTAGTAGAGACAGGGTTTCACCATGTTGACCAGGATGGTCTCGATCTCTTGACAGGTTTTTGCATTTCTTTTAAGGTGGGTCTTCATGGAACAAAATCTGTTTTATTATTATTTTTAAATCTGGAAAGGTCTGTTTCACCTTCAGTTTTGAAATATAGTTTTGCTAGATATAAGATTATTGATTGACAGGGTTTTTTCCTTATTTTATTTGAACACTCGTTGTTTTTTGTCGGCCATTGTTTCTTAGAATTCTGATGCTAATCTTACTGGGTTCCATTTATAAATAATGAGCCATTTGGTTCTTGTGCTTTTAAGATTTTCTCCTTTACTTTGACTTTCAACATTTTTTCTGTGAGGCATCTGTCTGTGTATGTCTTTGCCTTTCTCCTAGTTAAAATGTATTGAGTTTCCTGGATGTGTGGTTTATTGTTTTCAGTACATTTGTAAAGTTTTCAGCCATTATTTCTTTGAATATTTTTTTCTCCTCTACTTTTTCTCCTTTTCTTTGGTGCTCCGATAATGAGTACCAAACTGTGCCTGGTGGTATCCCACATAGCTCTAAGGCTTTCCATTTTACTTCTTTCTTCTCTTCAAATTTAGCTTTCTGCCAGCTAAATTTGTTTAGCTGTTGAGCCCCCCTCTAATTATTTTTAAATTTCCTTTATTGTAATTTTCAGCTTCATAAGTTTTATTTGGTTCTTTTTTCTAATTTATGTCTCTTCATTGATATTCTCTGAGGTGATACTGTCATTATGCTTTCCTTCACGTCTTTAATCATGGTTTCCTTTAGTTCTGTGAACACGTTTATAGTGGTTACTTTAAAGTCTTTTCTGTTAAATTTGACATCTTTTCTGTTAAATTTGACATCTTGTTTCTCAGGCATTTTTTGTTGCCTGCTTTCCCCTCCCTTAGTGTATGGACTATACTTTTCTATTTACATTCCTCAAGATTTTTTATTGGAAACTGGACCTGTTAGATAGATAATACATTATAACAGTTCAGGCACTGATTCCTTTTCCTCCAGGGCTTGTTAATTTGCTTGGTATTTGTTTAGCAACTGACTGGATTCTTTCAGTGCAGTGTGTTTCTCTCCTAAGTGTTCAGCTTCTGATACTGTTCCTTTGGAAGATGTAATTATGGATAATCCCTCAGTTAGGATGGGATGCTAGTGCTTTTGGTAGGGCTGTCTTCTTTGCTGGAATACACCCAGTTTTTAAATTCCACTAATTGCTGGCTGATTGATTCAATCACTTGACTGATTTCAACCAATGCCCTGGGGTAAAATGTTCTATAGAATAATCCAAATTCTGACTAATTTGAAGAAATAGTTTTCTGAGGTCATTGTTTAATTTTTGGTCTGATTGTAGCAGATACCTTATTCCCTGGTTCTCTCCTGCAAATTAACCTGAAATTTAGCCTGTATCATGATTATCTAATTGCATGTATCTTGATTCTCTTCCCAGTCGCCTTTCAACCTCCACTGTTCTTTAGTGTACCTTTAGGCCTTGACTTCATGCTGTGTTGCAGATGAAGTTAGGATCTTTGGGAAAAGACTAGGTGTTTTAGGTGCCTTTTTTTTTTTTTTTTTTTTAAATCTGCTTCTCACCCCAGGCAAACAGTCTGAGCTTGGGCCTTAGAGGTGTGGGAGTGGGAACAATGACAAGTTTCTGAGTGACATGCCACTCTAGAAGAAGTGCTCAGTGTGAGGTAGCCCGTAGCCTGGGGTCCTCTTGTTGTGGAACCACACCTCATGAGCAAGGTTAAAGAAGGATTGGGGTTTCATTATTTTCAGTGTGCCTGGCGCTAGGTAGAGCCTTCATTCCACAAGTGGGGGTTGGGCAGAAGGGAGCCTCCACTTCTAAACTGTATTCATGAAGGACTTAGCCACAGCAATAGGTAGCTGGGGAAGGATGGGAAGTACTGATGTCCTGTATGTCTGGGGAAGAAATCCTGTTATCTGGGTGCTGGGGGCAGAGGGAACCCTCTGTTTTTGCCTGCATCGGTATGGAGTGGAGTCTTCTTTTCTGAGCTGGGAAAAGAGTGGGAAGGAAAAAAGAGGTTCAGATATCACAGACTTTTGCCTTTCTTACTGAATTTTCTAGATATTCTTGAATAGATGTTTCTTCATATGCTGTTTGCCTTTTGGACCAATTCCAGAGGTTTTTGATGGTTTTTAAAAATAGCTTTTACAAGTTTCTCTTGGGAGCAGGCCAGTGGAACTCTTTACACTGTTATGCATGCCAGAAGTCACTCTCCTTGTTGTTACCATTCTTAAAAAAGTTTAGTCATTAGGTTTTTGTAACATGGCATTTTGTGTGTGTGTGTGTGTGTGTGTGTGTGTGTGTGTGTGTTTGTGTGTTTGTGTGTTTGTGTTTTAAGGGTTTTGCCATGTTCCCAGGCTAGATTCAAATTTTTTTTTTTTGTGAATTGTACTTTAGGTTCTGGGATACTTATGCAGATCATGCAGGATTGTTGCATAGGTACATACATGGCAGTGTGGTTTGCTGCCTCCATCCCCATCACCTACATCTGGCATTTCTCCCAATGTTATCCCTCTCTGACCTCCCCATCCCCCTGCTGTCCCTCCCTTGGCCACCCCCAACAAACCCCAGTGTGTGATGCTCCCCTCCCTGTGTCTCTGTTCTCATTGTTCAATACCTGCCTGTGAGTGAGAACATGTGTTGTTTGATTTTATGTCAGTTTGCTGAGAATGATGGTTTCCATATTCATCCATCTTCCTACAAAGGACCCGAAGTCATCATTTTTTATGGCTGCATAGTATTCCATGGTGTATATGTGCCACATTTTCCTTGTCCAGTCTATTGTCGATGGGCATTTGGGTTGGTTCCAGGTCTTTGCTATTGTAAACAATGCTGGTATGAACATATATGTGCATGTGTCTTTATAAATATAGAATGATTTATAATCCTTAGGGTATATACCCAGTAATGGAATTGCTGGGTCAAATGGAATTTCTATTTCTGAGTCCTTGGGGAAGCACCACACTGTCTTCCACAATGATTGAACTAGTTTACACTCCCACTAGCATTGTAAAAATGTTCCTGTTTCTCCACATCCTCTCCAGCATCTGTTGTCTCCAGATTTTTTGTTGATCACCATTATGACTGGTGTGAGGTGGTATCTCAATGTGGTTTTGATTTGCATTTCTCTAATAATCAGTGATGATCAGCATTTTTTTCATATGTTTATTGGCCTCATAAATGTCTTCTTTTGAAAAGTGTCTGTCCATATCCTTCTCCCACTTTTGGATGGGTTTGTTTGTTTGTTTGTTTTTCTTGTAAATCTGTTTTAGTTCTTTGTAGATTCTGGATGTTAGCCCTTTGTCAGATGGGTAGATTGCAAAAAAATTTTTTCCCATTCTGTTGGTCACTGACTCACTCTAATGATTGTTTCTTCTGCTGTACGGAAGCTCTGGAGTTTAATTAGATCCCATTTGCCTATTTTTGCTCTTGTTGCTAATGCTTTTGGTGTTTTAGTCATGAAGTTCTTGCCTATGCCTATGTCCTGAATAGTTTTGCCTAGGTTTTCTTCTAGGGTTTTTATTGTGTTAGGTCTTGTGTTTAAGTCTTTGATCCATCTGGAGTTAATTTTAGTGTAAGGTGTTAGGAAGGGGTCCAGTTTCTGCTTTCTGCACACTGTTAGCCAGTTTTGCCAACACCATTTATTAAACAGGGAATCCTTTCCCCATTGCTTGTTTTTGTCATGTTTGTCAAAGATCAGATGGTTGTAGATGTGTGGCATTGCCTGCAAGGCCTTTGTTCTGTTCCATTGGTCTATATCTTTGTTTTGGTACCAGTACCATGCTGTTTTGATTACTGTAGCTTTGTAGTATAGTTTGAAATCAGGTAGCGTGATGCCTCTGGCTTTCTTCTTTTTGCTTAGGATTGTCTTGGCTGTGTGGGCTCTCTTTTGGTTCCATATGAAGTTTAAGGTGTTTTTTCCAGTTCTGTCAAGGTCAGTGGTGGCCTGATGGGGATAGCATTGAATCTATAAATTACTTTGGGCAGTATGGCCATTTTCACGATATAGATTCTTTCTAGCCATGAGCATGGAATGTTTCTCCACATGTTTTTGTCTTCTCTTATTTTGTTGAGCAGTGGTTTGTAGTTCTCCTTGAAGAGGTCGTTTACATCCTTTGTTAGTTGTATTCCTAGGTACTTTATTCTCTTTGTAGCAATTGTGAATGGGAGTTCGCTCATGATTTGGCTCTCTGTTAGTCTGTTATTGGTGTATAGAAATGCTTATGATTTCTGCACATTGATTTTGTATCCCGAGACTTTGCTGAAGTTGCTTATCAGTTTAAGGAGATTTTGGGCTGAGACGATGGGGTCTTCTAAATATACAATCATGTCATTTGCAAACAGAGACAATTTGACTTCCTCTTTTCCTAGTTAAATACTGTTTATTTCTTTTTCTTGCCTAATTGCTCTGGCTAGAACTTCCAGTACTATATTGAATAGGAGTGGTGACAGAGGGCATCCTTGTCTAGTGCTGGATTTCAAAGGGAATGCTTCCAGTTTTTGCCAATTCAGTATGATACTGGCTGTAGGTTTGTCTTAAATAGCTTTTGTTATTTTGAGATACGTTCCTTTGATACGTAGTTTATTGAGAGTTTTTTAGCATAAAGGGCTGTTAAATTTTGTTGAAGGCCGGCCTTCTCTGCATCTATTGAGATAATCATGTGGTTTTTGTCTTTGGTTCTGTTTATGTGGTGGATTACGTTTATAAACTTGTGTATGTTGAACCAGCCTTGCATTCCTGGGATGAAGCCTACTTGATCCTGATGGGTAAGCTTTTTGATGTGCTGTTGCAATCAGTTTGCCAGTATTTTATTGAAGATTTTTGCATCTGTATTCATCATGGATATTGGCCTGAAGTTTGCTTTTTTTGTTGCGTCTCTGCCAGGTTTTGGTATCAGGATGATGTTGGTCTCATAAAATGATTTGGGAAGGATTCCCTCTTTTTGGATTTGGAATAATTTCAGAAGGAATGGTACCAGCTCTTCTTTGTATGTCTGGTAGAATTCAGCTGTGAACCTGTCTGGACCTGGACATTTTTTGGTTGGTAGGCTATTAATTGCTATGTCAACTTCAGCCGTTGTTACTGGTCTGTTCACGGTTTCAACTTCTTCCTGGTTTAGGCTTGGGAGGGTGCAAGTATCCAGGAATTTATCCATTTCTTCCAGGTTTACTGGTTTATGCGCATAGAGTTGTTTGTAGTAATCTCTGATTGTAATTTGTATTTCTGTGGAGTCTGTGGTAATATCCCCTTATCATTTTTTATTGCATCTGTTGATTCCTCTACCTTTTCTTTTTTATTAATCTGGCTAATGGTCGGCCTATTTTGTTGATCTTTTCAAAAAACTAGCTTCTGGATTTATTGATTTTTTTTTTGAAGGATTTTTTTTTGTGTGTGTGTGTCTCTATCTCCTTCAGTTCCGCTCTCATATTAGTTATTTCTTGTCTTCTGCTAGGTTTTGAGTTTTTTTGGTCTTGCTCCTCTAGCTCTTTCAATGTTGACTATAGGGTGTCGATTTTAGATCTTTCCTCTCTTCTCTGGTGGGCATTTACTGCTATAAATTTTCCTCTAGACACTGCTTTAAATGTGTCCCAGAGATTGTGGTGCGTTGGTACGTTGTGTCTTCATTCTCGTTGATTTCAAAGAACATCTTTATGTCTGCCTTCATTTCATTGTTTATCCAGTTGACATTCAGTTTCCATGAAGTTGTACAGTTCTGAGTTAGTTTCTTAATTCTGAGTTTTAATTTGATTGCCCTGTGGTCTGAGAGACTGTTTGTTATCATTTCTGTTCTTTTGCATTTGTTGAGGAGTAATTTACTTCCAATTATGTGGTCAGTTTTAGAGTAGGTGCCATGTGGTGCTAAGAAGAATGTATAATCTGTGGATTTGGGGTGGAGATTTCTGTAGATGTCTGTTAGGTCTGCTTGGTCCGGATCTGCGTTCAAGTCTTGCATATCCTTGTTAATTTTCGGTCTCATTGATCTACTATTGACAGTGGAGTGTTAGTCTCCCACTATTATTGTGTGGGAGTCTGAGTCTCTTTGTAGGTTGTTAAGAACTTGCTTTATGTACCTGGGTGCTCCTGTACTGGGCACGTATATATTTAGGATCGTTAATTATTCTTGATGCATTGATCCTTTTACCATTATGTAATGCCCTTCTTTGTCTCTTTTGATCTTTGTTCGTTGACAGTCCCTTTTATCAGAGACTAGGATTGCAACTCCTGCTTTTTTTTGCTCTCCATTTGCTTGATAAATCTTCCTCCATCCCTTTATTTTTAGCCTATGTGTGTCCTTGTGTATGAGATGGGTTTCCTGAATACAGCACACCGATGGGTTTTGACTTTTTATCCAATTCCCCAGTCTGTGTCTTTTTTTTTTTTTTTTTTTTTTTTTTGAGATGGAGTTTCGCTCTTGTTACCCAAGTTGGAGTGCAATGGCGCGATCTCGGCTCACCGCAGCCTCCGCCTCTTGGGTTCAGGCAATTCTCCTGCCTCAGCCTCCTGAGTAGCTGGGATTACAGGCACACGCCACCGTGCCCAGCTAATTTTTTGTATTTTTAGTAGACACGGGGTTACACCATGTTGACCAGGATGGTCTCGATCTCTTGACCTCGTGATCCACCTGCCTCGGCCTCCCAAAGTGCTGGGATTAAAGGCTTGAGCCACCGTGCCCGGCAGTCTGTGTCTTTTGAATGGGGCATTTAGTCCATTTACATTTAAGATTAATATTGTTATGTGTGAATTTGATCCTGTCATTTTGATGCTAGCTGGATATTTTGCCTGTTAGTTGACACATTTTCTTCATTATGTCTGTGGTCTTTACCATTTGGTATGGGTTTGGAGTGGCTGGTACTGGTTGTTCATTTCCTTGTTTAGTGCTTCTTTCAGGAGCTCTTGTAAAGCAGGCCTGGGGGTGACGAAATCTCTCAGCAATTGCTTGTCCCTAAAGGATTTTCTTTCTCCTTCAGTTATGAAGCTTAGTTTGGCTGGATATGAAATTCTAGGTTGAAAGTTCTTTTAAGGATGTTGAATATTGGCCCCCACTGTCTCTGGCTTGTAATGTTTCTGCCGAGAGATCCGCTGTGAGTCTGATGGACTTCCCTTTGTGGGTAACCCTACTTTTCTCTCTTGCTACCCTTAGCATTTTTTCCTTCATTTCAACCTTGGTGAATCTGACGATTATATGCCTTGGGGTTGCTCTTCTTGAGGAATATCTTTGTGGTGTTCTCTGTATTTCCTGAACTTGAATATTGGCGTGCCTTGTTAGGTTGGGGAAGTTCTCCTGGATAATATCCTGAAGAATGTTTTCCAGCTTGGATTCATTTTCTCTGTCACATTCAGGTACACTGTTATCAAACGTAGATTAGGTCTTTTCACATAATCCCATATTTCTTGGAGGCTTGTTGATTTCTTTTCACTCTTTTTTCTCTATTCTTGCCTTCTCCTTTTATTTCATTGAGTTGGTCTTCAGTCTCTGATATCCTTTCTTCTGCTTGGTCGATTTGGCTATTGAAACTTGTGTATGCTTCGCGAAGTTCTTGTGTTGTGTTTTTCAGCTCCATCAAGTTGTATATATTCTTCTCTAAGCTGTTTATTCTAGTTAGCATCTCATCCAACCTTTTTTCTAGGTTCTTAGTTTCTTTGCATTGAGTTAGCACATGTTCTTTTAGCTCTGAGAATGTTCTTTTAGCTCACCTTCTGAAGCCTGCTTCTGTCAGTTCATTAGAGTCATTCTCCATCCATCTTTGATCCCTTGCTGGTGAGGAGTTGTGATCCCTTGGAGGAGGAGAGGCGTTCTGGTTTTTGGGGTTCTCATCCTTTTTGTGCTGGCTTCTTCCCATCTTAGTGGTTTTATCTACCTGTGATCTTTGTAGTTGGTGACTTTCGGATGGGGTCTCTGAGTGGATGTCCTTTTTGTTCATGTTGTAGCTGTTTCTTTCTGCTTCTTAGTTTTCCTTCTAACAGTCAGGCCTCTCTACTGCAGGACTACTGGAGGTCCGCTCCAGATCCTGCTCACCTGGGGATCACCCAATGGGGGCTGCAGAACAGCAAAGGTTGCCACTGGTTTCTTCCTCTGCTATCCTTGTCCCAGAAGGGTACCCACCAGATATCAGCCTGAGCTCTCCTTTATGAAGTGTCTCTTTGGGTATACGGGGTTTGGGAAATTGCTTGAGGAGATAGTTAGTCCCTTAAAGGAGCTCAAGTGCTGTGTTGGGAGCTCCGCTTTTCTGTGCAGAGCTTCTGGGCAGGTACCTTTAAGTCTGCTGCAGCTGAACTCTTAACTGCCTCTTTTCCCATGTGCTCTGTCCTAGGAAGGTCGGCTTTATTTGTAAGTTCCTGTCATGCTGCTGCCTTTTTTCATAGATGCCCTGCATGGAATAGTCTAGTCACAGTCTGCCAGCAGAGTTGTTGCAGAGCTGCTGCAGGTTCTGCCCAGCTGCTGTGTGAACTGCCTCAGTAGTGGCAGACTGTGTCGGTAGTGGGGAGCACCCTTCACCCATCTGAGCTGGGTGGTCCTGGGTCCAGCTGCGCTTGCTGTGAAACTCTATCCAGAGCATTTCAGATTGCTTGTTTTGTGGGGGTGGTAACCGCAGAGCCAGATCACCTGGCTCCCTGTCTCAACCCCCTCCCTTTTCAGTTGAATGGGCAGCTCTGTCTCTCAGGCATTCCAGGCGCAAGTCGAAAAAGCCGCCCAGACTTGTGTGAGTTTCTGTGCGCCAATGTGGCACCGGCTGAAACCATGGCGCTGAAAACTTGTGGCCTTTTTGGCTAGGAATCTCCTGGTCTTTGGGCGGCGAATACTTTTTAGAAAATGTGGTGAGCACTCACCCTCTGTGCTCTTCTTGCTGGGAACTGCACTCTGGAGCTGTTTCTATTCGGCCATCTTGGATCTCCAGCATTGTGTTTTTAGTTTGCATTTTGCTGTTGTCCGTGCTGGAGTGCAGTGGCATGATCAAAGCTCTCTGCAGCTTCAAACCTCCTGGGCTGAAGTAAGCCTCCCACCTCAACCTCCTGCGGAACTAGGACTGTAGGCATGTGCCACCACTTGGCTAATTTTCTTAGCCTTTTTTTTTTTTTTTTTTTTTTTAAAGGGAAATGGGAGTTTCACCTTGTTAGCCAGGCGGATCTCGAACTACTGACCTCAAGTGATCCGCCTGCCTCAGCCTCCCAAAAAGCTGGGATTACAAGCGTGAGCCACTGTGCCTGGCGTTGTTGTTGTTGTTGTTGTTGTTTTTTAAAAGATGGGTTTTGCTGTGTTGCCCAGGCTGATCTTGAACTTCTAGCCTCAAGCTGTCCTTCCACAGCACTTGGATTACATGTGTGAGCCACCACACCCGGCCTATGTTGAACATCTTTCCGAGTGGTTATTTGTCATCAGTATATCTATCCTCTTTGGTGAAATGTTTGTTCATGTTATTTTCCATTTTCTGGTTTGATTGTTAGTTGATGTGCTGTTTTGTTTGTAGAGGTTTTTATTTAGTTTAGATAGTCCTGTCTGTTGGTTATGTGATGTGCAAATATTTCCTTCTAGTTTAACTTGTGTTTTCAACATTTTAACAGGATCTTTCACAGAAAAGTTCATTTTGATAAAACCCAGTTTATCAGTTTCTCCTGTTACAGATTGTGCTTTTGGTTTCAAGCTTTACCTAGCTCTAGATTTTCCCTTGTGTTTTTAATAAAAGTTAAAACTTTTAAAAATGAAAGTGTAGTTTTGCATTTTACATATAAGTCTATGATTCATTTTGAGTTAGTTTTTGTGTGAAGTCTGACCTAAATTTTTAGGTGAGGTTTATTTTTATTTTTATTTTTATTTTTTTAAATATTTTGCCTAAGGATGTTCAATTATTTCAGCACTGTGTATTGAAAAGCTTATCCTTCATTATTGAATTGCTTTGGATATTTGTAAACATGTTTAGGGAAAAACTCTCCTCAAACAGTTTTTCCTTTACTCTCATACCACAACAATCATCAACACAAAAGAAGACTTTCGTGATCACATGCATGGGGTGGTTTTCCGAATACACCAAGCAGCAGACACCAGCCTGAGTGTCTTCTAACTCACTTCGACACTGTCTGTGGGTCAATGGTATCAGATCCCACAGGTTGAGGGCTCCGTACCCAAGACTGCTCCCCCAGTGCACACACCAGAATCGTAAGTCAGGGCCTCCAGAACTTCTGACCGGCCGGCTTCATGTTGAGGTTCCTGTGGCTTCCTCTTTGGGTTCATTAATTTGCTGGACTGGCACCCAGAACTCAGGAAAACACTTACTTACGTTTACTGGTTTATTATAGAGGATATTGATTGCAAAGGTTACAGATGAAGGGACATGCAGGGAGATATATGGTGGAAGGGGCATGGAGCTTTCCTGTCTGCCCTGGGTGCTCCACCTTCAGGAACCTATGCGTTTAGTTGTCTTGAAGCTCACTGAACCCTGTCCTCTTGGGTTTTTATGGAAGCTTGGTGACATCAGCATTCCTTCCCCAGGGGTATAAGATGGGACCCTCCATGAGAGAGTCTTGAGACCCACAATAAAAAAGGCAGGGGAACATTAAGCATGGAAGGAGGACAAGAGAAAGTCAGAGGCCTGCCTCTGACGCCTAGCACTTTCAACATTATAATGAAAGACTGGAATAAAGGGTATGGGAGTTAAAGCCAGGAACCACGGACGAAGACCAATATATATCATAGCACCACAGTAAAATAACAGGCAAACTTGTGTGGGTCATTTCCGGGTTCTCTATTTTGTTCTGTCACTCTGTGTCTATTCTTTTGCCCATACCACACTGTCTTGACTAGCTATGTGGTTGGCCTTCAGTCAGGTAATGGAATTCTTTCCACTTGATTCTTTTTCAAATGTTTTAGCTATTTTGGAGCTTTGCCTTCTGTGTAAGTTTTATAGTGAGTTTATATCTACAAAAATCCTTGCTGGGATCTTGATAGGAATTGTATTAATCTATAGAACAATTTGGAGAGAATAACATCTTTACTGAGTCTTTGTATATTGCTAAGAACATACTAAATATATTGCTATTTGTTTAGGGTTTTTTCTTTTTCTTGAGAAGTGGGTTGTCGCTCTGTAGCCCAGGCTGGAGTGCAGTGGTGTCATCATAGCGCATTGCAGCCTCAAACTTCTGGACTCAAGCAATTCTCTCACCCCATCCTCTTTTTTTTTTTTTTAGACAGAATCTCCCGTCCTCTTGAGTACCTGGACTACACAGGTACATGAATCTCAGTGTTTTATTATTTTTAGTGACATGGTCTTGTTGCCCAGGCTGGTCTCAGGCTCCTAGTCTCGAACTCCTGGCCTCAAGTGATCTTCCTGCCTCAGTCTCTTGTATTTGTTTAGATTTCTAATTTCTTTCATCAGTTTTTTGGACTTCTTAGCATAGAGAGCCTACACATATTTTGCTGAGTATATACTTAAAGTATTTAATTTTCTATGGAGTAAATGGTATTGTTTAAAATTTCAGTTTCCACATGTTTATTGTTAATACATAGAACAGTAAATGGTGATTAGGCACAGTGGCTCATGCCTTTTAATTCTGGCACTTTAGGAGGCCAAGGTGGGAGGATCACTTGAGTTCAGGAGTTCAGGACTAGCCTGGGCAACATAGTAAGGCTCTACATCACTACACACACAAAAACAAAACAAAAACAAACAAAGAAAGCAAAAAACTGGTCAGGTATGGTGGTATGCACCTATAATCCCAGGTATTTGGGAGGTGGAGGGCAGGAGGATTCCTTGATCCTAGGAGTTCAAGGTTATAGTGAGGTATGATTGTACCACTGTTCTCCAGCCTGGGCAACAGAATGAGACCCTGTGCCTCTAGAAAAAAAGAAATGTGATTGGTATTTGAGTGTTCATCTTGAACGCTTGTTGAACTCATTATTTCTAGAAATTTGTTTTGTAGATCCTCAGTAACATTTTAAGATTTGTTTTGAAGTGTTTTATCTTTTTTCTATTGTAATATATTATTCTTCCATAATGACCAAATATTGTGGGGTTTTAGGATGAAGGCTGCTGAAATCCATATATCAATTTTATGCCTAATCACATTCATGATTTTTTTAATTCATAAATTTTTCTTTAGTTGATTCTCTTGGGTTTTATAGATAAAAGAGTCATATAATCTGCAACTAGTTATAGTTTACCTTTTTCTTTCCAATTTTTATACTCATTTTTTTCTTATTTAATTATCTAAGACTTCCAGGATAGAGTTAAATAATGCTGGTGATAAATAATACTATTCTTTCTTCTGGCTTTAGACTCTTAGACTTGTTTGCTTTTTTTTTTTTTTCTTCAAGGCACTGCAAATAAAGTAAAATACATTTTATTTCAGTAGGTAGAATGCAAATAAAGTAAAATATATAGTAAATTTCAGGTCTCTAGTGTGTTCTAGCATTGGGGTATTCTGCTTTGTTAAATTTGTGGGAACCTGAAGGTTGACATAAATGCTTTTACTTAAACAATTTTATTGTTGAAGTCTATATTACAGGCCTTTCTGCTTCCTATAGAGTGGTGAATATTGGATTTCTTTGTAGATTTTGCAGCACTTTTTATTTTCTTCATTCTTATTTTATCATACTTGTCAATTTAGAAAACATTGCTAGGAATGTATATTGATCTCAAGACTTTCCTGGAAAGTTGATTTTATTTTGAGGAGGATCCTTAAAAAATTATAGGGGAAATCTTATTTCTTGTAATTTGATTTCTTTTTCTGAGATGAGGATTATAAAATAATTCTAATTAATGGAGCATTTCCATTTTTTATTTTTTGTTAAGAGGCAGGGTCTTTGTTACTCAGGCTGGAGTGTAGTAGTGCCAACAGAGCTCAGTGTCACCTGGAACTCGTGGGCTCAAGTGAGCCTCCGACCTCAGCCTCTTGAGTAGCTAGGATTACAGCCACCAGCCATGTGCCACCACATCCAGCTAATTAAAAAAATATATATATATTTTGGTAGAGGTGGGTCTCGCTTTATTGTCCAAGCTAGTTTCAGACTGTTGGGCTCAAGTGATCCTCCTGCCACAGCTAGCCAAAGTGCTGGGATTACAGGTGTGAGCCACTGTGCCTGCCCGACCATGTGTTTATAGTCTCATAAATGAGCAACACTCTCCTCCATATATAGCTCCTGCCGATGAGAAGTTTGGTGTGGTGACCCTCCCCTCCCCCTTCCCCTTTCTCCCCTCTACTCCCCCTCCCCTCCCCTCCCCTCCCCCCTCCTCCCTCCCTCCCCTTCCCTCCCTCCCTCCCCCTCCCTCCCACTTCCCTCCCTCCTCCCTCTCCCCTCCCCCCCCTTCCCCCACCCCCTTCCCCCACCCCCTTCCCTACCTTTTCCTTTTCCTTTTCTTTTTCTGTATATAGTTCCTGCTGATAGAGAAGTTTGGTGTGGTATTTTTCTTTCCTTTTCTTTCCTTTTTTTTTTTTTTTAAAAAAAGAGATAAGGTCTCGCTCTGTTGCCCAGGCTGGAGTACAGTGGTTAATCTTGGCTCATTGTAACCTCCACCTCCTGGACTCAAGTGATCCTCCCACCGTGGGCTCTTTAAGTGCTGGGATTACAGGCATGGGCCACTGTGCCCTACCTAGTGTAGTGATACTTCAAGAACACTTTACAAAGCTTTATTCTACTTGTTACAGTTTGAACATCCAGATCCTGACTCTGTAGTTTTCTTGTGATATAAACTAGCTAACTGTAGAGTTCAATTTCTTATCTTTTACTCTTCTCAGTCTTAATTTTGTTGAACAGTGGAAAGCACATGAACTCTGTGAGGTTCAGAAATGTGGGTGTAACATAGCTGTTCCTCTTTTATGGCCCTCAATGTCCTTGAATAAGTTATCCAATCTCTAATTCTTAGTTTCTTCGTCTGTTGTTGGAGGGTAATAGTACCTCAGAGGGCTGTATTTAAAGATGGTATGAAGTACCACATGTAAATTACCTGGTACAGAATTTACCTTTGTTGATTCTCAGTAAATGTTTGCTGCCTCTCTCCTGAAACAAAATGAAATGGTGTTTGTGAATAGCTTTGTGAGCTTTAAGTAATATAATTAAACAGAAGCCTTTATTAGTATTATTTCCTCTTTCAGAAATGAGCATAATTTATAATCTTAGTAGTATAATGTACTTGGCTAGGTACATGCCCAGGTTTGGTGATCCTTAGATTTTTGTTTGTTCTTGCCCTACATACTCTGAAAACTCTTTGAGAAGTCCTACAGCAAACTCACATGATTTATGAAACCAACAGTTGACTATTCTTTTTTTTTTTTTTTTTTTTTTTTTTGAGACGGAGTTTCGCTCTTGTTACCCAGGCTGGAGTGCAGTGGCACGATCTCGGCTTACCACAACCTCCACCTCCTGGGTTCAGGCAATTCTCCTGCCTCAGCCTCCTGAGTAGCTGGGATTACAGGCACGTGCCACCATGCCCAGCTAATTTTTTGTATTTTTAGTAGAGACGGGGTTTCACCATGTTGACCAGGATGGTCTCGATCTCTCGACCTCGTGATCCACCCGCCTCGGCCTCCCAAAGTGCTGGGATTACAGGCTTGAGCCACCGTGCCTGGCCTATATATTCTTTTTTAAAATTAAACATAATATGACATATGGTTAAAAAAAAAAATACAGGCAGAACAAAGTAAGTATTCTTCTCACTTCAGACCCTAGGTTCTTCCCTGTGTTCTTCTGTACCAATAACATAGTTTTAAGTATTTTTCATTAATTATTCTAGTACATATGCACTAGATACATATGCACTTACATATAATTACATATTTTGTACATATAGATAAGTACATATAATGTACATATCGTATATATGCACTTACATATAATTACATATTTTTATAACATGTAAGGGGGAACATAATATTCATGCTGTCTTGTATCCTGTGTTTTTCATTTAAAAAGAGATTTTTGGTTTTTTCCCTGTCAAAAATGTAGGTTTTAAATACATTATTCTTTTATTATTATTGATTGCTGAGTATTCTTCATTTGGATATATAATAATATAATTGATATCTTCCCCCAGCACTCCTTTAATGCATTTTTTCAAAACTTTTATCTTCTTAGGATCAACTCACTCTCCTGAAAGTCATTCTCCCAAGAAGAAGGGACAGAAAGACAGAGCTGTTTGTAAGAAAGGCTTGGGTATCCCATGAACGAGCCAACAGAAAACCGATTGGGGTGCAGCAGGACTCCAGAGCCAGATATAAGGCTCAGAAAAGGGCACCAACTTGATGGTACAAGGAGAGGTGATAATGACAGCCGCCAAGGAGATTTGGAGCCCATGTTAGAGGCATCTGTTGTATCTTCCCATGATAAAAAAGTAAGTTGGAAGAATGGTAAACAAAGGAAAAAGTTTGGAGGATGTGCCAGAGGGGAAGATAACAGAAAAAAAAAAAAAGTATGGGTTCATTGCTGGAGGGAGGATGGGGTGGTAAGAAAGAAACTTGTACATTTTAATTTTTTTTCTTCTGGATAACTTGAAATCTCTTATTCTTTATTATTATTAATTTTTTGAGATGAAGTCTTGCTCTGCCACCCAGGCTGGAGTGTAGTGGTGCGATCTCTGCTCACTGCAACCTCCACCTCCCAGGTTTAAGTGATTCTTCTGCCTCAACCTCCTGAGTGACTGGGACTATAGGTGCATGCTACCACACCTGGCTAATTTTTTTATTTTTTAAAATTTTTGTATTTTTAATAGAGGTGGGGTTTTGCTGTGTTGGCCAGGCTGGTCTTGAAACTCCTGACCTCGGGTGATCCACCTGCCTCGGCCTCCCAAAGAGCTGGGATTACAGGCATAAGCCACTATGCCCAGCCTCTTATTCTTTTTTTTTTTTTTGAGACGGAGTTTCGCTCTTTTTGCCCAGGCTGGAGTGCAATGGCGCGATCTCGGCTCACCGCAACCTCCGCCTCCTGGGTTCAGGCAATTCTCCTGCCTCAGCCTCCTGAGTAGCTGGGATTACAGGCACGCACCACCATGCCCAGCTAATTTTTTGTATTTTTAGTAGAGACGGGGTTTCACCATGTTGACCAGGATGGTCTCGATCTCTCGACCTTGTGATCCACCCACCTCGGCCTCCCAAAGTGCTGGGATTACAGGCTTGAGCCACCGCGCCCGGCCCCCAGCCTCTTATTCTTAAATTAGTTTAGCTATTATTTGATTTTATAGTTAGCGTCTTTTTGCTGACACTTAAAAGCATACTTTGCCGGGTTTGGTGGTTCATGCCTCTAATCCCAGCACTTTGGGAGGCCAAGGTGGGTGGATCGCCTGAGGTTGGAAGTTTGAGACCAGCCTGACCAACATGGAGAAAACCCATCTCTACTAAAAAAAAAAAAAAAAAGAAAAATTAACCAGGTCTGGTGGTACATGCCTGTAATCCCAACTACTCAGGAGGCCGAGGCAGGAGAATTGCTTGAACTCGGGAGATGGAGATTTCGGTGAGCCAGGATTGCACCACTGCACTCCAGCCTGGGCAACAAGAAGCAAAACTCCATCTCCAGAAAAAAAAAAACAAAAAACAAAAAAACATACTTAACCTGCTTTATCTTGTTGAAGCGAGAGGACGCGTTCTGTAGGTACATACTTTAGTTATGACGTTATCTGTTATTTTTGGAGAAATTCTAATTGCATATTGGAGCTACTTTTCCAGAAATTGGTTACCTCCAGTGTATACCTTGGAGGTCAGTAGAATTCTGAGAGCTGAAGGCAGATTTTACTCTTTCCTTTCATTTCCTAGAGAAAAGAGCAACCTTCAGGAAACTATACTTATAGAGCAAAAGTATCAGAAACTCATTGTTAGAGACGTTTTGCTATGTGCTTTGGAATGTCCAAATTACATAGCATGTGTTTAATGTTTTATTACTAGTACAGTGTTTCTCAAACTGTGGGTTGTGCCTTAATTAGTGGGTTTTGAAGTTAATTGTAGTATTACAAAGTGTCAAAAAATTAAAGATCAAAATAGAATAAAAACATTGAAGTGTGTATATAGTAATACACATTTAAATTATGTTATTTTAGCTTTATATAGTTATGTATATAAATATGAATAATATATGGAATACATTTCTTACTGTGGGTTGTGGTTAACATTTTGAAAGCCTCTACTTGGAACAGCAGCTGGGGGAAGAGTGTTTCCAGGTAGAGGAAATAAGCTAGTGCCAAGGTTCAAAGGTGGGAATATGTTTATCTTCCTTGCCTTCCCCTCCTGCCTCCCACCACTGCTGCACCTTTTTGTATCATCTTTCTCTTCCTTTGCTTTCATCTTCTCCTTTTAAAAATTTTATTTATATATATATTTTTGAGACAGAGTCTTGGTCTGTCACCCATGCTGGAGTGCAGTGGTGAGATCTTGGCTCACTGCAACCTCTGCCTCCCGGGTTCAAGTGATTTTCCTGCCTGAGCCTCCTGAGTAGCTGGGATTACAAGCTACATGGTACCTGCCACCATGCCCAGCTGATTTTTGTACTTTCAGAAGAGACGGGGTTTCACCCTGTTGGCCAGGCTGATCTTGAACTCTTGACATGAAATGATCCGTCGCCTTGGCCTCCCATAGTGCTAGGATTACAGGCGTGAGCCACCACGCCTGGCCTCCTTTGTTTTTTTTAAAAGGACCAAAAGAAGGCCAGTGTAGTTAGAGCATAAGGAACTAGAGGGAAGAGTGAAATGAGATGAGGTCAGTGGGCCAGTCACAGAACAGATTATACAGGTTTATTGAAGGAAGTTAAATTTTATTTTAATAAAATTGCCTGGCAAGTGGGCAGCTTTCGGGTCGTTTAAACATGGAGAGATTCGTGTTTTTCTCCAAAAATACCACTGTAGGTGTGGAGTGGATTATTTGTAGACAGAATGGAAGAGGGACCCAGGTGTTAGAATATAGATGACAGACGATGTCACTTAAAACAGCGTGATGGGAGCAGCAGAAATCAAGGGAAATGGTTGGATTCTGGGTATATTTTGGAGGTCAAATCAGTAAGACTTGCTGATGGATTAACGATAAAGTGAGGAAAACACAGGAATCAAGGCTTGATTCTCTGAGCTGAACTAAAATGGTAAAGCAAGAGGTGGGAGCAGGTTTAAAGCAGGGAAATCAAGAGTGGTGTTTTAGAAATGTGAGATTTGAGATTCTTATTAACTATCTTAGAGGAGATATTGAGGAGCCAGTAACTGTATTACCATAAGATTTTTATGTACCTCTTTTTTTTTTTTTTGAGACCGAGTTTCACTCTTGTTGCCCAGGCTGGAGTGCAATGGCTCCATCTCGGCTTACTGCAACACTCTGCCTCCTGGATTCAAGCAATTCTCCTGTCCTAGCCTCCTGAGTAGCTGGAATTATAGGTGTGTGCCACCACGTTTGGCTAATTTTGTATTTTTAGTAGAGACAAGGTTTCTCCATGTTGGTCAGGCTGGTCTTGAACTCCCGACCTCAGGTGATCCGCCTGCGTTGGCCTCCTAAAGTTCTGGGCTTACAGGCCTGTTTCTTAACTAGTTTTAAAACTGATACTGTTCTTTTGGAGTCTAAGGAATTTTCAAGCTTGAAAGAATTTCAGTCTAGTCAGTTTGGGATTTATAATGGTGATAAAATTGTTTATAATATTACATTTTAGCTATGAGATGAATTTTTAAAAATCATGCCACAGTATTTTAAATTCCGTGTCACCCAGGGACAGAGATCTGACATGTCACCCAGGGACCATTTCACCCACTGCTCTGTTTGGCTGCCAGTCTTTTGTGTCTCTATTTAGCAATAGTGAGGCGGACACCCTTTCCTCGGGGAAGAGAAATCCATGATTTGTTGCCCCTGCCGATAACAAAAATGTTGGAAAGTCGAGTGCCAAAGCTGTTGCTATTGGTGTCTTTCATGTGAACCACGTCGAAAGATCAGGGTGCCTCTCTCTGTTAAGTATCACACCAATTCTTCCCAGGTTAGCACTTCCAGTCACCATACACAGGTTGCCAGTGTCGCACTTGATGAAATCAGTAATCTTTCAAGTCTCTAAATCAATCTGAATGGTATCATTCACCTCGATGAGGGGATCAGGGTAGCGGATGGTGTGAGCATCGTGAGTCACCAGATGAGGGATTCCTTTTGTGCCCACAAATATTTTTCTCACTTTGCACAACTTGTACTTGGCCTCCTCAGGTGTAATACGATGTACAGCAAGTAACCCTTAGTGACATAGATCAGACGGAAATTCTCTCCGGTCTTGTAAATGCTGATGACATCCATGAATCCAGCAGGGTAGGTTACATCTATTTGGACCTTGCCATTGATCTTAATGAACCACTGCATGCAGATCTTCTTTGCTTCATCTCCTTTCAGGCCATATTTAAGTTTGTTCCTTAGGAAAATGATGAAGGGGAGACATTCTTTCAACTTGGGGGGACCGGTGGATGGACGAGGAGCAAACACACCAGTCAGTTTGTCCAGCATCAAATGCTTTGGAGCTGCTACCTGCTTCAGATGCTTCTTGGGACCACAAGCCATGGCTGTGTTAGACAAGGAAAGCAAAATACGTTTTCAGAGTCCAGAATTTGCCTACCCAATCCCTTCTGTGTCAGATTTACATTAATTGATTTTTCTGCTGGTTGTAATACTATGTATTTTTGTTTACTGTCTTCACTAGTTGGAGTGGTATCTTCTGTAGATAGTATTTGTGTTTTAATTTCACTAATAAATAATTAGGTGGATAGGATTTTCCCCATCCTTGTGAATTAACTCTTTTATTACCTTGAAAGCCTCTATTTGATTTTCTTTTAATCTTGAGCCAACGCAAAAGTTAGCAGTATGAACAAAAGAACCATTTTCTTTTCATTTAACAGATTTTTGTATGAGGAGCCAAGGAATAAAAGGATCCGTAGATTGTGGAATGTTAGAGCTGAAAAAGCCCCTTCCTCAGTTTACCAGGGAGGAAATTGTGTTTTTATTCTTAATGAAAATTTGTCTTGTGTGTGTTGTTTCTCTTTGGAGTTGAAGTGATTTGCTGAAAAGGAGAATCTATATGCAGTACTGTCCCTTGCTGCCAATTTCAGGTTAATGTATAGTATATAAGGGAGCTAGAAAAAAAGGGGGATAGAGTTACAGAGAACTGCAGTTTTGCAACTGAAATGAAAGACAAAATATTAGTATCTTCAAATGATTTGAGGAGTTCCATATACTGACTTTTTGTTAGTGTTTGGAGAAAGGACTCATTTCTTAAAATTTTCAGTTTTGAAGTTGAAACATCTGAACTGTAGACTGTAGCTTTCTCAATAATTCTAATAATATCTTAATTTGTATCACTTTCACAGACATTCTCGTTTGCTTCTCAAAACTGTACTCTGAAATAGAAAGCAGATATGATTTCTTTTTGAAAGTGCTTGAAAATAGGATTTAGAAAGGTTAGTATAGTAATTTGCCCAAGGTCACATGACAAAAGGAGAGCATGTGCTAAGTCTTCTGATGGCTCTTTCTGGTGAATAAAGCTGCCTTTATGAAAATTGGCACCATATTGACTTAATGTTTCTGAATTCCAAACTCAGTCTCTGAGTATTTGTGTTGAGCCTAGAGGTTAGATTCAACAGTTGTTCTTGGTTTTTGACAGAAGTTGTTGCATACCTCATTTTCTGTTATGCCAGGGTAATTTTGCTTCTCAGATGCATTCTAACTTTGTAATTGTTGAAAACATGCGCTTTGAATGAAGAGACCCCCCCTCCCCCAAACAGGCTTTGCGTGAGCACCGTGTCTGTTTATTCACTTGGGTGCAGGTGGGCTAAGGCCAAAACGGGCATTAGCAAAGGGCAGTGGGTTAGGAGTTGGTTTTATAGGTTTGGGTGTGCAGTGGAAAGTTACAGACTAAGATCAGTTACAATGGTGGGGATAGGGACAAGAAGTATATGTTACCATAAATTCAGTTACAATGGTGGGCAGGATAAGAGTATTTTCGTAATAACAGTTAAGATGGCAGGGTGGGGTGAGGGGCTTGTCTGGAGAAGCTCCACTGGGCAATTAGGGACAATGGTGAACGCAGGCGGGGGCGGGGGGGGGGTGGAGGGGGGTGTGTGTGTGGCATACGATTAGCGGAGGCAAGCAGGACTTTAGACTTTCAGGCTCCAGGCTTGCACGTGGAGACCTGACATACCTGTCTTTTTATATATATATAGAGAGAAAGAATTAGAGAAGAAGGGGTGATAACAGGTTTTAGGGGGTGGGGGCGAAGATTCTCAAGGCTTCTTCCAGCGGGATTGGGGCGGGGCAGAAACCTAAAAATGGGAAATAATTTAGACTGCTGGGAGATTTTGGGGGAAAGGGGTAACATTGTGGGATTGTTAGAAGGAGCATTTGTCATATTGACTGATTGGTCATCTCTTGCGTACGATTCTGTAGGAATTGAGAGATTAATTGGAAAAACACAGGGTTTAAATAAAAGAAGGAGAAAGTTAGTATCAGAGGACTAAGGATTGGAAGAAGTCATGACTCCCAGTTAGACAATGTCCAGCCAGTCCAGTCAGGTTCAGAATAACCATTTGCCTGATTAGTGAGCTTTTGGACTCTCTTAATTTACTGATGGCATTATATATGAGGCCAGGCTGGTTTACATAAAAGCAACATTTTTCTGGAGCTTTGGACCCAAATGCTAAGGGAACCAGCAAGGGCTGCTGCTGTTAAAGATTGTAGGGTGTTTGGTGAGGTAACTGTGGAGGGAGAGCTTTTGTTTTCATGGCGTATGAGGAAGCATATGGTATTTATAAGTAACCACGTACTTTCATTAACAAGATTGGGTATGAGCAGAGAATGAGAGCCAGATTGAGAGTGAAATATTAGCTGTAATTGCCTGGAGGAAAAGTGTAAACCAGCAACTTAAACAAGAGCTGGCTATGTAAAAGTAAATAAGTACAGTGAATTTGAGCACAGTTAGACAGAAAATAATAGAAACAGACTTTTTGAGGTGTGGTTTAAGTAGTAGGAGCGACTGCATAAAGGTGGAGAAGACGAGGGGCTGAAAGTAAGTGTGTGAGGTGTAAAGAGAAAACTTTGGAGGTTGTAAGAGCTAGAGGGTAAATGAGGCATAGCCTATGATTTTGAGGGATTTTAAGAGTATTAGGGTGGCAGCTGCTGCTGTGCATTGTCAAGCCCAGGGCTGTTAGGTTAAGTTGTTTGGATAAAAAGGCTACAGGCCGTGGGCCTGGCTTCTTTGTAAGAATCCCACCACACAGCCCTGGATTTTAGCAGTATATAATGAAAAGGGTTGAGAAAAGTTGCGGAGAGCTAGGGAGGAAGCAGTTTTTAGAGCTGTTTTTAAGGAGCGAAAGGAAGAGTGAAGAAAGGATTTAGGATTAATAGGATTGGATAAGTTTTCTTAAGTGAGTTTATACAATGACATAGTTAGAATAGCAAAACCTGGTATCTAGAGGTGAAAGTAGCAACCATACCCAGGAAGGAGAGAAGCTGTTGTTTGGTGGATGGGGTTGGGGTTTGGGAAATTAACTGGATACAGTTGGCAGGAAGAGCGCGTGTCTGCTGGCAAAAGATTGTAAGAGATGGGGAAGAAATTTGGGCTTTGGAAGGGGATACACAATACCCCATTGAGTACAGATGCTGAAGAAGCAGGAGGATAAATTAAAAGTCCATGTTGCAGTAGATGGGTGATAACAGGCCTACACTTTTTAAAGCCTGTTGTGGGATGGGGTACTAGGGCTGGGCAGGGTAAGGGTGGTTGGGTTTTAAGGGGATGATGAGGAGTGAGCGACTTGTAGCAACAGATGGGAAGGCAGTGTTTGACACCCTAGGGTTAAGATAGGGGGACGTAAGGGGAGCTATTGAGGGAGGTATACGGGTTCAGGGAAGAGGGAGGCAATGAGGTGTGGCTGTAGCCCAGGAATAGTGAAGGAGGCTGACAGTTTTGCTAGGATATCTTGGCCTGACAGGGAAACTGGACAAGTGGGGATGATTAGGAAAGAATGTGGAAAGGTGTGCTGGCCTAATTGATACCAGACTTGGGGAGTTTTGAGAGGCCTGGAGGCCTTGCCATCAATTCCCACAACAGTTATGGAGACCAAGGAGATAGGTCCTTGAAAAGAAGGCAGCATGCAGTGGGTGGCCTCTTTGTTGATTAGGAAGGGGATGGACTTACCCGCCATCGTAGTAGTTACCCAAAGCTCGGCATCCGTGATGGTCCAGGGGGCTTCCAAGATGCTCAGGCAACGTTAGTCTTTAGCTGCCAAGCCTAGGGTTGGAGCTTCAGGAGCTCTGGGAGCAGCGACATGAGTCGGACAGTCAACTTTCTGTGGGGGCCCCCGCACAGACAGGGCAGGGCTTAGGAGGAATTCTGGGCTACAGGCATTCCTTGGCCCAGTGGCCAGGTTTCCGACAGTTGAAGCAAGGTCCAGAAGGGGTGGCTGGATGCACTGCAGTCTGGGCGCTTTGAATTTTTTTGTGAGCCGGTGGTGTGGCTGGGGTTTGTCTTACAGCAGAGGCAAGCATTTGTAGTTCTGAGATGCCCTGCCACTGGGTAGATGTTTCCCTATTATTGAATACCTTGAAGGTGAGGTTGCTTAATTCCTGTTGTGGGGTTTGAGGGCCAGATTCTAACTTCTGTACCTTATTGTAATGTTAGGTGCTGATAGGGTGATAAAATGCATATTAAGCATTTTTTAGGGGTGAGAGTAGAAGGATGACATTTAAGTTACTCCAGGTGAGATTATAGGACTGGGTTAAGTATTGGAGAATTTGATGAAAAGGAGCCTAACTGGTGGCCAATTTGGAAAGGTTGGACAAAGAGAAAGGAATGTGCACCTTAAGTATGCCTTTGGCTCCAGCCACCTCTGGAAGGGGGAATTGTTGGGGAGGGGCAGAGGAGATAGCCGAGGGACTAAACTGTAAGCTGGGCCACGTATGAGGTGGGGAGGTGGCAGGAGGGGCATAAGGAGGTGGGTTGTGGGCAGAGGAAGAGGAAGAAGGCTCTAGGGGATGGGGTTAGGTCCTGGATTAGGGCCTGGTTTGGACGAGTGGCGAGGAGAAAGATGGGAAGGGTTGATGGACAAGGAGGATTCTGGCTTACTGGCAGAAGGAGGAGGGCAGATGGAAGGGAAGAGAAGGAATAGAGGTTAGGGAGGGATTGGTATGTAAAAAAAATTGCCTGGACCTAGGGAATTTCAGACCATTTGCCCATGTTGTGACAAAAATTGTTTAAATATTTTAAAATAGAGAGGTTGTAGCTGCCATTTTTTTTTGCCAATTGGAGCCGTTGTTGAACTCATATTGTGGCCATGCAGTGGCCCAGTAAAGAGAATGCAGTGTTAAAGAAGAAGTTGAGACGTTTGGGTTTTAGGTCAGGAGAGAGTTGAAGAGGCTTGAGGTTTTTTAGAACACAGGCCAGCGGAGAAGAGGGAGGGATAGAGGACGGATGATTGCCCATGGTTCTGGAAAGGCAGCAGAGACAAGGAAAATGGGCACGCAACCCAGCCGCTCAACAGGCGTTCCTAGTTGAGCCTGGATTGAACCTCCTCATTGGTGAGCAAAGAGAGCATACCCTACGTTGACCTGCCACCAATATTGGCCGTGAGCCTGGTGGGCGAGTGACTAGGGTGCATGTCTTCACGATAGTCAAACCTCTGGGGAAAACTGGGTCCCCAGATCTGAGACCTACGTAGGACTTTTCTGGTCCTGAACCTCACAGAAGAACCTGGTTTACTTGATTTTCCTTGTCTTTGCGGTGGAAAAAAGGACAAAACTGAAAGGTGGAGGAAGTGGAAAGGGAAAGACAAAAGAATGGGAAAGCAAAAAAGAGAGACTGTTTACCAAAATAGCTGGTGGTGTGTGTCTGTGGTCTGGTCTGATGACCCCAGATCGGTAGGTAGATCTCTTCATAGAAGGAGCACAAGAACAGGGATGGGGGTTTGGTTTCCCGTAGGAGTTCCCCTGTCCCAGGTTTCGGCACCAAATGTTGAAAACACACGCTTTGAATGAAGCGACCCCCCACAATCAGGCTTTGTGTGAGCAACATCGCTGTTTATTCACCTGGGTGCAGGTGGGCTAAGGCCAAAAAGGGCATTAGCAAAGGACAGTGGGATAGGAGTTGGTTTTACCGAGTAAGATCAGTTACAGTGGTGGGGGCAGGGGCAAGGAGTATACATTACCATAAATGCAGTTACAGTGGTGGGTGGGATAAGAGTATTACCATAATAACAGTTAAGATGGCAGGGTTGGGTGAGGGGATTGTCCAGGGAAGCTCTGCTGGGCTATCACAGGCACGGGGTGGGAGATGATTAGAGGCAAGCAGGACTTCAGATTTTCAGGCTCCAGGCTTGCATATGGAGACCTCATAGTAAGGGGTTTTCTGTTTATTTTGAAAGCAAATAAAACGAATATATCATAGTAGAGTCGTTCACATAACAATTCTGCCTCATTTTCTTTGAGAGTGTTTTCCCCTCTTTTAGGAGATGTAGATCTTAATTAAATTGCTTAGGCTTCATTTAAAAAATGATGGGAGCTCTTAGGCTCTCAAGTTGTAGAGATTGGCATTCAAATGCCAATCATGAATAAGGATAAAAGCAAAATAGGAAAAGCAGCACGGCGTCTCTTGTTTTTTACTAAGTGGAAGTCTGAATTTATAAAGTAAGATTTAAGGTAATTAAGTGTATTACAGACTGATTATCTTTTTGTTCAAGTCTTAATTTACCATCAAGTTTCTTTAAATCAATAAACCTATTAGGAGTGCCCACCTGATCACATATTGCCCTTTATAGAAAAATAAAAAGGCCAGGATTTTATTCCAGGCCTGCTGAATCAGAATCTTTGGATCCTGGATATATGTATTTTTTTTGTTTCACGGCTAAGATACTCACTACTGTTTAAAAACATCCTCCCTGGCTGGACACAGTGGCTCGCAGTTGTAATCTCAGCACTTTGGGAGGCTGAGGCGGGCAGATCATGAGGTCAGGAGTTCAAGAACAGCCTGGCCAACATGATGAAACCCCATCTGTACTAAAAATGCAAAAATTAGCCAGGTATGGTGGCAGCCACCTCTAATTCCAGCTACTCAGGAGGCTGAGGCAGGAGAATCCCTTGAACCCCAGAGGCGGAGGTTGCAGTGAACTGAGATCTCGCCGGTACACTCCAGCCTGGATGACAGAGCAAGTCTCCGTTTCTGGGAAAACAAAACAAAAAAAAACCGAGCCTCCTTCCTGTAGCTTGGGGGGTGGAGGCGCGGGTGGGAAAACAAAAAACAACCACTAAAACCAGTGCCTAAATATTTTATTTAAAATAGTTAATGTATTAAACATTCTTAGGAGCATGCTTTGCAAAGAATCTTAACACATTTTCTGAGGATTATTAGGGAAATAAAGTTAGATTTATATATTGTTTGTTAAAGGAAAAGACCACATTTACTCTCAGTTGACTCTTAAAAAATTTTTTTTTGAGATAAATTTTATATACCATAAAATTAACCCCTTTAAAGTGTACAATTCAGTGGTTTTATTTGTCACAGTGTTGTACAACCATCACTTCTATCTAACTTTAGGACATTTTCATCATCCCCCAAAGAAACCTCTTAACCCATTTGCCATCATTTATTGTCTTTACCCCCAACCCTAGGCAGCTTCGAATGTACTTTCTGTCACTATGGCTTTGTCTATTGTGGACTTTTTAATAAATGGGATCATAGGACATGGTGTTTGTGTCTAGCTTCTAGCATAATGTTTTTAAGGTTTATCAGTATTGTAGTATGTACCAGTAGTACTGCATTCCACTTAATGACTGAATAGGATTCCATTGTATGAATATACAGAGGTCCTTTCTTATTTGTGGTTTCACATTCTGTGGTTTCAGTTACCCCCAGGTCAACTGAGATCTGAGAAAATCAAATGGAAGATTTCAGAAATAATTCATAAGTTTTAAACTTCGTGCTGATCTGAGTGGTGTGATGAAGTCTCACACCTTGCCCTCTCCTTCTTACCCAGTAAATGAATCATTCCTTTGTCCAGCATATCCATGCTGCAGATGACTGGCTACTTAGTTACTTAGTACCTGTCTGGGCTATAAGGTCACAGATCACAAGTGTGAGTACAATACACTAAGATATTCTGAGTGGGAGAGCATGTTCACATACCTTTTTAAAAATAGTGTATTGTTATAATTGTTCTGTTTTATTGAATATTGTTAATTTCTTACTGTACCTAATTTATAAATTAAATTTCATCATAGGTATGTATGTATAGGAAAAAAACACAGCATATATAGGGTCCTGTACTATCCATGATTTCAGACATCCACTGGGGGTCTTAGAACATATTTCCTGTGGATGAGGGGAAACTACTGTACTATAGTTTGTTTGTCTAATAGTGAGTTGATGGACCCTTGGGTTGTTGCCACTTTTTGACCGTTACAAAAAATGTTGCTTTTCTCATTCATGTGAAAGATTTTGTGTGGACTTATTTTCATTTCTGTTGGGTATATACTCAGGAGGGATTTTGCTGGGTTATATGTTAACTCTGTTTAATATTTTGAGAAACCAGCAGACTGTTTTTCATAAGCAGTTGCATCAGTTTATATTCCCACCAGTGATGGGGGGGGTTCCACTTTCTCCACACCCACACTAACTATTGTTACTATATTTTGAATGTAACTATCCTATTGTGTGCAAAATGGTATCTCCTCATAGTCAGTTAACCTCTGAGCTTTTATCAAGAGATCTGCCTAGGTTAGCTTTAGCTGAGGATTTTAAGTATTAACCTCTTTGAGGAATTTAGAAATAGAAGCTAAATTCAAACTTATAAAACTCAAGTTGTGTCAATTTAACTTCAAATGGTCTTCTCATCATCTGTTCTGCCATTACTTTAAGCCACCACCATCTCCCATCTCCCATCTGAAATAGACTTCCTGATAGAGGACTTTCTGTTTTGTTTCTTGTACAGTCCCAATATATTCACACAGCTCCTAGAGAGAGCTCTTGAAATTGCAAAGTTTAGGCTGGGCGTGATGGCGCTCATACCTGTAATCCCAGCACTTTGGGAGGCTGAGGTGGGCGGATCAATAGGTCAAGAAATCGAGACCATCTAAGCCAACATGGTTAAACCCATCTCTGCTAAAAATAACAAAAATTAGCTGGGTGTGGTGGTGAGCACTGGCAATCCTAGCAAATCGGGGGGCTGAGGGAAGAGAATCACTTGAACCCAGGAGGCAGAGGTTGCAGTGAGCCAAGATTGTGCCACTGCACTCCAGCCTGGGTGACACAGCAAGACTCCGTCTCAAAAAAAAAAAACAACAACAAAGTTTATTATGCCATTCCCATTTAAAAAATTCATTTGTTTCCCGTTGCACTTAGGGTAAAATCTCAAATCCCTTCTATAACTTGTAGGATTCTGCATGATCTCACAGCTGCCCTTATCTGTCCAACTTCATTTCAGGACAGTCTTCTCCATGTTCACTGAGCTGCAAGCACATTGGCCTTATTTCAGTTTCTTAAACAGGCTGCACTCTTTCCAACTGCAGAGCCTTCAAACATGGCTCTTTCCTCTGCCTGGAGTGCTCTTACACCCACACCTCTGGCTAACTGCTGCTCATCCTTCAGTATTCAGGTTAAGTTCTCTACCCCTTCTTCATTCTATGTCAGGTTCCCCACTGTTATCTTTAATCACCTTTTATTTTTCATTACAGTGCATATCATAACATATATTTGTGTGACATTTTATTTTAAAACATGTTTTATAAAAATGTATAAAACAAATATATAAAGCTTATATATTTATGTTTAATAGTTGGTGTTGCCTGTAGACTTCTCAGTTCCATTGGTGGTAAGAATGTTGCCTTTTTGGTGCCCCCCCTCCCCACGCCACCATATCCTCAGAGTGTAAGCTGGTTAGTCTTTGAGTGGCATATAACAAACAGTTGTTGAATGAATTTATCAGCAGCAAATGTAAAGTTCTGTGCCTAAATGGTTTCAAATAGTTTCTGTAAAGAGATGTATAAAAGGAGCACATGGGGGGGAGGGAGGCGGGGGGGCGGGGTGTACTATTTAGATGCTTAGGGAAGGTTAACTAATATTCTTTAATCTTAGATATAATAAATGCATTCTTATTATTTTAGAATAATGGTAGTTCACGTTTATTGATCTCTTACAATGTGTGAAGCAATTTTTTGAGCCCTTTTGAATACATTATTCGTTCCTAAAGTAGCCTTATGGAATAGATACTAGAATCAGTTTTACAGATGAGGAAATTGAGGTTTCATGTGAATGTATGTGTATTGTACTCTGGGACTCTTATCAGGGGGATGATAATACTTTTTCTCTTCAAAGGGGCAGGATTTTCTTTTCGTTGGTTTATTGTCAAAAATGCGATATGGCAGTTTCATTGCTTATTTGCCTTTAATTCATTTGAAATTAGATTATTTCCATAGGTGATCAGAATTGTGGAAAAAGAGACCCTGTGATAGGTGATAGTGTAGTTGTGGAATTGACTCTCAGGTAACATTAAATAAAATATCTGTGTGTACAGTTAGATTAAATTTACCTGTGCATAGGAATCCCTTCCTTATTTGAGGTGATGGAGAGTTTAGTCTCTTTGATTCCATATGAAGTGGAAAGGTTTTTTAGAAAGAGTATTAGAAGCTAAATACTCTAAAATTGAAATTTCTGCAGTAGGAATCTGTATTTGTCACAAGCTCCTTCATGTGATTGTGGGGCACACCTAAAGATTGAGAGCCAAGAATCACGGTTTTCTTTTCATAATACATACACGTAAGTTCCCAGACCAGTAGAAGTTACAGCAGGGTAAAGCTGAGCCCAGAGGAGCTAAGTGTTTCCTCTTTTGTAAATGGAGTATGTAATAGTATGCCTCTTGTCTCACAGGTTGTAATGAGAATAACTTCATGCATGTAAAGTAGTGGGAACACTGCCTGGTGCATAGAAAGCACTTAATAAATGTTAGATGTAGCATATCATTGGAGGTGTATATTTGTGTAAGAAAGAAAAGACTTGCTCTGTTATGTCCAAATGACAGTTAATCTTTGTTTCTTTTTGTTTTTATTAGAATTTATATTTATCTTATAAAAAATAGACGGTAGTTATTTATCTCCTCTCAAACATGTTTATTCTCTGTATCTAAAATAGTCCAAGAATGGCTGGACCTGGTGGTTCATGCCTGTATTCTTGACAAATGTGAGAGCTGAGGTGGGCAGATCCCTTGAGCCCAGGAGTTCAAGACCAGCCTGGATAGCATGGCCAAACTGTATCTCTACAAAGAATACGAAAATTAGACAGGCCTGGTGGCATGTACCTGTAGTCCCAGCCACTTGGGAGGCTGAGATGGGAGAATCACTTGAGCCCAGGAATTAGAGGCTGCAGTGAGCCATGTTTGTGCCACTGCACTCCAGCCTGGGCAACAGAGTAAGACTCTGTCTCAAAACAAAAATATTATTTATAGAATATATATTCTAAGAATATTTTATTTGCACAATATTTAAGTAAAGACATGAATGATTAAACCTGAGTTTTAGTCCTGGCTCTACTACCAGCCAGATGTGTGACTTTGGCCAGTTTCTTAATTTCTCTGTGTTTCATTTTCCTTACATTAAAATGGAGATATTTAACTGGGTGATAAACATCTAAGATTTTCTTATCCTCAAAATTTCTGTGGTCTCCCATATTATATTAATACTTTTTTGTTATGGGATCAAAAAATGAGTGAGGGTCATAATTTACTTTTTTCATTTATCAATCCAGTTAAGTATCTTTTCCTCAGCAGCCCTGTTTTAATACCTTCTTTGATCACTTTTATCATGGCTGGTTTTGTTTAGTGCAGCCATTTCTATGGACTAGTAAATAATCTTGAAGGAAGCAGTTTGGTAAAAGGAAAAAAACAAAGTTTTTAAAATTCAGAGTGACCTGAATTTGTATCCCTGATCTCTTCTATGTCGTTACTTTTCAAACATCTGAGTAGGAGGACCCTTCAAAGAAAACAACAAAAACCTTATTAAAGTATTATACATGCAGACACACACACAGACACACGTAGATATATCATAAGTGGATAGATTGATAAACTTTTATAAACTAGGCACTCCTGTATAACCAGCACTCCTGGAGGTCTCCTTATTACCTCCTCATAGTAACTGCCTATTCCCCCTCCCCTAAAGGTAACCATTACTCTGACTTCTAATGGCATAGATTAATTTTGCTTGTTTTTATACTTTATCTCATTGTAATCATTCCATATGTACTCTTATATCTGGCTTCTTTTGCTCAGTATCATGTTTGTACAATTAATCTGTATTTTCTGGGTGTAGCTGTAGATTGTTCATTTTTATTGTTCCATAGTATTTCTTTATATTACTATATCAATTTTTATTCTATTTTTGAAGGCAATTTGGGTTGTGTCCAATTTGGGGCTATGATAAATAGTGTTGCTATGAACATTCTAGTACTTGTTTTTTAGCGAACACATGTATGCACTTCTGTTAGCTACATACTTATAAGTGAAATTACTGCGGTTGGAAGATGATCCCATTCTCCCTTTGAACATCAGAAATATTTAACAGACCTCACTATATGATACTCAAATTTTATTTATTTATTTATTTATATATTTTGAGATGGAGTCTTACTCTGTTGCCCAGGCTGGAGTGCAATGGCATGATCTTGGCTCACTGCAACCTCTGCCTCCTGGCTTCAAGCAATTCTCTTGCCTCAGCCTCCCAAGTAGCTGGGACTATAGGCATACAGCACCATGCTTGGCTGGTTTTTATATTTTTTAGTAGAAATAGGGTTTCACCATATTGGACAGGCTGGTCTCGAACTCCTGACCTTGTGATCTGCTTGCCTTGATATGGAATCAAAGAGACTAAACTCTCCATCACCTCAAATAAGGAAGGGATTCCTATGCACAGGTAAATTTAATCTAACTGTACACACAGATATTTTATTTAATGTTACTTGAGAGTCAATTCCACAACTACGCTATCACCTATCACAGGGTCTCTTTTTCCACAATTCTGATCACCTATGGAAATAATCTAATTTCAAATGAATTAAAGGCAAATAAGCAATGAAATTGCCATATCACATTTTTGACAATAAACCAATGAAAAGAAAATCCTGCCCCTTTGAAGAGAAAAAGTATTATCATCCCCCTGATAAGAGTCCCAGAGTACAATACACATACATTCACATGAAACCTCAATTTCCTCATCTGTAAAACTGATTCTAGTATCTATTCCATAAGGCTACTTTAGGAACGAATAATGTATTCAAAAGGGCTCAAAAAATTGCTTCACACATTGTAAGAGATCAATAAACGTGAACTACCATTATTCTAAAATAATAAGAATGCATTTATTATATCTAAGATTAAAGAATATTAGTTAACCTTCCCTAAGCATCTAAATAGTACATCCCGCCCCGCCGCCTCCCCCCCCCCAACCATGTGCTCCTTTTGTACATCTCTTTACAGAAACTATTTGAAACCATTTAGGCACAGAACTTTACATTTGCTGCTGATAAATTCATTCAACAACTGTTTGTTATATGCCACTCAAAGACTAACCAGCTTACACTCTGAGGATATGGTGGCGTGCGGAGAGGGGGGACACCAAAAAGGCAACATTCTTACCACCAATGGAACTGAAGAGTCTACAGGCAACACCAATTATTAAACATAAATATATAAGCTTTATATATTTGTTTTATACATTTTTATAAAACATGTTTTAAAATAAAATGTCACACAAATATATGTTATGATATGCACTGTAATGAAAAATAAAAGGTGATTAAAGATAACAGTGGGGAACCTGACATAGAATGAAGAAGGGGTAGAGAACCTAACCTGAATACTGAAGGATGAGCAGCAGTTAGCCAGAGGTGTGGGTGTAAGAGCACTCCAGGCAGAGGAAAGAGCCATGTTTGAAGGCTCTGCAGTTGGAAAGAGTGCAGCCTGTTTAAGAAACTGAAATAAGGCCAATGTGCTTGCAGCTCAGTGAACATGGAGAAGACTGTCCTGAAATGAAGTTGGACAGATAAGGGCAGCTGTGAGATCATGCAGAATCCTACAAGTTATAGAAGGAATTTGGGATTTTACCCTAAGTGCAATGGGAAACAAATGAATTTTTTAAATGGGAATGGCATAATAAACTTTGCTTTTCTTCTTTTTTTTGAGTCTTTGTGTATCCTTGCATGTAAGGTGGGTCTGGATGCAGCATACCAATGGGTTTTGGCTTTTTGTCCAATTTGCCTGTTGGTGTCTTTTGATTGTGGCATTTAGTCGATTTAATTTTAGGATTAATAATAATATATGTGAGTTTAATACTGCCATTTGATGCTAGCTGGCTGTTTTGCCCATTAGTTGATGCTCTTTACCTTTTGGTATATTTTTGGAATGGCTGATACTGGTTGTTCCTTTCTATGTGTAGTGCTTCTTTCAGAAGCTCTTGTAAAGCAGGCCTGGTGGTGATGAAATCTCTGAGTATTTGCTTGTTCACAAAAGATTTTGTTTTTCCTTCACTTATGAAGCTTGGTTTGGCTGGATATGAAATTCTGGGTTGAAAGTTCTTTTCTTTAAGGATGTTGAATATTGGCCCCCACTCTCTTCTGGCTTGTAGTGTTTCTGCTTAGAGATCTGCTGCAAGTCTGATAGGCTTCCTTTTGTGGGTAACCTGACCTTTCTCTCTGGCTGCCCTTAGCATTTTCTCCTTCATTTTAACCCTGGTGAATCTGACAGTTATGTGCCTTGGGGTTGCTCTTCTTGAGGAATATCTTTGTGGTGTTCTTTGTATTACCTGGAGTTGAATATTGTCCTGCCTTGTTAGGTTGGGAGTTTTCCTGAATAATATCCTGAATAATATTTTCCATCTTGGATTCATTCTCTTCGTCATATTCAGGTACACCTATCAAACGTAGATGAGGTCTTTTCACATAGTCCCATATTTCTTGGAGACTTTGCTCATTCCTTTTTATCCTTTTTTCTCTAATCTTGTCTTCTCGTTTTATTTCATTGAGCTGGTCTTTGACCTCTGATATCCTTTCTTCTGCTTGATCAATTAGACTGTTAAAACTTGTGCATACTTCGTGATAAAACTTGTGCATACTTTGTGAAGTTCTCGTATTGTGTTTTTCAGCTCACTTATATTCCTCTCTAAATTGTCTATTCTCGTTAGCATTTTGTCAAACCTTTTTTCAAGGTTCTTAGTTTCTTTGCATTGGGTTAGAACATGTTTTAGCTCACAGAAGTTTCTTATTAGCCACCTTCTGAAGCCTGATTCTGACAATTCATCACACTCATTCTCCATCAGGCCTTGTTCCCTTGCTGATGAGGAGCTGAGATCCCCTGAAGGAGGAGAGGCATTCTGGTTTTGGATGTTTTCAGCCTTTTTGTGCTGGTTTCTTCCCATCTTTATAGATTTATCCACCTGTCGTCTTTGTAATTGCTGACTTTCAGATCGGGTCTCTGAGTGGACGTCCAGCTTGTTGGTGGTGATATTATTTCTGTTTCCTTGTTTTTCTTCGGTGGACACCCCTCCCCCACAGAGTTGGACCTTCCCGGGTTCAGCTGTGTTTGCTGTGAAACTCTCAACTGTCAGCGTTTCCAATTGCTGTTTTTTTTTGGGGGGATGTGACCAGCCGAGCCCAATCACCTGGCTCCCTGCTTTGAAGCCCCCTTTTTTTCTTTTACTAACTGAACGGTCGATTCTCCCAGGTGCCCCAGTCGCCCGCTGAAAAGGTGCCAGGATCTATGCAATTTCTCATGTGGCGACCACGCTGGCTGAAACAGGGGTGCTGAGATTTGTGGTGCTTTTCTGCCCGGGAATCTCCTGGTCTGGCTCCCGGCCTCAGTCCCCTTTTCAGTCAGCTGAATGGGCGACTCTGCCCTCCTGGAGCTCCAAACGCCAACTAAAAGGGCACCCAGTCCTGCATTCTCCACACTGAGAACCGCCGCACCGGGACCCGGCAAAACAGCCACGCTGGCCAAAGGAGTCACACTGGCGACCTGTGGGGCTCCTCCGCTGGGAATCTCCTGGTCCGCAGGCAACAAAAATTCGTCTGGAAATCTGGCATCCACTCACTCCCTGCACCTTCACTGGGAGCTGCAATCCTGAGCTGCTGCTAGTCGACCATATTGGATCTCTCTCTACCAACTTTCTTTCAAGTACTCAGACTTGGTTACTAGACTGTCAGAGTGGAAGGGATCCCAAAAGTCATTTAGTTTAGTAGACACATGCATGCTTTTAATCTTTCTACAAATGTTTTTAGTTTCTTTGCCATGTGTTGCACTTTGGACTTGAGAAAAGAAGACATGGTTTTTGCCCTTAAGCAGCACGTAGTTTAGTGTGAGAGACAGGTAGATCAGTACATTTGTAGTGAGTGCTGTGTGATTTTATGCACAGACTACTATGGTAGTAACTCCATCTACAAGTGAGGATCAGGGGAGATAAAACTTGAGTTTCAGAGTTAGCTAAGAAAGGACTAAAGACATTCTAGGCAAAGGGAACAGCAGATGTGAAGACTGAGAAGCAAGAAGTGACATAGTGTCTGTAGGGAATTATAATAATAATAGCTAATGTTTATTGGGTACACACTGGCACATACTGATGTCTGAACCTCAAAAATGTCCAGCATAGCTGGAATGAAAGGTCAAGATACAGTGGGGTGGAGGATGTGATAGTAAGACAAGACAAGACAGATAGGGCCTGAAATCTAGATTTTTAGACTCCTGGTCCAGTATTATACTGTCATTCAAATTTCTTTTTGAAATTTATATCAGTTTCAAATTTTGTGTCATGTTGTGTATTGGTTGAAATGATTAGACCATTGCCTCTAGTCCTCTGACTCTAAAGCTTGGACTCTTAACTATGTTTCCTAAAGTATATAGTTAGGAGGCATTCTGTAAGCTCTTGGACAAAAATATGAGAGGCATTTCAAATCAGGTTGTCCTGATCTTTATTTTCTATGGCTCCCCTCTGCCTCCCTGCCCCCTTTCTGAGCTTTCAAGATATTAGGTTGAATAAAGAGATCAGCCTTTATGATTGTCCTACTTTTTCTGTGCTCCAGATTCTTCTTTATTAATTTGAGAGATAAGAAACTTTTATTCATTCAACCTTCATATTCTGTTGAACTGGTTTACTTTAACCAAACTCAAGAATGCCACTAAGTAATAGTTTATTATAAGAAAACTAACTTGTAAATAGCCTCTTGTCAATCACTTCATTTTATTTTCATGAAGAAATCTGCTTAAGAAATTCAATTAAGATGAAAGAGAATTGATATTTGAAAAAAATTTTTAAAACTGAGTAATTGTAAAGATCTTTTCCATCAAGTTTTGATGGAAGTAACTTGTGCATGAAGTCAAGAGTATATATATTTCTAGGCAGGCCAGAATGAATATTAATATTGACTAGATATTGTAGTTATTCTTTTGGAGACTACTGGGTATACATCCATCAATGCTTATTCTTCAGATATCAGTTTTTTTTGTAGACACCTTTGTTTCCACGGACCTCTTTGTTTTCATTTGTTAGTAATATCAACTTGCTAATGCCCTTGCTACACATTTCCAGTTTCTAAAGTCAAGGCTGGCTTCAACCTGTCAGCTGGCAAAAAGACCATCAAAATCACCTGTTGATCAAACTAAGCCAGGTTTATTACATACTCTAGTAAGGGTGAACACTGCCCTGAAGAGTCCTAGTAGTATTTCAGAAAGAAAGTATTGGATATGGGTATTTATAGGGTTTTGGGGTCTGGGTTCAAGTGGTTTAAGGAGATTTTACTTTGTCCTATGCTAAGTTTGTGATAGAATTCTTGGACCAAGTCTTGATAAACAAATATTTATTTGGTAAGTGAGGTTTGCCCAGTTGAGCAATTTGTTCTAAGAGTCTAATTGAGCAGTCTGTTGTTCAGTTAAATGAATTTTTGATAAATTCCTAAAGCTGATCATGAAGTTATTTACTGGTTTGCATCCTTACCTTCCTGGGCAAGAATTTCTAGAACAAATGATAAAGTTACGTTGATACAGGGGCCTTTGATCTTGGTCCTCGAAATTAAGCTGTGTGAATGCAGAAGGTCTCAGTTCTCAATGACATTTATAAAGGCAGACAAATTTTAATCAAAGGTTTACTGTCCCCAGTTCTGGATATTTTACCATTTCTTGACCTTTTTTGTCTAATTGTCGATGGTAGATGGTATCATGATTGTGAGTCTTTGTGGCACTTCATGTACTTCCACTAATATTTAAATACATCATTTATGTTTTGCTGCTTTCCTAAATGCACCTGAAGCTTTAGATGAGCTAGTCTCTTTCTCAACATGGTACTTTTGCTTTCCCCTCTTGGTTATTTTTCTTTATCTCATCTTTGCAAAATTTTTATTCTTCATGCAGCCTTTCCTGAGCCTCATCATTTCTGTCTTTGAACTAGCTATACCTTTTTTTCTATGATACTCATTTATGTGGTTAATTCAGCACTTTAGTAGATTGTAAGTCCATGGAGGACAGAGACTGTGTTTTAATTCATCTTATTTTTAATCGTCTTGACAAATATTTGTTAAACTGATTACTCTATTGGACTGAATTTGGCCCAAATCAATAAATACCCAATAGAGTTGTGAATTATTTTCATATTAGACTGATCTTAAATACTTTTTATCACTATGGTTCTCTGTCTTTCCGAAGGTAAAGTATACTCTAGAAAATTGTCATTTTGATTGGAGTTTGGACAGAGCATCAAAGTCAGTGTCATTATGTTTTGAAATACAGTCAGCAGAGTTCTCACAGATGGACTTCACTGAAAGCAGGTGGTGGAAGGGAGATACTTCAAAATGTCTTTGTGCTCATTTCAAAGCATTGACCTCTCCAAGGTCAATAAGTATAATAGTTTATTCATAGAAAAACTTGGAGTATTAAGTTTTATGCCTTTATTCTTGGCAGCTTTGTTTTTAATTGTTTCATTTTTCACAATGTCATGTTTCTTGCCATAATTTGTTTTATTGAGGATATGGTAAGAAGTATAACAACAGAAGCAGAACATAGCATGTATGTGATCATCTGAATATAGATACAGTTTATTGTTCAGAGAGAGCTATTTGGGTACTGTGGTTTGGTGACTGTTGGATGGAAATTTGAAATAGTAATTATTAACTCATAATAAAATAGATCTTTGGACTTAATATTGGAAGACAGAGACGACTTTTTTTTTTTTTCTTTTTTTGAGACGGAGTTTTGCTCTTGTTACCCAGGCTGGAGTGCAATGGCGCGATCTCGGCTCACCGCAACCTCCGCCTCCGGGGTTCAGGCAATTCTCCTGCCTCAGCCTCCTGAGTAGCTGGGATTACAGGCACGCGCCACCATGCCCAGCTAATTTTTTGTATTTTTAGTAGAGACGGGGTTTCACCATGTTGACCAGGATGGTCTTGATCTCTTGACCTCGTGATCCACCCGCCTCGGCCTCCCAAAGTGCTGGGATTACAGGCTTGAGCCACCGCGCCCGGCCGAGACGACTTTAAATACAGTGTTTAGCATAGTCTTTCCAAGCCATCATTATGTGACATACAGAATACCCTAGGGAAAGTTTTTTTTTTTTTTTTTTTTTTTGAGATGAGTCTTGCTGTGTCACCCAGGCTGGAGTGCAGTGGCGTGATCTCGGTTCACTGCAACCTCCACCTCCCGGGTTCCAACAATTCTTTTGCCTCAGCCTCCCAAGTAGGTGGGATTACAGGTATGTGCCACCACACCCGGCTAATTTTTGTATTTTTAGTAGAGATGGGGGTTCCACCATGTTGGTCTCGAGCTTTTGACCTTGTGACAAGTGTGAGCCACTGCACCCTGCTGGGAAAGTATTTTTTTATCGTGTGTTCTAGCCAGTGTTTAACTCTGCCACCATATTCCTATATTATCCTCTGTCTAACCTAGGGAACTGCATTTACCACCACTCACACCATGTGGTACCTCATTAGTATAATACTTGAACATAATAAATAGTTAATTATGGTCTAGTATTTTAATTTATCCTTTGAGAACATATTAGTGAATATTTCATTTTACAAGGGTGAGAATTGATGATAATACATGATGAATCAACAGATTTATTAATACTTTGCACTTCTGAAAGAAATTTTGTTTTGTTTTTTTTTGTTTTCGAGAAGGAGTTTCACTCTTGTTGTCTAAGCTGGAGTGCAATGGCACAGTCTTGGCTCACTGCAAATTCCATGTCCTGGGTTTCAGTGATTGTCCTGTCTCAGCCTCCTGAGTGGCAGGATTACAGGCGCTCGCTGGGAAATTTTTGTATTTTTAGTAGAGACAAGGTTTCACTATGTTGGCCAGGCTGATCTCAAACTCCTGACCTCAGGTGATGCACTCGCCTTGGCTTCCCAACGTGCTGGGATTACAGGTGTGAGTCACCATGCCTGGCCAGAAATACTCTTTTTATAAAAATTCTGAATCTTGCTGACATGTTGGGGTGGATGGAAGTTTTTATCTTTACTAAAATAATTTTTTTTTTTTTGAGACAGGGTGTAGGTCTGTTGCCCAGGCTGGAGTGCAGTGGCACAGTCACAGCTCACTGCAACCTCAACCTCCTGGAGCTCAAGGGTTTCTTCCCCCTCAGCCTCTTGCGTAGCTGGGATGGCAGACAGGCACGGAGCACCACACCTGGCTAATTTTTATATTTTTTGTAGAGATGGGGCTTTACCATGTTGCCCAGGCTGGTCTTGAGCTCAAGCCATCCTTCTCTCTTGGCCTCTATCAGTAGTCTTCTGTGGATCCAGTTGCACTTAGCCTGATAATCAAAATTACTCATTGTGAATAATCTCATTGATTACTTACTGAATCATGTTGATTCAGACTGCAATTTTATCAGGTTTTACTTAATATAGGAAACATTTAACCATGTTGTGTTTTTTAATGCATATTTGTAGTTTTGAAACTGCTGACAATTTGTATGAGAATAAAGATCAACTCTTTGTTTCTGTTTCTTTGTGAAGAATCATACATGTTGAATATATGTAAATATTTGAGCTATTTTATATAACATATACTTTTATATTTTAACATCAGTCTGCTAATCATTTCAAGCTGTTCTTTGAAACGTTTTCAGTTTTCATATAATTTTAATGGAATTTTATTTAAATTTCATGTTTAGGCACAGATCTCTTTATTGAAAATCTTCTAGAGCATTTATTAATTCAGCCATCATGTCAGTATGTTTCAAGAGCCATGGGGAAGAAGACAAGACGCTTTAGATTTTGTTTAGGAAATGATACACTAAAAATGTAAAATTCTATTAAACATTAAATAAAACAGTATACGTCAGTAAAAGAAGAGCTGTAATCAGATATTATTGTCAAACGAGAGGCACAGATTTAAGTGCTAAAGAAGTCAGAAGAAGTAAGAAGAAGCAGTTGCTGTGGATTAGATAGGTTATGCAGTCTCTGATGAAAACTGGTTCTTGGTGGGGTTGGGGGTGAAAAACTATTAGATATTACTGTGGTTTGTAACCCCCCTTAGGGCCACAGTATATAGATAGTATATCTATATTATTAAAATTTCATAGGGATGAGGAAAGCAATCTAAAAATGTCCCAGGGCCAGGTGCAGTAGTTCATACCTATAATTCCAACACATTGGAGACTGAGGCAGGAGGATTGCTTCAGGCCAGGAGTTGAAGACCAGGCTGAGCAACATAGTGAGATCTCTGCGCGCGCGCGCGCACACACACGTACACACAGGTGCACGCCTGTAGCGTGCACGTGCACACGTGCACATGATGGTGCATGCCTGTAGCCCTAGCTATTCAGGAGGCTGAGATAGAGGATTGCTTGAGCCCAGGAGGTTGAGGCTGCAGTGGGCCATGATGTACCACTGTACTCCAGGAGCCTGGGTAATAGAGCAAGATCCTGTCTCAAAAAAAAAAAAAAAAGCAACAACCAAAAAGTCCTGGATTGTAGGTAGCAGTAATGAAAGAAAGGTTGAGGAATACTAGTTTAGGGTAGTTAAAGAAGGGTTTTAGACAGGAGACATGAAGGTTAGTCATTGAAGGATAGATAGGTAAGTTTTAGGTAAGCAAAGATGGAGAGGTTATTTTATTCAAGATGGCTTTCTTGGAGAGTATATATTTTTATAAAATCAGATTGGGTATGTTACATGTCTCACATGCCGCATAGTACCCTCTAGTTAGTGTTTTAAAAACGGAAGAATAGGGAAATAAAACTCTGAGAATTTATTTTTAAATATATTCAAATTTAAAGTGTTGTAATAGGTTACCCATTGCCTCTGTGTTTGTTCTTACCAATTAGTTTTTTTGATTAGAGGTAGAAGATTCATTGATTTCTGCATGCAGTCATGTTAACCAGTACAGTTTATCTAGATAGACTCTTGGTTAGATATGGAATTATGGTTCTCTTGTGCTGTCTTATTCATTGAGTTAAAGAATTACATAATTTTTTAGAGATGTAGAAGACTGTAGAGATTGTTTAAACTCCTCCTTTGATATATAAGGAGGAAATTGATCTGCAATGAGGATTCATTGATGTTAGTGGTAGAACTGGCCTCACCACTTTGGTCTCCTGACTTCCAGTCCACTGCCCTTCTCACAGTATCATTTTATCTAAATGAGTATGAACCTTTGGTCTGGAGGCAGAAATTGTAATTTTAGTAATTTGTCTCTTTAGACCATACCGGATTGTCACTTTTTTTTTCCATTTCCCTAGACAAATCAGTCATTTTCTCCAGAATGTGGAAAGGCAGTGGGTTTTGGAGTTTGACTTTTCTACTTCAGCTTTAACCTTGGACAGCTTATTTGACCTCTTTGCGTAATGCTCTTATATGGGTAAATGGGAATGAAAATACTTAATAAGGTTGTTGTTAGGATGAAGTTAGATGACCTATATAAAGCCCTTTCCTCTGTGATGGATATATTTTAAACATTTATTAAATATTTTTCTCTCCTTTCCTTTTCTGCCACTATAGTACTTAACCACATTGTATCACAGTTATTTATTTTATATGTACCAGGTGTGGGTCTTGGAGATTTTCCCCTCAGTAATTTCTCAACGTTATGTAACACTGTTATGGGTTCTGTGACATCATTCTTAAGAAACAAAGCAGTAAAGCCAGAAATTTGTTACTGAAACAAACATAGAGATGCTGTTAGAGTAGATAGTTCATTTATCTGTCAGAGAATTGAGTACTAGTTTTTTTTTTTTAATACCAATAATTCTATAATAAATTGACTTACTACATTGTTGATACTTGTCTAAGGCCTTGTTTTGACTTTAAGAATTTGGCTGGGCATCGTGGCTCATGCCTGTAATCCTGGCATTTGGGAGGCTAAGGCGGGTAGACTACTTGTGGTCAGAGTTCGAGACTGACCTGACCAATAGCTGAAACCCCGTCTCCACTGAAAATACAAAAATTACCCAGGCATGGTGGTGCACGCCTATATTCCCAGCTACTCAGGAGGCTGAGGCAGGAGAATTGCATGAAACCAGGAGGTAGAGATTGCAGTGAGCCGAGATCGTGCCACTGCATTGCAGGAAACGGAGTGAGACTCCTGTCTCAAAAAAAAAATTTCTTTTTTAAATTTTAATTCTGTAAGGAAAATGTATTGATTGTGCCATTTGGCTCCCAGTCTCTGTCCTTGACTGCTTCTGTGATTGCCTTGCAGAGCTCTGAGGAACACGAGAGCAGTGATGAAGCTCCTCAGGAAGATGAGGGGTTTATGGGCATGTCCCCTCTCTTACAAGCCCATCATGCTATGGAAAAAATGGAAGAATTTGTTTGTAAGGTAAGAGTGCAATTTCTTGTCATTGTCATGCTATATAGTAGTCCTTCCCAAACAGAAACCTTTAAAGAGAGTGGTAGTACTGTAGCCTTTGGTTTGCTTTGGGGAAGATGTGTGGGAAGATGGGAACAGGAGTGGTCTTGGGACCGTAACCTTATTGAAGATACATTTGCTTGCAGTAGCCATGATAAAGCTCTGATAAAATTAGGATATCCAGCTGGGAAACAAACATTTCCTAATATAGGTTAGTGGAGTAAAAGTCTTATTGATGGTTTAGACAAACAGGATGAAACATAATCAGGGGTGGTTGACGCCTGGAGATACTAAAGTGCCCTCCTCAGGTCCCTTGAATCTGTTCTGCTGATTGACTGCAATGGTAAACGTTCTGTTCTTTCTAGGGATTCTATGGGTAATCAGGCTACTCTTGAGAGAAAAATTTTCCAGTTTTCATGCACATCGGTATTTTCAGTGCAGCTGGTATATATTCGGTCTCAGGTTTTTCTTCCAGTTCACTGTCTGATTGCCTAGACCTATTATGGGATCCTTTTTTCTTTTTTTTCTAAAGTAGTAACTATAATTAAGTTTGCCTGCTTGGAGAAAATAGACACACTGGTAAACTTGTAGGTACTTAATCAATCAGATCAATAAGGGCCCTGGCAGGTAGGATCTAATCAACATAAGTCAGTCTGTCTGTATGTGTATGTGTATATAAATTGATTTATTAAACATTTCTGGAGACCTCTTTATTATTTAGAGAGAAATTTTTGTGAGACTTAGCTTTTCATGGCTTTTATGAAACCAAAACTTTTTATGCAGATGGTCTTAGATCCAGGAAACTAAACATAGGTTTTCTTACATTCACAGTGATGCTGGAAGTAATTGGGATCAGTGGACTTAGATTACTACTTTGGACCAGCGTATGAAAAGAGAACATTGTGATCTGAACATAGACATCCTTTCCAAGACTAAGGGTCCAGTGGGTTTTAGGGGGAGTTTAAACATTTATGGGTCTGTAATAGAAAATTTTAGCCATTTTGAAAATAGGAAACAACAAAACAGTAGATTCATTCTAGTGATCACTGTCTCAGGATAAATAGCACAAAGGGATACAAAAGATTATTTTGTTTTTTAAAACACAAATTTGGTGTGAAGAAATCTCTCAAAGTTGGCAAATTTATTAACTGGGACATTAGGGAATTTTAATATTTATATATCAGCGGGGTACTGTAGCTGGCTTAACTGCCTTTTTGTCCTACCTTTCTGAACAGAGAGCAAAGAATAAAGCAAATAAAACTCTAAACAGGGAAGGAGAGAATAAATAGGGCAGGACATTTGTTTGCTACAAACTATGACCTACTGAAGAAAAAGAAATGTTGTAAGTATCCCTTAGCAGTTTGTTTATGACAGCAGAATGAAGAGGCATCCTATTACACAGTGTTCTCTTGTGTGGCTCTACCCTGCCATGGCAGTGCAACTGACCACACTAGAAAACTAGCCATATCTTTTAACACAGGGATTCTATTTCTTGGATTGGAAGCAAGTAAACAGAGACAGACAGTTTAATGTGAAATGTGCTGTGGATAATTTAGTCTTTGTTTTTATGTTTGATCTTGGTCACTCTTTTTTCTCCTAGACTTAAGTTTTTGCTATTTACCAGCATAACCAGGCCCATCTTGGAATAGGATGTGTGCTGTGGGCAATTTGTTTGTTTGCTTGTTTTGCGACGGAGTCTTGTTCTGTTGCCAGGCTGGAGTGCAGTGGTGTGATCTCGGCTTACTGCAACCTCCGACTCTCTGGCTCAAGTGATTCTCCTGCCTCAGCCCTCTGAGTAGCTGGGATTACAGGTACGCTCCACCATGCCCAGCTAATTTTTGTATTTTTAGTAGAGACGAGGTTTCACTGTGTTGGCCAGGATGGTCTGGATCTCCTGACCTTGTGATCTGCCCACCTTGGCCTCCCAGAGTGCTGGGATTACAGGCATGAGCCAAGCACCATTTGTTTTTTTTTTTTTTTAAGAAATATTTTTGTGCATTTTATGGTCTAATATACTCACAAACCCAGTGGATTATTGATAAGGTATTTGAAGGTAGGCAGTGTCTTTGTCAAGCTTATAAATAAATGTGTCTTTGGCTAAGCTGTGATCCTGTTTTTTTTTTTTTTAATTCTAGGGGATAAACGAGGATATCTATTTGTGTTGGAATTTGGCTGACTGTATATGACTCCAGGTTGAGAATGAGGGTGCACTGTCTGTTGAATGTGTCACTAATTGCAATGTAATTAAGAAAGTATAGCTCTTTGCTTCAGTATGTAGACCACTAGAACGTTTGTTTAGAAGTAACAGGGAAAATCACTCTGAAATTATATGCATACATAACCAGTAAGAAACTCACATATTCTTTTCGAATGTACAAAGGGAACATATGACTCTTCTGACTGTGTGGGGTAGCAGAGTAGCACTTTTGATACAGCAGAGCTGTGTACACATTGTGAATTGCCTTGAAGATGTGAGGATTGATTTCTGTCCTCCTCTTTCTCTTAGAAAATTCCCTGCTGGGTGCAGTGGCTCCTGCCTGTAATTCCAGCACTTTGGGAGGCTGAGGCGGGTGGGTCAGGAGTTTGAGACTAGCCTGGCCAACATGGTGAAACCTTGTCTTTACTAAAAATACAGAAGTTAGCCGGACGTGGTGTCCCATTCCAGTAATCCAGCTACTCGGGAGGCTGAGGCAGGAGAATTGCTTGAACCTGGGAGGCGGAGGTTTCAGTGAGCCGAGATCGTGCCTTTGCACCCAGCTCTGGGCGACAGAGCAAGACTCCATTTCAGGGGAGAAAAAAAATTCCCCGAAAGTAAGATAGTAGCAACATTTTGTAAGGTTAATCTCAACAATAGTGGTCTTTTCCCAAATTCATATTTGATGCAAAAAATGCGTCAAATCTTGGTCTCTTTCTCTGACACTAAAAGAAGCAGGCTGCAGAGCTTGACAGACATCCAACAGTTCCAGCAGAAGGGATACTAGATCCTTGATCCCTGTTCTTTCTTTCTCTCCATAAAGTCCTGTGAAAAATCTCATACTTTTGTAAGTGGTAGTACTATTGGCAGTAGATGTTAAAAATCTAGATTAGTCTTTTGGCATTATTTTATTTTATTATATGTTAGGAACAAGCATAGAATGGCCAGATTAACAGCAGAAAGCTGTAGGCCCCAAGTTTTGAGTTTGAAGGGAGTGAGGACAGGTATGTAGGCTGGGGGCAGAAAGAGCAGGGAAGAGGCGGCGGCAGGGTGGCTAATTTGGATAGAGTGTTAAGAGGGACACATCTGTTCTTAAATTGTTAGTCCTCACTTCCTTTGGAGGTAGAGATGTTTCATAGAGAGCAGAGAACAAGAAACGGGTGTGGAGCAAAAGGAATGGGCACAGTAGCTGGTGAATAAGTGGCAATCTTTCCTTAGAGTAGAGAGCAGTTTTCAGTAGTTTAGCCATATTGTTTGTCACAAGACGCCTGTAGGGGGAAGGTCATTGTCTCAAGGTGAATTTTGCTGATTGGTAGCTTGGATTCTTGCTTTATAGAGTGATAGACTGAAAGGACTGCTGAGCCCACATTAGCTGGAAGATAGACCATGTGCCTGGCATTTTTCCTTGCATCTTTCTGTCTAGCAGAAGCAAGTTAGTTCAAGTTAAGTAGTCCTTGCGGTGTGAGCTCTTGGGGCTTTGAGACATTAAAAGAAGCAGAGTGCAGAGATTGACAGACTTCCTACAGAAGGGATATTGGCACCCTGATCCCTTTTCCTCTAGAATCTGATGTGGGAGGGACCATGAGGAAAAGGCAGGAAAGGGCGCTGAGGGACTGGAAGGGCAGTTAAGGCTGAGCTTCTTTGCCATCTCTCTGCAACATGAGAAGGAGGGTGGGTTTGTCACCAACTCTCCAACAGGTGATAGCCTCTGGGGTTAGTCATGTACTGCCTTGGAGTAGATGCCAGGGATTACTAATGAATTCATGAAATACTTTGTGTCATTTTGTTTGATCTTCATGATTTCCTTATGAAGTAACTGAAGCACTGTTTTACAAATGAAGAAACTGCAGCTTGAAGGTTTTATAGTTAGTTAAAATTCATACAGCTAGTAAATGTCAGTGATCCACAATTTTCCGACTCCTTTACTTTTCTGCTTTATCATATTTGCGTAGTGGGAAGAGAAGAAAGAGTAAGGTGGAGGGAGAGATTTTAGCAAAAGGCACAAAAGTGTGATTCTATGTAATTCTTTTTTTACCAACAGGAATATTAAATATAAAGATGTTCATATTTAATACCACAGGGATTTATCAGAGGTAAAGTCTGTTATATAGGGTGAAGGGGGCCTGTATGAGTGAGACTTTGGAACCTTCCACCCATCGTCAGCCAGACTGAAACAAAGCTTGAAACCACTCTTTAGGGCATGTTCTATACATTTGTTTACTTTTTCCTTTTCCTAAGGCCCCCACTTAAAAATACCCTTTTCATCAGTCTTTTTAAAGAACTCGGAATATAAGACATTATATACTTTGAGATACTTGCCTTTGAAAAAATGAGTTATTTTTCCCATTGTGAAGCAGTGTGGTAAGACATAGTTGTTGGGTTCAGTGTTGCTAAGTTGACAACTAAAATCACAAAGATGTTTGATAATACTCCTCTGGCAGGTATGGGAAGGTCGGTGGCGAGTGATCCCTCATGATGTACTACCAGACTGGCTCAAGGATAACGACTTTCTTTTACATGGACACCGACCTCCTATGCCTTCTTTCCGGGCCTGTTTTAAGAGCATTTTCAGAATACATACAGAAACAGGCAACATCTGGACACATCTCTTAGGTATGTAATGTCAGCGATATAATGAGCTGGCAATTCACTTTATTCCTTTTTATATTCGTGTATTCGAGGGTAAGGGACAGAACCTCAGAAATGTATTTGGATTTGCCCTTTTGTTTTCTGAATTTCTAATGATGAATTTTCTCACTGATTTACTCCTAGACTATCCTGGTTTACACTATGATCTTGTTACAACTTAAGTCACATTTTTCTCTACTAGATTTTCAGATATTGTCTTCAAACCAGGCCAAGAAAAAGTTGCTATGCAAAATGTGATTTCATATTTTAGTGACCACTGAGAAGAATATAGTATTTAATAGAAGTAATCTGATCTTTTCAAATTCATTACTTATATACAGTACTAATTTTTAGTTTGGTCTGAAGTAGAATATGAACTATAATTTTTTTCCTCCATAATGATTGTATATTAAAGAAAGAATAGTATAAAGAATAGTCTTTCCAACAAATGGTGCTGGGACAGCTGATCATATGTAAAAGAATGACCCCAAACTCACATCATACACAAAAGTGTACTCAAAATGGATCAGAGACCCAAACATAAGAGCAAAAACTATAAAATTTTTAGGAGAAAACAGATACAAATCCTTGTGACTTTGGATTAGGTGACTGTTTCTTAGAATTGCCACCTAACACATAAGCAAAGAAAAAATAGATAAATGGGACTTCATCAAAATTAAAAACATTGTTATATCAAAGTGCATTATTAAGAAAGTGAAAAGACCAACCCATAGTATGAGAGAGAATATTTACAAATCAACTAGTTGGTAAGGATCTAATATATAACTCAACAATAAAGATAACTGGTTTTAAAAATTGGTAAAAAATCCGAATAGATGTTCTGCTGGAGAAGATCTACAAATGGCCAATAAGCACACGAAAAGATGTTTATCATCATTAGGCATTTAGGAAGATGCAAATCAAATGCTTTGAGAAATCTCACCACTTTACACCCACTTAGGATGGCTATAATGAAAAACAAGTCTTGGAAAGGATGTGGGGAAACTGAAACTTCCATACATTGCCAGTAGGAATGTGAAATGGGGCAGTCCCTATGGAAAAGTTTGGCAGTTCCTCAAAAAGTTAAAACAGTTACCAGAAATCCACCCCTAGTATATTACCTAAGATAACTGAAAATATGTTCACATAAAAACTTGTACACAAAAGTTTACAGCAACATTATTCACAACAGCTAAAAAGTAGAAACAACCCAGATGTCTTGTCAACTGGTAATGGATAAACAAAATATGGTATATTCATACAGTGGAGCACTATTTAGCCGCAAAAAGGGATGAAGCACTGATATACGCCACAGCATGGGGGAGCCTTGAAAACATTTGCTAAGCGAAATAAGCCAGACACAAAAGGTCACATGTTGTTTGATTCTACATGCATGAAATGTCTAGAACAGGAAAATTCATAAAGACAGAAAGCAGATTAGCAGTTGTTTAGGACTGTGAGGAGTAGGCGTTGGAGGATGATATCAGGTATAGTATTTCTGTTTGGGGTGATGAAAATATTTTGGAATTAGGTATTGGTGATGATTGTACAACCTTTCAAAAATATACTAGTTTTTGGCCTTACTCCATTTGACTTGCATTTCTTATCACACATTTGATTTCCATGGTGCCTCTTAAGTTCCTGTCTGTTAGTATCATGAGAGTAGAGAGTCAAGTCAAGTTTCTTGTTGACTTCTAATTCAAGGGTAAGTTTTAATTAAAATGATATAACAGAATCACATAGCAAATATTGGACTTGAAATTTCTGTGCCTTCCTTGTATTAGGTGGCCCTTCCCTAAGCAATAGGAACATGGCATCTTTCTCTGGAGAACAGTTTAAGAATTGGTTAGGAAATGGCCTGAGTAGGCATTTTACGATCCTTACCTCTTGAATCCACTGAGCCAGCTGGTGAGGACCAGAGAAGCAACCTAATGCTCTCTGACCGCTATTGGTAGAGGAAAGCTGTATTTCTTGGCAGGGTTTAGGGGTATTGGAATTTATTGTAAAAACAGAAGAAGCAAGAGCACAATGGACCTTTGAAAACTGGGCTATGATATATGTGCCAAAATCTTTATAAATGAAACCTCATTCTACATCTAGAGGTAGAAGTGGCTTCATTATGTCTTCTAAGAAGTAGCAGCACTGATTTCTTTTTAGATTATGCCCTTAGGTAAGTTTTATATTCTGTATACTTAGTTTATGAAGCTGAATTATTTATGATACCAACAACGTTGGAAGTAAACCACAATTTTGGATAAGCTTCAGTTATTTGGAAAATTTTTCTCATGGAACTTTTGATTCAGATATTGTTGTAACTCTGAAGGATTGAAAACAGAATCAGTATATAGTTCTGTCTCTTCTGAAGGGTGATATGATATTTTATCTATTTTCTATACTCTTTTTCCTAGGTTGTGTATTCTTCTTGTGCCTGGGGATCTTTTATATGTTTCGCCCAAATATCTCCTTTGTGGCCCCTCTGCAAGAGAAGGTGGTCTTTGGATTATTTTTCTTAGGAGCCATTCTCTGCCTTTCTTTTTCATGGCTCTTTCACACAGTCTACTGCCACTCAGAGGGGGTCTCCCGGATCTTCTCTAAGTAAGTTATCTCTAAAATCCATATTTTGGTCAATGATTTAGAGGTAATGCATTAGGGAAAAACATTGAGCAGAGTTGGCAGAATTCTTAATACCATCTCATGGAAACTTAAAAAAAAATTAAAGAGCAACCCAATTTGTCTCTTAGCTGTTGTTGATCACTTATGTCATGAGGGATTAATTGGAACCTGTAGTGGCTAGTAATTTTAAAATTATTGCATTAAATGGATTTTTTTTTTTTTCTATCATAGACTGGATTACTCTGGTATTGCTCTTCTGATTATGGGAAGTTTTGTTCCTTGGCTTTATTATTCTTTCTACTGTAATCCACAACCTTGCTTCATCTACTTGATTGTCATCTGTGTGCTGGGCATTGCAGCCATTATAGTCTCCCAGTGGGACATGTTTGCTACCCCTCAGTATCGGGGAGTAAGAGCAGGTAAGAGCATGTGGAGGTTCTACATTTGACATTCATTTATTCACTAGTCATTTATTAAAGTTCTACAATTTGCCAAACATAATGCTGTATATTTGTGATGCCTAGAGGAGTAAATCCTAGTTCCTGTTGTTGAGGGGTTTTTAATGTAGTAGTAGTAGCAGTAGTAGTAGTAGTAGCAGCAGTAGTAATAGTATTAAGTAGCGTTCATTAATTGTCTTACAGCATTAAAGTTGAGGGGCCGTGGTGAGTATGAGGTGATGTAATTTGGGAGTGTTACTTACTTGAGTTTATGGCTAAACATCATCCAGAACATGGTAGTCTGTAACTTTTGTAAAGTAAACAATGATTTCTCTTATTCAGCATGAGTGTACTTTTTGTAGTGATTCTTCTTTTGTTGTCATTTTCTGTTCTTTATATTTTTATTTTATAATGGATAATACACTTAGGTAAGCCTTCACCCTCATACTGATAGTGTTTTGTTAAAGTGGGCACTATAGCTCCCTTCTGGTACAAGGTTAAGGGGCTTTTTATATTTAGGATAATGGCTGTTTAGCTGGAGACCCTAGGCCCCTCGGTGCCTTGGCTGAGTCTTCTTGTATTTTTCCTTTCATTTTTAAAAAAAACCTCAAAAACCATTTAGTATTAAAATCTAACCCTTGGATCATCTGCAAGTACCTGGAAGGTTAGATACGGAAGTAACTTTATGTCAGTGACTGTTAACAATACTCTGTGCTCCTTCTTCTTGTGTTCATATGAGCAAATGAGTATTGGTCAGGGCCAGCTTTCAACAGTACTTGAGTAGTACAGTGGTATTAAGCCTGCTTGAGCACATGAGATAAGAATGTCTTTGCTGAGTAGAGCCGAGCATTCTGCTATTTATATACATCAGAAGAACCAAGTTCCTGAGCCTTTGACTTAGAGAATGTTAGGCAGAAACCACTAGCGGCGTTTGCTTAGCATGCAGGGGAAAAGAACAAGTGAAGGAAGATCATGTTAATACCTTAGAGGAGCAGAGATACGAAATTGTTTTTCTTTAGGCGTGCTTGGTTCTTATCTTTTGTGAGAGCAGCTTTACCATTTTCCTCTTCTCTTTTAGATGCCCATTTTATTTGTGAGTATGTATCCCATATCTGTGCCTACATATATTGCTGTGTACCAGCAGTTCGGTTCATTTGGTAGTGTCCAAAGCAAGCAATAGGCTCTTTATCTGTTGAGAAAGCTTATCACATGACAGCTTGTTTTGCAAGGGTCATTGTTAACTCTCTGTCAAAATGTAGGAGCAGTTACTGGCTGAGGCCAGGAGTTCCTGTGTTGCTTTGACTGATACACAGGTTTCAAAGTGGATTTAGATCTGTGGACTTGTTTTTTTTTTTTAAATCATGGCATTGTCTATTACAGTCCTGAACAGGTGTATCTGTACATAAGTTCATGTATGTATAAAGTATACAATTTTTACAAAATAATATTTAATCCTCCACTTACGTTACAGTCTGATATTTTAAATTTAATTCTAGTTCATTTAAAAAAATGCTGGTTGAGACTCATTTAATTGATCTTAAAACAGGTCATATCCAGAAGTTTAAGAAACATTAGATGCTTTTGGATGTAGTTAGGCAGTAGGGCTGTGGCTGAGTGATTTGCCAGACTTCCATTCTTGATTGCTATCTAGAGGCCTGGGAGCTTTCAGAAACGTTTCTCTTCCCCTCCCCCTCCCCTGTTAGGTCATTTGTTAAAGGCATTTAAAAATTTTTAAGTGCCTAGTTATAGGTCATAGATTTACATTAAACTTTTTTCTTCTTGTTTTTTTTTTTTTTTGAGATGGAGTCTTGCTCTGTAGGCCAGACTGGAGTGCAGTGGCACGATCTCAGCTTACTGCAACCTCTGCCTCCCAGGTTCAAGCAATTCTCTTGCCTCAGCCTCCTGAGTATCTGGGATTACAGGCATGCACCATCACATCCAGCTAATTTTTGTATTTTTAGTAGAGACAGAGTCTCACCATGTTGATCAGGCCAAACTCCTGACCTCAAGTGATCTCAAACTCCTGACTGCCTCGGCCTCCCAAAGTGCTAGGATTTACAGGCATGAGCCACCGTGCCAAGCTTTAGATTACTATTAAAAATAGGTGATACCAGGTGATATGATCATTCATTGCCTCTCCACCCTTGGAACATCTGTTGCTTCAAATAGAAGATCAGATATGTAAAATTGCCTGTGTTGTAACCTGTGTCTGTAAAAGGACAGGCTAGGACAGTTTAAATAAACTCTTGGAGGTGTCCTTTCCAAAAAATTTAGCAGCATTAATTCAAAACCCTTGAAGACTGCTGACCTATTAAGCTAAGCCTCTCTTAGCAAGGCTCCTTGCATTTTTTTTTTTTTTTTGAGACGGAGTTTCGGTCTTGTTGTCCAAGCTGGAATGCAGTAGTGTGATATCAGCTCACTACAACTTCCACCTCCCAGGTTCAAGCGATTCTCCAGCCTCAGCCTCCCGAGTAGCTGAGATTACAGGCGTGTGCCACCACGCCTGGCTAATTATTTGTATTTTTAGTAGAGTTGGGGTTTCACCATGTTAGGCCAGGCTGGTCTTGAACTCCTGACCTCAGATGATCCGTCTGCCTCAGTCTCCCAAATTGCTGGGATTACAGGTGTGAGCCACCATGTCCGGTTGGCTCCTTGCATTTGTAAATCTTGAGAACATAGCTGTGTTGTCTTGTATGACAGTGTTCCAGAGTTTGAGGAACCTTCTTTTTCCTTTAAAACTGGAAGCTAATTTTGTATGCTACTTTGAAATATTCAGTTTACAGAGTTAATGGTATTGTGCTGTAGTATTGACTTCTTGCTCTTTATTTCTCTTCTGCATTACTCTCTCCTGTGACTCCTAGGAGTGTTTCTGGGCCTAGGCCTGAGTGGAATCATTCCTACCTTGCACTATGTCATCTCAGAGGGATTCCTTAAGGCTGCCACCATAGGGCAGATAGGCTGGTTGATGCTGATGGCCAGCCTCTACATCACAGGAGCTGCCCTGTATGCTGCCCGGATCCCTGAACGCTTCTTTCCTGGCAAATGTGACATCTGGGTAAGTATGTCAGGGGTGACTGAGTGTGTGTCGGTATCTGCTCATGGGTTACTGGCACACTGCAGAGTGATGCAATAGAAAACATTTTAGACAAAATTAGGAGAGTTGTATTCTGGTCCTAACTCCCTATTTAGCTGTCTTTCTCTGGACAATAAGAACAATAATAACTAACAGTTAGTGAACGCTTTCTTGATGCTTGGCATAGTACAGAGTCCTTTGCATGAATTACCTCATTTAATACATTAGCCCTGTGCATGGATTACCTCATTTAATACATTAACCCTATATGGTATGATAACTCGTATTATGTCTTCATTTTACAAATTAGGAAACTAAGGCTTAGGGAGCTGAGGCCACTTGTCCAAGCCATGTGGCTATTAAGTGGTAGAACTGGAATTTGAGTTAGGCTAGTTTTAATATCAGAATCTGTGCTCCTTTGGACAGTGGCAAGTCATTTTGCCGTTCTTTGTCTCAGTTTCCTTATTTATGAAATGACTATGATAGACCAGATTTTTACCAGAGTTCTTTTTAGGACCAGATTTCTACCAAGGTCTTTTCTGATTCGAAAATTTAGTGATTTGTAATGAGAGACTGAGTGTATATATGTCTGGTAGAAGAAGGAGGATTGTGAAGAAGAGGGAAGTGGATTGGCCTGGATTGTGGTTATTGGTAAGAGGGGAGGATAAAGAAGGGGGAAAAGAAAATATAAGGGACTGAGATAGATGGAAAAACTGGTAACTGAAGAGGGCCCGAAACACTTGCCACAGGACAAAACTGGAAGTCTGCTTAATGTGAAATCTGACCTTTGGGATTCTGTTCACCAGACTATTGCTGATTATTATAGACTAAGCTGATCATCTCATCTCTTTAAAGTTTAATTTAGCTCTCTCTAAAATGAAGATGATCTTGAACTTAAGCAATCTTTTTAGCTTCAAATAAGCTAATTTTCTGATTGGTCATCATAATTTTGACATTGGTATGGAGGGATTTTTGCCCTTTATCCCCTTTCTTTGGAGAAATTCATCCCTTTTGGTGTCCTAAGAAGCATCCTTTGGGATGTGACTTTTGATTTCTTCTAGTTTTTTGCTTCTAAAATCAGTATGTTTCTCTTGATAAATACTGCTTTGCCACTGTACTTTTTCATTTTGAGATTATAATGAGAGAATAGTGTAATTTTTGAAGTGCAGTGAGCTGTTGATTACCCTTCTTGAGATGTGAAATAGTATTCAACAGAATAGGTAAAACCAGAAATAATGTCACAGGCTTTAGACCAGCTTCTGACTTGAGAAGTAAAAGGGCCTGTTTGCGTAGTCTTTTGACACATTATGTTCATGAAATTTCAGAATCATAGCACTTCAGGAAACTCTTGGGACCGTATGTTGTGACCTTCCACACTCGATCCTGGAAGGCTCTTTAGTTTTTCTAACAGAGAGCAACATTTAAATAACCATAGTTCTAGTCCTCTTGTCTGTGACAAAATGTCCATCAGCAGTGGGTAGGAAAAGGACCGGATGTGTAATCATAGCCCATGGCTAGGTGTCAAGGGATCCTTGGGATCTTTGTGGCCTGTTAGCAAGAGAGTCTGTATGTCATTTGCCACTGGTTCCAGTGTTAAGTACGTAGATTTTTATATGTAGAGCTTAGTGGCAGCACCTTGATTTCTTTGGAAACAGCTGGCTTTCAGCTTAGCAGAATGGGATACACCTAATAGATATTCCAGGATCTGTGGACATCTTGAATTTGAGCTCTGTCATATCCATTTCCTGCCTTCTGCTCAGCTTAAACCACGATTAAACGATTCTAAGAATCTTTAGCAGTCTTAATAATGTATGGGTTTCTTTACCCTGTGCTGTCTTTTTTTCCCCTTCCAGTTTCACTCTCATCAGCTGTTTCATATCTTTGTGGTTGCTGGAGCTTTCGTTCACTTCCATGGTGTCTCAAACCTCCAGGAGTTTCGTTTCATGATCGGCGGGGGCTGCAGTGAAGAGGATGCACTGTGATACCTACCAGTAGCCAGGGACTGTGACCCTAAACCACGTCCTGCAGCACTTGCAGGCCTGTCTGCTGGCTACTGATGCCAGTACCAGAGGAGCCCCAAAACTCTTGACACCCTTGTGGGCTTTGTGACGGCCCAGGGGCTCTGTATGGTACATGACTGAGAAGAGAAAAGCAAAAATAAATCATACCTCAAAGGACAGAATGCATCAATTGGGAGAACAGGAGACACAGCCCAAACCCTGGCTTATTCTTGGGATCTACAGATTATGGGCTCTGCAAGACCCTTGGCAAACTGGCTTCTGATCCATATCATATTTATTTGTAGAAGATGGCGAAACAGTTTAGCTGGTGGTTCTTTCTTCTCCCTTTCTCTTTCCGTATAAAATAATACAAACCAATTTAGGTGAACATTTATATCCAGTAAGGGGTGGGAGTGTGATTTTAAATTCTCTTTTGGGAGAACAAAAAAATTAATGTAAATAAGATTTCTAACTTACTGTTTAAATAAGACTTTATATAAATGTTTAAAACATAGGGGTAAGGGAGGGAGGGAGAATTTTTGTATAGAATGAAACATGCAGGTACCACACACTGTTTGAATTTTGCACAAAAGTGACTGTAGGGGGATCAAGTGATAGCCCCAGAATGTACAGTGTCTTGGTGCACCAAGGTGCCTTCTAAAGGCTGACATACCTTGGACCCTAGTGAGGCAGAGAGTATAGCCCTAGCCCAGCGATCACATGACCACTGTTAAGCCTGAGAGCCTTTGGAGGGCCTGGGGTAGAAGGGAGTGGTATGTGTTTTCTCAGTGGAAGCAGCACATGAATGGCTGCCAAGATGTATTAGATAAAGGCTCTAGTTAGGGTGTCATTGTCGTTTGAGAGACTGACTTGTAGAGCTCTGCACTCGTACCAGCTGGTAAAGGGGCACTGGAGACCATGGAAGAGCTCCAGAAACATTAGCATGGCTGATCCGATTACTTCCTGGCATCCTGCTCACTTTTATGGTTAGTCTTACTAGAGGGATATGACAGTTTTCCATATCCTTGCTGTGGAGCTCTGGAACACTCTCTGAATTCCCTCTCTTAAAAATCACTGCCCTAACTACCCTTCCTCCTCGAGGGAATAGAAATATTTTATACTTCTTGGCATGGAGCCAGCCACAAATGAGGTTCTGATGTGTCCAGGTTTCTCTTGAGCTCATCTACATGGATTGGGAGACCCTCCTTTGGATTTAGGAAAGAGGGTTTTACCTCTGGTACACTGTCTTTGAAAGCCTTGATGTGACAGACATCTCGGCTTTCCTTGAACAAGAAAGCCAGCAGAACTCTTTTAAAGCCAGGTGCAGTACCCATCGGAGTTGTCAGCACTCACTGAACCCCACTTTGCAGGGATAGTATGGTGTGGCATTTTGAAGACAATGGTATGTTACTGCCAGGGGTTGAGGTACAAGACGATGGCTCATGTCCCAGGCCTACCTGATAACGGTGTCAGAGAAAGTGGTGGGGAAAGGATCTGGTTCATGGAATTCTGATCTTAGACCATAGGTGAACCCCCCAAATAGCGCTTGAGTCTTAGGTTGCTGTTATCAAAGACTTGGGATGACTCCATTATATCCTAGGATTGTGGGTATTAGAACTAAATGGTGAGGCCCTGAGCATGGGGACTGGCATCCTCAATAGGTGTTTGGGAATATGGGGAGGGTCTCCTATTTACTCAATAGACTTTTCTCAGTTATTTTCCTCCCTTCCCCTTCCAATCTCCAGCAAAAGCTGGGATCTAGGAAGGAAGAATCTAATGTAGAAGTTGAGAAGAACTTCAGTATTTTGGTTCTGGATAGGGTCACTGCCCTGGGTGCTAGGTGAACCAAGTAAAAGACTCAGTGGATGAACTGGTGCAGTGCCTGACAGAATAAAAAACAGTATTAATCCCTTTGAGAAAGCATAGTCCAATAGGACAGTGGCCATCTGGACTGAAGCCCACTTAGTTTCATGGGAGCAACAGCACATATCAGAAGCCAGACTTGCTCTTCGGTCATGCACTTTGGGATACAGGGTATAGATGCAGCCCTGTCACAACACCAACAGAAGTAGCAGCCTCTGGGCGCAGTCACCCACACCCCAAAGCTGGAAGAATCTGGTTCAACATAGCACAAACCCTTCGGAAAAATGAAATTAACATCACTGATGTGTAATCCAGTAAGATCTCCCTCTTTTGGGTGTGTATGTGGGCATGTTTGTGCCCATTTCTATGTGTGCGTCTACGTGTAACTCACTACCAACAGCCTCATGTGCACTTGTCCTGACAGTGCTCGCTGAGAACTCTCACCAGGTTGGCGCCTGAATGCCTTACTCTCAGCAGTCAGAGGCTTGCTTGCTCTGTGCAGATTTTTAATTTTCTTTTTTGGCCCTAGGCTGGTTGGGACCTCTACAGCTTCATTCTTTCACCATTAAATAGTGGCCTTTTTCAGTATTTTCCCTCTTCCCCTTTATAAATTGCTAAAGCCACAAAGCACATTTTTGGGGATCATAGAAGGTTGGGGTTCCAGAAGGGGATCTGTGTGATGGTTCAATTGATGTGGGATTTCCCTACTTGCTGTATTCTCAATTTCTAATAAAAAGAACCAAATGAAATACGAACTTCTGTTGTGTATTTTTTATTGCCATTCAGCTTACCTCCCCTTAGCTTTTGGCACTTTGTTGAAGCTCTAATTTAAATACTGAGATTTAAGAAACTTTTGGAAACTTCCCAGTTGGGATGCACAAATCAAGCGCTTATGCCCAACTCCTGTTTCCTAACTCAAGCTTTCATCGTGACTTGGACCAGGTTTAGAATGGAGGGGAGAGTAACTCTAAGGGACAGTTCTCAATTTATTACTGAAGTTTATAAAAATAGTCTCTGATGTAACACTTGATGCCAAAGGATGTGTTGGAGAACTGCTGATGTCATGTGATCATAATCACAACCCTTTGAGCCAGTCAGGATTTTCACTCTCATTTTATAGATGGGGAAACTGAAGCTTAGGAAGTTTAAGAGTGACTGTAGTGCCAGCACTGTATTGGAGAAAAGAGTGAAGGGGAAATCCAAGAAGAAAACATTTCTTTCTGTACTTAAGTTTACTATTCTGATTAAAAAGTCTCATGTACGTTGACTTAAAGGTTTTGGGGCTCATTAACCTAGTCCCTTCTATGTTAGAAGAGGATCTGGTTCAATTGGTTTTTGAAATAAAAGGAAATGCCAACCCTTTTGCCTTAAGTAAATTTAGTTTTTGGAAGGGAATTTTCAGTATTGGGACACTATGTTCGCTCTGAATTCTCATTTTTGAGTGTAGATACAATTTTAGAGTGTCCCATACATTATCTGGGTACGGACACTGGATCATTTCCTGCTTTTGACAAACAGTATTAGCTGAAGCCTGCTAATAAACCACTTTGTCTTTTCCTGGTCTCTTACTAAAAGCTGTCTATATGGCTCCTGTTACTCAGGTGATGTTACGTGGATGGTGTAGAGAAAGTAGGTAAGGATAAGTTTGGATTCTGACTTTACGGAGTGCCAGGGCTCCAGTTGCCTAGAGAAGCCTCTGGGTAGTGTTCCTTTAAACCCATCCCAGAAACAGCATCCACTTCTTGAATATTCTGCATTAATTGTAGTGTTTCATTTTGTCCTTACCTGGGAGGGCATGAACCATTTGCTAGCCAGCGCCACCCCCCAACACCCTATCTAATGTACAAATCTGTTCTGCCTTCAGCTGTTCGATGTGGTGAAACAAGGCCGGCCTGGCTCACTCATGTAGGACTGCTGATGATGGCACGGGTCACGGAGGGGCAGGAAGGAAGCTGCCCGAGCATGCAGCCTCCTGTCACTGCCGTCCTATCGTCCCACGTCCCTGCCTTGCTACACTCCCTGGAAATGAAAAGCGTAGCTTCAGATCTTGGTTGTGTCATTTGCCATGGAGCGTGGGCAAGTGGCCATTTGCTTGTCTAGCCTTGGTGTTCCGTTAAAAAGAGGTCAACGATACATCTTCTAGAGCAGGCGTCCCCAAACTACGGCCCGCGGGCCTCATGTGGCCCCCTGAGGCCGTTTATCCAGTCCCCCGCCGCACTTCAGGAAGGGGCACCTCTTTCATTGGTGGTCAGTGAGAGGAGCACATATGGGGCGGCCCTCCAACGGTCTGAGGGACAGTGAACTGGCCCCCTGTGTAAAAAGTTTGGGGACGCCTGCCCTAGAGCCTTCGCTGAGATGCTGTTGCTCCTCTAGATCATTTCCTCAAACTTCCCATAGCGATTGGGGTTTCTGCCAATCACTTGCGGAAATCATTTCCTTGCTCCAACTCCTTCCGTTGGCGGACTTTGTTTACTTTCCTGGCCTTAAATGATACGCTCGCTTTCTTGCCCCCTGCCGCCGAACCAAAACTTCACTGAGCATTATGAAATGGTTGAAGCATTTTCCCTGAAAGCTCTTCTATTAAAATATACAACATTATTAGGGTAGATTGAGTAGTTAACATGTCCTTGGTACTGAGGAAGGAGGATCTGACAGCATCTTTGAGTTCCTGGTCCTTCAAAGGTGTACAACACTAAGATTTCAGTAATTATTCCCTCTATTAAATGACTTAGGTTCCAACCTCGTGTCTCTGAGCAGGTACTGGGCTTTAGCTTAAGCCAGGCTGCCACCTGCTGTCCATTAGTGGTTCTGCTAAAAGAAAAGGAGGGGTTGTTTGGACTTTCAAAGGCAAAGCTTAGGAGAATATTCTGTTCTCCAAGGTAGAGAAGGTTTATCAGAAGTAGTTTTTCCTTCCAATGGTCTTGAAAGGGATTCCCCTTGGCCATGCAGAGACAAATAGGACCCGGAGGAAGCCGGCAAAACAAGGCCAGAAGCTGCTCCAGCTTCCTAAGCTTGCCTTTTTAAGAGTCGATAAATTTGCATGAGAGTGCTTTTCCGGTTTGGGTGGGGAAGATAAGCCTTCCAAAAAATGACACTGGGTTGGTTATTGTCCTAGAGACACTGCTGGTCGGTCTCTGTGAGTTAGTAGTTGGGGTTAAATGCAGTTGGAGTGCCTTAATGCGAAAGAATCAGCAGCAGGTGGGGCGGCCACAGCCTTGGCAGGAAGTGGCAGGGCAAGAGTTAGGGTGTACTCACCCTGCTGTGTGCAGCACAGGTGGGGCCTTGTGACACACAGTTGCCACACTCAGCAATGGTGGCCCAGGGGCTGGGAAGAGCTCCTTGCTGCTTAACCCCCCTGGGCCTACTGGACACCGTATTGTTCCTGGCATCTAAATTGTAATTTCCTTGTCCCCACCTCCATGAAACAAGGTAACGTAATGATAGCAGTTAGAATGTATTTATTTAGCGTTTACTATATGCCAGGCAGTTTCAAGCATGTTATGTGAGTATATCACATTCAGTCTTCACAATACTCTTCCAATAATTTTGAGGCAATTTTCAACTCTCCTGCAGTTTCTATAACATGCTACTAATGCTAGTATCCACTTTCAGGGGGCTGTCGTGAGGATGGAATGAGCTGAAACATGTTATTTGGTACGTGTAAACCTTAGTGTTCTAGCATTATCCTGCCACTTGAACTGGCTTCTCTGAGCTGCAATGTCTTCTGCTGTAAGGGGGCATTAATTCTGCCCTCATGGGGTTATTGCAAGACATGACGATAAGAGTGACATTCTGTAATCTATAATGTGTGTTTTATCGAGTTGGCCTACTCTAGAGGGAAGTTAGGGCTATTTGCTGGCAGAAAACTTGAACAGCTTGTACTTTAAAGTGTGGAGGCTGAGGGTGATGGAGGAGCAGGAGGAAGGGCCCCCAAAGCCCCACATACTATCCAAGCTCATCACTGGGGTTGGTTAAACTGAAAGATTTGAGGCCTCTCCCAAATTTCCCATGGTTTTGCCCTTCATGTTGCTCTCACTGTGGAGATTGTTGTCTCCTGGGATCCAGGTCTTGGGGTTTGGTGGGAGGAGGAAGCTGCAGGGCCTTGGGACCCTGGGGGAGATGTGTGTGCCCTGGGGGTGAGTTCCCAGATACGGCTTCCCTCCCAGTGGACCCTGCTTAGCAAATTGGAATGTTCCCACAAGTTCCAGTCCTAAGGATTTCACCCCAGGGACAGAGTCGAGTGGATTCTTTTGTACATCAGCGGCCAGAAAAAGAGTACAACAACTGCTCTTTTTCACTATGTTACAGCTATTTTTGCCGTCCCCTGAATGCACATCAATTTCCATGCAGCAGTTGGAGATCCCTACTGGCTTGTCATAGATGCAAACTTTCCTTTAAGTTAGGGCTTTGTAAAGAAGTTTTGGGAAGTTCTTCAATAACAACTTCCCAAAACATCAGATGCAGCCCTGTCGATATTTCCTAAAAGGATTTCATATCTTTCTCGTTCTTTACCAATCCCTTACCCAACCTCCACCCCTGCACCCCAACACAGTCAAAACTTTTGTGAGCAGCAGCTAGTAAAGTGAGCTGCGTTGCCTTCTACTTGAGCCTCCTTTGGGGAATCTATGCTTTAGTTGGGGCATGTTCTTGCTTTAGCCTCATCTCTGCAATTGGCCTCATTCTGCTGCTTTTTCTCAGTACCAGGAAGTCCTTGGGTTCTACTGGAGACCACTCAGAAGCATCTGACCTTTTTTTGGCTGGGTCTGGACTGTGGCGTACAGGAGGAACTAAATTATTTTGTCTTGGTCCAAACTGGTGTCATGTTGAGAGGATACAGGAAGGTTAGAAGGATGCTCCTTTCGAGACCTGGGCGGATGGTATCGGGCACCACTGAGCATCTTGCAGGTGGTGCCAGGTGAATGGTTTCTTGTTCCATCCAGCATTCTCCAGAGGCAGGAGCCACCAGCCCAGGATTGAGAGGAGCATTGATCTGGGGGTGACCCAACTGCAGTTAGTTGCATCCCATTTCAGTGCTGGCTTTTTGGGATAGTTCTGGAAGGATCACCTTGCCAAAACACAGGTCAGGCTGGGTGGTGTCACCTTAGGAGTTGGGGCAGTAGCCCCCAGGCACACAGAGGCATCAGGAGTAGGGGCGGCGAGGCTGAGGTGTCTGAGGCACCGCCGCAGTCCTGGGCGTTCTCCTGCGAACCCAGAGCAGAGGTGAGAGGGCAGCACTCAGAGGAGGAACCCCAAAAAGGGAGGGGCCTCCACCACTAATGGGGGCCAAAATCCTGGGGAAAGGGGAGTTTCAGAAAGCCGGGGAAGCACTGCCACCTTCTTAGGCTCCTACCTTTTGGAGGAAAGCAGAGCCTGGCCCATCAGCCTGGGAGTGGGGGATCAGCCTTCTCTGCTTGCCCCCAGGCTTGGAGTGGCTGTAGGATCATCCTCTCAGAATGGCTTCAGGAAAGCCCTGAACTCTGGGAGCATCTCTGATGGGGATTATTCGGGGCAGTCCTGCCCAACAGACTGGACTGTGTATGAAGCACCCAGCTCAGGATCCATACCAGCCACTATGACTATTATCCACGTGACAGCCTCCTCACATTGCTCAGATCATTCAGAGCTAAGTGTAGTGGGAATGCAGGCAAGATGGGAAAGTGGCATTCTAATTCACCCAGGGCCCAAACCCTAGGAAGCGTGGCTCTTTGTTAAAGCACCTTGGATCCCAGTTGACTTTGTATTTTAATGACATAGGGGCTCTGCTATGTTTTCACACCACCTCTTCAACAAATGTGAAACGTTTTCCCTGCCCCACTCTCTGGACACCAGCTGGACGTCTGTCCTGTAGTTCAATTCAAGTCTGACACTATCGAGAGTTTAGCATTAGATCCCAGAAGTTACAGGGCTCAGTCCCACAAGGTGGCGCTCACTTCAGATACCAATCGCAAGCCCCTGGTCTCCTGTCCTGCAGACTGGCTGTAAAGCTAGGGTTCCCATGACCCCGTCTCAGGCTGCATGATTTGATAGTGTGGCTCACTGGACTCAGGAAGGTGCTTCCCCCACCATTACTAGTTTATGATAAAGGACACAGGTCAGGCAGCGGAGAGGAAGAGACATACAGGCCAAGGCACGGGATGTACAGAGCTCTCACACCCCTTCACCATCCCGGACGCTCTCCAAACACCATTGTTCAGGGATTTTGTGGAGGCTTCATTTCGGTAGACATGATGGATTAAATCTTTGCCCCTTGGTGATCAACTCAACCTCCAGCCCCCTTCCTTTCCCAGAAGCCAGGGGATTGGCCAAAAGTCCCAACCCTCTAATCCTGTGACCAGCCCCATGCTGCCTAGGGCCCCCGGCCACCAGTCATCTAATTGGCATACAAAGACACTCCCCTATCATTCCAGGGGTCTTAAAGGCACCTGTGCAGGAACCAGGGACTAAGACCAAATACTGTAACAAAAGCTGCACCTGTCACCCTACTCATTCAGGAAATAGCAAGGGTTTTAGGAGCTTGCCAGGAATCAGGACAAAGACCAAATGCCTGTTTCTTATTCTATCACAGTGTCACGGGGTATAAACACGAATGCTTCCCCCAAGAAGCACAGGCACAGGTGTGTTCCTTGGTATTCATATGTGCTCCTGGCTGCAGGGGCACAGGCCCAGGCACAGAAGGCTCGGGGGTGAAGATCCAGCCCACCCTCAACCCGCCTCAGCCCGAACCTCTGGATGGAAGGCGTGGCAGGAGTCTGGTCGCCGGCGGACCTTCTGAGAGCGCATCCGGTCACATTTGACAGAGGCATTATGTGCAGAAGCCACTGTTAAGGTCAGCATCTCAGGACGGGAGCCCATTCTGCAGACTGCACCAGGGTCTGGAAGAACCTGCCCTGGTGCCATCAGTTGCCCTGCAAGCAGCTTCGAGGTCAAGAGACAGCACTGGGGCTGGGAAGGATTAGAGAACACGTAACGAGCCCTCTGGAGGATGGATGGGTGGGGATGGAGGCTGGCCCCGCTGCTCAAAATCCAGCCCCACAGGCACCTCCTACAGCCCCCGTCCCCCACCCCACACATCCCGGAGGATTGCAGGATATATTTGACTTCTGTCGCCTCCTGCAGCACTGGCGGGAAGATGCTACAGTCACAGGTGGGGTCTGTGACCAGGAGGAGGAGGTTACTGTTGGGAATCTGTTGCACCACAAATACCCTGCAGCAAAGAGAGGGAGTCGAGGACGGCTCGGTGGCCACCACGAGAAGGGCTTCTAGGGAAGGAACTTCTGGAGACTTTAGTGTGGAGTTGGAGTGACAGGGAAGCCCGGAAGCATGAGGCAGGGTGGGTCAGGGGCAGCTATGGGAAGGGGCTTGGGCAACGGCTCAGTCCTGCCGGCCTTCCCCACAAGCCTTTGCTGCTGCATTCCCTTTCCTGGCAGATCGGAGAAGGTGAGGAAGTCCAAACTGGGCCGCTTTGGAGAGTGCAAAGAGTTGTTATTAATATATGCAGGGACAACAGGCGTAAATCAAGACCATCCCGAGCAAATGGGCGGGTGAGGCCACGCTAGCTTTGGGTGAGGGTGGTGGGGTGGGCCTGGGCCAAGCGGCAGTGCTGGAGGTTGGCCACCAGGTGGCGCAGCGGTCCCGCGCTCGCGAGGCCGCCTTGCGAGGGGTCGGGTGGAGCCCGCCCGCCGCCTCCCAGCAGTCACAGCTGCCGCCTACCGAGCGCCTCCCCCAGGGTGGCACGTGCCCAGCACAGCCACGTCTACTCAACCTTCACGGCTCGATGTGAGACCGGTGTTGTGCCATTTTGTAGATGAGGAAACGGAGGCTAGAGGAGGCGAAGTCACTTGCCCACGGTCAGGAGTGGGGAAGAACTGAGCCAGTTTTTTGTTTTGTTTTGTTTTTTTTGAGACGGAGTCTCGCTCTGTCTCCCAGGCTGGGGTGCAGCGGCGCGATCTCGGCTCACTGCAACCTCCACCTCCCTGGTTCAAGCGATTCTCCTGCCTCAGCCTCCCGAGTAACTGGGACTACAGGTGCATGCCACCAAGCCCTGCTAATTTTTGTATTTTTAGTAGAGACGGGGTTTCGCCATGTTGGCCAGGCTGGTCTCGATCTCCTGATCTCCTGATCCGCCCGCCTCGGCCTCCCAAAGTGCTGGGATTACAGGCGTGAGCCACCGCGCCCGGCCCAGAGGCAGTTTTAAGCTCAGGTCTGTCTACTCCAAGCCCTGAGCGTCACTCCGACCTCTGGCTCGGTCCTTCGCCGAGCCCCTGCGCTAAGTGCACCGGGGACGCTAGTGCCAACCCTCAGCCCTGCGCCTACCCCGTGAAACCCCGCGCGGCATGAGGTGCAGGGAGAGGCGATGGGACCCCCATGCCAGCGCCGCAGGTGCTGCGCTCTAAGTGGTTTGCCGCGGGCCTGGGGGTCTAGGGACCGTCTGGCGAGCCGCACAGCTGGCTGCGGCGACCCTGGGGGAGGCCGCTGCGTTCCCAGGGTGGGCGCCTTCTCGGGCTGGAGGGCGGGGGGCAGCCGGAGAGACCCTTCGGTCTGGCCTCCTTGCCTCCCCGGGGCCAGGGCAGGATGGAGCTGGCGGCTTCCACCCAGCAGGAGGCCTGGCAGGGCTGCGGCCGGGGTTCCCAGCGGCCAGGACCTCGCACACTTTCTCTTCTCACACCTCCGCTGCCTCCCGACTTCTCCCCTGGCAGCTCAGCCGCAGGCGCTGTCACCGCCTGGGCCCGGCCTGTGCCTGCGCGGGGGCGAGGGAGACCCGCTGGAGGGCCGCCGCGCAGAGACGCCTGGGGTCCCTGCGGCCTCGGTGGGGTGGGCTCGCCACACAGGGTCTGGCCTCGGGACGCCTCTCCCCACCCGCCTAAGGCAGCACACCCGACTGTCCGGGTCCCCAGCCGCCCTGCCCGCCTCAGACCTCCCGCCTCCTGCGGACGGTGGGGGAAGACCCTGGGCTTGTGGCCTTGTCCTTAGGGGCGGCCCCTCCTCCCGGGGTTCCAGGCCCCGCCTAGACTTGGCCGGACAGCGGCGCCCCGGGCTCTCACTTCCGGCAGGCCCCGCACTCGATGATCCCGTTGGCCTCCCGGATGGCCGGCTGGTACACGAACACGGGGTACTCCGTGTCGCAGGGCTGCAGCTGGTCCTGCTTCTTCTGTTTGTGTGCTGCGGGCAGACCGAGACAGGGCGTCACACCAGTGAAGGGGCCTTGGAGGGCCTGCCCTGCGGTGACCTCGGCCAGCACTCCCAGCAACCCTAATGTTCGCCCCAGGCCATTTGCAGATGGCCCCTCCTCAGGCAGTTCTCAGGGTGCGTGTGGGAGGAGTGGGTGGGGGTGAAGGGTGAAGGGGGGGAAGGCACATGGAGTCTCTGAAGAGAGTGGCTTCACACGGGGAGGGCCCGCGGAGGGACCCTGGCCTCACTGTGAGCTGGGGACAGTGCACCATCTCCAGGCCTCCTTCCAGCACTCAGATCCCGGGAGAGGAGTCTGAGGGGGGAGCAGAGGCTGTAGGGGCACCAAGGAGTGGCTTGGGGGGTACTTAGGAGCACCACCCCTCCCTTCACTGTGGACAGACCCAATGCAGCTCCTGGGCGATGCTGCCGGGCCCACGCTCCACCCATCATGCCTGAGTGCCTGGGGCGAGGGGCAGCTGGGCAGGTGGGCTCCAGGCCTGGGGCTGCTGAAGCCTAGAAGGCGCAGCTGCAGGCACAGGGCTCCTTGGGGGATGTGTGATTTGCCCTAGCTCCCTGAGACAGGGACAGAGGGACTCAGCCAAAGGCTCTGGAGGACGCAGGTTCGTTTCTGCCCAGAGCCCCCACAAGGTGGACACATGGCAGAGCAAGGCTGAGCACAGGCAGGGACTGTGCCCAGCGCTCCTGTTCCTCCCAAGGCTCTCTGCGTGACCTGCCTGTTCTCAGGGCCTGGCTGCAGCAGGGAGAGGGCTGGCAGTGTGGCCCCCGAGGGATAGGCCTCTGTGTGTGTGTGTGTGGGTGGGGGCAGGTGTGAGCTACCTTCCCAGGCTCACGCGGAGTCCCACAGGAAAGCATGGGTCTCCTCTCCAGCCAGAGCTCAAAAGCCAGAGGTCACCGGCCGGCATGCAGAAAACTCTCATTGAGAGGAGCAAGCCCAAGGCAGCCAGGGTTGTGGGTTTTGTCCCCAGGGCTAAGTACAAAAGCCTGCCTTATAATGGCAGGGTGGAATGGTGTCCCCAGGGTCACACAGTAGAAGGAGCCACAGCTCCTACACCCTGGCCTGGGACTCCAAGTCCAGTGCTCTTTCACTGAGCACACTGACACCTGAGTAGGACAGGCCAGGCCTGCTAGGCCAGGGGGAGGGGCTCCAGGGGACAGCTGCCCCAGAGAAGAGAAATTCTGAGCAGGCAGATTGAGGGGAATCATCCTCAGCTTTTGCAAGATGCAGCTGCTGACAGAGAGAGACAGAGGGGGCAGTGTCCCCTCCTCCCCCTTGTGTTCCTGTGCGGGGGGCAGGGACCTGCTTCTAAGTGACACAACATTCCTGGTTCCTTCACTGACACCTAGGGACTGAGAACGCCTGGAGCAGCCCCGCTGATCTGGGTGTGAGTCCGGAGGGACTCTGGAGACACAGCCGGTAATGCTCTGAGCCCAGAGGCAGAGGACGCCCCAGGCCAAGGCCAGCAGGAGGGAACGAAGAGCAAGCCAGAGAGTGACCACAGCAGAGATGAAGAGATGGGACAAGCTGGGGACAGCCCAGGCGGTGGGAGGTTCTGGAACCCCATGGCAAAGGTTCTATGAACACAGAGGAGCTGAGCAGAGCCCGCTGAGGCAAGATGGCCTCCTGTGGTCATGGAGCACCCAGGCGCCCAGGGAATGAATGCTTTGAAAGACCAGGCTCATTGCCACCCTGTGCGTGTGACCAGAGCCACCAATCTTTTTGTTGGGGCTTCTCATGGTCACTGCCTCTGGGGACTGTGTCCTCAGACACAGGGTCCTGGAGGGGAATCATCCTGAGAGCTTCCTGGGGCCCTGGACTCCTTCCAGGAGTCCCGCTGAGGGCTGGTATCACCTGGGCTGGGGGCGCTGCTCTTTGCTTCTCCAAGGGGTGGGCTGGCAGCTGCTCACTCATACGGGCTCACGGCTGCCCGGCCCTGCCACCCTTCCTCTTGGAATCTTACATGTTCTCACCCAAGGGGAGGCTGGAGTTTCTAATTTTTCCTGGGGCCTGACTGTCCTCATGTGGGATGAGATCTGGGCTAGACTCCCCAGTCCCTCAACCCCCAGAAAAGGTGCTTTAAACCGGGAGAGCTCAGCCCTGCTTGGGGTCCATTCCTGGGACAGGTCATGGAGGTCAGGTTCTTTGTGGCTCCTGCTGCATCCCCAACCCTCCGCCAGCAGGGGTCGCCTCCGAGAGGCTACTTACAGTGATGGAAGACACTTTTGGCTAGCCGGGAGGTGAGCCCAGCACAGGATGGACACGGCACAGGAGAAGCATGGTGGCACATGAGGGCAGGATGTCATGGGGTGGTGATGATGGCACATGAAGTGGCGGTGTCCCAAGATGATGTCACACACAGAGCCAGGAGTGAGGGAGGTGATGAGAGAAGGCCACGCAGGATGAGATGTGAACAGCAATGCCTCAGGGTCGCCTATCCCCACCGTCACCCACCACACAGGGAGAGACCAAAATTCCACTGCCCTTCAGCACATGGCCCTGCAGCTCCGCGCACTCACCCTCGGCCCCTCTGTCGTACCAGGAGCCCCAGACGCTCCACTCCAGCAGGAACCTGTCAGACACAAGACTGAATCTCGGAGACCTCAGAGTCCTCTTGGGTCCCCAAGGGGCTGGAGTATCCCTGACGGCCCCCAGCCCATTCCTTCTCCTCCAACACACCCTCCTCCCTGCTTGAGGGCTCTGGGGTGAGCAGTGAGGTCCCTCCCAGGGGCAGCGTGCAGGGAGGAGGTGATATCCAGGGACGTTGCCCTCCTTCCCCGGGGTCTGGGAGCAAGTGGGTTGTCCTGGAAACCTTGCAGCCCCTGCTCAAGGACACCCTCCTAAGCCACCCTCGCATGCAGCCCTCCACCAGTCCCATGTCCACCCCACTCACAGCACCAGCTCCTGCAGCAGCCACCTGGTCGCCATCAAGAAGGCAGAAATTGGCTGGGAAGGAGAGAGTGCACAGCGCTCACACCTAGGTCCAAGGGTGAGGGTGTCCCCCACCCCAGCACCACCCTCAGAGAGACCAGAGGGCTGCCCCGCCACTGGGAGGGGGTGCAGCAGAGCACAGGCCCACAGCCCAGCACTCCCCATCCCCCTACCTCCCATCTGCCCTGCAGAGCTGAGCTAGCAGGGAGATGCCTACTGCAGGTCAGACATCTCGGGTGGGGTTAGACATGCCCCTCAGGAGGCGAGTCAAACCCTCATTCTGGTGCTGCACTGCTGAGGATCCCTGGTGGTCTAGCGGCAGCATCAGGGGCTGAGGCTGGGGCAGGCTGCTTTGTCTCCACCAGAGGCCCTGTTAAGTCACAGCTACCAGAGCAGTCTCTTAAGTCACAGCTGCCAGAGCAGAAGCCCCAAAGCGAGACCCACAGGCCTGTCTGGGAGTGGGACAGGGCAGTGGCTCTGAGCAGAAGGTGGAGATGGTCAAGGAGGGGCCCTGGAGCTAGATGCCCAAGGTGAGTGAGAACAAGGACCAGTGACCTCATTCCAGGACAGGGCAGAGGACTGGCTGGCTGGCAGAGCGAAGGGCTGGGTGACACTCACGCTGACCAGGGGCTGCGCTGCGCTGTGGTGGTGACTCGAGGGTTTGCACATGGCCTGGTAGTCATACATGGTCACTCTGAAAATCAGACACAGGCTGTGATGAGTTCAAAGCCACCCCCATACCCTGCCCCTGCCTCAGGAGGCTTTACTAGCAGAGCGTCCATTCACTGCAATTCCTGAGGGCGCCTGAGCTAGGACAGCAGATCAGAAGACAGCTCATGCTGAAAATTACATTTCTGTGCTTGGAATGGTTTAAAGACAATGAAGAGCAAATGGCTTTCCCTTTGAGCTGGACGGTTTTCCCTCAAGGGTCTGAGCTGCGGGGTCCCTCCCAGGGATGCCCATATGACCTAATGCCCTCCCCACATCACATGGATGCCCTGGCTCCATAAACGTTGCTTTTGGAACTCTTTGGGGCACCCACTGTGCATTTTGGACGTCAGGATCCCAAGATCCACCTGGACCACTTAGGGTCAGCTGTTGGCTTACTGTGTCTATTTGGACTGGGGAGGAGTGTGTCCCACTTACTGGCTGAACACCCCCATGCTGAGCAGCTGGGTCATGACAGCACCATCCACCTCCCCCAGAAATCTTCCCATCTGTGAGGGAGGGAGAGCAGAGAGAGAGAGAGGGAAAGAGGCGGAGCAGGATGAAGCCTTCTGAGTCCAGCACTACTATCAGCTCGGGTCGAGGCTTTTGGTGCCAGCTGGGCTTTCCCTCTAGATGCCTCTCGGCATAATCCAGCTGAACCTTCCACCCACGCCCTCTCCAATCCTGGCTCCTTACCCTCCAGCCTGGTGCTTTAGAAACTGGAGGCAGTTATCTGCTAGCTGGCTATGAGACCAACCTAGAGGTTACAATATGATTTTTAAAAAATGGTATAGAATTCCTTGGAATAATTCTGTGTGAATCACTTGCAGCAAGGTTAAAGAATGTTTTGTGAAACTGGATTTGTTGTATATGCTGTGTGTGTGTGTGTGTGCACGTGTGTGTGTGCACGTGTGTGTGTGCACGTGTGCGTGTGTGTGTGTTTGCACGTGTGCGTGTGTGTGTATTGGGTCAGATATAAAGCACATTTCTGCAGGTCAAGGTCAAAAGCAGCAGTGCTTGTCTCATGCACACCGGTATCTGCATCCTCCCAGTGTGAGAGGGCTGCTGTCGCTTTTGATGTCCCTCCACCACCTCTCACAATCAGTGTGCCCTGTGGATCGGTCATTTGTCCCCTCCATGACAACAGCCTAACTGGATCACTCGCCCTCTCTCCATTGCCCATCTGCCCTCCTAACTGACCTCTCCCCTCGTCCCTGTGGCACTGCCAGAGTCATATTCCTCAAACGCCTCATGGATGGGTCACTCTTGTCTTCATTAAAAAAAAATAAGACAGGACCCTCCCTCCTGTCCCCGGCCCCCCTTTCATTGCCCACCAGCCAGTGTTTTGTGGCTCCTGCGCCCTGTGCCAGGCAGTGGCCCCCTAGCTGGCTGAGGAAGGCCTCAGGTCCTCTGCTCTGCTACCTCTGATGGCCTCTGTACTTGCCCTAGCCTCTTGACTCTGCCGTTTCTCAGACTGGCAGGGTGGCAGAGCTTGGGCTTGGTGTTGGATTTTGACTTGAATGTAGGCTGTCTTAAAGATTGGGGATAGCGTGTGCCCTTAAAGATGTGTCTCCCAGTAAACACTTGAAAAATGGCAGCCATTGTTATGAGGAAAAGTCTGGGCTCTGGCTTGGCTGTTCTCCCTACTCTGATTACCTTTCTCTGTCCTCATGCCAAGGAACTTTTATCATCACCATTCCTGGAAAGTCTTTCGATTCTAACTTTTCCAGCCAGAATGAGGCCCTCCTGTGCACACTGACAGCCCGTGGCCGGCACGCCATGCAGTCCTCGCCTCACTCTGCCTGATGAGATACTTGGTTGAAAACTATATGAGGACAGGACCATGTCTTACTATCTCTGAATTCCCCAAAGTGTCTTGGTACCTGGACGTACTCAGTCAGTGTGGAATTTTGGCAGGGAAGGGAGGTGGGTGCCGTGCTGATGGCCATGTCAGGTTCTTCACGGAGAGCTTTCTAGCTGCATGGGCCCAAAATGAATGACATGTAGGAAAACTACCAATAAAAAGAAATGCAAGGCTGGCACAGGAGCTCAGGCACATGGACCTGGCCGACCTCAAGGAAAGCCAGGCATTGTCTGGGTGTCCACCTGGGGTCTGCCCTGGCAGCCAAGTAGATGCCAGCAAACCTTCTGAAGGGAACAGAGATTTATTCCAGGCAAAGGCTAGTTAGAACGCATGACTCCTGACACCCAATGAACAATCAGAGAAGTTCTCTTCCAAATAAGAGGTGATGGTCCCGTTTCAGGACAATAACCCCAGGACCATGCCCACAGTTCATAATGCTGTGACTTATAATCAGCCAATATGGAGCCACAGGTCTCCAAATGCGCCCACACCAGGAATCCGGGATGAAGTCAGGAAGTATCACTTTCCAAATTGGAATTAAGTAACAAAATATAGTTCTTACATCCTACAGTATTTCCTGTATAAGTGGAAATAGCTGACTTATAAAATTAAAACATAAGGATGCAACCCACTAAAAATGCATGGCAAACTGTAATCTACAAATGGACAGGTCAATTACAAAAGTAGATAGGAGGGAAACAGATGCAGACAAAGGTACTCAGATTTGTCTGTCTACACTCTGCTAGTTCCTCACCTGGAATGCCCTGACCACCAAAAACTATTTCATTACACCTTTTATTCACAAGGCACTCACCAGGTGAGTCTGATGCAAAAATGAATGAAATGAACACGAATCAAGAGCTTCAGACTAGTTTGCATGGACAGACAGGAACACATGAATCCTCAGACAAGACCAGCTGATAACCAGCACCTCTGACAGTGGTGGAAAGGAGTGGGAGCCCAAAGTCCTGGCAGGCTGCATGGAAGAAGGCAGTGGACACAGCAGGGGGACAGCAGGGAGGGTCAAGGGCATTCCAGGGACAGAACAGCACATGGGAATGTGAAAGGCATTGAAGTCCTGCCTGTTCTTCAAGGCGCAGCCCAAAAGCTCTCCCTGGTGCCTCCAGCTAGAGTGATCCCTCTCAGCTGGGGTTCGCTTTTTGCTATTTTAGTTACTGTGTGTGTGTGTGTTTGTTTCCTCCATCACTCCGTCACCTGGCAGCAAAATTCTAGAGGACAGAAATTCATCTCTGTCCCACAGTACCACACCATGTCCCGTTCACAGTTATTATTCCATGCATATATGCTGAAGGAATGTGTGAGGAAATGAATGACCTGAGTCTTCTCCTCCCTGAGAAAGTGCAGCAGCGTGGAGACAAGGCTTTTGACAAGGCTGGTTTTAATTCCTACAAGCCTGTCCCATTCTGCCTCCTAATTCCAGGCTTATTCGCCAACTATCCTGTTGTTTAGACATTTGATTCTGAGAAGACAGGTCCCTGAGAGCAAGGATGTGTATCCTGGACACTAGAAAAATGTATCCCCCTTCGTAAATAAATAACTTGATTTTTCTAGGATTTGTCACTCTGGCAGAAAATATCCATTCTCTCCGTCTTTAGTTAGGCAGCCTGACTTAATTATGGCAGCCATGTGCTCAGGGAAAAGACTACATTTCCCAGTAGGTCCTGCGGCAAGGGGTGGCCAATGGAATGTGAGCAGAGCCGTGGGGAGGGACTTCCGGCAAGCGGCCCCAAGACCTGCCTGCTGCCCTCCTTGCCCTTGTGCTCTGGACAGGAGCCCCTCCAGCTGTGCTGAGACTGTGCGGATGGGGCCAGGCCGGGCCCAGGCTGCCTCCGTCCATTCTTTTATGAGAGAATGCACCTTTAGTTGTTTAAGCCACTGTAGTGGAGACTCTTCTGGCAGCAGAACACAATTCCTGGCTGATAGTTTCTTTTGAACTTTGTCATGGCAAATCCCCGGCTCAAATCGAGTCCCTGAACCTGCAAAGCCAAGGTCCAAGCGTCGACGTGGGATGCCTTGCGGATTTAGGAGCCCCAGACCGCCCGTGGAGTGGCAGCGAAAGCACAGCACGATACAGGGGCCTGACCGCCTGGGTCCCCTTTTCACGGGGACAATTCACAAATAAGCAGTGGCCCATGGGCCGCCTGAACTCTGGGGCTGGGTCGGAAGGGTCTAGAACCCTCTGCCCGGCCTTCGAGTCTGCAGGGAGGCTGCGGGGAGGCAGGTCCTGTGAGCACCACCCAGGAGCCTGCAGGGGAAGCAGATGGGGAGCAAGTGATGAGAGGTTGGGTAGTCCCTCCCCGGCCTGGAGTAATTTGCAAGGCTGTGGGAGGCTGTCCCCAGAGAAAAGGGGTGATCTTGAGTCTTGTGGCAGATGGAGTAAATGTCCCATGGCCTCCTTACCTAGGGGCAGCCCTGGTTTCTTCTCTGAAGTTGGGAGCTCATCTTCCTAAGGGGTGTGGACACTAAAGTCCCCGTGCCTGGCTCATGTGGGGATCAGTTTCCTTTCCTTTGCTCCTGGCTTGTGTAGCCTCGCCTCTCCTCTGTCCCCCAGGCTGCAGTCTCTTAAGGGGTGCCTGGGAGGGATGTGGAGGAGGGAGTGGGGGTGGGGCAGCACTGCACTACCAGGAAAACCGCCTGAAGAGCCTGCCTCTGACTACCACAGGATTAATTTTATTCTGGGAGGGCCCGGTGGAGCAGGGCCATTTGGGATGCCAGGAAGGCAGAGGGAGCATGGCTGCCAGGGTGTGGGGTGCCTGGGAAGATGGCAGAGGCAGGCTGCCCAGAGTGGAGAGGACAGGAACATGTGCTAGGCTGGGAGAGTGACTTTGAAGATGAAGGGCCTGGGCTGGGTGAGTCGCAGGGGGCAGGGAATGTGAGAGGGATTCAGAGACACAGGAGCTGAGGCCCAGACCTGACACCCCCTGAGGACAGAAAGGGGCACCCTGCTCTGAGTGCCTGCCTGGTCCTGGCTCACTGGGCTGGGATGCAGAGGGAGCAGGGTGCTGTGCTCTGAGAGATCCAGGCCCCTCAGGGGAAGGTGCTGGGGTGGTGCCTCCAATTTTCTAGGCTGCAGTTGTGCCCCTTGGAGGTTCATTTTGAAGCTCCCATGGGTGGGTGCTGCCCAGAAGCCAAAGACAGGAATCGGAGTCCCCAGATTCAGGGTGACAGATCCACTATAAATATTACAAAACTCCACAGAGCTGCTGTCACTGTCTGTCCCCAGCTGTCTGCTTCTCTTTCTAGGCCCCACGTCGAGGATTGCAATCTTGGCATCCCTAGCTCTTTATTATAAGAATGAGCCCTGGCCGGGTGTGGTGGCTCACGCCTCTAATCCAAACACTTTGGAGGCCAAGGCGGGTGGATCACCTGAGGTTGGGAGTTCAAGACCAGCCTGACGATGGTGAAACCCGTCTTTTAAAAAAAATAAAAATAAATAAATAAAATTAAAAAAAAAAAAAAAAGAATGAGTCCTACCCTGGAAGACAGGCCAAATGTCTAATTAGCAGGCCTGGAACACCACTGGCACCAGGAGAGCCAAGCAGCCGCTCCCTCAGGCTGGCTGCAGACGGGGCCCTTGCGGTTTCCCCACTCACTGACTACAGGGAGGAGGGTCTTGGGTGAGGGAGGGCATGGAAGGACTTTGTCTGGGAAGAATCTTTGAGTCTGCAGCTCAACAGGCTCCTCTCTCCAGGCCCTTGCGTGAACCCTGGCAAGGACAAAGAGTCGCTGGAAACTTCTGGCCCATTTGCCCAGTCAGGGAAGTGACAGCAGCTGGCTAAAGTGTATTCAGACCCTCCGCAGCCAGGAGGCCTGGGCAGGGTTCGGAACCCACGATGCACCCAGCCACCTGGAGGGCTCCCTCAAGCAGACTGCCAGCCCCAGAGTGTCTTGAGTCCCTAGGTCTGGGATGGGACCCTGGCAAATCTGTGTCCCTAACCAGCTCCTAGAGGCTGGGGCTTCCGTGCTTTAGCCACACTGGAGGCCTACCGATAAGCAGGGAGGTGCGGCAAGGAGTGAATGAGTCGGGGAGCCAGCCCTGTGGCCTTCGATGGCAGTTGTGTGTTTGGGAGAGAGGGGCAGGTTTGGATCGGCCATTTGGAGTTGGTGGTGGGCAGACTCTGAAGAGGTTCACAACGATCCTGGTCTCCTGGGAGTCCTGCCCTTGTGTAAGCCCCTCCTCTTGAGTGTAGATTGGACACAGTAACTTGTTTCTAGCAAGCAGAATATGGTAAAAGTGGTGGGGTGTCACTTCTGAAATCAGATTTCAGAAGACTGTGACTTCCACCTTGCCTTGGTCAGTCTGATGATGGAAGCTGCCTGCTGTGGGAGAGGAGGCTTCCGCCTCACTGCCCTGGAGGAACTGAATGCTGCCAACGACCACGTGAGCGTGGCCGGATGCAGATCCTTCTCCTTCAGGCCTGGAAATGACAGCAGCCCTGGGGACCTGGATGCTATTGCCTTGTGCAAGACCCTGAGCCAGCCGTACCCAGATCCTTACCCACGTAAACAGCTAGATTTTAAGTCTTGTGGCTGTAAGCCACTACTTTTTTTTTTTTTTTTTTTTTTTTTTTTTTTTTGAGACAGAGTCTTGCTCTATTGCCAGGTGCCAGGCTGGAGTGCAGTGGCACAATCTCAGCTCACTGCAAGATTCCTCTGCCTCCCGGGTTTAAGCAATTCTGCCTCAGCCTCCCAAGTAGCTGGGACTAGAGGCGCACACCACCACACTCAGCTAATTTTTGTATTTTTAGTAGAGATGAGGTTTCACCATGTTGGCCAGGATGGCCTTGATCTCTTGACCTGGTGATCTGCCCACCTCGGCCTCCTAAAGTGCTGGGATTACAGGCTTGAGCCACCATGCCTGGCCAAGCCACTACTTTTGTGATAATTTGTTATGCAGCAATAGATAACTGCTACAGAGTTGTTAAATGAATGAGTTTTTAAAAAACAGCAAAACAGATGGACGGAGCGAGGGTCGGACAGCTGAAGAAGTGGCATTAGCCCCAGACCCTCTGCCACCCTGTCTTCCACTTGCCATCTAGTCCAGCGCCTGCTACTTCCAGGCCTAGAACTATCAGGCCAGTTTCGTTTTCCACACAGTTATTGAGTGTCTGCTGTGTGCCAGGCACCACACCAGGTGGGGTTTCCAGTCTGGTGCCTTCCCATAACCTAACCCAGCTCAGGCTGCAGGGTCAGAGCTGTCCCGAGTGAGGAAAGAGGCAATGAGCCCTGTCACAGTGCCGTGACCCCCAGGGCCTTGACACTAGCCCAGAGCTTAACCCAGGGTTGGAATTCCTGGGCCTTGCCTTTCAGGTCCTTAGAGGCATTGGTCCTAATTCCATGAGACTCAGCTGAGCGCAGCAAGTGAATGATCTCCACCTTGAGTGGTGACAGTGTGACCTGTGTGCGGCTCAGGGCCAGGAATGTCACACAGGGGGCCGGGACTTGCAGCCTCCACACCCACCAGAGAAGGCCAATCTAGCTGGGGTCAAGAACCGTGCCCTGCAAATGCTCAGGTCTCATCAAGACCAGTGTTATCCCCACTCAGTTTCCCTTCCAAGAAGTCTTTTCTAGAATCTTCTTCCCCCTCTTCTTTGCTGCTCTTCACTTGGCTTTCCGGGTTTGAAGTCTGGCTTTTCTGTGGCTGTGAGTTTTTGGGTTAATGCCCTAACCTTGCAGGACCTCATTTTCCCCTCCTGTGTGAAGTGAGACTAATAAGGTCCCAGCAGATGACGTGAGGGGCCCTCCTCACTTCTGTGGCCTCGCTGTTCGGGGCACAATGGTGAACCAAGTGCGATGGGAGCAGGGGCCCTGGCAGAAGCCTCTAGAAGTTCAGTTTGTTGCTGCCCAGCTTCTTTTCACAGACGATTTGGAATAGCACAAAAAAACACGTACAGGGTAAAAACGTAATAGGAAATGGGGGTGAATGACTTAAGTAAACAAATACGTTATCTAATATAAATCTCTGAGTAACTGATTGCTACCACGTCTTACCCAAAGTTGTTCTCAGTGATTTCACAATCTGAAGACGTGAGCAAATGTGGTCTGGACAGAATAGGACCAAAGCAGCCCAGTGGGTTATGAGAGGCCCCTCCAGGGTTCCTATCTTGAGATGCCACGTGCTTGCCAGCTTCTCTCAAGGCTGGGGTGGTTCCCCTCCAGGGCCAGCTCCCTGCACAGTTGTCCGGCTGCCTCTGGAGCAGGGGCTGGTAACTAGAGCCCACAGGCCAAGCCTGGGTCATTCTTGATTCATGTGGGATCTTGATCTAAGACTGGCTTTTCCATTTTCAAGCGGTTGGGGAAAAAAATGTCAAAAGACTGGTAACATCTCATGACACATTAAATTTATATGAAATTCACATGTCGGTATTCAAAGGTTTTACTGAAGCAGCGCCATGTGCGTTTGCTCACAGATCACCCATGGCGGCTTTCTTGCTGCCATAGCAGGGCTGAGTCTCGTGAAGCTCAAAACCAAAATGTGCGTCTGCCCCTTTAGGAAAAGTTCGCCTACCCCTGCTCTAGAGCTCGCCCTCAGGCCGGGCCATCTTCTCCCTCCGTTCTGCCACCTCCCATCCCAGTGTCCAGGATCCAAGCTCTCTCTGGGACCCCCAAACCCATGCTCTGGCCCTTGAAAGCCAACACCTCGGGAGGCCTGGGGCCGTGATCAGTCTCAGTAACCCAGGGCGAGAGGGGTCAGAGCACAGAAGAAGGGGCACCGGGTAATCCCAGAGCCTCACACCAACCATGGTTCAACTGCTGTCGTCACCGGTTTCTCCCAGAACAACTGAAAACTACAAAGGCCTGGTGCTCTGTCTGGAGAGGAGTGAAATGGCCAAAAGAGGGCATGAAAGGGAGGAGGGGGAAACCAGAGGCAGGCGCCCAGCTGGCCACGATGAACAATGAGCTGAGTCCTGCAGAGCCTTGCCCCGACTCCCACCAAGAGGAAGTTGAATGGAACCATCTTCGGGTTCTCTATTCCTGTGGCTGAAAACTGCTGCACATTAAGCGGGTCGTTTAAACACTACCCCAAGGAGTTAGATTTCCTGATCCGCTGGTGTCACTTTGTCCTCACTTGCCCTCTTTCCCAAGTCTCCTTCCGACACGGGGCTCCGGTTACCTGACGACTGCTTTGGATCTTAAGCCACACCCGCTCAGGCCATACCACAGCCCTGCGATGCGTGGAGGCGGCCTTGGCCATGACCTCTGCATCAGCCTCCTCATCCCAGGCACTTAGAGCCTTCAGCTGGGGTTGGCTTAGACACTGTGTAGTCCAGCCCCCAGCGAGGCACAGCTAATGAAAGTCGCTTACCTGCATCACATGTCTAACTAGTGGCAGAGCTCACATAGAACCAAATACTATACCCCTTCCCCGGAGGCTCAGGTGGGAGGCTGTTCTGATGCTTCTGCCGTGCTTGAAGGAAATACATCTGGTGAATATGTCTAGATTTGCTTAAGGTTTGAATGGGCTTCTTTCTCAGTTTGATTCCTGGCTAAAGAAATAATCCATTTTGAGGCCTCTTTTGGAGCCCAGCAAGTATAACATTATTATTGTACTTTCTCTTTTGCCTTTCTGAGCGCATGCTGCATTCAGGGAGATACCCACACCCGGCAGGGGTGGTGGGAGGGGGAAAGATTAGAATGTGCAAACCAGGCATTCAGGTGGGAAAGCTTCGCGTCCAACCCCCATTTCTCCCTGGCACACTGAAGGCCAGGCGTGGTGGGCGAGAATATACTTTTCCATAAGGTCCAGACAGGACAAGAACATGAGTGGGGAAGCTGTGCCTTCTGGGCCCCACGATGGTAGAAAAGCAGGAGGGGGTGGGGGGAGTGACCTGATGAGTGGGTGTGCTTGGACCCCGGGGAGGAGGCCCGGTGTGAGGCTGGGCCAGTACGGCCAGGCAGGGCCCCGAGATGGAGTTACTGAGTGGCTCCTACCAGCCACGTGAGGAGGCCAGGCTAGTGTCAGATAAAACAAAGAAGTAATATTTTCTCTGACCTCTGAGTTGAAAAGTGCTCCAAATTCTGCCATCTTGCTATGTTGACTTTGGCTTCAAGTACACCTTTTCTTCAGCCCTTTCGCTGCATTGGCCTCCAGCAGGGTTCCCTCCCGGAGCCGTGGCTGGTGTGACTGCCCGATGTCTCCAGTCCTCCCGGCCGCCCTCTCCCCCTATTCTGCATCCCCAGTGACTCACCTCTTGGGACCTCTCGGAGATCAGAATGAACCCGTTGTTGTCGACAACGAAGCAGTCCAGATCCTGGGAGGAGACCCAGAAGGGAGGTTACGGCCGGGGCCCTCACCCAGCCCGGCTCCTCCGCCTGTCCCTGCAGCTCTGGAAGGCAGCGTGGAAACCTTCGCTGCAGGGAAGGAGGGCATTTGGGAGAAGGAAGCTGGCTCTCCAGGAGGACCGGATGGAGGGCCTTGGCTCCCCTCCTCCACCCTCCTCACGTGGGCAGAACTTACACTGTCCTCGCAGCTCTGTGTGCATGGCATGTCCCCAGTGTTGCACTGGAAGGAAGAAGAGAGACTGAATGTGACACCTGCATCCATGTAGCGGAGATGGCGCCCGTGAGCGGGAGCACTGTGTGTGGTACGTTTGCAGTGTGTGTGCACTGGGTGTGCATCTGCATGCAGAAGGCACCTGTGTGGGGTGTGGGATGTGTGTGTCATGTGTGGACAGCACGTGTACGAGGTGTGTGCATGTGTGTGTCCATGTGTGGGTGTGTATCTGTATGTGGAGGGCACACGAGTGTGGTGTGTGTAAATCGCGTGGTGTGTGTGGCATGCGTGTGGTATGTGGCCTGTGGGTGCTGAATGCTGCAGGCCCTAGCTGGTGGAGTAGCCCAGGTAGCCCCAGGCCTCATGGCTGGTGTGGGGAGGTGGCTTGTGGGCTCTGCGGGGCTTCTGTGCTGGCTGTCTGGTAAGGCGGTGGGTTCCCCCAGGCCCCTGCCCTCTGTCCCTCCTGCCTCCCTCTTGGGCTCCCTGCACTTGCCCAAAGCCAGGCCACAGCAGCAAGTGGAGGGAGCCGAGGGGCCTGGCGTTGTGGGAGAGTGGGGCTGGAGGAGCTTGCGGGAGATGGTGGGGGCAGCTCAGAAGCCAGAGGGACCTGGGGGCTCTGGGGAAGCAGAGGGGAAGGAGCCAGTAGAACAGGACGGGACAGGCAGAGCTGGGAGTTCTCAGCCAGAAGCCGCTGTTTTCTCTGGCGTCTCTTGCCAGCCATCAGGGCCTGGACCCTGGACCCTGGACCCTGGACCCTGGACCCTGGACCCGGGACCCTGCATGGTGGAGTGGGCAACTGTCTCTCTGCAGTGGGAGGCGTGCCAGTGGCTTTGAGGTGGTGAGAGGGGGTGATGCTGGGTCTTGCCCCTTGCCACTGGGCCCGGAGGCGCTGTGGACCAGGGCTGAGGCTCGGCCTGCAGGCTGGGGAGCTGAGGGGCTGAGAATGGGAAGTGCCAGGAGGGCATCCAGAGAGCGTCAAGGCAGGCAGAGCATCCTGTGTGGTGTGAGGGGTTCTCGCACCCGGAAAGCGTGGGGAGTCCCCAGCCCCGACCTGGCCCAACATCACACCTACCTGCTGTGTTGCTGCCCAGAATTTGCGCTGGAGGAATTCCAGCTTCATTTGGACGCCCACCGCTACAGGGCAGGAAGAGGGAGGGCAAAGCCAGGGAAGAGATAGGGAGAGAAAAAAATAGATTCAAGTTAAAGAGAGGAGGTGCTTCAGCAGGAACTGAGGAGAGAGACAGCAATGATGGGAGGGCTGAGTCAGAGGGCAGAGTGCAAATTGAGGTTTCTGGGGAGTGGGGGCGGGAGGAAGAAGAGAGATGGCAGCCTCTCTTGTCCCCACTCGAAGAACAGCACCAGAAGTGCTCAGCAGCGACAAGACTCCCATTCCAGAGAACAACGAGGGCGATTCATCCCCGATCCCTGGGAACTCAAGGACCGCTTAGTCTCCCCTTTCCCAGAGATGGGAATATAGAGACCAGAGAGACCCACCCATCTGACCAAATCACGTGACCAAGAGTGGCGCCCTGAGACTGGGATTCAGGGCCATTGCACTAGCAACTCACGGGCTCCTTGGATGTCAGCCTGGTGTAACCACCTCTTTTACACCCACTGCCTGCTCAGGATCTTCCCCGCTTCATAATGAGGCTCTTTTCCTGCTCAAAGTCAGGATCGGATTTGCCCAGGGCTGCAGGCAGGTTCCAGGAAACCGCAGGCATCACCACCTGGCAAATAGTTCCCTTTTGATGCCTCGGCTTACAAGGGCCACGCTGCCTTTCTGCTTCCTGAATAGGCTTGGAGAACCCAAGCGGGTGCTCACATACCAAGAGAAATCTGGGACAAAGGCTCCAGGAAAACTTGGGGCCAATGAATAGAAAGAAAAGGCAGGCTATACTGAAAAGAAGAAGAATTTCAAAACTAGGCCAGCTTCCTAGTGTCTGCTATAATAATATCAAAACTGCGCTGGGTGCTTAGAACGCGTCCGGCACCTCACATGCATGAGTGTATTGAATCCCACAGCGGGCCAGTCCTATTATTACTCTGACTTTCCAAGCTGAAGAAATGGAGGCTTTTCAGAGTCACACAGCTTGCCCAAGTCACCAGCTTGTTAGTAACGGAAGCAGAACTGTAACCTGGGCCTGTCTATCTCCGCACCTGCTTCTTCTCAGAACCTGCCTCCTCTCTGGACCTGCCTCCTCTCCGCACCTGCCTCCTCTCTGGACCTGCCTTCTCTCTGGACCTGGACTGAGTCCTCTTTGGGACAGGCAAGCCACTCTCTACTCAGGCTTCGGTTTCCTCATCTGTGAAATATGAACGGATGTGGGTTCTTAACCATTGTCTCCGTCACAATTATTCTCATTTCTCAAGTACCCAGTTGGCGGGAGTTCCAGTATGGCACAGAGTTACAGAACTGTGTTTTTGTTTTTTCAATCTGGAATGATCTTAGAGAAATGTGATGGGAAAAAAAAATAAGAGCAGGGAAGGGTCAAGGGCCAGAGGTCCAGCCCTGCATTTGTGATCTTTGAATTTTGTCTCCTCAGCTGCAAGATGAGTCATGGGTTGACTTCCCTAGGAGGGTAGAAGGAGCCTAAGATTGTTGAGGCTCAAGTGAGATAATGTGAGAGGCTGTTACTCTAGACAAGAGCCTTGGTTTTTAAACTCCAGCGTGCACCAGAATCGCCTGGAAGGCTTGTTAGAACCCACCCCCAGAGTCTCCTTCAGGGAGTCCGGGGTGAGGCCTGAGAATTTCTGAAGTGTTCCCAGGGGTTGCCTATGCTGCTAATCCAGGTACCATAATCAGGAAACCCCTGTCCCAAAGCCTCACTGATTGCACCGTCTAAGATGATGAAGATGACCCATATCTGTGCTGTCCTAAACAGTAGCCAATAGCCACACGTGGCTACCAAGAACTTGGAGTGTGACTAGCAAGCCTGAGGACCTGAATTTTAAAAAAATTTAATTTTAATTAACTTAAAATTAAATAGCCATGTATGATTGCTGGCCACCATATTGGACAGTGTTGTTCTAGAGCTAATCTGAGTTTTCAGATGAAGAATCTAAGGCCCTGAGAGGCCCCTCCAGGCCCAGGAGTCTCACGGCAACCTTGGGGTGGTACTCTGGCTGGCTGGCCTTCTTGAACAGGTCCTACAATATAGGAACATTTGAGTTCTTTGGGGGCGTCTTTGTTGCTTTGAGGTCCAGGTGACTGAAAGGAGTGGGCTGGAAGGGGACAGGTGACCCATCTGTTGGCTCATGACAAAGATGAGAGAGAGCTCCCAACACAGTGCATAGCTGTAGGTGAGGCATGCTTGGGGGCCCAGCATGGGCCACGCTCCTCCTCCTGCTCATCTGCCCCTCTTAGGCTACAGGGACCCCTCACTCTCCTCTCCTTTTTTTTTCCTTATAAGACTACCCTACATACTCATTTTTGATAGACTTCTTTCACCTGGAGGAAAAGGCTGACTCAAAGAGGATCATCAGAGGTGAAACGTGCTAGTGCTCAGAATGACCATCTCTTCGGGATTTAAGAAGGCTTCCTTCATCCTGTCCTTGACCTCCAGGCTCAAAGAGTTCTCTCATTATTCCTAGAACGAGATGCTGCCTTTCCATTAGATGGCTCAGTGTCAAGTTGCATAGCATCATGAGATTTGTGAGCTGGAATGAATTCCATGATTCTAACATGGGGCATCTGGAGAGGGTGGGGGTGTAAGTTTTGAGGCTCCTTGGGCAGAAATGGGGGGAGCAGGACACAGAGCAGATTCTGTCTCACTAGGTTCCATCCCAGGCTCCTCCAAGGCAAGCTGTGTGTCTTTTGCCCCTGGGTGTTCTTTGCAATACTTAGGGCATTCCCACTACCTATTGGCATGTCATCTCCACTTGGGCACTTTGAACTTGACATGTTCTCCCCCAAACCTGACCCTCCTTGAGACTTCTCCATTTCAGGACACATATTCTAGTGGATTGCTATCATTTTTCCTCCTCCCATCCAAGGTCTGCACACCTTAGTTCCAAAACTTCATAAATTTGTCCGTTTCCCTCCATCTCCACGGTTACCACCATTGGCCAAGCCAACACTGCTGTCACTTAGATTAATGCAAGCACCCCTGAGCTGTCCCCTTGCCTTCCAGCCTGCCTCTCTATGATCCGTTCTCCACATAGCCACAAGAGTGATCTTTCTGAAGACCAAATCACACCACTTCCTGGCTTAAAACCCTCCGATGTCTTCCCATTGATCTGCTTTGTTTGTTTTGTTTTTTGAGATGCAGTCTTGATCTGTCACCCAGGTTGGACTGCAGTGGCACTGTCTCAGCTCATTGCAACCTCTGCCTCCTAGGTTCAAGTGACTCTCCTGCCTCAGCCTCCCAGGTAGCTGGGATTATAGGCGTATGCCACCATGCATGGTTAATTCTTGTATTTTTAGGAGAGATGGGGTTTTACCATGTTGGTCAGACTGGTCTCGAACTCCTGACCTCAAGTGATCCACCCGCCTCAGCTTCCCAAAGTGCTGGGATTGCAGGTGTGAGCCACTGTGCCCAGCCCCCGTTGATCTTAAAATCTAAACTTGTAAGATGGCCACATGAACTGGCTCTGCTGATTTCTCTGATTTCAACCAGAAACACGTCACCTCCCAAACATGTTAAGCTCATTTCCCAGAGGATTTGTGCCAGCTGTTCTCTCCTGCTAGAATGCTCTTCCCCTAGAACTTTACATGGCTGGCTCCTTCCCATCTTCAGGTCTCAGCCCAGCATCATCTAGAGTGGCTGTCCCTGGCCTCCCGAGATAAAGCCGTTTCCCCCTCCCTCACCTTTCACTTTCTGTCTCATTGCTTTTTAAATTTTCTAAGTGACATGATTTGTTCATTTATTTGCTGTCTCATTTACTGTCTGTCTGGGGCTAATAGCAGGCAGAGGATTGAGTTCTGACCCCCAGCACCTAGAACTGTACCTGTCACCATGTGACTCTGCAAATTTTTCTTGAGTTAAGTGAGCAAATTCGATTTGAGCCAGCCACTTGACAGGGAAGCAGAATTCTACCAGATCTCACTGTCCCTTCCCTCCAAGCTTCAGGAGCCTTGCTGACCTCCTTCCTCTCCATTTAGCTGTGCCCTCTCACTGTCCCTGCACTTGAGATCCTGAGCTTGAGGTTTAGCTGTGCTCTCTGTCCCTAGAAGACCTAGGAGGCCATCCGCTCAGAAATGAGGACTTAAGTGAGACACGAAGAAAAACTTCCTCATGGCAGGAACTGTAAGATACTGAAGACAAGGTGTGGTATTGGGAGGAAAGGCAGTGAGGCATGGAGATCTATTTGCCAGCGAGCCAATGGTGTTCTGCCAGGCCCAACCACCTGCACCCCTTGGCCTTCGTCGTGTTGAATCCTTCTGCCAACTCTGTCCCACAACCCAAGTCAAGCTTTTCTATTCTAGACACCCAGGGAACTGAGTCTTCTCCCCCAGGCCCTGCTCTGCTCGTGCGGGTGAGTGGCTACTTGCAGGGAGGGCTGCCCTGCCTCCTGTCATCTCCTGCTAGCCCACTGTGTGCAGGAGACAGCACCTTATGATATTATGTTTGCAGACAAGCTTACATCTTCCAGTGAAGAAAAATTCAGGCAAAGGGCCCGAGGAAATGCAAGGCTTTCCCGGGAGTTATCAGGAGAACTTCCCTCATGCCTGTGCATGGCAGGCCCTAGTTTAGAACCCAACCTTGGTCCCCAGGGGACTTGCCATGACCTGAAAGAGGAGGACAAATCTCAGACCTTTCATTCCACCCCAGCTGGCCTGGGCCCCCTCCTTCCCTCCTGTCCTCCCTCTCCAGGCTTTCTCCTGCTTTCCCTCTCTGGGCTGCCTCTCCACATTGATCTTGTGCCTTCCTCCAAAGCAGCTTTCCTGTAAGATCTCAGCTCAGCTCCACTGGCAGACAACGTAACAAAGAGCCTCAATAAGGCCAGGCTGGCAGGCGGCTTATCAAGATGTACGTCTTTGCTATGCACGCAGACTGCCACCTTGGTGCTGCTATGTCATCACAGATGGCAGAACCAAACAGCTGCACACGCACACACACTTACATCCACACACATGGACACACACAGTCATGCACACATGGACCCAAAAGCATGCAAACACACACATGGGCGCACACACTTGCACGCACATGCATATGCACATGCACACACATATACACACACATGCACACCCACAGCATGCACATGAACACACGAGTTTGCACACTGTTGAGTGCTCTGGTCCCAGGAGTCAGAAGCTCCAGCTTTGCCCTCCTAATCCTTGTATCTGCTTCTCTTTCCTCCTCCTCTGTCTTGAGAACCCAACCAGGAGCCTGCGAGTTGCACTGGAGGGGGACTGTGGGGCATGAGTGGGATCATCTTTTCTAACACAAGCTGGGGACCCAGCAGGTGCACAGTGAATATACTTAGGTCACAGAAGGCCAGTGCCAGAAGGGAGCCCAGAGATCTCAACCTGTCTCATTCTACAGGGCAGGAATCCAAGCCAGCAAGGCCTGGAGCTGCGGAGTGAACTCGCTAGCTAGCTAGTCACTGAGCAACAGAGTCTGGAGTCTGGGTCTCCTGATGCCCAGGCTCGAGCTCTTTCATGTCCCCTCCATTCCTTGCTCAATTGAAATGAAGTTGCTGGGGCCTGAAGGACACGGAGCAGGTGAGACTGGTCCCTCTGCTCCAACTGCTCAGTGGAGGAAAGGAGACGAAGCACGCCATAGCCCCTGCACACGTGATGGTGGCCTAGAGACAATGCCAGAGGTTGGAGGAGGAGCAGGGCCAGTCCTGGGGCATTCCAGGGAAATGTCATATTGCAGGTGACATGCTGGTTGAGTTTTTAAGGAAGGGGGAGGCCACCTATGGTCAGGAGAGCATTTCAGGCCCAGGGAAGGACACATTTTCATGGAGATGGAGAAGCAGGAAGCGTGTTTGTGGGGAGAGGTGAGCCTCTTCTGCTTGACGGTGGCATGTGTGAGAGGTACCAACAGGGAGAGGTGAGAGGCACGGAATTCCCCAGAGGTAAAAGACATTGCCTCCTCCTCCTGGGACAGCAGCTCAAGCCCTGTGCTGCCTGGGACCCCAGCAGAGCAGACAGAAGGGAGCATGCAGGAGCATCCTTCTAGGGGTGCCCTGAGTCCAGCGGGTTCCTCTAACCTCACCCCAGTCCTGGTTGTGAATCCCCGCAAGAAAGCAGGCAAAATGGAAGAGGGACCCGGGCCACAGTGAGATATTTCCAGCAAGCCGCTTCACCTGTCCACAGGCAGTGGACACAAAGGAAGGGAGGTGTAGGGTTGGTGCACCAGGCTGGTGGGGCCCTGGCTCCCCTCGGGCTTGGTCCCTGACTTACTTGGCCTTCAGATTAGCTACTTCCCATCTCTTGGGATATCAATTTTTCTGACTTGCTTTGTCCCGATTGGTTAGGAAAGACACCTCCGAGTTCTTGAATGACAGTCTATTCCCTTCGCATTGCCTGACCCATCATAGATAAGAGCAAGGAGCCCTGAGAGGCCAAGCTCGGCCCCGGCACTGAGGACAGTCTGCAAGTTGCTGCTGCAGGCTGCCCAGTGCCCAAGCTCCCAGCCTGCCAGCTCTGGCATTCTGCTCCCCTAAGTAGTCCTGGCCTGGGGTGGTCAGTCCCCGAGGCTCAGTGACCTCTGCATGACCATATGATCCCTGGCTTTGTGGGGCTCAGGGCCCTTTCCTGTAGGGCCATTTGGCACATGGACATCCCTGTGCACCCTTCTTTTTTATTGCATTTTAGGTTTTGGGGTACATGTGAAGAACATGCAAGATCGTTGCATCGGTACACATGGGGCAGTGTGATTTGCTGCCTTCCTCCCCTTCACCTATGTCTAGCATTTCTCCCCATGCTATCTCTCCCTGACTCCTCACCCCCCATTGTCCCTCCCCTATTTCCCCCCAACAGACCCCAGTGTGTAGTGCTCCCCTCCCTGTGTCCATGTGTTCTCATTGTTCAACACCCACCTATGAGTGAGAACATGCGGTGTTTGATTTTCTGTTCTTGTGTCAGTTTGCTGAGAATGATGGTTTCCAGGTTCATCCACGTCCCTACAAAGGACACTTCTTTTGAATGACCTAGAGAAGGGTTCGGTTTTTTCTTCTCTCACAGGCAGGATGGAAGATGCTGCCTTGCATGTCTCCGAAATAGGAGAAAGACCCGCTTCCCAGGGGGGCCTCCATGGGAACAAAAGTCAGCCACTGGCTCTGTGTCTGTGCCTGCCCTTCTTTCCCCAGATGGAAGGGGAGAGAGGAGAGAGGCACAGAAGACAGGTGCAGCCCGGAGGTGAGGGAGCGCCTGGAGGCGCGGGGTGGGAGACGGAGGTGGTGGTGAAACAGACTTCCTCCTCCCGGGGGTCAGCAGCGATTCATCCACAGGCACCATTTTCCACTGAAATGTGAGCACGGACAGGGTGAGCACAGCCCTCGCAGCGGCCGTGGTGCCTCTGGTGTGCGCCTGTGTGTGCTGCTGCCGCTGTCATCACAGATGCACCCCAGCTGTCACTCCCCGCTCTGCTCCGGCTTGTTGCTCGCGCACACGCGCGCGCTCTCCTCCCTCGCCCTTTTCTTCCCTCTCTCCTCTCTCTCTCCCTCCATCCCTCTGTTTCCTTCTCAGTTTGTGACTGACCCAGCAGCTCCGTACCCTGTCTGCCGCAAGCAGTCCACCTCCTGGTGCTGTGTGCTGTGTGCCAGCCCCTGCTCCCGCTGAGTGGAGACTCTGGCACCAGTGCCCACTGCGCTCTGCCTGCCGGTGGTGTCTGGATTTCTCCAGGAATCCCAGGAGGGTCTCACTGGAGGATTGAGAGCCACCTGATTGAAGGCGTTTGCGGTCAGAGTAAAGACGGGTGAGTGCTGAGCGGCTGATGGGAAGGAATGGAGGGTTGGTGCGGGCAGGGGGTGGCGGGGCATGGGAAGTGGGGACTGGCCATCTCTTTGCCCTGCAGGAAGAGCTGCAGTTGCTTCCTACCTGGGGGCAATTGCTGGGGCTGAAGAAGCTGCTCGGGCTAAGGCACCTGAGCATCCCAAAGGTGCACAACACTGGGAACTCTGATCCCACAGTGCTGGGGACAAGAGCTGTGGATTCTGCTGGGAAGCGGGAGGAAGGCAGCGCTGGTGCCAGATGACAGCCCCGGGTGGCATGGAAACTGGTCCCTGCAGCATGCAAGAAGCAGCCAGGAGCCTTGTGCTGTCCCTGTGTCCGGCTCCGCACAGACAGCCCCAAGAAAGTCAGGTGTCAAGGGAAGCGGGTGGGACGGTGGCTGGGCACTAGGAACAGATAAGAGGAAGGCTTGGGGTAGAGGGTGGCAAGGTGGAGGGTCTGGGCGTCTGAGGCATGGGCACAGACCCGGGGACTGGGCCTCCCTACAGGCTGCCTGCAGGTGTCTGTCCTTGGACAAGGGTGTGGAGGAACCCTCCCCCAGATGAGCACAGGTCCACTTGGCTATGCCTGAAGCCTCCCAGGAGAGGGTGAGGCTGGCAGTGGGCAAGAGAGAGAAGCCCTTCCTTGCTAACCCAAGGGCAAGAGAGGAGAACCAGGCCTGCGAGAACCTGCTGGGGTGTCCCGCAGCTGTACACCCAGCTGTCCATCTGCAAATGGGTCAAGGAGCCTTAGTGGGGGCTGTGCCCTGAGCTTGGGGGCCCGGAACCACAGCGGGACCAGGCCTGTCTGGCGTCTCGACCCAAGCAGGGGTCACGGACACGCTGAGTGCAGTGGGCAGTTGCTCTTGATCCTCCAGGTCCATTTGGACAGCGCCGGAGAGAGGACAGCCTGACCGGGACTCGGAAGTTCATATTCCTGCACCTCCCCGCAGGTCTGGGGCTAGGTTCCAGTTGGTGGGTCTGTCTCCCCCACCCCCAAGCTGTCCACATTTCTGGGGGGTGCTGGCACCCCGGCTGTCAGGGCTCTTTGGGCAGTGCCTCTGTGTGACTCAGATGACACCCCTGCAGCTTAGATAACTGCCTCAGGTGGGGGCGGGGAGGGAGCCGAGCACGTGGAGCTGAGGCGGGGGAAGTCCAGCTGGTAGGGAAACCCGACAGCAGCTTCCGAGCTGCCAAGAAGAGCCCAGCTCTTCCCACCCCCCACCTCCCCACCGCAGAAAGAAAGTCTCAGCACTGCCAAAAGAGGGAGACCAGGAAAGCCAGGCCCGCGGGGAGGGGAAGGAGAGTGGCTGCTTAAGCAGCTGATCTGGTGTCTTTGGGAGTTGGCAGAAGCCTGTCTGGGCCCAGGATGAGCAAACCCTGCTCCCATTTCCCAGGCAACAGGGCCCAGGGGCCACCTCTGGGCTGCTTTGGCCTCAGCGGGCAGTGCAGGAAAGGAGGAGGGGGTGGCGTGTATACGGTGATTGGGGGTGTTTGGGAGCTTTGGGGGCGGGCAGAGGAGGAAGGAGCCAGCATAGAGGCTGTTTGCCCCTCTGGTTTTCCTCCTCCTTCACCCAGCCAGGCCTCCCCTGCACCTTGCCTGGGGCCACCACCCTGAGCCCAGCCCCAGGGCCCAGTGGACACCTTATATCCTTCATGTTAGGGAGCAGCTCCCAGGAGGAGCCGCTGAGGTGGCTTCTCTGTTCTGCTTCCCAGAGGGTCCATTTGGGATTGGGAATATCTGACAAGGAAATGGGAGTGTAGGAAGCTGGGGGTGAGGATGGGGCATGTGTTTTAAAATGAACCAGGAGGGCATATGTCTGTTCCAAGTACAAAACCTGCTTCCTTGCTGCCTATGTGTGACGGGGTGATGGGCAGGAAAGAGAGCTAGTGTGTGTCCTAGAGGCACTGGATGCCCTGTGTGCAGTGTCGGGGGGAGCCCAGTTTAGACAGCAGTGGCAGCGTCCTCTGCGTCCTGGCCACACGGAATCTCTGCCGTCATCTGCGTGGGGCTCTGGCTGCCCACTCTCTGGGCTCCCTCTCAGCCTTTCTGGGGTTGACAGACGGGCACTGCCCCTGCAGGCCCAGGACCTGAGCCTAGTCCCGGCTCTGGTTCTCTCTGGCCTTCTGCAGAGTGAAGGGGGTGGCAGAGTGGGCTGCCAAGGCCCCTTTTACCCAAATGAGGGAACTGGAAATGAGGAGTTCTGTGAGTATTCCATGCTGAGGGTTGCGGAGGCCTTGTCCTGGGTCAGGGACCCTTGACCCAGGGAAGATGCTAGCAAAGCAGGTGTACTGTAGGGCCAGCGTGATGGCCCAGGAGTCAGGAACTCAGAGGTGGAGGCCTGATGGGCATTAACTGGCTGTGTGTCTTGGACACCTGGCATGGAGGGATAGACATGCGCAGATGCATGAGAGGAAAGGCGTGGACACCAGGAAGCATGCTGGTGGTTTCCAGCAAGAGCCTGAGCCTAGATTAATTCACTTCCATCTGAGGAGGAATGGGAGGGGCAGGGGCATGGAGCGTCCAGGCTCCCACCATCCCAACCTAGCTTTCCACAGTGAGTGCGTCAGGCTGCTCCATGCCCGGAGGGGCCAGGTGGGGCGCTAGCAGGGAGGCAGCTTCCACCCCCAGTCTCCAGGGAGGCTGCAGCCCACTCAGCTCTGCACGTGGAACCCCCTGCTCCTACTGGGGCCTGCTGCTCCCCCATGGCCTCCCCAGCCCTGGCTGCCCCGGATCAGAGCTCCAGCCTACTCCCCTCACCTCAGCACACAACAAATCCCCCAGTCAGAAAGGTTTCTAGGAAACCCTCCACTCTCCATATGAGCCTGGCCTCCCAGGTCTTTTTTTTTTTTTTTGAGACGGAGTTTCGCTCTTGTTACCCAGGCTGGAGTGCAATGGCGCGATCTTGGCTCACCACAACCTCCGCCTCCCGGGTTCAGGCAATTCTCCTGCCTCAGCCTCCTGAGTAGCTGGGATTACAGGCACGTGCCACCATGCCCAGCTAACTTTTTGTATTTTTAGTAGAGATGGGGTTTCACCATGTTGACTAGGATGGTCTCAATCTTTTGGCCTTGTGATCCACCCGCCTCGGCCTCCCAAAGTGCTGGGATTATAGGCGTGAGCCACCGCGCCCGGCCTCCAGAGATTCAAGAAGGAAGGCTGGGAAGGGGGGAACCTGGCTTGCTTGCATCTCAGTCCAGCAAGTCACAAAGCCTCTTCCTTCATCAGGTATATGGGGACAAATCAGCTGCCTTCTCAGCTCCAGCGAGAGTGGCCCAAGCAATGCTGTGGGCACTGCAGAGGACCATTCAGAGGAAGGGCGGCATCTTCCTTTCCTACCTCTGCCTTTCCTGTACTAGTAACCTCCGCGTGTAAGCAGACAACTGAGTTAGGAGCCAGAGAGCTTGGGCTCAGTGCTGTGTGAGTCCATTTGCTTAATTTTAGGCGAGTTACTTAATTTCCTGTGCCTCAATTTCCCCCATCTGCAAAATGATAGTAACAAGAACACTAACCTCAGAGAGTTGTTACAAGGATTAAGAGCACTCCACAGGTCTGTGACTGTGATAACTGTTTCTCCCCAGGTCCCCGTTAGCTTCTCAGTGCGTCCTGGAGGCTCAGGGACAGGCCAGCATGATCTCCTTGTTGGCCATTTGCCCTGCTAAGAGGTGCCGGCCTAGTAGTTATCAAACGCAAATATGCATGAAAATCGCCTGGGGAATCTTGTTAAAATGCAGATTCTGACTCACTCACTCTGGATGCCACCTGAGACTGCCTTCCTACAAGGCTCCCAAGCTAGACCAGTGCTCCTGGTCCGTGGGCCACACTTTGAGGTGCAGTGGGCTACACTCTGCAGCCCTGGTGCTCCTCAAAGCCCCATGTTTCTGGTGCTCCAGAGTTCCTCATTGGGCAGCCTTGAGCTCCTCAGCCCCATTCCTCAATCCTGGCTCTCTCTGGAAGGGAGGCCAGGGACTCCATGGAGGCCTGACCCCTTATCTTTGGCCTCCCTGTCTCTAGGACTGGGTTAGGAGCAGGCCCAGCACCCATAGGGAATGAGGCCATGGGACCTGGAGAGAGGAGATCTGGCTGTCCCTCATGCTGCACCCTGGGTGGGGACTTCCCTCCCAGACTGTGAATTGATTTCAGCAGCTGTCAGTGCCTGCTGCAGCAGCTGCTCTCCAAGCTTCCTAATGTAGGTCACCCCCTTTCCTTAGGGAGGCTCCACTCTTCTGGGGGTGGAAAGGGTCCTTTGGATGGAGGTATGTTGGTAGGCGGAGGCTAAGGAACTAGGAAGTGCTGGCTGCAGCCCCACCTCTCTCTAGGAGTCCTTCTGTGGTGCCACACATGTATGACTGGCCTCCCCTGCAAGCTGCACTGTTCCTCCTGCTCTCAGGACGGCTCTTCCAGCAGGAAGCCCAAGGGACCCACTGGCAGGATTAGCTGCTCAGAGAGCACAGGGCATATCTATGTGGACCTGGGGGGCTGGCTTTTCTCTTGACACTACCAAGATCAACAGCGTCCTGCCACTTTGCAAGACACCTGCAGGTCTGCATTGTGGGGACTTGCCTGACTTGCGCAGGTGACATTCCATTTGAGGCTGGGGATGGGACATCCAGACCTGCGCAAGAGGCCACCTTCACCAGCCTGTTTGCTGGTCAACCTCTGGGCTCACAGTAGGGGAAGCACTGAGGGACAGGAAAGGGTGGGGTGCAAAAGAGGAATCTGCCCAGAGGAGGCAGAAGCCTTAGGTGGAAACTGGCCTGAGCTTGGGTGGGAGGGTTTCTCCACTCCCTGTCTGCCTGCAGCAAGCCAGAAGGAGTGGGAGCAGAAGCCTGGATGGGGTATCCAGCTTCAAATGGGCCCTGAGCATAGGAAGTGTCTTATGGGTTAGGGATTGCCCCAGTCCCTAAAGGGATCCCCTGAACTGCAGGGGTTCTCTTTAGACCTCACTTCTGGGCTGGAGGTGGCTTACACATCCGTCTGCTGGGGACATTCGGGAACGCAGAGGCATCTCATCAGCTGCCTGAGTGTTGGCATTTGAGAAGTGCTGGGGTGCTGCCAGCAAGGTGCGGGTGTGCATGTGTGCAGGCGTGGGGCACATGTGTGTCAGCACACGCCTAGCTGCACAGCTCTCTGTGGGTGTGTGTTTGCATCACATGCTGTGTACAGGGATACAAGCACATGTCTGGGAGGCCTCTGTGCACACATAAGTATCTCCCTGAAAGGGTCACTGCTGGGTGACAGTCTACAGGGAGTCAGAGCAGCCTGGCTCAGAAACCTGCAATCCAGTCCCTGACTTACCTTGTGTGACCTTGGGCAAGTGATCATTGTCTCTGAGCCTTGGGTGGCCGTGGACCGTGAGCTCTTGTTATGGGCATTCTCGATTGAGTAGGAGAGATTGTTCTGAAGGTCAGGGCTCAAGGGACAGACAGTGGGGGTGCTGCTGTTTGAAGGCAGGACTCTGAAGGCCGTGGGTGTGGGGCAGAAATACATAGACTCTACAGGGCCGGGGTGCTCAGAAATGAGAAATAGTGTTACGTGTGAGGTTGGTGGGACTGGAAAAGAAAGCTGTCACATAGACCTGCTGCTGACACCCCTCTCCCTTGGAGGGAGGAACTACTGCTCCTCACGCCTGTCTTGGGCTCAAGTCCGAGCTAGGAGCAGGAGCCTTTGCCTGAATTTCCATGGCGATGTGCCCTGAGTGTGTCAACTCTCCTCCCTTCACTAGATTGATCCTCATAGAAATTCCACCAATCAGGTATTGTGGTCACCACTTCTAGACGTAAAGAAGCTGAGGCCCAGAGAGTTGGTTTAAAGAAGTGGCCAGACAGGGATTTGAACCCAGAGCCCCTATCCCTGCCAACAGGCACCAGGAGTCCACTGGGACCCGGCCTTGAGACAGTGGTTAGAGAACTCTGATGGCGCCACTCCCAGGGGCTCCTGCACCCCTCATGCCAGGAACACAGGTCCACCCGAAGGCTGCCTGGGGACCTGGGCTGCCTGCAACTCCAGATCGTGCCCAGCCTTGTGACCCCTCTGCCAGCCCCTGCAGGGCCCTCGGCGGGCTGGTACCCTCGCTGTGTGGGGGAAGGGGAGGAAAGACAGCCAAGAGGGCAGATCTCCGCTCCTAAGCAGGCTGCCCTTGCTGGGGGCAGAGCCGACTGTCCTGTTCTCACTGGGCCCTGCTGTGAGCACCCGAGGAGGGAGGGGCCGGGGGGAGCAGAGGGAAGAAGATGGGGCAACAGGGTTCGCAGCAGCAGGACCCTAATCCTCGAGCGGAAACCTGCACAAATAGGCCGAGATTTCTGGGCTCGGCACCCAAGCTTCCCGGCAGCTCCATCCACCTACGGGGCTGTCAGCTCCACTCTGGTATTGATATCAGCCCCCAGAATTGCATAGGCCCAGGGAGCAGGGAGAGGGAGGCTGCAACCAGGAATCACCCAGGGACAAATGTGGCAACCAACAAAGTCAGAGGCTGGGAGCTGCCTGGCGCAGGGAACCTGTGGAGTGCAGAGAGGGGTGTGGGCACCTCCCTCCAGGCCCCGTCCCCTCCAGCTGCAGCAGGTAAACACATGCCAGGCCCCTGTCCCCTTTCTGATGGACTGGCAGCCTGGGCCTCCCTTCTGGAAGGAAGTGGAGACCCCAGCACACAGCCTGTGTCCCAGCTGAGAGACACTGGGGGGCAGACCCTAGAAAGGGTAAGTGGCCCCTTGTCCCCTTGGAAGGAAGCCTGCTCTTGCACCCTGGCCGCCTCAGGGCCCTGCTCTGTGATCTCACCTCTCCTCTGTGTCCCTGTCTCTTCCTAGCAGCTGCTGCAGCATGAACCCCTGAGCTGATGAGTCTTATTATAGCCCGGCTGGCGGAAGACAGAGCGCTGCTATTCACCTCTGCGAGGGCGGCAGCAGTGCAAGGGGAAGCGGCAGGCCACCCAGTGGCTCACACCCTACGTGGCTGCAGCTGCCAAGGGCCTGGACCCTGCCTCCCTGGGGCCATGGTGAGCTGTGATGGGGCTGCAGAAACTGGGACCCAGGTGAGGGGAGCCTCCAGGGACAGGTGACAGCTGTGGTCTGTGACCTCACTGCTCACCTTGGAGAGACAACCTTAGTTTCTCCACCTGTAACTCAAGGAATGCCTAGATGGGAGACCATGTTGCCATGAAAACATTTGAGTCATCAACGTACTCCAGAGGCAACAAGAAGGCAGTGGAGGCTGGGTGGACACTCGGGTGTGCCCCCAGCCTGGCAGCACTAGCCCGCCCTCACCCTCGGGCTCCTGAGAGGCTGAAACCTGCCCGCCCCGACCCCAGGGGGTTGGTTTCCTGGCTCCTCTCCTTCTGCTCCCTGGCTCTTCTTCTTCCCCAACCCAGGGAATCATAACAGAGGAACAGGAGAGGGCATGAGGAGTGTAAAGAGACACCCGGGCCCTCTCCCTAACCCCTGGGCTGGAACGGGGCTACGACGCCTGCCTGGGCTCAGTGCTCCTCCCTCCCTCAGGACTGACAGGCGGCGCACCCAGGGGCTCCTCTCTCCCCAGAGCGACAGGGCCCGGAGAGCCATGGGCCTCACCATGCTGGCACCAGGCAGCAGCCCTGAGCAGAGGGGCAGGCTTGCCCTGCAGTGGAGGCAGGTGTCCTGTGAGTACTCCCCTGGCCTGGAGGAGGGCACGGATGGGATGGGGGTGCTAAGGTGACAATGGGTGGCAACACTTAGGCTGCAGGGAGGCCTAGGCCAGATCTTCCTGGGATGCCCGAGGCCATGTTTTGGGAAGCCAGGTCATGCCCATGGTGACAGCATCCCCGCCAGTCAGAGTCACTGCAGAGTGCTGAGCGGTTAGACTCGGAGTTGGAGGCCACCACAGTTGTTCTACCTCCCCCAGGTAAGTCTCTGTCACCTTGCTGGGGTCCCCGATTAGAAAAGAGCTCTGCTGGAATGCAGGCCTGATGAGTCTTACCCAGCCTCACTGGGGTCGGAGCTCGCCAGCCTGAGCTTGTCAGCCTGTGTTTCACAGACCGTGGAGAGCCCTTTTGCTCCCATGGGGAACTGCCCCCTTGGCTGGCCTCGGCCAGGAGCTGGGTCAGCTTGGAGATGTCTCTTATGCTCCTTATGCCTCTGCTTTCCCAGCTCTCAATAGAGAACCTAGTGGGCTCTTGGGATGCGGTGCTGGAAGAGACTTTGGGGTGTGGGCCCAGCCCCTCCTGCATGTGGGCGGACTGATCCCACAATTTAAAAAAAAGGAGAGGAAGCGTGAATGAAGGCAACGCTTGGCAGCTGTCAGTGTGAAAGGAGCCCTGAGAATTCTCTTTATATGTGTCAAAGGGACAAGGTCAGCAGGGGCTGGTCTGCCCAAGGCTAGACGGTGGCAGGGAGGAGATGGTCCTGTGGGACAGCCTTCCGCCTGACTTCCCGCTGTGGCCAGTGCCCCACAACCCGGGCAGCCTGAATTATTCACCATGTGAGAGGCTGGCCCCTGAGTGACTCAGATCTCCTTTCAACCTCATTCTAGAATCACTCAACACCTCGCAATACGGGATTATGTTTTCTTGTCACTGGAGCTTTTATGCCGCCCTGGTCTCCTGGAGGGGTGGGCAGGCGGAGGGTTGCTCTTCTCCAGCAGCTCTCTTGGCCCGCTGTCAGCCCCTTCTCTGGGGGGGGGGGGTGAGTGGCTTCTGGTGATGCTGATCCTTTGAGAGGGAAGCTGAATGGGGTGAATTTTTTTCCTGGGGAAAGTCAAGTCTGAAGAATGCTAATTTTCAAATGGCTTGGGGTGGTGGTGTGGGGCCAGATGATCTGGCAGCAGATGGGCTTAGAGGGGTGAGAGGCTGAGTCGTGACATGAGGTGACCCCAGATGGCCAGAAAGGGTCTCCCCAGTGGGCTTCAGGGGCTGTGCCTGTTCACTTCTCCCCAAGAACAGCAAGCCTCACTGTTAGGGTGCAGGGAGGCCTAAGCCAGATCTGACACGGGGCTCTCAGCTGTCATCGACCCTCCAGGCGGGGGAAGCGAAGAGTCTCATCCTGTTCCTTTGGGACACCAGACACCCAGGCCCCTATTGGACAGAGACTCAAGGCGGTCCCACCCAGGAACCCAGGTGAGGGTGGGCCGATGGCTGTGAGCTGGATCTGAACTTTTCTACCAGTTCTCTGGCTGGGGTCTTTCCTCTGAGCTGGGTAGAACTGACCTTGGCTGGGCTGACCTGATGGGGCTGAGCTATTCTGAGTGCTTCCCAGTTCCTTTTCACCAGCCTTCTCTGCTCCTCAGGAGGACACTTAGGGGTTTTTAAGGCCACTACTGGAAAGGGCCGCTCCGCAATAGAAGGCACTGCTCTGATGTGATTGTTCACTGAGTGTTACCCCCTCCAGTCCTGCAGATGGGACCCCAGGCTCGCTACAAAGAAGGGTCTTGGGCAAAAGATGGGACCAGGAAAGGAACTCTGTGAATCGAGCCATTGTGCATGAATGCTGCCCTGTAGCCCCGAGGAACAGAAGCCCAGGCTGAGATCCTGGATGGCTTTAGGGTGGGGGTCAACTTTAGGATGGAACTTTTCCTGGGCCGGTGATTTGTCAATGCTGAAGTGGATTTGTGCGTCTCAGCCTGTCATTCCCACAGTGGGATCCTAGGCGCACAGCCTGGGCTCTAAAGCCTCACACCAAGTTGCTGGCGTCATCTTGGGTGTGGGGTTCACGGAAAAGTAACAGCACCTGGGAAGCTGTGAAGACAGGGCTAGGAGTGCCATTTTGTGCTCTCGCCTTTCCATACACAGCCTGTCCTCAGCAAAGCTACAGAGTTGGGGTGGGCCGCAAAGGGGAGGGAACCAGCAGCCAGGCCATTTTCCTTTGGAAAGAGAAATTGTCCTGGCAGAGACACTGGGAGAGGGCATGGGAGCAGGTTTCTCGGACAACCTTATCTCCTTTATTTTATCAACACCTATGGTGTCAGTGGGACCCTAGCTCCCCAGGAGCTGACTGTGGGAGGCCCCGTGAGCTTCCCATCGCTGTGCACCAGGGTGGCTTGTCCTCTGGGCCCTGGCTGAGTGTGCAGAGTCATCCTCCACTCAAGTGATTTCTCTGCCAGATGTGTGGCAAGGCGGGACACCCTGCGGACACTGTGTGATGCCCATTAATATGGAAGTGGCTTTGGATTTGTTAATTATCCTTTTATGTGGTTAATAAATGTTTATGCATTGATTGTGGTTTGTGCCAAAGGAGATAAAGCCAAGAGGCTGTTATGATATGAGCTAGAAAGGAGGGGAGAGAAGCAGGAGGTGGTGACCTCCCCTGTTGCTTTCTTTCCCCCGTTTGGCCCTTCCATCAAGGGATCACCTGCTGGATTGCCCTGTATGCGGTGGAGGCCCTCCCCACCTGCCCCTTCTCCTGCAAGTGTGACAGCCGCAGCCTGGAGGTGGACTGCAGTGGTCTAGGCCTCACCGCGGTGCCCCTGGATGTGCCTGCGGCCACCCGAACCCTCTTGCTCCTGAACAATAAGCTGAGTGCCCTGCCAAGCTGGGCTTTCGCCAACCTGTCCAGCCTGCAGCGCTTGGACCTGTCCAACAACTTCCTGGACCAGCTGCCCCACTCCATTTTCGGGGACCTGACCAATCTGACCGAGCTGCAGCTGCGCAATAACAGCATCAGGACCCTGGACAGAGACCTGCTGCGACACTCCCCACTGCTCCGCCACCTGGACCTGTCCATCAACGGCCTGGCCCAGCTGCCCCCTGGCCTTTTTGACGGGCTCCTGGCTCTGCGCTCCCTCTCGCTTCGCTCCAATCGCCTGCAGAACCTCGACCGGCTGACGTTTGAACCCTTGGCGAACCTGCAGCTGTTGCAGGTGGGGGATAACCCCTGGGAGTGTGACTGTAACCTGCGTGATTTCAAACACTGGATGGAGTGGTTCTCCTACCGAGGTGAGCACAGCCGGCCCTGCTGGGGCCCGAGGGATTGCGAGAATCACCCCTAGACCCACACTTTTCTCCTGGTGGCTAGGCGCTGACTCAGAGAGCAGGCCAGGGGAAAGCAGGGGGCGACCCTGCCTCTGTGCCAGCTCGGCTAGAAGAGTCACAAGCCTCCCCTCAGATGATGAGCCATCACCCTTCCTGCCAGTGGGAGAGAGGCTGGTGCTGCTCCCTCCACCCGCACCGTCCCCTCCCCGCTCTGTGTCCCCTCCCCCAGCCAGCTCCCCCATTCCTCCTAGGAGGACTCACTGAACTTGATCTCCCTTTTGTGGGTTACATGAGGGAAGTAGAGACACCTGGGCTATCCCACCAGGTTTGCCTGTGGGCTTCCCCAGTGTGGTGGAAGGAGGGAGAAAAACAGCTCTTCTTCTGAAGAATACAGCCGCCTCTTAAACATCTGCCCTTACAGGAGAGGGTATAGAATGAATCCTCAGTAAAGCCAATTCTTCCTTTTGGTGACACTGCCAACTTCCTCTCCCAAGAAGTTTTGTTATCCAAACTTCAAGAAGAAGTCAAATGGGTTAGGTTTTACTTTTTTTCCTTCCCCTTTCCTTTAACGTGGGAAAGTACCAAAGTGACTTATGAGATGATCACGTGACATAGGAAAGGCGGGTAGTCAAGATGGTGGTGAGGAGGGCCAGACCCTCGTCTGAATTTCGGCTCTGCCACCTGCTAGCTGTGTGATCTTGAGAAGGCTGGTTACCCTCTCGCTGTGGCAGGGCCTTGTCTGGAAAGTGGGAAGGAAACAATATCCATCTCATAGGGTCATTGCAAGGATTAAGTGCGGCAATGCACAGAACGTGGCTTGAGAGGTGCTTCGCAAAGTAAGACCTCACCAAAACGTCCACGTTATCTGTTCACGTGCTGGTAGTGACCAAATACTAAGCGGACTTGAAACACCATTTGGTGCCCAGCACAAAGTAGGTGCTCAATGAATGTTTGCTCAATATTTAAGCTGTGAAAATAATGCCAGTGCTTTTCGCTGAAGTAATACTTTTGTTTCATCTCCAGCCACAATTTCAGATATTTCCACAAAATTCTCCTGTATTGGTTAATTAAAAATGTTTTACAAACTGTAAAGTGCCACAAAATGTTAGTCACTATGATCATTTCTCCCATTTTCATGAGTGGGGAAATGATTACTACCTGTGTGAAACATACAAGTAGCTTACCAACGTCTTTTCATGTGCATTATTTTAATCCTTACGTCAGCTAATTGAGATGGACCTTCTTATGTTAAAGTTAAGAAAACTAAGACTCATATGTAATTAAATGAATTAAATAATTTTCACAAGATGGCACAGCCAGGATTCAAGCTTGGGTCTTCCGAGCAGGGAAATGAGGCTGCATCTGTCAGCACTCAGCTCTGCGTCCCCAGGCAGCCCCACTGATACGTGTCCCTAGGATGTGAGGTTTGCTGCAGGCCACCCAGGCATCAGCTGCACGGGGGAACTAGGCCACGTGTCTGCACACCCTCCTCTCCTATGGTCGTCAGGAACTGAATTCCCAGCACAAAAAGGCATGCCATGAGATTGTGCATTTTTCAGACTTTTTCAACAGCAGAGTTGCTTTCAAGCTTGCATTTTTAAAAACAAAATCCTGGAATATTTCCATCAGCATCCCGGGGAAGGATTGATGCCTATTGTAGGAAGAGACTTGCGGCAGATGGGCTGCAGAGGGAGCTGGCAGTGACGGAGTGGCTGCAGCCCGACTCTCTTCAGCAGGGGGTCTAATGCCTACATCTAGATTTCACTGGAAGCTGAAAGAGGGCCAGAATCCAACTTTCACTTCCTAGGGGACATCTAGGCAGATTTTTGTCCTCAGCCACCCTCTCTCTCACCCTATTCCTGTCCTGCATCTGTGTCTCCCCATGTCTGAGCCAGGCTCCACCATCACCATGAAGACGTCACGGTGAGCCCGTGCGCCCGTGTACCCACACCTCCTCATCAGCACCAGCCTCCTCGCCTTGGCCTCGTGTATCTCCAGGGTTCCCCCTCCAGATCCCTTTGTATTCACAGGGCTGTGGTTGGGACATTGATGGGGACACTGGATTGCTCCTAAGGAGGAAAAGGAGAACATTCCTGCCCGACTCTCTTCCTCCCTATACCAAGAAGGGAGCTGCCCATTCTTAGGCAACCAAAAGGTCCTGCATGTAGGGGCAGTGGCAGAGGCAGTGGCTTTGACTTTTGTCCTTTGCGTGAGAGGGAAGAACCCTAGGGGGATAAGATGCTGTGTTGAGACGGTGTCCTGGGCTCACTGACCAGTGATGAGCAGGCAGATTCGGGGGCAGAGTGTGGCAGGGACACTCAGCTCTCCGCAATGACAGCCCTTTCCTGAGCACTTCCCATTTAGCACTGCCTTACTCTGTGGGTCAGTTTGGCCCAGGAGAGGACAGGCTGGATGGAAGTGGCTGCATGCTTCTCTATAAAATGGGAATAATGACAATATCCATTTCACATGGCTTCTGTGAGAATGAAATGGCACGATATACGTAACTCACTGTGGACTTGGCTCAATCAATGCTGTTTTCCCTCCTCCGCTTCCTCTTCTATAGATGGCGATTCCAGGATTGACTACATTGCTGATAAAAACTACCTTCTGGGGCTTCCATTTTGGGGAGCTGGGGATGGGGAGAGGGAGTGGCAGTTCTGGGCCCCTGGACAGCCCCTCTTTTTTCTCCTGCATGCAGGGGGGCGCTTGGACCAGCTTGCCTGCACCCTCCCGAAGGAGCTGAGGGGGAAGGACATGCGCATGGTCCCCATGGAGATGTTCAACTACTGCTCCCAGCTGGAGGACGAGAATAGCTCAGCTGGGCTGGATATTCCTGGGCCACCCTGCACCAAGGCCAGTCCAGAGCCTGCTAAGCCCAAGCCCGGGGCTGAGCCAGAGCCTGAGCCCAGCACAGCCTGCCCCCAGAAGCAGAGGCACCGGCCGGTGAGCGTGAGGCGAGCCATGGGCACGGTGATCATCGCAGGGGTCGTGTGTGGCATCGTCTGCATCATGATGGTGGTGGCTGCTGCCTACGGCTGCATCTATGCCTCCCTCATGGCCAAGTACCACCGGGAGCTCAAGAAGCGCCAGCCCCTGATGGGGGACCCTGAGGGTGAGCATGAGGACCAGAAGCAGATCTCTTCTGTGGCCTGAGTGCCCACCCCCACCTGGCCAGGTAGGAAGGGCAGGGAGAGCACACCGCATTGCTCTGCCATAGCCCCCACCTTGACATGGCGCTGGCCACTGCTTCCCCCAGTCCACTCTCCTCCCCATCCTCCAGCAGACAAGCCACAACAGGCTCGCTCCCTGCACTTCCAAGGCTCCCTGGAAGCCACGGTGCTGGGGGCTCCTGCTGATGCTCCTCTCTGGGCCAGTACATCTTTGGAACATCTGGGGGATCTCCCTAAGCTCTGGCCACAGCAAAGCAAGGAGGTGTGTGCAAGAGGAGGCTTCCAGACTGGGCGTTCCCCTGTCATCCTTCCTGCCCTGGGGCGGCCACAGCTGGTGACTTGTCCTACCTTGCTGGTCCCACCTCACCTGCATTGAGGGGACAGGGAGGGAGGAATCTGAGGGATAGGGTAGATTTCTGAGACTGTCTCCTAAGCCAGAAAGACGTTCTTAACACCCCTGCAGTATGAAACCTGGTCCAGCTCTACAACTGCTGGCACCAATGTGCAAACACACCAGCCCTGCCATCTGGACCCAGCACTCAGAAAAACCATGCACCCCTGGCCGACGCCATCAAGCCCCTGGATCTGCTATAGGCCACACTGACCACGTGCTCCTAGATTCACTAATTCACTCACGCACACCCTTTGTATCACCAGTGTAGTCACATGGATTGAAAGAATACACACACTGTCTCTCTCTTTCTCTCTCTCTCTCTCTCACACACACACACACACACACACACACACACACACACACAAACACACTCCTACAGTCATGTGGAGACCAAGGCTGTGAGCACTGGGACAGCAGAGATATGCTCTTCCCCGGGGTTCTCCCTGAGACCACAGAGCCTCTCGCTTGCTCACTGCAATCTTCTCAAGTCAACAGAGGGAAGGAACCCAACCAGTAACACCAGGATCCTTTGAGATCCTCCAAAGTGGTGCCACTGGAGGAGACTTCCTGTCACCATGGTAACCCACTCACACCTCTCCTGCTGGGCTTTCCCGGGATACCACCCAGGGGCCTGGAGCGGCTGCATGTGCACATGGCGGCCTCCTGAGAACCCAGCCACACACCACTGGTGTTACCTCGGTCCTGCCCACGCACATCTCAGCGCCAGGCCCCGAGGGCCCCCCTCTGATTCCTCCACAGCCTGCAGCCTGGCACCGTGACTCTGTGCCTCTCCCCCTCCATCTTCATCACTCCTGGCCTGTGACTTCAGGGCTGGGACTTGGTGGTGCTTTGCCATTGGTGGCACCCTCTGGGGAAAGCAGGTGGCAGGCAGAGAACACGGTGGCTCTCCTGAGGCTCATTGCCTGCTAGCTCATCCCAGACAGACTCCAGGAGTGGGAGGGGTGGCCACATGCTGCCCAGAGGTTCCGACGATGGGCTTTCTGTTCCTGGGTTTCATCTGCTCAGTGTGGCTCCCTAGAGCACTTCATTGCACCCAGGTGGGGTCCAAACCAGAGGGTGGGTGGGGAGCCTGTCTGGGATGGAGCCACCTGCTGCCAAGACAGTGGAGGTTTTCAGGGTCACCCGTCCCCCTCTCTAGCCCCGCCCCTCCTCGGAGTGTGATGGTGGTGGGTACCTAGGTGTCGTGCTCACAGAGGCTCAGCAGGTGTCAGGCTTGTCTCTGGCTCTCGGGTGGAATCTCGATGGGGGTTTGGGAAGAGGCTAGCCAGAACCCTGAAGCCAAGGGGCTGAGTGGAGAGAGTTGGCAGGCCCTCCTCCGACCCTCCCTGCTTATGCAGCTGTGGGTGGGTGAGGTGGGCTGGGCACCGGGAGGAGCGCCTTTGAGAAGGTTGGTCCTGGCAGGTGGACAGAGGGCACCTGGCATGGGCTTCTTACTGGGACCCCAGGCCACCCTAGCCTCAGCCACAGTCTTCCTTCTTTTGGCGTGTGGGCTGATACCAGATCTGGGGATTTTCTAAAGGGACTGTGGGGAGGGGAGGGCATTGTCAATGGTGGCATCTTTAGCCTGAGACAGAAGATTTTTAAAGGCAAAATTATATTTCTGGTTTGTTGTTTCAGAAGAACAATAAAGACTGTATTTTCCTATGTACTTCCTGGTTTCATTGGGTGGGAAGGGGTCTTGGGTGCCAGGAGAGTTGCCTCCTGCCCCCACCTCCCCAGGAGGCTGGACAAAGTGTGGGTGGCCATGACCCTGGTGCATAGAGCTCTGACAACAGACGGTGCCTACTGCCCAGGACCAGGGCTAGGGCAACGCTGGGAGAGAGCTGATGCTGAGTCCTGGATCAGAGTGAGGGCCTGTGGCTGGGGGCAGTGAGCTCGTGGCCTGGCAGAGTCAGGATGGTACGTCCTCCCTAGCCTGACGGGCAGGTTCCTGAGCTCCAGGGCAGCTTTGCTGGGCAGCACCGTGGCTGTGGTGCGAAGGTGAGCTGGGGAGCCAACCGGGCCCTGAGCCTTTCGGATGCTGCCCATCTACCCAGGCTTGACATGAATCAGCCTTGGCAGCCGGGACAGACAGGCCCATGTGGCGAGAAGGCACTGTTCGCCCAGAGGATGCTGCCACACACAGGAGGGGAGGGCATTGAAGGGGCCTCTGCTGCCTGGGTTCAGCCTCACTAGATGCTGGTGGGGCTGGCAGAGAGGAGGAGCCGGTTCAGGGCTGACTCAGGGGCCGGAAAACCACACTCTGGGCCTGCAGAGTGAACCCTTCATGGGGCTCAGCAGGTGGGCCCTGGAATCACAGACTGGAGGGCCGGGGATTGAGGCACAGAGGAGAGGGGATGAGGAAGAGCCTCAGGCCTCTGGGGTGGTGAGCATGCTGCAAGCCCCAGTGAAGAGCAGGGCTCAGTGCTCAGCCCAAGAACCCCCTCTGGGGCTGGGCTGGCTGCTGGCTCACCAGGTCTCGGCTATATGGTTCATTAGTCTTCAGCGGCTAAGGCAGAGTTGTCTCCTTTCTAGGACTTTTCTTTGGATAACAACCCAGCAAGCCAGGAGCAAACCCTGGAGGGAGGTGAACCATCAGGGTCCCTCTGGAGTTCAGCTTCACTCCATGGCAGAGCTGGGGTGTCCACCCTCCCCAGACAGTGATAAGTATAGGGTGTTGCTATCCTGTACCCCTAATGATTATAGCAGGGCACATGGCAAATATTCCCGAGCTCCAGTGCAGAAGCAAGAACTGGGCCCTCCCAGGCCTGGCACACAGGTCTCTCATGCATACGTGTGTTATTCAAATGTCATGGTTCCCAGACAGAAGCCCTCAAAGGTCTGAAGGCTGGACCTATACTGAGGCCGACCTCTTGGGAGAGGAGCCTCTTGCAGCCCCAGCTGGCAGGAAGGGCCTCCGTGCAGGGGCTTGTGTACATTCCAAATCGTGCTGGAAGAATGCCCGTCTGCTGGACAAACGCTCGCCCAGTACAGCCCCACCGTCCTGGAGCTTGACCTGACCCCTCACCTAGGACCTGAGGGCATGGAGAATTGAAAACAGGTCCTGATCCAAAAGTTGGCTCTCTGGAAATTTTACAGGAGCTGTTGATAAACTACCTGCTTAGAGATGAACACGATCTCTCCTGGTCCACTGCCTTCCGTGTGAGCCGGCGGCGTTATCCAGGGCAGCGACGCGCAGCACGCCACTGCCCCCAAGGCTGGCTGAGTGCCGTCTCCTACCTTTCCCTCGTGCTCAGCGCAAAATCGCCACCATGCACCCCCCCACCACAGACACCACACTCAGCAGGCCTGGCGCTCACATGCTCACAGTGCTAGCCGTTTCCAGGGACAGCAAATGAACCACCTACCCTCCTTCAGCTACAGGCTCCAGCTGGCCCCAGGATCAGGGAGGCTGAGCCACAGGCCAGGGAAAGGAAGTGACAGAATGAGACCAAAAGAAAAATCATAATTGAAGTATCAGGTCTCCAGTACCTCATCCTTTTCCTCTGGCATTCATGCATCCCGGAATGTAAGAGCGATTGTCTGCAGTGAGTTAAACCGGAGGCACTGGGACACTGTTTCTATGGCAACCCCTCTCGGCTCTAATTCAGCTCTGAGTTAAAAATGCTGTCAAATAATTGGAGAGTGCAGGAAAGCACAGCCAGCAGCCTGACCCCCTGTCCGGTCTCCTTCCTAGACCTCCAGGTGTACAGAAGCTGAGAAGGCCCCTGTCGCGTGGGAGCTGCACAGCGTGGGCTTGGCTGGGAGCACAGAACAGTCTGTAGGGAGACGATCTGAGGTCAAAGTTTGGCCTGGAAATTGGATCTGGGTTCAGTGTGCCCTGGGCCAAGGGAAGCATGGCAGGCAGGAGGGCACAAGTCCCTTCCAAGTGCTGCAGGTGGCCGCATTGCAGACGACCAGTGACAAGGGGGTTTCCACCCGAGGCTGTTTGGCAATGTCATTTGGAGCTGTTCTCCCCCCATTGCTTATCACAGAGTGGCACACAGCCCAGGACCCCGACTCAGGACAGCCCTGGTGCCCTCTGTGAGGCGGGAAGACAGACAGAGCCCAGCTGGCTCTTTCCATTCCCTTTGTCCTGCCCCTGTCTGCTTCGCCCCCATCCTGCTGTGGAAGTCCTCAGTCGGCCAGAGCCTCAGTTAAAAGGCAAGTACCTGACTGCTGGGTTCACGGAGCCAGGATGGCTGAGCTCCTGTGCCTGTTGGATCAGGCAACTTTTCAGAACACAGCTGGGTCCCAGATACAGAAGCTAAAGCTCGGGTAAGGAAAGCTTCATTGCAGGGGCCTGATCATTCTCAGACAGCCAGGTAGAGACACCAAGGACTCTGCAGGCACCGACCCTGAAAGGCAGGAGAAGCTAGTGAGGGTCACGGGTGCTCTCATCACATAAGCCGTCAAGAACTGCAGCGCAGGGCAGTGAACCTGGGCTTCAAGGAGAGGCAGCCGCGTTCAGATCCCATCCTCATTCATTATTAGCTGTGGGGCTTTGGGCAAGTAATTTTTCCGTGTCTCGGTTTCCTCAGCTGTAAAATAAAGCTGAAATCATCACCTTCACGGGGTCACCCCAAGGACTGCATGGGAGGCGGTTTCCACCGCATCTGGCACACACCGAACACACACACTGAGCTCATGCTTTAGGGATCTGAGTCACAGGCCCACTTCCCTCTGGAGCAGGATACCAGAGCCCAAGGCAATAAAAGACGGAACTGCAAGTGGATGACTCGGGAATCAGCACCCATTGTTTGCTATGTGCAGAGGCAGGACATCTTGGTGGTTAATAACACCTTTGGGGAAAAGACAGGTCTGGATTGAATGAATGATGGTATCTGGTCCCTGCTAGTTGGGTTGCTTTGAGCAAGTTACCCAAACTCTCTGAGTCTGTGGTCCTCATTTATAAAATAGGCACTGACAATAATATCTATGCTATAAAATATTTGTAAAGATTAAGTAAGTTACTACTGCGAAAGAGTTTTCTCAAGCTTTGATGTTCAGGCAAATCAGTAGGAATCTCGGTAAAGCGCATTCTGGTTGCACAGGTAAATAGGTACGGTATGGACCCCAAGAGTATCTGTTTCTAACAGAGGCCCAAACAATTCAGTGTTGCTGGTCTTCAGGTTATCTTTTCAATAGCAAAGCTTTCAAGAAGTTGTCTCAGGCCTGGCACACTGTAAATACTCAGTAAATGTTAGCTTGATGATGATGATGATTGATGAAAGGCCTAGAATAAAAGAACTCTGCCGCCAGCCTTCCTTTTAGCTATAGAATGCCTCAGCAACACTCTATTAACCCTCAGGAAGTGTTTTTCAAGAGAAGCCTGCATATGGTCAATATATTGTATGGAAGGGGGAGGGGGATGGGCTGGGCTGCAGCCTCTGTCCTGTGTGGCCTTGCAGATTTCCTTACCTCTCTGGGCTTCATTTTCCTCACTTCATGAATACTTTTACAACTAAAGTTTTATGGTTTCACAAACAAAATGGCTTAGGAAGAGTTCACTTCCGCTCATCTGGCATTTCACCCGGAGGACTGTGGCCCTGGCGACATGTGTGACATCTGTGGGGCCTCCTGCTGCTGTCATCCATGCCTTGCTCTTGACACTGACCCCAGCCTCCTGGCCTCAGCGGCGCAAGGGCGGCTCCTACCTGCAGCAATGGCTGTCTTCTTGTCCACGGTCACTGCCACAGCTGTGCTTGCTGTCACCACCATGGGCTCACCGGCACTTTCTGGGGAAAAAAGACGACCTGGTCACTGTGGAAGAGCTGCGGCTGGGGCAGGTGGAACCCTACCACTTTCTCGGAACAGGAGATGGGAATAAAAGCAGGCGAAGACATCCTTGGAAGAACAGAGTCGGGGTGGGACAGAAGTTGTGTTTGGAGAAGTTGCTGCTGTGATGGTGGTTACCCCAACAAGACACACACGTGGCCTCTGGCCGACAGGATGGTGCAGGGATGCAGTGTCCCCACAACCCGCGGTTTCTGCCTGTCTGCCGACTTCGGCATGCGTCTTGCCCACAGCACCTGTGCTTCATCCAGTGGTCCCTTCCAGGGAAGGAAGGACAGGCTGCGTTTCAGCCCTGGGTGGTGGGTGACCCTGGCTTGCTCTCTGTGAGTCTGCGTAAGTCAGAGAGGATGCTGACTGTCAGTCCTGCTCAGGAAGCCAGATGCCACAGCTGAGCCGCTGTTCGGTCTGGGCAGTGCGGTCCTGGGCAGTGCAGTGACAGACCCGCCACCGAACAGTGGCTCTCAAGGTCTTTGGCTTGCTTCACAGCTGTTGCTGCACTTCTGAGACTCTCTGCAGCAACTCAAGGCAAGCCCCGAGGCTCCTGAAAGCTACAGGGCTTGCTTTCCATTGCTCTCTCCACCTCTTCTGGAAGAATCAGGCCACCATAGGTGCAGAGTTTAGAGGGTAGTTTCAGCTCCACACTGAAACAGAGCTTTCTGGCTCTGACCGGGGCTGGTTGCTACAGGACCCTAGGATTCTTAATTCTCATCAGTCCCTGGCCCCGGACTGGCATTTCAAAGCACTCTTGCCTGCCGGTCAAACGCTATTACTAAACTTCCAAGAAAGGGGCAAACATTTTCTGATGTGCTATCATATTTTGTTAGAATGTCTTGATTTCAAATGTTGCATGAAGCAAACAGGTCACAGACTCTAGTGTGGTGATTATTACAACAGTGTCAATTATCCTGGGACTTCGCCACCAGCTTCTCACATCTGCCATGTCGCCAAGATTACCCACCACACCTGCTGTCATCAAATATCTCAAGAAATGTAAAACTACAGTCTGAGTGCAGTAACTTCCAATATGGAAGGTTGTCGTTGATTCTAGAAATTTGCTGTGATGACGAAGGGACCACGGTTCCCCACCTTGCGTCTGGAGACACCTCGAAGGTGGTGATGGGGCAGTTCTGACTGTTCCTGGGTCCCACGGCCCATTGTCTGGGACAGACCTGTTGCGTTTGTACCCCAGCCAAGCAGAGGCTTGTAGGAAACGCTACATGGGGATGTGAAGACCCTCATGGTGCAGTCTCTGGGGGCGTCAGGGATTTCAGTGCCTGGCTCACCGTGGCTACCCGGCCCAGCATTTGCTGGGAATGACCAGCGCACCCAGTGCAGGAGGGGGTGGGGCCCAGGGAGAGGTGGGCTGTGGGGGGATGACAGGCCCCAGCGCCTGGGCATATTGGCGAGGCTCTGCTGTGTGTGGACAGGTTTCTAGGCACTGGTGCAGCTCCATGTGGGCAGGACTTAGCCCACTAGGCCCCAGCAAAGGGCACCCGTGTCAGCCTAGAGAGACAGTGGAGCTTCCCCTCGCCCTGGAGGCGGCTCCTCCTCTTTTCTCCCATTGAACTGCAGCTGTTTTCCTTCTTTTGGGGTGGAAGGGAGTGTGCAGAGGTGGCCACGTGTCTAAGCGTGTGCATGAGCTGAGCAAGTGAGCGGGGCTGTGGAGAGGGAGCGAGCCCCACCCCCCTCCTCGTCAGGCCCCCTTTTTGGGCTCCAGCTTCCCTCTCTTCTCCTTGTGGCTCAGCTTTCCACCCACGCACCCTCCCACCTCATGGCCACATAAAGCTCCCCCAGCAGCCAGCAGGCTCAGTCCCGGTGACAGTGCAGGCAGGAGAGAACCTGTCACCAAGGCATGGGGCAGGGGCCGGGGGGCTCAGCAGGGGCTGGGGGGCTCACTACAGAACCTCTCCAGGGGCCTGTGGGTGCCCTCCCTGGGGAGCCCACTGTGCTACTATCGAGGGTGGGGGCCATGGAGGAGGAGCTGCCTCTTTCAGCCTTGGGGTGGGTGGTGTGGGGAGGGGTATCCCCTTTGCTTCCAGAGCCTGCCTGCTGGGCTTGCACTGGCAATAAAAACTCCCCCTTCTTCTTTCCCTATATTCAGTGTGGTAATGGGGCCTGGGCTTTTAGTGGGGCAGAGTTTAGCTCTGTGGCTTCCTTGCTGTGTGACCCTGGGCAAGTCACAGAACCTCTCTGAGCCTCATGTTCTCCTTGTGTAAGTTGAGGGATAATGATAGCACTTATCTTATGGGGTTGTGTAGATTAAATAAAATCATTTTGTGAAGGATAGTAGTTATTGGCACGTGTGTGGAGGGACCAGGTGCGGGCTGGAGGGGGAGCATAGCACCAGGTGAGGAAGGTGGAATTCCAGGGGGCCCAGTTTGCCTTCCCGGTCCTTGTCCCATGAGGAGCCCCTGGGATCCTGGGCCTTCTCAGGCATCAGCTCCAGGGTGTTTCACCATCATGGGGCTTGAGGATGGTTTTGTGGTGTTGGGAGGCCTTTGGCAGAAGGGCATCCTAAAGGGGAAGTTCTGAATGATCCCAGGCCCGGCTCCCCTTTCAGAAGTCTCTACTCTCCTGCATCCCCTCCTGGGGCTCACCCTACCCACCTGTGCACACTCTCCAGATCCCAGGATCCACATGCTGGGATGGGATCAGCCACCCCAGAGCTCACCTGGTGGAGGGCTGGCTGTGCTACGCACTCTGGGACCCCTGGACAAGCCCTGAAGCTCCCTGGGCCACAGTCTTTGTGAGGGTGAATCAGGAGCGCCAGGCTATGCAGACACTGAGGTCTCTACATGCCTACATACCTGGTAGTTTTTCTGGCGCTGTCAGAGTCACTTTCCAGAGTGGGAGCTGCGGTTGGCTGGCAGTTGGGTGCCCATCGACTCTGAGAGTCTTCTTGGTCCCTGACCTTGCAGGGGTTTTGCGGCTGCCTCACGCCCCGCCCTCCCCGCCACCCGCCCAGCCTCTGTCTTGAGCTGAGAGGGGCTTCTGGAGCATGCTGGGCACTCCCTGAGGCCGCTCCTGGGTGGTCCTGGGTCAGTGGGGACTGGTTGCTTTCTTTCTGTTTGGGAAGAGTGAGGCAGCCCTACTGACTTGGTGAATACTGCAGCCCCTAATGAAACCACTCATCTGGGTGGTTTCACAGACATAGAAGAAACTTAGATAAACTCTTCTGATCTCATGTTTGGAATCTGGTGTAGAATCCCATGCTGGAGTTTTAAACACCAACTTTGATGGCTGGCTAGGAAATCAAATGATCAGCCCCACCTTCAGCGTGAGACCTGTGGTGTGGGAAGGCACCAATGAGCTTTCTGAAGTCACTAATGCACAGCAGGAGGGAAGGCCAGAGGGTGATGCTGGTGGTCTGGACATTCTATTCTGTATCTGATGCCCATTTCCCACTAAGAGCGCAGCAGGAGGAGAGATGAGACTGGCCGGAGACTCGCCCAGCCCCAGGAGCACAGAGCCGTGGGTTACCTGGTCCTTCCGCCCAGCGGAGGTTGAAGACGAAGCTGCCAGCAGGGTGCTCCGAGGCTTGGCGGTACCACAGCGGGAAGCGGTCCAGGGTGAACACGCTAGCCTCGTCTTCAGGCGTCAGGAATTTCCTGTAGGGAGGAAGATGTAGACCTCTCCCAAAGCTGTCAACAGTCACCCCTCATCCTTTTTCTCATACGAGGTCATCTTGGCTGGGCCCAGAGAATGAGTCCCCTCTGCTTCAGCAGAGTTGCAGAGAGATACAAAATATGAGCCCCTAAATTAGTACTGCCCCAGACAGCGTTACCCAGCAAGCATCACCTTTTCCAGAGACAAAATGAGGTTGCATCTGACTAGCAGCTAGAAGAGGTATAGGGTCTGTGTAACGAGGGAATACTTTCCAATTTTATGTAAGCTCGTTCGCCTGCAGGGTTTCTTTCTTTTGCATGGAGCCTAATTTCTTCTTGTCTGGCTCCTTGGCACGTCTGAGGGAGGAGGCTGTAGAGTCAGCTCTGTCACTGCACTCACAGGAGGGCAGCAGTCCCCCCAAACGGTTCCTTCAAGAGGATTGCCTCTAGGTTTTCGCATGCATTATGAGTTTCCTTTTTTCGAGCAGCTTTACCTTGCTAATTATGGTTTTGCATTCCCTGAACACACCGCAGCCCACAGAAGGGAGTGTTTGGCCAGAAGCAGAGTGGGAGGCAGGGAGAAGCTGGTGGGGGTGGGGAGCAGACACATTGCTGTGGATAACCCACAAGGTGGATAACCGAGATTTGCTTTTGACAGCGACAGGCTCACATGTTCCAGAAGCAACCTGCCTTGTGACCCTGTTCCTGGGCTGCCATTCACCTCAAGGTCTTGGTGAAGGGAGCCCCCGGGAGTGCTTGCAGGAAGCAAAGGCACCGGGAAGGCCTGCCTGCCTCGAATCTCCTGCTTCCATTTTGGAAGCCTCTGAGAGAGGGCGAGGGAAGGGTCAGGGAGGCAGTGGTGCTCCTCCCCTCTCCACCTCCGAAGGGATGAGGGAGGGGGAGGAGGGGAGAGAGGAGGGAGGGAAAGGAAAGAGCAACTTCATTTGTTTTCCTAGAAAGCCTCAGCTTTGCTTAGCAAGTGTGGATTTGTCACAGAGTCCTGGAAGAAGCTCAAAGATGGCGCTCCGTGGCTGGGCGTGATTGCGTTTATCGAGAGGAGCAGCCGGTGGGTGGGAGGCGAGGAGAGGGGGTCAGGTCGGCTCAGGGGCCCTGGACTGCTCTCCAGGTGCCTGCAGGTCCTCACCTGTTGGAGTCTCCTGGGTTGTGGAGCGGCAGATGGCACTGCTCGCCCCCCAACCCCTCCTTTGGGCACCGGTGGGCCAGCCCCTGATTCCTCAGAACCCGGCCTTTGCTTCGAGCAGGGCTTCTCAGCCTCGGCACCAGTGACATCTTGTGCCAGGCAATTGCTGTGGGGGCTGCCCTGCACATGGTAGGATGTTTAGCAGCACCCCTGGCCTCCGCCCACTAGATGCCAGTAGGAAGCTCTCTGCCTCCCACAGTGTGACAACCAAAAGTGTCTCCAGACATTGCTGAATGTCACAAAATCAGCCCCAGTTGAGCATCCCTGGTGTGGAGGCGTAAGCCTGCCATGGCCTACAGGGAGTTGGGCCTGAACTCCTAGCAGGCAGAGTAAGAAACCACAAATCTCCCTCGCCAAGGTGGGAGTGGATGGTTCATGAAGGCACTGCGGGGTGAGCACTCCACCTACCAGAGGGCCCCAGCAGTGGCCTCTCTCCCCTTACGAGTGGGGACAAAAGACATAGTCAGAACATTCAGCCCATCACGCAGAGACTAGCCTGGAGAGGAAGGCAATTTTGGCTTTCTCCCTAGAGATTCCTCTAGGTGGATTCTCCAACCAACCCTCAACTCCGAAGTCTTCCTCCCTGACGACCGGCCTCCATCTTCTCCTAGGGACACTGCCGCCAGGATGTGTGTGCGCCTTCTGGAAGGGCTACTCTTAATACCATCCCAATCTGTCCATCCCGACCCTTCTGTTCCACTGGGCTCCCAGCGGTCCAGCATGCTGGAGACCCAGTGCCAGTCCACCTGGGGGTGGCTCAGGAACACAGCCCTTCTCTGCCCTGCAGGGATTGCCCTCCCGGGATGGCTGGCCCAACCCACCTGTCGGAGATCTTCTCAGAGCCCACGAACAAGCTGCTTCTCAGGAGACCAGCCCGGGTGCCCAGGAAGGCCATGTCCGCCACCTGCTCGGACTCTCTGTGTGGCAGACAGAGTGGGAACGGTCACCACATGGCTGTGGCGGGAGCTCGGGGGAGACCTACAGGGGTTTTGAGGCCTCTCTTTGGTCCTGCCCAGCCTGGCTCAAGGGAGACCTTCCAGGAAGGCTGGGTTCGCGGGAAGGGGCCAGGACACGCACTGTGCTGGCTGGCATCCACAGTGTGCATCATGTCTCAGGCCCAGCTTCCGGGCAGCACCTCCCTGCGATGGGGAGCCCTGAGCCTCTGCCTCTCTGTCCCGGCAGGTCTATCTCCTGATTTGTTCTCCCAGATTCTGGGGAGTTGGATCTGGAAGATGGAACTTGGAAGGGAGATTCTGTCCTGGGACCTAAGGAACAGGAACTTCTCACGCCTAGCATACTTCCCTTATTACCAAAATGCGAAGGGAGGGGGAGCAGCCACTGTCTACACCCACCCAGGAGAAGTCCCAGGGGACCTCATAACCTCGCCGACGGGACTTGAAAGGAAGACAGATCCCTGAGCTAGTTGCGTCACATTACCTTCCTCCCAGTCTCAAAGCTGCAACACTTTGACCAGGGTGGGAAGTCATCCCTTTTAACCTAGATGAGATTCTTGTCTTTGGCACAGTCAATTGGAGGCTATAAACTGGTTCCTCCCCATGCCCCAGCGGGGGTGCTATAGTGAACACACAAGTAGCAACCCCAAAGTACTGCCAGGCTTAGACTGGCTGGACTGCAGGGGCCTCCCTCAGGGATAGACCCTGCAGGGTCTGTGGGTGGTACCCAGGACTGGAATAAAGTCTGGAAAATCACTGAGGGAAAGGGTTTCCCCCACCCACTCCAGCGCTGTAGCCAGGGGGCTTGTACAGAGTGCACACGGGGGTCATAGGGACTCAAGCCCCAAAGAGCTCTGCAGCAGACCTCCGAGTCAGACTCTCTGGGGACAGGGCTGAAGTGCCTGGGCATCCCTCAAGCTTCGTGATCCAATTCTCTGTTCAAAAGCAGAGAATGGGCAAATGGGTCTCACCACCCGTAACTCGACTTCAACAATCACCAGCCCGGGGCTCGTTTCAATTCAGCTGCTACTGCCTCCTCCAACCCCTCAACTAGATTATTTTGAAGCAAATCCCAGATATTTCATGGGTAAATATTTTGATTTATACAATTAAAATAGAATAAAAAAACCCTCTGATGCCATTATTACACCTTAAAAACCAACGATTCTTTAATATCATCAGATAATCCAGTAGCCTTATGAATTTTTTTAAGTTTGACTGAATCAGAATCTGCCTAAAGTTCATGCATTGCAACCGAAATCCCTTATTTGTCTGTCTGTCTCTCTCTGTATTGAGATTTCATTCAATACCATCCAATTCACCCACCCGAAAGTGTGCGATTCAGTAATTGTTAGTGTATTCACAAAGTCGTGTGACCATCAGCACTGTGAATTTTAGAACGTTTGCATCACCCCAGAAAGAAACCCCACAGTTATTAGCAGTCATCTTTGGCCTCTTTTAACCGAATTCCCTTTCTCTGCTCTCCCTCTCCCTTTCTCTTTTCCTTGCAATTGATTTGTGGAACAAGCAGAGCAGCAAAGGGCGCTTGTCTATGGGGATTCTCCTGTTCTGGCCTTGGCGGGTCCACCCTGGGGTGTTCTTCAGCCTGCTCTTTTGTCTCCTGCATTTCCTGTCAACTGGCAGTGAGACCTCAGGGCCCCACCGCGGTCGGGTTTGTGCCTTTACAAGGCTGTTCTTTACAAGAGGCCCACACTCTCTGATTGATTAGGGCATGAAAAATACATGCATTCTCGTGTTTCTCCTTTATTTTATTTTTACCTGCAATACTTGTATAAAGAAAAACTTCTCCTTATCAATATTTAGTTATCTTGAAGTACAATTTTTATAGAAGAGGCAGAATAATTTATTCTTTTCGTTTCTTTATCAGGTTTTGGAATAATGAGTTGTTTTCCTACCGATCTTCCGAAGATGGCCAATGAAGACTTTTCCCCAGTATCATTATGAACCCAAGGATTTTAACGTATTTCCTTAGGTTTTAATCCATTGCAGTTATTTATTATTAACGTATTTCCTTATGTTTTAATCCATTGCAGTTATTTATTATTATTATTTTAAAATTAAAGACAGGGTCTCACTATGTTGCCCAGGCTGGCCTTGACTCCTGGGCTCAAAAGATCCTCTTGCCCCAGCCTCCCATGCAGCTGGGATTACAGCCGTGCCTCCATGCCCAGCTTCTGCTGTGATTATAATTACTTTTGCTGCTCTGATCATCCACCTTTGGCTCTGGGGTCCCTTGGGCACAATAGTACTTGTCTTTGGTAACTTCTTGCTTCCTCATATGACAAGATGTTCCAGGTTCATTGTGTACATTTCCTGTCCTTGTCCTGGAATCAGACATTTCTCCAAGGAGCATGGGCTCGTTTTAATGAAGACTAACATTGAAAGACCAAAGTCTGGGGCTAGAGTACTCACTGAGGTGGGTCCTTTCAGTGGAGAGAGAGAGTTAGGAAATCCTTTTAATTTCTTTAAGAGAAATTACAAGAGTTTAAATTGATATTTCTAATTCAAATTTAGCATTACATCTAAACGTAACTCCTTTGATTTTTGAAATGTGCGTATCTCTTTTCTTTTTTACTACAGATCTTGATTCTTAATGACATTAATATAATAGTATTTGCTCTCTCTATTCAGAATAACAGTGCCAATATTATTTCTAGCAATGTGATTACTAAGCACTGCGTAAGATTTTATTTATTTAGTGTTTACAGTTCTAAAGCCCCTTGAAAGAATTCCCCTATGTTTGATTATTTCATGAACTTGATATATGGCTAGGTTTATTTGTTTCATTTGCTTTCAATTACTAGAGGTTACTTTTTAGAATTTAATTTTGTTTTATAATTAGATAAAGCATTTACATGGTTCTAAAGTCAATATGGAAAATAAGGCATACTCAGGGAGTCTCTGTACCCATATCCGTTGTTCCTTTACTCTTGCTGTAGGAAACCTGATTTTTGGTTCCTTGTTCCACTAAAAGGTTGTGTGTATGTGTAAATAATGTACACATGAATATTTACATGCACATTTGTGAAAGTAATTATGAAAATATATTTGTGTTTCCTCTTTCTAGATAAACTTTTCTTCATTGCTGAAGATTATTTCAAAGTGGCAGTGTATAGAGATATTCTAATTTTTCACCGCTTCATAGAATTCCATGATGTGGCTCTACCATGATTTATTTAACTAGGCTCCTACTGATGAACGTTTGGGTTGTTTCCAATCTATTACTGTTATTAAAGGTGCTGTAATGAGCAGCTCATAGGTACATCTTTTCATATTTTTGCCAGTGTATCTTCGGGATAAGGTTCCTAGAAGCAAGGTTGCCGGGTCAAAATGTAAATGCACCATGAAATTTTGATAGATGTCATCAAGTTCCCCTTGACAGGGTTTGACACATTTTGTATCCCACCCACAATCTATTAAGTGCCTGACTTTCTGAGGTTCTGTCAACAGTGCACACTGACAAGTTCAGGTGGCTCTCAATCTGATAGGTGAGGAGTCCAATCTGGACTCCTCATTGCATTTAAGATTAAATGTTAAGTTGAGCATTTGAAAATATATTTAGGGACTATTTGAATTTTTCTTCCAAGGACTCTTTGCATTTTTCCTCTGAACTGTTCATATTTCTTGGCTACATTCCTTCTAAGGTGGTTGGTCTTTTATGTCTCGGTTTTTGAAGTCCTTTATCGTGAATATATAATGAAGTAATCCTTTATCTGTTTTATAACTCCTTTTATAAAGGAGTTTTATAAAAAACTCCTTTCCAGTTTGTAATTTCTCCTTTTACCTTGCTTGTGTTTTCATATCTGCCATAGAAACATATTTTTCTTTCTTTCTTTTTTTTTTTTTTTTTTAAGATGAGGTCTTGCTCTGTTGCCCAGGCAGGAATGTGGTGATGTGATCATGCCTCATTGCAGCCTCCAGCTCCTGGGCTCAAGCGATCCTCTCACCTCAGCCTCCTGAGTAGATGGGACTATGGGTGTGCACCACCACACCTGGCTAAGTTATTATTATTATTATTTTAGACATGGGGTCTTGCCATTTTTCCCAGGCTGTTCATAAACTTTTGGGCTCAAATGATTCTCCGACCTCAGCCTCCTGAGTAACTGGGACTGAAGGCACAAGCCCCTACACCCAACCACAGAAACATTTTTAAGGTTGTTAAATTTATCCATCATTCCTTTATTGCTTCTGAATTTTGAGTCATTGTTGGGAAAGGTTTCCCCACTCCTAGATTTTAGAGCAATTGGCTCATGTTTTCTTTAGTATTTATATGGTTTCATTTTTTACATTCGAATCTCTGAGTCATTTGGACTTCGTCCAGGTGTATGGTGTGAGAAAAGAACACAATTTTATCATTCTCCATATGGCTCTTAAACCAGTTATTTAAAAATCCATCTTTCCTTCATTGATTTGACAGGATGCCTCTGTCATAGACTAAATTTTCACATGCATTTAGATGAGTTTCCGGATTTCCTTTTCTGTTCCCGTGGTCTGCCTGCCTTTTCATGTGCCAATACCACACTTTATAAATCTCAGAGGCTTTGTTATGTGTTTTAATATCTTGGTAGGACCTTCATTGCTTTTTTTTTTTTTAAAGAGATTTCCTGGTTATTCTTGCTTGTTCTTCCAAATAAGCTTGATAATCAGTTTATCTAGATGCAGAAAAAAAAGATGGTGTTTTCATTGTGGTTGCATTCAACTTATACATTAACCTTGGAAGGATGAATATCTGCATGATGTCGAAGTCTCCTATCCAAAAACATTGTCTCTCCATGTGTTCCAGTCTACTTTTGTGTTTTCAGGAGTGTTTCATAATTTTCTTTATATAGATTTTTGAACAGTTCTTATAGTTCGTCACAGGTTCTTGTAGTCTTATAACTTTACCATGTATTATTTCTTGCCTTTTAAAATAAGCTTTCTCATATCTTGTATCTTTTTGTGTGTAAAGGCTATTAATTTTTAAATGTTTATATTATAACCTTTTACTTTACTAAATTCTCTCATTGGGTATAGTAATTTTCTTATTAATTCTTCTGGGGGGTTTTCAGACATATAATTATGTCATCCTTAAACAGACAATTTTACTTCTTTCTTTCCAATTCTGATTGCCTCTGCATGCTTTCCCTTGTCTAATTCCTTCTGACCTTATAAAATAGCAGTGGGGAGGTAGGCATGCTTGTCTTGTTCTTTAGTGAGAGAGACTCTAGTCCCAATAAGATGTTGACTTTCATGCTTAGGGTCAATTTTAATTTTACTGAGTGGCTTTAACAAACAAGAATGATATGGCTGGGTTTGGTGGCTCATTCCTGTAATCCCAGCACTTTGGGAGGCTGAGGGGGGAGGGCTGCTTGAGGCCAGGAGGTCAAGACCAACCTGAGCAACATAGCATGACCCTCCCCTACAAAATTTCTAAACAATGAATGGATATTAATATTTGTTTAATGCCTTTCTAAATCTATGGAGATGGTTACGTATTTTTTCTCCTTAACTGTATGCTATTTTATATTAGCTTCCTAGGAAGTCTTTTCTGATGCATGCCCTGGTTAGGAATATTTCCTTCTCAATATTTCTCCACATTGAAAATCATTTGTGACTAATCTCTGAGCTTAGAAAGATGAAGATGGTGCCCCTCTCCAAACCCAGTGCTCCAGCTCTCTGTAGAAGGCACAATAATGAAGGGTTTAAGAGTCTAGGCAAGGGATCGAGGCTGCTTGCTGTTGACTCCAGCTCTGCCACTTTGCAGGCATGTGATCTCAGGCAAGTTGCTTGATCTCACTGTGCTTTGGTTTCCTCATCTGTACAATGGCAGTAATGAGAGCTCCTGTGTGAGAGGAGTGTGGTGAGGATCAAGGGGTTATATACACTGAGCACTCAGAACAGTGCCTGGTCCACTCGATTCTTTTTCTTTCTTTAATTTTGTATAGGTCATGTATTCCTATGGGTCAAAATTACACCAAAGTGTTAGGGTGAAAAGTGTCGCTTCCATCACTATTTCGGTTACCCACTTTCTAACCAGAAACACCAAATGACAACTGTTTCCTGAGTAGCCTTGCGCAGACAGTATATAGATCATAGATGTTACGTATGTAATCCACACAAATGCTATGGCACCTCCCTTTTTATAGAAAGGGTAGCACACTCTACTATGTAAAATGGTAGCATCCCACATCTTGCTTTTTTCAATAGGAGACTGTGCCTATAAAATTCTGTAGGTGTTTTTTATTAAGATAACACTAAAAAACTTCCCATTTTTATTGTCTAGTATCTAATTACGTGCTTAAATTTATTGACTGTCTAGGGAGGTTTGACATCTTCACAATGTTGAATCTTCCTATTCAGGAGCAAGGTATGGCCCACGGCGACCTTAACCTCATTAATACCTTACCCTGCCCCCAATACTCATGTGCACACACACGTTCTACACTCACACACCACTCACCTTCTTTCTATCAGGCCACTAAACATAATAGTACCAGGAAAAGATCAGCAAAGGGAGTGAGGATTTTTAAGGGGCTGGGAAAATCAAGGTCAAGTTCATTGGTGCCGTGACCTTACCTGCTGAAAACCTATTTGAGCTGCTCTCACCAGGGCAGTTTAGTCAATGGGCTCTCATGGCTGGAGATCAACCCACAGAAAGGGGCTGTTGGAATGGGACTATACTTGGGTGGGGATTTAGTCCTGTGCCCAGGGGACCTGCACTTGATCTTAGGCCACAGGACGTGGTGCTCTCCTGCGCCACCAGCCAGGTGGTGAGAGGGGCCCCTGACTCAGACAAGGGAATTCTGGGGGCTGGTTGGGGCCTGGAAACCAGGGATCCTGGACCTACTCGGAGATGTTGAGGGCCAGCGCTGTCCAGTAGGCTTCCATGGGAGCTGTCACCACCGCATCAAACAGCACCTCCCGGACCAGCTCCTCGTCACCTGGGTGCAAAACATCAGGGTACCAGGCCACATGCTTCCTGCATGCTATGAACACAACTTACCCACCTTAAGTTCAGGGAAGAAGATGTGCTTCATGAATGTGTCTGCGGGACATGTAAAACTATCTCTGTGGGCTTGAGGGAGCCACCTCACCTCTGTCTGTCTTCACTTTATTAACCCCCAAAATATGTGAGTACAACAGCTTGTTATTTGAGGCTCTTTCCAATTGTAACATCTGAGGAGCTTCAGAGACCCTCGGTGACCTCAGGTTGGATCTTCCCAGTCTCCCTCGTCTCAACCCCTCCCCCTCTACTCCTTAATCATCCGTATACCTTGGCCTTTGGTTAGTTCTGTGAATTCTTTTTTTTTTTTTTTTTTTTTTTTTTTTGAGATGGAGTCTCATTCTGTCACCCAGGCTGGAGTACATTGGGATGATCTCAGTTCACTGCAACCTCCACCTCCCAGGTTCAAGCAATTCTCCTGCCTCAGCCTCCCAAGTAGCCACAGGTGCACACTACCATGCCTGGCTAATTTTTGCATTTTGGTAGAGATGGGCTTTCACTGTGTTGGCCAGGCTGATCCAGAACTCCTGAATTCAAATGATCTGCTCATTTTGGCCTCCCAAAGTGCTGGGACTGCCGGCGTCAGCAACTGCACCTGGCCAGAGAATTTGACCTTGCCAAGCTCCCTGTTGCCTCAGAGCCTCTGCACAGGCTGTTTCCTTGGTCTGGATGTTATTTTCCCAGTCATTGCACGGCGCTCTTTATTTTTCCTCTCTCTTTAAAGAACTTATCTGTCTTTCTTGGGGTAAAAGTCACATAAAATGAAACCGACCAATGTAAAACATGTGATCCAGCCAGTGGCATTTAGGACATTCACAATGTTGTATAACTACTACCTCTGTTCAGTTCCAAAATATTTTTGTCACTCCCAAAGGAGATCCTCCTCACCTTGGTGAGGAGGTGTCATGAAAGAGGCCAAGTGACTTAGCAGGATCTCCTTTAAAGCAGACCCATTTCTCTCTCCTATAGCATCCTGTTCATGGCACTTATCGCAATTTATAAAAACCTATATCTATATATGTAGGCTTCTTTGCTTATCATCTGGCTTCTCCACTAGACTGTAAGCTCCATGAGAGCAAGGGCCTAGTCTGGGTTATCTCTGTAGCTCCAGTGCCTATCCCAGGGCCTGATATAGGGTACAAGCTCAGTACAGATTTGTGGATGAAATGAATGAATAAGTAAACAAGTGCCCTGTTGGGCTAGCATGGGAGGCAGTCTTCTTATGGTGGTGACAATTATGTGACAGGATGACCTGCTCCTTCTTCCAAAGAGGAAGGAAGACGAGCAAGCTGAGGATGTGGCCTAATGAGGTCACCACTCACATTAGTGCAGGCAAGAAGGCCATGGGACCATGGAGCAGAAGCTGAAGTGTGAAAACTGCAAGACAAGGAGCTTCTGGGGCTCCTATCGTGGAAGAGGTGAGCAAGGTTAGCCTGAGGAACCAGCTTAGAAAACACCAACCACAGGCTTTGAGTCATCTGGCCAAATGCTCCCCTTGTGGAGATGAAGACTTCTGGTGGAGAGTGGCAGCCCTTTGCCCAGAGGTCCACTTCTAGATAGTGGTAGGGAGAAAGCTGACAGACTCTTAATAGTACTCTCTTCTGACCCTTAACAGAGCTTGGTGGATAGAGGCTGAAAAATATCCCAGGCCCTGACCTGGGGATGAACACCTGTCACCACAGTTCCAAACGTGCTTAAATATCAACTCAGCCCTGTGTTAAGGGTGGCTATGCCTTTTTCTGTGGGGGGATTCTCCTTGTTTTATCTAAGTCATCCATGTGCTCCTGGGATAGGGCTATGCAGCAGCCTCCCCCTGCCCTCCCATCTCTCCTGGCAAAGTCCTGAGCTGCAGGACCCCAGAGGAAAAGCTTGCCTCAGTGGACAGCACTCACACTCCAGGTCTGGATCCTCTCTTGTGAGGAAGCGGACCATGGCCTCTAGTTGGCTGAGCTTCCGGTGCTCCGGGTCTATATCCGTGATGCAGTAGATCCTGGAACCCAGGACAATCAGTGTTATCTCAAAACATTCCACCTGTCTCCCTCCCATTTTCTACTCCTCACTTACCAGTCACTGGCCAGGGCCAGGTCCGGGTGAAGCAAGTCATGCAGTCCTGTAACCAGAGTCCACATGCAGGGTGACATACCCCCACTGCCATGAGGGTGTGTGCCCCAATTGTAGAAACAGCCAGCCAGTGAGTTTCTGAAGGAAGGGACTGGGGTCCGTTCTTTCTTGCTCTTAGCTCAGAGCAGATGAACCAACAGAACATGGCTAAGTCTGCACAGGTCCTGCCTCCTGAAATGCTTTCTTCTCATTGCTTCATGTTCAAATCTTACCTCATCTTCAAGGTTCAGGCAAAAGCCATGCCTTCAATGTGCTGCCCAGCCAGTGGGAGCATCTTCTCCTCCTGCAGCCCTCATGCCCCTTCTCCCCGTCCAGGTTGGATCTGGGTTATTACCTGTTCCTACTAGCATCTCCCTCAAAGGGAGCTGATACTTTGAAATCAGTGATTTTGGCTTAATTGGCTTCAACCCCAGGATGGGTCCTGTGTGTTTTGTGGGCTCTCAGCACAGAGCCAGCCTGGTCTCATGCTCAGTACATGCTATTGACTGAATGAATGATGAGTTAATGCTCTGTGGCACCTACTCAGAGCTGAGAAACGGACAGGTGCTCCTCTGAGAGTAAGTCCAAGGAGGAGATGATGGAAAGGCCAGTGGGGCATCTGTGGAGTCTTATGAGGGCTACTGCTCTGATGTAGACACAGGACAAGCAGCTGGAAGGGGAGCTCCCTTGACCACAGAAGCCCAGGCAACTCCGGGATTCCAAGCCCTGACTACTGGTTTGTCTCACTCCCAGGAATGAGTAAAGGACAGCACCCTCTGTCTCCTGGAGGAGTTTGCCCTGGGAATATCTGGGCAGAGGAAGAAATGTGTAGGAAGAAGGAAGAAGGCATGGCGGAGGCCTAGGGGATGACGACAGACAGAGGAGAGTACCCCAGCACTAGGATCTGTGCTGTGGAAGGGCAGACACAGCTTCCAGGTGAGCACATAGCTGGTGCCTGACTCAGCCTAGGTGTGAGAGAGGGGCTCTACCAGGGACAGCTCCCAGACAGGTGACAGCTAAGCTGGGGCCTGAGAGTGGATCAAAGTACACTGGGATAGGAGGGCACTCCAGGGCAGAGCAAAGCAGCCAGGAGGGGCAGGCCCATCAGCAGTGATGTGGGCAGAGTTGGCATTTCTAGGAAGATCCCTCTGGCTGAAGCTCAGGGAAGAAAGGAGTCAGGGAGACTGGTTGGAGGCTACCATAGTTGTTCACGAGAGAGGTGACAATGACCAGGATGGTGGCAGAAAGTCAGAGTGATGAGATGCACTCAGCAGATAGCAGAGGGTAGTATGTGGGTGCTAAACAGAAAGTGACCACAACTTCCAGGGGCTTCCTGAGATATTTGTGACCCCTGAGATAGGTTTTGGTTTCCTAAGGTGCTTAGGTCACGGTAAGTCACAGGCAGGAAGGATGGGATGGGTGGGGCTCTTCTCTCCCGGCCTCCACCGCTCTTCTCTGCCATCTCACGCTGGTTCACATCCCATAAGCTCTGGGTATGTGCTGAATTGCGTCCCCCAAAAGATATGTTGAAGTCCTGACCTGTGAATGTGACCTTCTTTGGAAACAGGGTCTTGGCAGAAGTAATCAATTTAAGGTGAGATCACAAGGGTAGGCCCTGATCCCGTATAAGCGGTGTCCTTATAAGAAGAGATAACAGAGGCAGTGAGAGGCAGCTGAGGGGAGATGGCCACGGGACCAGGGAGCAGAGACTGCAGTCTTACAGCTGCAAGATGAGGAGCGCCTGAGGCTCCTAGACCTGCAAGAGGCGAGCGAGGATTCCCCTAGAGGCTTTGTGGGGAGCATGGCCTTTCCAACACCTGACTTGGGACTTCCAGCCTCCAGAACCGTGAAAGAATACATGTCTGCGGTTTTAAGATACCATGTTTGCGGAACTTTGTGCTGGGAGCCTTAGCAAATGAATATGGGCTTCCTTTCTTTTCCTGGCCTCCTTTCTCATCCCCTCTGCTGTCACCTGGCAGGGAAATTTCAGCTTTGAGCTTTGTTTAAAAAGCATACTGCCTTGATGGTCCTCCCACTCCAGCAAAGCCTCCTGGACCCTGGCAGTGTGGTTGGCAGGCCTCAGGCTCTGCTGGTTTGATGACTGACCCACAGATCCTGGCACACCCTGGGTGTCAGGGACACACACACCGCTCTCCACCTGGCAGCATTGTTCTGAGAGGCTGCTCTGGAACCTGGGAGCAGGGAGGCTGTCACATTTCCACTTAACTGTCCCTCAACCCCTGGCGCCAACCCACCTTCTTCCACAGACGTGTTCCCCAGAAGGATGTATTCTCCGTGGCCCCGGGACAGCACCACCCCTAAACTGTGGGGAGAGAAGAGAAGGCACTCACTCAGTGCCAGCAGATACCCGCCCACCTCCTGGGCCTCGCCCTTGCCCTCACCAACACTACATGTACAGGCTTTTTGTACCCACGATGAATGGTGCCCTCCTTATGCCCCCTTCTTCGCCTCTGGCCTCACAGCTGTCCCCTCCAGAATGGAGGAGTGCTTCTATTTTCCCAGCAGCCTTCCTTCCTGAGCAGGACCCTGGCTTTTCTGAAGACCAAGAGCCCTCTCAGCTCCCATTTTCATCAAGGCACATCCTGAACCTCTCACAGACCCCCTGAAATGTAGAACAGTCTCTCTGTTTCACAGGGGGTCCCACAAACAGGAGCTCCCTTTCCCACCTGATGACTCCTACTGTGCCTTCCTCTCCTTGACTGACCATTGGTTTTGAGCCTTGGCTGAATATCTGACTTTCTTGGGGAGTTTTAAAAGATGTGAGTGCATGGGCTCTACCCCGAGAAATTCTGATTAAATTGGTCTAGCCAGCTGGGCAACAGAGTGAGGCTCCATCTCTAAAAATTTTTTTCAAGTCAAAAAATTAGTGGGGTGTGGTGGCACACTCCTATAGTCCCAGCTACTTGGGAGGCTGAGATGGGAGGATCGTTTAAGCCTGGGAGGTGGAGGCTGTAGTAAGTTGTGTTTGTGCCACTGCACTCCAGCCTGGGAGAGAGGGTGAGACCCTGCCTCAAAAAAAAAAATTGGTTTTGGATGAAGCCTGGACAGTGGCCACTTGACATAATTCCTCAGGTATTCTAATGAGCAGTGAGGGCCAGGAACCAGGGCTTTATGGAGAAATGAGATAATTCAGAGGTAACGCTCATTTATTTCCTAGTCTGCCTAATACCTAGAGTCAAACATTTCTACAGTTGCATGGAACCTGAGATCTTCCAATTTGATCCTCTCACTGCTTTAGGGTCTTAAGTGGAAGATGTCACTTAATCATCACACCGCCATCAAGAAGCAGCTGTTACTGTTGCCCCATTTTACAGACAGAGATCTAAGGCACAGAGAAGTTAAGTGAAGCTCAAAGTTGTGTTAACAGAGTCGTAGGAGGCAGAGGCGATGCATCAGTAAAGCAGGGAGTGCTGGGCGTCAGAGCCTCTGCTTAGAGACAGGGCGAACTGCCTCTGGGGAAACGGCCTGTTGAGGCAGCTTGGCTGATGGATGCAGATAAACAGTGAAATAACCACGGCATCTACAGGGGCTTGCCTGGGGCCCAGAGGAGCACGGCGCAGACAACACACTTGTCCTGGGTTACACAGCCTGTAAGTGGTAGAGCTGGGCTTCACGTCCAGGCAGTGCGGCTCCAGAACCTACATTCTAGGCTACACCGGCAAAGCTGGTCTACACCTCAAGTTTCCTCAATGCTGATCTGGGCCTTTTGCTACTACTACAAAATTGCCGACTAAATATGAGTTGTTGGTGTTTGTGTTCAATCCCCACCCCCAGAAAATAAAGCCTGGGTCCCTCACCTGAAAGGGGTGTCGCTGATGTCCGTGAAGAAGTAGTCATTGGTCAGGAAAAGAACTCGCTTCTGAAAGAGTAGACAAGGAAAGAGTGCTCATGGCAGAGAAGAGTGGCCTCCAGCCCCCACCTCCTCCCTAGGGCTTTTGGGGTCTTCATCACCTCCACAGTGCCCCCCCCACCCAACTTCTTGCCTCTTCCCTCACCACTACGCACCTCATCCTGGTGACACCCATAGGCAGATCCGCTTGAGGTCCAGCAAACTGCAGCCCTTTTGGGTGTGGCCTGGATTTCAGGATCAAGGTCTAAACCTGCACTGCTCATCACAGTAGTCCCTAGCTGCATGCAGCACTGAGCACTTGGAACTTGGGTGTGGCCAAGGAACTGAAGTTTCAGATTTTAGTTAACATAAATTTAAACTCAGCTAGCTAATGTGGCTAGTGGCTATACTGGGCAGTGCCAATGTAGACCTTGGCTCTAGGGTTCCTACAGGGTTGAAGTTGGGCCTGTGAGTGTGTGCTAAGAACTTCTGGAGCCCATGAATACATACACAATCTGCTTAAACTCTCTGCCATCAAAGACACCCAGGGAGAAGGGGCACACCGTTCTCCCTCACTGCCACCTCTGCCCGGGTCTTGGCACCCTCTCACAACTTCCCTTTCCTTTCAGAGCTGCCAGCTTTCAGCCTTGGTTTCCTTTGTATAAACTAGGGCATCAGGTAGTACAGAAGTGGCTAAGGGCATGGCTGGGCTTAGATGAACCAAGACCGAAACCCAGCTCAGCCACTTTTGACTTGTGTGCTCTCGAGCAAGTTTCTTCACTTCTCTAAGCCTCCGTGTTCTCATTTGCAAATCAGGATGACCCGTGGCCTTTCTTGCATGAGGCTGCTATGAGGGCGCGTTCGTGGTGCTGAGGTTCTGTTGATTGTCCTGTCCGTCACACAAGTTCATGTCATTGGGAAAGCCACATTTTGCAGTTGGTCCAGGACTTGTTCTTATTGCCTTTGCTTGTTTCTGACTTTCCTTCTTTGATTTTGGAAATTGAAAGAGTCGTCAGAAGAGACACAGGGGGAGATGATGGCAACAAAAGCCTTGCTTTCTCTAGGAAACAGGCTTTATGCCAAACCAGAATGCACCGTTCTCAAAACGGGACCCACTCCCTGACGATGCCCTCCCGTTCCTCTGTGCAGTCAGATCCTCTCCATAGCTTCTCTCCATTGCAGTGGTCATGGGATGGCCTGGAAGATGTCTTGGGGGAGTCAGGTGCCCTGTGCTCCAAGGAGGGGCTGGCTCAAGTGGCAGAAGCAGAGATCATCTTTTTATTTTAGTTTTTAATTGAAGAAAAGGGTGGAATGCACTTACAGGTATTACCTAATCAGCTTTGATACATGCATCTAGTCATGTGACTACCACCCAGTCAAGACACAGAACGTCCTCTCTGAGCTCTCTGCCTGCCGCTTCTGGTCGGTCCCATCCCACTCCTTCGCAGGCAAACTCTGTTCTGGATTCTGTCCCCGTAGACTGGTTTTGCCTGTTCTTATAGTATGACACAGACAAAAAATTGTGCCGAACTTCTTTTTCTCAAAATAATGGTTTCAACACCCATCTATGTTGCTGTGTGTTCAGCATTTTGTTCCTTTCCGCTGCTGAGTAGTACCCCAGGGTGTGCATGCAGCCCGGAATGCTGCTCTGCTCACCGACGGATGGATATTTTGATATATTTCGGTTGTTCCTACTTTGGGGCTACAATGAATAAAGCTACCATAAATATTCTGGAACATGTGTTTTCATTTCTCTTGGTAAAAACCTAGAAATGGAATCTGGATCACATGGTAAATGTATATTTACCTTTATAAGAAAACTGCCAATTTCTCAAAGGTGTTTTGCCATTTTACACCCGATTAGCAATGTCTGAGAGTTCCAATTTCTCTACATCACTGACAGTATTTGGTGTTATTAGTCTTTTAAATTTTAGCAATTATAGAGAAGGTGAACCGGAATTTGGCAGGGTGTGTGTGTGTGTGTGTGTGTGTGTGTGTGTGTGTGTGTTTTGACAGTCTCTCTGTCACTCAGGCTGGAGTGCAGTGGCACAAGCCTGTCTCACTGCAGCTCTGCCTCCTGGGTTCAAGCAATTCTTATGCCTTAGACCCTGAGTAGCTGGGATCACGGCCTAGCTAATTTTTGTATTTCTAGTAGAGACAGAGTTTCCTTATGTTGGCCAGGCTGGTCTCAAACTCCTGGCCTCAAGCTATCTGCCCACCTTGGCCTCCCAAAGTGTTGGAATTAGAGGCATGAGCCACCAAACCCAGCTAAATCTCGTGGTTTTAATTTGCATTTCTCTGATGACTAACAATGTTGCACATCTTTGCATAGCTTCCCTTATGAAGCGTCTGCTCAGTACTCTGAGCATTTTTTAACTGGGTTTTAGTATTTTTGTTATTGCTTTGTAGGAGTTCTTTATGTAGTTTGGATACAAATCTGTCTGCTTTCTTATTTTCTTACTGGTGCCTGTTGATGAGCAGAACTTTTACTTTTGCTGAACTTTTACTTTTCATGACTTGTTTATCAAATTTTATTTTATGTTTAGTGCTTTCTGTTTTTGTCTAGGAAATCTTCACATATCCTCAGGTTGAGAAGATTTTCCCTTATTTTTTTCTTGTAAAAGATTTACAGTTTTAGATTTTACATTGAGGGTTACGATTCATCAAATTAGTTTTTGTATGTGATGTGAGCGATGGTTCAATGTTTCCCTCCCCCATACATTTATTCAATTGTTCTGGGACCATCTGTTGAAAAGATTGCCTTTCTCCAATGATTGGCAGAGGTGTCTTGATTGAAAAATCAATTGATGATATATGTGTGTGTAATATCTGGGTTCTCTATTCAAGTCACTGACCCATTTGTCTATTCATTGGTCAATACCACCCTGCTTGGTTACTGTAACCCTATGGCAAGTTTTGAAATCAGATACTGTGAATTGTCCAAATTTTTCTATTGCAAGATAATTTGGCCTATTCTAGGTCCTCTGCATTTTCACGTAAATTTTAGAACCAGCTTGCCTGTTTCTAGAAGTCTGTTCAAATTTTGATTCGGATTGTGTTGAATCTATAGATCAATTTGGGGAGAATGAACATGTTAACAATACTGATCTTAACCTATAATCATAGTTATATCTTTCTGTATTTATTTTTTTCTTTGATATTCTTTCAGAGAGGTCATGTATACCTTTGTTAAATTTATTCCTAAGTATTTTATGTTATTTGATGCTATTGTCATTGGAACGCTAAAATATTTCCTTTCCTTTTTTTTTTTTTAAATTTTTAAAGAAAGAGACTTTTTGTTAGCATTGTTACAGGGAATGCATTACGTGAGCTGGTCCTGTGTACAACCCCCTAAGCTGCAGTAGACACATCAGTAGAGAGCAACACATATGTTGTACACACCACAGAAACTGGATCACCCTGAATGTCAACAGAAGACTGAAAATCACTTTACAAAAAAAATAAAAATAACACCCATTGTCATATTTTAAAAAGTGCCAGCCCTTGAGCAGCAGAGCATTGGAAACGCCTGAGGACACCCCACCAAGTGCCTTCGCTGGAATGTGGCTGCCAGCTGTGTGTGGCCAGGCCCATCCTGTCCAAAGATAAATGTTTGGAGTGCTTCAATTCATCTTTAAAAGGCGGTCAGGCCCGTTTATCTTTGGAGTTCTTCCGTCTTAGGTTTCCCCTCTCTACTGTTTGTAATTTCACAAGCATGTCAGCCTAATGCTGAGCCGGCCTTCATTCAGCCTAAGAACGAAGGGCACAGACTTTCCCTTTGTGAGGTTTAAATCTGAGTGGAGTACAGAATGAAGAAATCAAACACTGCAAAATTTAAAGTCGAAGGACAGTGGAGCCAGTGCCAATTTAGAGAAGCACTTCCACGCTCCCTTAGAGTTCTATTTGGCAAATATTGATGTTTAACCAGTTAGCAAAATATTTAACCCAGTTGCAAAATTAACACCATCATTTCATTAGCTGCTGTGCTGTGTATACTGAATGCTGCAAAATGAACATCACATTTGATGAAACACATTTGAGAACGTTTGTCAGAAAGTGTGCCTCCGCCTCAGGACCCTAAGCCCAGGAAATGAACAGAGACTCCTGCAGCTCTGCTCCTGCAGCTCTGCTCCCGCCGCCCTGCCGGTGGCTCCTCTTCCTGCTGGTAAGGTGGGCGATGAGGACGAGGAGGAACAGACCCAAAAGGTTGCCGCCGACGGCGATGGGGATCAGCATGTTATTCTCATCCAGCAGACGCTCCTCCACAGATCCTAACTGGTTGCCTTCCACCTTGAAAGCCTGACCCCACACTTTTGAGTATGTTCACTTAAAACGCCTTCCTGCCGCGCACACGCTCTGGCCTTGCACTTGTAGGAATTGCTGAAAGCAGCCTGCAATGCTCGCAGGGAGTAAAAATAGGTCCCAGAAGCTTTAAAAGTAGGTCCCAGCAATCCCATTACTGGGTATATATCCTAAGGATCATCAATCGTTCTATTATAAAGACACATGCACACGTATGTTCATCGTGGCACTGTTTACAATAGCAAAGACTTGGAACCAACCCAAATGCCCAACGATGATAGACTGGACAGGGAAAACGTGGCACATACACACTGTGGAATACTATGCAGCCATAAAAAACGATGAGTTCGTGTCCTTTGTAGGGACATGGATGAAACTGGAAACCATCATTCTCAGCAAACTGACACAAAAACAGAAAATCAAACACCTCACGTTCTCACTCATAGGCAGGTGTTGAACAATGAGAACACGTGGACACAGGGAGGAGAGCATCACACCCTGGGGTCTGTGGGAGAGGGGGAACTAGGGGAGGGACAGCGGGGGTGTAGGGAGGTTGGGGAGAAATGCCAGATATAGGTGCCGGGGGTGGTGGGGAGATGGAGGCTGCAAACCGCATTGCCGTCTCTGTAGGTACCTACGCAACAATCCTGCATGATCTGCACATGTACCCCAGAACCTATATATATATATAAAATAAAAAATAAAAACAAGTGAGGTCCCTGGCGTCAGGAAGAGTCGTATCCAACTGGATTCCTCATAGGAAAATCCGGCTAGAACCTGCGTTTGTCCCGAACCGCAAGCCCCGGACCGTGCTGCCCCCGCTGCGTGGCTCCCCGGTCACCAGGTGGCGCCGCGGCTCCCGCTGGCTGAGGTCTCGCTCAGGTTGACGTGGAACAGTCTTGTCACCGTGGTGTTGTCCTCCTCACTCAGTGAGGTTCAGTCACAGCTCCAGGCTGGCCGGCAGGCAGGTCCCGTGGGTGCCGCTCACGCTGCACCTGTCCACGGAGTGGGGGAGGGGCTCTCGGCGCCGCGGTGGGGACGGCGCGTCTTGCTCTCCGCGGCCTCTCCCTTGCTGAAGCTGCTGTTGCAAAGCGAGGCCTGGATGGGGGCATCGCGGAGCCCGACGATCTGCTGTTCCTGCGGGCCTCGGTGCCTTGATATCAGGTATCAGTTTCACAGTCTTGACTTCCCTGGAGCTTGCACTGGGGAAAGCGTGTGTGTTTGACAAGTTGTAAACAGAACTCGTGAGTCGGAGGCTGTCACGTCTTGCATTTCTTGAGAAATGGAAGGTCAGCGTCTGTCCTCCAAAAGCAATCACGAGCCTGGGGTCGGAAGTGTTCTCTTTACCACCAGAGCCGTCAAAGTTCACGTTCTCAGCGCCACTTCTGGAGTCCCAGTGCATCGAGAAGGCAGCGGAGAAGCTGGCCATTATGCAGGCTGTCCTGTTGCCCTTTTCACCACATCCACTCGGAAGAACCATGTGAGGAGCAGCAGCATCAGGGGCAGCTAGGGGCTCCACGGGGCGAGGCAGCCAGAGCAGCGTGGGGAACCAGGGCGTGGGGAGGCAGTGGAGGTGGGGGGCACTGGCCAGAGGGCTGGCCTGAGGGAAGGTGGCCTTCTCAGACCAAAAATATTTCATATTCTGTTTGCTGTTTACATATGCAAATAAAATTAATTTTTATAAATTGTGTTCTGTGAACTTGCTAAACTTACCTATTAGTTCTAGTGTTTTGTTTTGTAGATTCTTGGGATGTTCTATGGAAACAATAATTTTGTCCATGAACGAAGGCAGTTTTACTTCTTCCTTCCTTGTCTTTGTGCCTTTTATTTTGCTTTCTTGCCTTACTGCGGTGGCTGGGACCTCCAGCGCAAGGCTGAATGGAAGTGATGAGAAGTGCCCCCTTGCTTTTTCTCAGTTATAGGGTGAGAGTGTTCAATATTCTACCATTAAAAGTTAGCTGCAAGGTTTTCAGAGATGCCTTTCATCAGAGGGAAGAAGTTTCTTTCTGTTCTTAAATTTTGTCAAATGATCTTTTAGCATCTATTGAGATAACGCTCTGTCTTTTCTTTTTTATTCTGTTAATGTAATAAACCACTGATTAATTATTTCAATGTTAAATTAACTTTAAATTTTTGAGATAACTCCACTATGTGCTATTGTTGCCATGTTTTACACTTTACATATATTACAAACCTATGATGCAACATCAAAATTTTTGCTTTAAATAATCAGTTGTCTTTTTGAGAAATTAAGAAAGTAAATAGAAGATAGTTTTGTATTAACCCATGTTATTTATCATTTCCGGTATGGCTGATCTCTCCTGTAGACCCCAGTTCCAGTTGACGTCACTTTACTTCAGCCTTAAGAATTTTCTTGAGCATTTGTGTTGCAGGTCTGATAGTAATGAAACCTCTGTTTTCTTCTACCTTAAAATGTCTTTTTTGTTGTTGTTGTTGGTTTTTGGAGACATATTCTCACTCTGTTGCCCAAGCTGGAGTGACATGGTCATGGCTCACTGCAGCCTCAACTTCCTGGGCTCAAGTGATTCTCCTGCCTCAGCCTCCTGAGTGGCTGGGACTACAGGTGTATGCCACCACACCAGGGTAGTTTTTTTGTTTTTTATAAACAGGGTCTCCCTGTGTTGTTCAGGCTGGTCATGAACTCCTGGGCTCAAGTGATCCTCCTGCCTTGGCCTCCCAAAGTATTGGCATTACAGGTATGAGTCACTGTGCCCGGCCTGAAGATGTCTTTATTGAAGACATTATTCTTATTTTTGAAGGATATTTTCTGTTTCTACAGACATTTGAGTTGACAGTTTTTTTCTCCTCTTGACACTTCAACGATCTTGTTTTGTTGTTCCTGATAAAAAGTCAGCTGTCTTATTGTCTCCCTCTATGTAATGCATCTTTTTTCCTATAGCTTTTTTGGAGATTGTCTCTTACCTTTGAATTTTAGTAGCTGGACTACGAAGTACCCAGGTGTGTTCTCGTTGCCTTTTTATCCTGCTTGGTGTTTGCCAAGATTCTTGGATCTGTAGATTGCTGTTTTAAATCAAATTCAGGACATTTTCGACAATTAGTTTTTCAAATACTCTTTTTTGCTTCAGTCTTTCTCCTTTCCTTCTAGGGCTCCAAGAACATGTAATTAGACCACTTGATACTATCTCACAGTTTGCTAAAGTTCTGTTTCTTTCTCTTGTTTTTCTCCATTTCCCCCGTTTTTTTTTTTTAAATTGGATAATTTCTATTGATCTATCTTTAAGTTCACTGTCCCTTTTTTCTACAATCTGTAAGCCCATCTAGTAAAACTTTCGTTTCAGATATGGTACTTTTCGGTTTTAAAGTTTTCATTTGGAAGCATAAGCAACAAATGCAAAAATAAAAAGTGACCAGAAAGCTTCTGCATAGCAAGGGACAAAGCCAATAAAATGAAATGGCAAGCTATGGACTGGGAGAAAATATTTGCACATTTTATAAGGGACATGAAAATCTTATAAAATATATGGTTTGCAAGTATTTTATAATATCCCAAATACATAAGGAACTCACACAACTCAACAGGAAAAAGAACCCCACCCATGCATCCAAATAATCTGATTTAAATATGGACCTAAATAGAGATTTCTCAAAAGAAGACATAAAATGACCAACAGGTATATGGAAAAGCTGCTCAACATCATTGATATCAGAGATGATCAATGCAACCCCAAACCACAGTGAGATACCACCTCACACCTCTTAGGATGGCTTTTACCAAAAAGATAAGAAATAAGTATATACAAAGGTGTGAAGAAGGGGAACCTTTGTACACTGTTGATGGGAATGTAGGTTGGTGCAACCACTGTGGAAGACAATATGGAGGCGCCTAAAGAAACCAAAAGTAGAACCGTCTTATAACCCGGGAGTCTCAGTTCTAGGTATATACCCAAGGGAAAGGACATCACCACCTCATAAAGACATCTGCACTTCCATGTTCATTGCACCATTGATTGCCAAGATATTGAAACAATGGAAGTATCTGTTGTTTCTGCTGATGGATGCATGAAGAAATTGTAGTGCATATAAATACAAAGGAATATTATTTAGCCTTAGCAAAGAAGGAGATTCTGCCATTTGCTACAACATGGATGGACCTAAAGGACAATATGCCAAGTGAAATTAACTAGCCACAGAAAAAAATGCTGTGTGATCTCACTTATATGTGGAACCTAAAATAAAAATGAAATACGTAGAAACAGAGAAAAACGGTAGTTACTAGTGGCAGGGGAGGGGATGGGGAATGGGATGGGGGAATGGGAATGGGAAAATGTTGGTCAAAAGATACAAAGTTGCAGGTACCTAGGATGACTAAGACTAGAGCTCCAGTGAGGACTAGAGTTCATTGTATTGTACTGTGGACTGGAAACTGGCCAAGTGCATAGAGTTCAGGTGTCCTTACCACACACAGGTTACAGCAACGTAACTACCTGAGATGATCGGTATGCTAATTTGCTTGACTATAGTTGTCTCTCCACTAGTATGTGTATATCAAGATAAGCACAGTTGGCCCTCCATATCCCCGGGTGCCACATCCTTGCATTCAATCCCTCGTGGATGGAAAAATAATTCCAGAAAAAAGGATAGTTGCGTCTGTGCTGAACATGTACAGACTTTTCTTGTCATTATTCCTTAAATAATACAGTATAACAGCTATCTACATAGCATTTACACTGTATTAGGTATTATAAGGAGCAGGGAGATGATTTAATGTATTAGGGAGGACTGTGTACATTACACATAAATCTATACCATTTAGTAGAAGGGACTGGAGCGCCCATGGATTTTGCTATCTGTGGGGCGTCCTGATCCAATCCCCCACGGATGCTGAGGGACAACTGCACATTGTGCTGTGCACCTGAAATATACACAATTGAAAAACAGGCCTAAAGCAAGAAAAAATTCCTGTTTGGTTCTTACAATGATTTTGTACTGTGTCAACTTAGCTATGCTGGAACTACACTTCCAGACTCAATGCCCTGTGTGGTTCCAAGTCAGGGTCAGCCAAAGAGAAGTGTCTGTGAGATTTGCAGACGGAAGTGCAGTGGCGGCCGTTTTACACACTGAGGTCCGCACAGAATACCAGGTGCTGCCGTTCTTTGCCGTAACCTATTGCTGTGCCTTCCTGGCATGGGACCCCAGCCAGATTCAAAGCTTCCCCGCTGCTGTGGCTCTCCTCCTTCAGTTTCGCTGAGACCCAGCCTGGTGAGGATTCAGCCCCTCGTAGAGGGCACTGGCTCCGTCTGCAGGTCACCTGCAATCCCTATGGGTAGAGCTGGTGAGTGACAGATGTGGGTTTCAGTGTGTTTTCACGGATTCCTGTTTTTCCTCATGGGTTCCAGTTAGTTCTTGCTTTCTCCCACATCTCATCCAGCTTTCCTTCCCAACTGCTGGGCCTGCTGACCTTCAATGGCTTCAAGCTCACCACTGGATGCAGACACCAGCTTTCTGCAGATTTCATCACCAACTCCCACAATTTCAGGTCTAATCCCTAGAATAAAATCCTGCAGTCATATCACTCGTAGGGATTCTGTTCTTTGATCAAGCCCTAACCATTTCTCAGCTGAGATTCTCCATCTATTCCCTCATTATGAACATCTTTCCCTTTAATTCCTTGTGCAGAGTTATAATGTTTGCACTAAAGTCATTCTAATTCTAACTGCTGTGTCATTAACAATTTTTATTGTATGCTGGATATTTGAGGGGTAGGCCACAGATACTCTGTCTTCCTTTGAAGAGTGTTTTTATTTTAAGCAGTAGTCAAATGATTGGCTGATAAGAAGTGAGCAGGTAGAGGCCTGGATTCACATTTTGTTCGGGTGGGTCTGTCTTAGCTTTGTATTTAGGCCTAGGGTGAATCTCTTGGTCTTGGGACAGGCTTCACTCCTAAGGTGTAGTTTTCCTGTGCTTTCAAAGGAAATCCCGACGTGTTTACCAAGCCCTCCATCTCCGTGTGACTCACACTCCAAACTGTCCCCACTACACGTGCAAGAGCTGAGATCCTGTGTTGAGATCCTGCTCTGAAATCTTGCTTTTGGCTTTCCAGGGTCATATTCCACTGGGGCACTTCGAGGCTCCACTGTGTCTGCAGGGTTCAGAAATCAGCCAGGAATTTGCGGGGAGTTTGTATACAGATTTGGGGTCTAGTTTCCCTGTGGCTCCCTGCTTCTGGGCTATCCCTCCTCATTTCCAGACACGCTGGAAACCCAAATTCTGTTCTCTGACACTTCACGGTGACAACTGCAGCCTTCTCCTTGAAGTCGAGCCGTTCCACTCCAGACAGCCTCGGGGAGTGCCCTTTGGGAAAGAGCCAGCCAAACTTGCATCACACCCAGTGCAGTTCTCTTGATTCAAGTGTTGTTGCTGCCTGCTTTTGGTCACTTTCAAGTGCCTTTCCATTTTTGTTTTTTGTATTTTGTTTGGAGTTTATAATTGTTATCTGTTGGAGGGTGGGTCTAGTCAAGCTACACCTTACTGAAATGAACTTCGAGATCATCTTTCAAGGCTGAAGTAAAAGGAGGAGAGAAGGGGTATGGGGGATCAGGAGGGGGCCTGTGACTTCTGTTAACAGAGAGAGTGAGAGAGGTCTGGAAGATGAGGTTGGGAGTAAAGAGGTATCAGAGCAATCTGGTTTTTTAATAGACTGCCTCCTTCTTCTGGACAAAAATGTGAGGGGGAGAGAGAGAGAGAGAGAGAGAGAGAGAGAAAGAGAGAGAGACTGTAAGAGCATAACACAGAGCACTCTAGCCCTGTGTTCCTGAAATCAGGGCTCAGGGATTCAAGGGCACTGGATGAACATGAGGCAAAGCTGCTCTGCTTGCCAGCCCCTGGTGTGTGTGTACATGTGTGTGCCGATGGTGTGTGCAGGTGTACATGTGTGTTGCTGGTGTGTGTACACATGTGTGCTGGTGGTGTGTGCATGTGTACACATGTGTGCTACTGGTATCTGTGTGTACATGTGTACAGCTGGTGGGTGTGTACACGTGGGTGTCGCTGGTGTGTGTGCTGCTGGTATGTGTGCACATGTGTGTGCAACTGGCATGTGCATACACTACACGTGCGCCACTGGTGTGTGTATACAGCTGGTGTGTGTGCATGTACATGCATTCACTTCAGTCAGTGCAGTTAATTTGGAAGAACCCAAAGGTTAGGAAGGAACACTATGTCTCCCCTCTCCCTCCTCCATTGCTAATTATTGTCTGAAATGATCAAAAACATGAAAATGACAGAACGAGTTCGAGGTTAGACTCCAGGATGCTTTGCTCTTCTGGTTTCTTCTTTTAAACTTGTGTCTGAGGATGCCTGGCCAGCATGCTGCTGATGGGTTAGAAATTGTGGCACTCGTTACTGGTCTGCAATTTGGGACAGAAAGCCTGCCATCGAAGTGTCAAATGGGAGGACTGCCGACCAAAGCTGGGCTTCTTACAAGTTCAACATCCTCTATGTTGGCCCAGGTTGTATTTTTAACATTTTTGGAATTAGTTGCACACGTCTTAGACATGGGTCTGAGCTGTCTCCTGCAGACGGTGTGTTTTCTCTCCCGTTTGCCACAGTTCCCAGAGCCCCGGCACAGAGGCCTGTCTGCTGCTGTCATTAGTATTTCTTAACAAATACAAGTTTGGCTCCATAGGTTTCTGGGTTTGAGTCCTGCCCTAAATCATGCTGGTGGATCTGTGGAAAATCAGGACCTGTAAAGTCCCCTGGAGAAAACAACACAGCAGGCGGTCATGTGCCGGGAGGATGGCTCAAACAGTAACAGATATTCCCACAAGGCTGTAAGAAAGCTCTCCTCGGCCTAGACCTGGACCTGGAGAGGCAGGTCGACGGAGAAACAAGCTCATAAGTTGAGATGCTCCATTGAGCTGAGAGGGAGGGCTGGGATAGATGGGCAGGCAGGCTGGCCGACCATGGGGCAGTTGGCTGGCTCTGTGAGAGCTGTGTCAGGGAGACAGAGCCCTTGGCAGTGAAGAAAATGCAGCTGTGTCGGGGAGGAGTGGCAGCCTCGGACATCAGAAGAGTGAGAGCCAGACACCGCCACCGTGGCCCCACACCAGCAAGACGCCCTGCACGAGGTGTTGGCTGCCAGGCCCCCTGGGTCAGGGTGAAAAGATGAAAGATGAAGGAGGGCTGAGTCGTGACGGAATGCGGTGGAGGGAAAGGAGAAGGCAACTAGTGTTCGAGGTGGAATAGAAATGCTGTGCTAAAGGGAATTCTGGTAAACCTTTAAGGCTGGAGAATTGAGAATTCAGGGCCAGCTCTACAGAAAGGCCTTCTAGGGCAGTGGTTAAGAATGGGAGATCCAGGAGCAGCTACACATGGGCTTTGCAGTTGATCATCTGGGTGACCCTGGGCAAGTTTTTAGCCTCTCTGAATATCCTCATCCGTAAAATGGAGATAGGATAGGCCCACCCTGACATTGTGAGTGTTCAATGAGTGAATACTTGAAAGTGCCCAGCCCAGTTTCTTATAAATGTGAGTCACCATCATTATTATAAACTGTACTAACAGTAGTAAGACATGAACACCTAAGTGCTATGGAACGTCCATTATGGTCATGATCATCATCATCCTCATTGAATGTTCTTTATGTTGAAGCACCCATATGTCAGGAAGCCTTTGTGAAATTGCAAATATATAACCCAGATGGTTTGTTAGTAGCAATGAACAAACTTCGAAGGGATGGACAGCAGTTTCAGAAGTTCAGTCTGCTGCATCTGGTTAGGACTCTGCCTCAGTGGCTTTGAGAAGCGTAAAGACTGCACAGGATCCCTGGGCACTGGGGGAGAGGCTAGAAGAGAACCACACCCACTGCGTGTGTCAGTCTGTATTAGACACAGTATAGCCACACTCAGCTCTACCTTTAAGCCGTCATGTGCCATCAGCATACTAAATTTTTCACTGTAGCTTCACTGATGTGGCAGTGCTGGGCTAGGGAGGAGCTGGCCTGTGCATGTGAGCAGAAATCTGGTTGGGATGAAGGTGGGGTCCCTATGGAAGAAGCCTTTGTTCTTTTGGATTAAGAGAAGGAACAGCTGCCGGTGGCGATCTGACCTCACTCTAGTGCCCAGTCTGTCTGAAGGAGGCCTTTCTCAGCCCAGAGCTTGCAAAAAGCGGGGCAGATGCCACTAAAATCACACACTCGTCCCAGTGAAAATCAGTCATGGCCTTTCTTGTCTCTCCCTGTGCTATCTTGTTTGGCGTTCATGGAGGTCTGTGTTGTGGAAGAACTTGGGTCTAATTGCTGCAGGCAGATGCCTGTGTTCTTTTAGCTGAGGCAGATGGGCAAGGGAGGAGGAGGTGGAGGTGGCTGTGAGGGAGGAGGTGACATTTGTAAATATGTCAAGGGACAATGCAGAATCAGTAGACACACTGGAACCTTTGAAGTGAGAAGATGAAATGATCTTTTATAAATGTTGCACGGGTCTATACAGATAGTAATGGGGTTAGGGAGGGTATTGGTTCCTAATTATCTAGGGTTACAGTGGGTGAAAATCGGTGATAGGGAATAGTGAATATTTTCAGTCTCTTCCCAGAAAGCATTTCACAAGAGCTGCTTACCATTTACAAAATTAGCTGTCACTTTTCCCCTTTTCATTGTAAACAACGAAAGGGCCACTAACAGACAGCATAAGGAAAGAAGAGCTGTAAATGCCTCGGCTAACCTGCCCAGCTCAGTGGTCTACCAAAAACCAAGCTTTGCATGAGCAATCCTGTCGTTCAGTGGCCAGGTGGTATACTCCCTCATCAAGCCCTCTAAGTGCAGCAAGCCCTCAACTCTTCAGCTCTAATTAGGCCAAGTCCAGGTTCCTTGTCACTACCCCAAGCCCTGCCTTCCTAGGCCACATCCTGGCTCTGTTTTTAGCTCCTTACCCCTTTATCCAGCGGAACCTTCACATCCATCGAGAAAGAACCTGTTTCCCTGTTGATCATGGCGGTTCTCAGCTTCAGGAGGAAAGACAATGGCATTAGTTCCTTAGCTCACAGGGGAGGATCGAAGTGTTGAGTTTTTGGACCAGATTAGAGGGGATTCCCAGAAATACTTTTGGATCTTCTCTTTTTCCTCTGAGCTTAAGATACTGGGAGGGAAGATGGACCTGATTCTAGGCTCCATTTAGCTCATGATTCTAGGCATTCACCAAGATCCCTCTCCCAGGTGGACTGATGCACTGGGGTACAGACTGCCAGGTTGCTGGGACATTGTTTCGTCTAGGACGAGAAACTGTGATCAAAAGCCAGGCTAGAACATTGCTAAAACTCAAACTCTGCAGCTTAGACACAGGAGCTCATTCAGTCTCAGTAGTCCTTATGATTCAAGAAGATATTGTTATATTTTTATAGCTGTTAAAAGAATTGCTCACTTTAAGCATTGCTTGAGCTTGGAAAGGCTCTGGGATGGACCAGTTCTGCCCGACAGGAACAGAGTGGCCTCAAAGCTCACAGCCACGCAGCTGACCCATTTAGTCAGGTGCAGAGCTAAACTAGCTTCCCTTCCCCCATTTTCCCCACTCACAGATTCAGCCTGGTCTTCCCACTCCACTTCGGAGAGATCCACACTGTTGTAGTTAGGTTTGGGTTTTAGTTTCTTCCCCTCTCTGTACTGGAGTAAGCAGGTTAGGAAGAAAAACATGTGGTTAGTATACGACCTGCTCAAGTTTATCTCGTCTACAGGAGTCTTTCAGGTATATTCATAAAAGGAGAGGATTCCTTAGAAATCAATCAATTCAGTGAGTACTTAAGGTTATCTGGGCAAACTTCCACCCGATGCAGAGCTCCCCTTGCTGACATGTATGGCAGATGGTCTCACGGCCTCTGAGTGAATCTTCCCATGCCAGGGAGATCCCTATCTCGTGCGTTAGCTTGGCACAGCTTTGGACAGCCCTAATCGTTGGAAAGTTCCTCCTCAAACAAAACTGAAATCGACCTCCCTGTAACTTCCACCCACTGATCTTCCTTCTTTTCCCTGGAGCTGCATAGAACGTGTTCCACCTGACAGCCCCTGGGATTTCCAAAAGTACTTGTCACTCCTAAGACTTCACTGCTCCAACTGAGTTTGCCCAGTGTGTGGATGCCTCAGCTCCCTCTGAATATGCTCGACTTTGTGTTTCAACATCACTCTCAAAATGGAATTCCCAGACAAAAGTCAACCTTCCAAGTGGGGTCTGACCAGTGTGACGTGTGATCTGTGGACTAAGGCGTCATGGGGCCCTGACTGCTGCCTGCAGTTCTGCTATCTTCCTGGCCAGCCACACTGCCCTGGCAGTTCAGGCAGTGATTTCAGACAGTCCAGTCCCTTGGTCCTCCTCATGGGACACACCGTCAGACGCTGCTTCGCAGTCGTACACTTGGGCACTGAGTATTTCCCAGAGCTCCGAATGCACTCCTAATACAGTTCATCTTGCTAGTGTCAGCTCATTGTTTTAGAATACTTTCTAAATACTAATTTTCTCACTTAATGTATTAGCCATATCTTCCAGACTTTATGGCATCTGCCTTCTGCATTTTCATCTTAGTCATAAAATATTTGAATGGAACAGAGACAAGGACAGATCACTGCTTAATAAAGACCTCCCTTCAACTTGACATACAGCCATTAATCAACATTCTGAGTGTTATTATTTTCTGGCCCTGACTCCTCTCTCTCTGAAGCCGAGACAGATGCCATCAAGTTATCTATGATTAGGTCTGCAGCACTTCCCGGGTTTAGTTTATTAACCCCCATCAAAAAAGGAAAGAGGACAGTTCATCATTGAGGTAAATTAAGGATTAATTAGCATGTATGCTTTGAGTGGAATGAGGCCCCTAGCAGATGCCTGGACGCCTCTAGACACCTGTCATGGTATATCTTCCTTCGGCCAGTTTTCTGTTTGTTTGCTTTTTTCGGGAAAATGTCATGCTGATTTCTCTCCTGTTCAGGGGATCTGTAGGATCCCCTTTCCCCTCCTTCCCTCCTCTCCCATGCTTGGATCATGCTTCTTGGTCTTATTAATGACCATATTCATCAAATGGCCCTGTCCTGCCGTCTTTTACATGGGATGTTTCCTTGGGTGTGGCTCAGCATTCCATTACCATTCCTTAAATCCTGACAAAGCCTGAAGATCATCTGTGGCTTCTCATATTAAAACCATAATTCTACTCCATTAAATACTCCTACATGGGGCGCTGACGTAGAAAGATTTCGGGCCAATAGCATGATTCTTTTAATTTATTACTGAGCGTATCCTTGTTATTTTTTCTTTTTCAAATGTTAACTATAGTTTTCCTGATAGCGCTTTCCTTAGAAATCCCATTTCATTGGCTTTACCATATCTTTTGCTGTGTAATAGGGTCTAGTGTGGTATTATTCCCTAACTGTTTCATTTGTGTAAGTCTGGTTTTCTTAATTAGAGTATAAGCTTCTGTTTAAAGCATTCTTCACAGCATCATGAGGTCAGCATGTAGGAGGTCCACACTGTGAATCAACTGGTTGAAGCCTTACATTCATCTGGAGTACATAGATGGTGACAGGAGGTTTCTGATCAGCACCCCTCAATTCTACAAGTCAGATCCAGAATCAGCATATTTATCATTTCCCTAGTGAGTCATTTTGCTGGCACTGGGGCTGTCCCCCGCAGAACCCCCGGTACAAGGAGTGACATGTTATGGGTTCCAATGCTTGCCCAGCAAAGCCTAAATTGGAAGACAGCATGAACAGAGTGGCTTCCAGTGCGCCCCAATCTCTCTCTATTCAGAACGCCTAGAGCTTGCCTTAAACAGTGAATCAGTTGCCCTGCAGATGCTCAGTGTCTATTTGAACCAAGTGGAATGAATAGAGTGTGGCTTAGACTGACCCGGGCAGCTGAGGCCCTGAGTTATCCAGAAGGTGCTCTGCTGTCTGTCGTCAGTTTCCATCTGCTATTCACTACAAGACTGGTAGAAGGCAAAGGGCTACGATTCTCCCAGGACTTTAGCTCCCCCACCCCAACAATCACACTGAGAGCTGTGGTCATATGCTGCCTGGTGCCAACGTGCAGGACTAGCTCCTTGGCCCTGGAGGCAGAGCTTTCGGATAAGACAATGCAACTTCCTCAGCCCTCAGTTGCTCAGTTGAACTCACGTGAAAATACCCAGCCTCTGAGTCAGGGTGGAGAGGGCTGGGAGGGCCAGGAGCATTCAGGAACGCGTCCTAAGCTGTGCCACTCGGGAGAGGGCTCCCCTGGCATTTCTATGGTTAGCTCCTCGTTCAGCCGACTTCCCAGGCCCCCAGAGTGCCGAGAGACTCCAGCGGATGTGAATAATGGCCCTGCGGATTCTTTAGCCTCAAAACTGCACGCTTCATTACGTGCTCTCTGGCCCACTCATCAGTCATTTCACATGTTTTTGCCTTGTCTCTTCTGCTAGATTATAAACAACTTGAAAACAGGGACTATGATTCAAATACATTTTTTTTTTCTCACATTACCCACTGGGTTCCTAAATGGAGCCCAACGTGTGTTTGTTGTTTTAATCATTTTTGTGAATTACCCCCAAATCCCATACGGCAAGGATCCCAAGGCAAAGAAGACCTGTACCTACCAGGGGTCGGAGGTCGGGATGGGACAGGATGTAGCCATTGTTGGTGTTCAGAAAGGCATATCCATGCACTCCAAGCTGCAGAGTACAGGGCGGAGGGGCATTTGGCCTGCTGTTTGTGGTGGGCATCTGGAGTTGGGCAGGGGTTCGGGGCCACAGGATGGTCAAAGATGGCAGCTCGCAGCAGTGAGTGTTTTCAGTAGGAACATAACCGAGCCAGGGCCATGCTTCCATCCCTTGATTGAGGCGTCCTTTCCAAACTTGACTGTTTATAGTAACCATCATAATGCATATTATTACCTGACTTCTTTCCTACCACGTGTTCTGGGTGCTTTGATGATCTAATCTCACTCATGCTCACAGCAGGACTGTGTGGCACAGAGGAGCAGACTGAGAAACCAAAGCACTGGGCAGGGGAAGGACTTGCCGAAGGCCACAGAGCAAGTCAGTTTGTGGTGGGAAAGGGACCCAGGGGCACCAGTTGCTGCTCCCATGCTCAGCACCTGCACTTCTTGAGCGGTGATGGAGGGGCCCCACCCCAGCTCTGGGCTTGGCTGTCACTGCCTGGAGAGAGGTTCCCACCATGGGGGAGGAGGGAGGTGGCCCCCTGGGAACCTGTGATGCCCACAGGGAACAGACCCCGGCTCACCCTGTACCGGGGCGCCAGCTTCATCAGCTCTCTCAGGGCCACATCGGAGCCCACCACACCCAGGAGAATGCCATGGGATCGCTGGAAGGAAAGACACAAGGGGTGGGGGAGACCCAGGTTTCCTGTGTACAAGCCAGACTGGACCCTGGCCTGTCCAGAGCCTGGAAGAGGAGGCCACTTCGGCTTTAAGTGGTTCTCCCTCTACAGTCAGATTCTAGGCTGGGAATAAAAATCTAGACTCTGTTAGATGAGGTCCCAGGAGCAATCTCAGCTGCTAGGAAGATTAATACACAGTATTAATATTTAAATTGTAATATTTAAATGCAATCCAAAGTTAAATGAAATATTAATCTTCATGGCAGAGGGTGAAGTCATCGGGATCTTAGGGACCATAATTCATGGATGCTCTGAAGCATACAGAGCCTGTAATGAAACATTTCCTGACCAGATGGAGTATGGAAGGCTCTAGAAATCCCCTCACCAGAGGCCTTTACAAACAAGTTAGAGTCTGCACAACCTGCTAGGTTAAGCGTGGCTTTGCAGGAAGGCTGGCAGGTGATCCTCCAGCCTTATATCCCCAAGCCAGGGTTCCCAACTGCAGAGCAGAGAAACAACCCCCAGCCGGTGAGCAGAGTCACCGGGGAAGCCATGGAAAGACGCAGATCCCAGCCCACCTCCAACCAGGAGAGTCTAGGGTAGCTACTCTGGGACATGCCTGGGAATCTGCATTCAAACCCTCCCAAGATGCCTCAGAGGCACAGCCAAGTCAAGAATAGTCTAAGGATGCCATTGTGGCCCCGGGTTCTAATCCCTGCTGCAACCTCTCCAGGAGCAGCCACTTACCGTTTCATTTTTCTTGCTGAAGACTGGCATGGCCACAGTGGTGAGGAGCGTCAGGCTTCGAGTCTGTGAGCTGAGGAGCTGTCAGGGAGGGGAGACAGGGGTCAGAGGGCATGGCCTAGGGCTACTGATGTGCTGCACCCAGAGCACCCAGTGCGGACAACTCACAGTCATGCATCAATTATCCAGCGTCACCTTCCCGAGGGGAAGGAGGAAATCCCAAATGAGGGTTCCCTTCTCTGCAAAAGGAATGCTGGGGGTCAGAGGTGGCCTGGAGGGGAGGACCAGACTGATGTCACTCAGCAGGGTCCTGAGCCCATGACCCAGCCACAAGCACACTCACTAGGCTCTCTCATCTCAGCGAGGCCCAGGCTGAGTGTTGAGCATGAACCCAGGGAACAGGCCATCTGCGCCTGCCCAGAAACAGGGAGGCTTTGCACAGCACCAGCTTTCTAAACCTCTGATACGGACTCAAGGTTGCCACAGGTGAGAGGGAGGACATCGACCCAGAGCTACCCAGAAACACAAGCACACCCCGAGGAAGGGCAGGCCGTGGTATGGCGGTAGTGGGCCTTGGGGCCATCCCCAGCACCCCAGTCAGACCCACACGGTCTCCACTCACAGCACCAGAGCCGAGCCCTTGCCGGTCTCCCCAGGGCTCTGTCCTGGCTGCCCAGGCTCGCCGTGCCCGCTCCTCTAGCTACTTGAAAGGGGCTCTGCATGTGTGCCCCACTTATAACAAAGGTAGGCTTCTGACAAGTGTGTGGGAAGAGAGGTTTCATAAGTCCGACCTCGGCTGAGATCAACTAAAGGAGGCTGCTGAGTCATGGAAGTCCACAGGTGACTTTCTCGGAGAAGGAAGCACGTTTTGGCCGCCACGTCTCTTTCCCTCGCCTCATCTGAGTTTTCAGTTTAGAGTTAGAAGTAAGGTTCTCTTTTCTTTTCTATTTTTTTTTTTGAGATGGAGTTTCGCTCTTGTTGCCCAGGCTGGAGTGCAATGGCGCGATCTTGGCTCACCGCAACCTCCGCCTCCTGGGCTCAGGCAATTCTCCTGCCTCAGCCTCCTGAGTAGCTGGGATTACAGGCATGCGCCACCACGCCCAGCTAGTTTTTTTTTGTATTTTTAGTAGAGACGGGGTTTCACCATGTTGACCAGGATGGTCTCGATCTCTCGACCTCGTGATCCACCTGCCTCGGCCTCCCAAAGTGCTGGGATTACAGGCTTGAGCCACCGCGCCCGGCCCTAGAAGTAAGGCTTTCTGAGAGTGAACCACGATGCCATCTAATTTTTTTCTGAGCTTAGACACATCTCTACAGGTTACATGAGGACTTTCCAGTCTCCTTCCTGAGTTAGGAATGTGTGAAGCCAGCTTGCCCCGGCCTCCCCAGGAAGCAGCTCCCAGACTGTTGGTAGGCCCCTGTGACCTGCTCTCCCCTACAACGTGTCAGCCTGGGCGGGGTCCAGTCACCGCTGTCCCTGCACTTGTGTTTCTGGATACCCTTGCAAGGACGGACACCTGCCTTGAGCTCAGGGGAGTGACACCCTCCACTCAGAGGGTTCAGAAGTGGGCCCAGGAGATCTGCAGGTGACCCTTAACTTCAGGGACTCCTAAATCAGGGACAGGAGAGGGAAGGAGGAAGACAGGGGTGTAGGGACTGGTTGCGGGGGCGCAGTTCTCACTGAGGGACAGGAGTAAAAGTGAAGATAAAACTGTGAACTGTCGCCTTGTCTGCATGCGTGGAGGTAAGAGAGCCCCAGAAGGTCAAGCTGTCCATAGAATGCTGGGAATAACCCAGCACCACCCATCTGACATCAGTTACAGGGCACAGGGAAGCCAGGGTTCCTCCACCACCTTCTGCCAAACTCACACCCAACACTCCAGGCCACCTTCAGCAGGTACGGCCTGCGCCCGGCTTCTCTTGTTGGATTTCAGAGTTCCGAAAGCCTTCGCTTTTCAGCCACATGACCACAACACTCCCACGTGAGGGGGGCCCACACAGTGCACCAGCGTCCTGGCGCCTCCCACAGGGCTGGCTACTGGCAGGCAGATGGATGCATGGGTGATGGAGGGGAACCACAGGTGCCAGCGTGCGCGGGAAGACAGCTCAAAGAAGATCCCCTCCTCCTGCCATCCTTCTCCCCACCCACCTCTCTCTCATCGACCGTGACACACAGGGCCCTACGAACGCTTGGACGAGGGACAGAGACCCCTGCCCAAGGCAGCCAGCTTGTCCCTTCTGAGCCGCAGTCGGTGATGGTCGGATGACATCTGCTGGGCATGGCCTTGTTGGCTGAACCCCTTTAAAGTGGATTAATGAGCTTTTCATCCCAAACTTGGCCAGATGGCTCATGTCTACTGTTAGCAGGTGGAGGTAAGCATGCCACTGCCTTCGGACATAGAGCAAGTTGAAGAAAGCTGACGTGGCATTCCCAGCCTCCCTTGTCAGCATGGGGACTAAGTGCTGGCCAGTGAGAGGTGAGTTCCTGGGTCTGGCAAGAGCCTCACGGGGGCGAAGCATCCCCCTTCCCCTTCCACAGCCGGATGCTAAACGTGGTTTCAGTTGACTCACGTTTCGGCAGCCTCCTGACCATGAGGACGAGGGTCACACCACTGGGACAGTAAAGGAGATGGGAGGAAAGAGCCTGGGTCCCTGATGACCACAGAGCCTGTGGTCAGCTCTGGGCTTTGTTTACCCAAGAGGAACGTTCACTTCTGTCTTATTTAAGCCACTCTTTTCAGGTCTCTCTGGAGCCCAGCCTGATAAGTAAGTCATCACTGAAGCAGGTGGCTGCCTATGTGATGGGGATTTGGGAAGTGGCAGAAAGGTCTCCCTTCCCCAAAAAGGTCCCGTCGGAAGCTCTCCCTTTGATGTTTATTCCTTTCTGCAAGTCACTGCTGCCTGCAGTCCTTTGAAAGTGCACGGACCCAGGAAGGGAGAACATGTGATCCAGCAGTGGGATGTTGGGTTCTTGGTCTGACCCCTTCCTCCCCCGGGTGGGTGGGAGAGAAGGAGGCTGAGGGAGGTGAAGACTGTGGGGGAGGAGGGGAGGGCGGGGCAGCTTTGGACCAGGGGCCCTGTCCGTGGGGGGCACCTGGCAGGTCTGCTGGGAGTTTGGGGCAGCATATGGGCAATCGCCCTGTGAGTGGGCGGAGGGCTGTCGGGAAAGAGGAGGAGATACACGGAAAAGCAGCCTCACCCACCCACCCCTTCTTAACGTTCCCTAAGGAGGTGCTAGGCCCACCCCTCTCCTGACCCAGGAAGTCCCTTCTTGCTCCCTGGGGTCTGTAACTCTGGGGTGGGTGGGCTTCTCTAACTGGGAGCTGCTGCCAGGCTCACCTTGCTGTCCATGTAGGCCTCTGTCCAGATGATGTCATGGTCGTGGTTGATGACCATGGGGCGGCTGAGCACGTGCAGGTATTCCATCACATTCTCCTGGGTGTCCGCCAGCGTTGAGATCTGCGTGTAGTAGCCTGCGGTGGAGAGGGCCGCGTGGGTGTGGAAGGCCGGGCTCCCCTGGGAACCCCTCGCCAGGGCCTGTGCCCTCCCCAGCTGCTGATGGCTCACAGCCGTGTCCTCTCTGGAAACTGGCCGGGGATACAGGGAGCTGCTTCCCCACAGTTGCATCCTTTACCCAGGGGCACCTGCAGGCCTCTGGGAGGCTAAGAGCTCCACGAAGGAGCAGCAGGGCCTGGTGTAAGGGCATTGGGGGTCGGCCTCACCCTCTCCCACCCTGTCCTCACCACTTCCTTGCAGGAGCATCTCCTGAGAGCACCCCATAAGCCTTCTTCGTCACTCTTAGGTTTGTCTTCAGGAAACCCAATCAGAGGCAGAGATTTCTGGCTCTCTGCTCCTCCTTCCTCTGGTCCTTGTCCTTGCTGGGATTGTGGGGTGGGTATCACAGCCTCTTCCCTGGAGCCGTGGTGACACTCCAAAGGGCAGATGGTGCAGAAGGCTGTGGATGGCCTCCCCGCTCTCCTGGCTCCACCTCCCAGCGCATTCATCCCCCTTGCCAGTGAGATGCAGTGGCTCTCCACTCCCAGGAGGTCTCAGCCCCTTTGAGAATGCTGTTCCCTCTGTCTGGAACACCCTTCCAGTCACCCCACTGGCACGGAGAGTGTCTCTCCCATGGCCCCCAGCACCCTGAACAGTTGTGGCTCTCTACCCTCACAGCACATTTCAGGCTGTATCGTGGGCGGTGGTTTACTCGTATGTCTCTCTCCTGGACAATACCAAAAGGCAGACTGACCCTGAGTCCATCCTGATCCCTCTTGGACCCCTGGTGCCTGGAAACAGTGCCAGGTGCAGAGTGGATGCTCAGTTAATTTTCGTTGACTCAATGATGTCTGGTCAGAGATCGATGAGGACCATTCACACACAAAACATTATTCCAAAGAAAACAGTGACCCTCTGCTTTTTGTCTGGGAGCAGAACTAGAGTCCATGGCTTAATTTGCCAAAAGAGGAATGGGGGCAGGATGGAGACAGAGCTGGCACTGTCTCACCTTGCTCTTTCCAAATATGAAGGAGGGGCTGAGGCTTTTGTTCTTGACGCAGCGCTGCTCCTCTTAGGGGCCCACGGGGAAGCCCATGCTCAGCGCCTCCAGGGTTAGGTCACCTGTCCCCCGGGCTCAGGTGCAGCTGGGAAGGCACCTGCAGGCCCGGCACTCACCTTTGTTGTTGCATGCGATCCACTTCATGTCATCAGCAAAAGACACTTCTCTCCCAATGAGGTAAGTGAAAACTCGGACCTAATGCACAAGACACAGAGGGACTCAGCAGCAAAATTCCTGGCCATAAGTCATGTTAACATCATTTATGTGAGTCTCAGATGTTGGGCCAAGTGCTTCTTAGTCTTTGGGTTCTCCCATTTCACCCCCTTAGGCCCAGGCAGCAACACAGCTCTCCCAGGGCCGTGGGAGCTGCCAGGTAGGTGCGAGGCCAAGGTTTACAGCCCGGCACTATTCTGATGTCCCCACACCATATTCTGGTCCCTCGCCCCAAACCTCGTACATCAGGCCTCTGTGTCTCAGGTCGCCGTAATTTTGGAACACTGAATTAAAATGTCTCTGAAGGCAAGAATGGCTCTAACAGGAAAGCACATTTGAATGGAAGCCATCCTTTTCAGGGCCCTGCTGGTGATTCTATCTATGGCAGTAGGAGAAGCTTTCTCTCCCCGGACCCCTGTGGGAGGGTCACCTTGCAATCTGGCCAGTTATACTTCTCAAACACTGGCTGGTAGTCCTCCACGGCACCATCACTGATGAGCATGATGGCCTGGTTGCAGAGGCTTCCTTGCTTGGCCTCTTGGAACTGCGTAGGGAAAGGGCCTGCCCGTGACCACAGGCCAAGCCTGACTCCTCCACCTGCCCCTGCCTCCTCCATCTGCCCCCTGCCTCCTCCACCTGCCCCTGCCTCCTCCACTTGCCCGCTGCCTCCTCCACCTGCCCCTGCCTCCTCCACCTGCCCCCTGTCTCCTCCACCTGCCCCTGCCTCCTCCACCTGCCCCTGCCTCCTCCACTTGCCCCCTGCCTCCTCCACCTGCCCCTGCCTCCTCCACCTGCCCCCTGTCTCCTCCACCTGCCCCTGCCTCCTCCACCTGCCCCTGCCTCCTCCACCTGCCCCCTGCCTCCTCCACCTGCCCCTGCCTCCTCTACCTGCCCTCTGCCTCCTTCACGTGCCCCCTGCCTCCTCCACCTGCCCCTGCCTCCTCCATCTTCCCCTGCCTCCTCCACCTGCCCTCTGCCTCCTCCACGTGCCCCCTGCCTCCTCCATGTGCCCCTGCCTCCTCCACCTGCCCTCTGCCTCCTCCATGTGCCCCCTGCCTCCTCCACCTGTCCTTGCCTCCTCCACCTGCCCCTTGCCTCCTCCATCTTCCCCTGCCTCCTCCACCTGCCCCTGCCTCCTCCATCTTCCCCTGCCTCCTCCACCTGCCCTCTGCCTCCTCCACGTGCCCCCTGCCTCCTCCATGTGCCCCTGCCTCCTCCACCTGCCCCCTGTCTCCTCCACCTGCCCCCTGCCTCCTCCACCTGCCCCTGCCTCCTCCACCTGCCCCTGCCCCCTGCCTCCTCCACCTGCCCCTGCCTCCTGCCCCTGCCCCCTGCCTCCTCCACCTGTCCCCTTCCTTCCAGTCCTCCCCTCCCAGGCCTTATTACAGCAGGCACCTGCTTCAGGATCTCAAAGGCTTCTCTCAGGGCTTGGTCCACGATCCCCACACCTTTGACCATCAGCTCCTCCACCAGCAGTTTGAAATGCTGTCATGGGTGAGATATTAGAGGAGCATCAAGGTGTTGCGTGCGCCAGTGGAGCTTCATGTTTGGTGCTAATTTAGGAGGCTGTTTAGGGCCATCCAGAAGGATGTGATTGCAGGGCCTGCGTCTCCATGATGCATCTAAGTTCACGGACTGGTCCTCTACAAGAGATGCTTCTGAAATGCCCCCGAGATAAACTGAGAGAGGATGAATGACTTGGTACAAATCCGTGGCCAGTACTGGTGGGAAATGCCAAGTGTGAGGCTAAGTGCAGATGGGGGAACAGTCCTGGGATAGCGGAAGGGTAACCTCCGCTCCCAGACCACAGCCCGCAGCCTGTAGCCTGCAGCCCAGGGGTGCTCACTTCACAGCAGAAACAGAGGGAGCAATCTGTGATGTGCAATAGCTCCCTTTAAGAAATTATTGCCATGTCCTCTCCTCCTGGGTCTTTCACCAGGGAAAAGGACAGCACTCACTGGGTCTAAATTTTCCACCATGCAGGGAAAGCTCTCATGAACACTGACATAAGAGAAAGGCTTACGTGGGAGGCAAAAAGGGAAACTGAGTCCCATATAAACCACAGGGTGAAAAACCAGTCCTGAATAAGCAGGTTTCCCTTCGATATGAGGTCTCTCTCCGCTCATGGTTTGCTCTGATAAGTAGCAGTGTGTTTACAGGGCGGCTCCCTGGGTCGTTTCCATGGGTAATGTGCTCTGCTCTCATTCTGGGTGTCATGGAAATAAGCAAAAGGGGCTGCAGACACAGTCTGCAGAGGCAGCCACCCACCATCCTGTAGAAGTGCCAGGCCACAGCGGACACTCACCTCGCGATTGTCTCGGTCCGCCTGGACGAGAATCCCTTTAAAGCAAGGCTCGATGTAATGGATGTAGTCATTGTACTGCAGTTGCAGTGAGTTGAGGGGACATCAGGGGAGAATAAACAGCATCAGTTTGCAAAGTCCAGGCCCAGCAAAGACGCTCACACAGGTCACAGGGTGGTCAGGGGTGGTGGGTCACCTTGGCACCTGCGTGTGATTTCTAGAGCAAGTGAGAGCTATTCTAGAAGAGGAAGGCATATTTACCGCAATGATATTAACAAAGTCATTCTCCCCCAGGGTGTCCAGGATGGTGGTGATGGTGTGCTTGGCAATAGTCATCCTCAGCCCCTTCATGCTGCCACTTACGTCCACCAAAATCACTATGTCCTTGGGAGAAGTAGCAGCTTGAATGTACCTGCAGAAGAAAAAAAGGGACAAGTCCAAGATGGGAAAACCAAAGCCAGAACCAATACCTGACCAAGGTGTCTGCAGTTATTTCTATTCTGATGCCGGCTGAAGCCCACCCAAAGTTCAGGGCAACCCATCCATCCCCGGCTGAAGACCTCTCCCCCATGAGCTCTCACCAGCCACGGTTTCGGCAGTCGAAGGTAACGACTCCATTCTCATCAGGTGTCCATTTTATACCTGGGGGAATAAAGACTGGTTCTTTTACTAGCAGAATGCTGGTGTAGATTTCTATCCTATTCACCTAATAAAAAAATCTGTATAGATACACAGAGAACACAGACACAATCCACAATAGAATCTCGATTTATAAGACTTTACAATTGGGAATAGTGGGTTTAAAAGAAGAAGATTAAAAATAACATGTGAAATTGTAGTATGTTGTGCTTTGGATAGAAAAAAATGATGGTGGCAGTATCATAAATGTCTAGAAGCTCCAAGGGACCTTCCTACTCCACAGTGGTTAGACTTCAGATGACATGCACCCTTTGAGGCACTGCTGGCCTTTCAAAGGTAGGAGAGGTTTTCAGAGACCATGCTCTCAAAACCTAACAAATGAGAACAGAGCCCAAAGAGTGAGGTGTATGTGTGAGATCAGCCAGCAGCCAAAGCCTTGAAGGTGGGAAGCAGAGCTGTGGCAGTGTGATGTGATGGGAGCTTGAGTACCACCAGTCTGAGTACCGCCAGTCTGAGTACCACCAGTCTGAGTACCACCTAGTCTTGCAGGCAGTCATGGGAGGTGGGGCTTTCCTGAGGCCACATTCTTATAGCAGCATGGTCATGGGGAATTTGATCCTTAGAACAGCGATGAGGGGGAGAAGCTGAGACTGAGGTTATTGGCTCTTGACCAAAATCTTGGAAGAGGAATTTGGAGGTTGTGGACGAGGGTACCCTCAAGTCCAAGCAGAAATAGAAGCGAATTTTCTTGTGGATTCCCAACTCAGGCCCACTGGAGTCCCAACCTGACAAGCAGCATGGCCTCACAAGCAAAGATTGCCAAATACATATGGAGCAGACCCCTATTAGTAGGATGCAGCAGACTGAAGAGCTGCCTCAAGAGCTGGATATGGTTTCTCAAGAATTACAGGTGTTGGAATGGCCAAATACCAAACACAAACTAGGTATGTATGAGAAGAATACACAATGCAAAGAACATATAAGAAACGATCAGGAATGAAGAAACAGTCTTGCAAATATGAAACTTTAGAGGTGAAAAAATTTTCAGGTTGAAAAAAATAAATTAAATGGATATGCGCATTATCCACAGGTAAAAAGAAAATGCACACATTTGTGGATGTACCTAGAGGCTGGAATGAGAAGGTCTAACATACATCTGACCGGAGTCACAGAAAGAGAAAGGGGAGAGCATGGAAGAAAGGTGATAGTAAAAGAGATGGTATTGGCAGACATTCGAGAACTGATAAAAAACGCATCTCCACAGATCCAGGAAGCACGGTGTATCCTAAACAGGATGAATAAAAAGATATCCACATATAGACACATAGTAGTGGAACTGCAGAACTTCAAAGGCAAATCAATAAACAGACAAATACCATGAAGGTAGGCAGGGTTTTCCCAACATCAATAAAAGCCAGAAGACAGTGGATAAAGTTTAAAGATGTTGAGAGAAAAGAATTATTAATTTAGAATTGCATTGTCAGCAAAACTATCATTCAAGAATGAGGATAAAAGGAAATATTTGTAGATAAACACAAGCTGAAGCAGTTTATACGGAGGGCTCCACTGTAAAGGAACTTCTGGAAGATTTACTTTAAGAAGAAGGAGGATGATCTTGTAATAACATCTTGACATTCTTGAGGGAATGGTGAACAAATAAAAGGGCAAGTAGGTCATTAATTCCAAGTAAGCAATGCACATATTAAATAACAGCACTCGTGTGTCTGATTTGTGGGGATGAAAAATTTGAAATATTGACAATAGAATGAATGTTTAGAAGAAAGAGATGGAAACACAAATGTTCTAAAGGCCTTTGTTGACTGAGAGGAGAGCAAAAATGTTATTTAATTTTAATTTTTTATTTTTAGAGATGGGATCTTGCTATATTGCCCAGGATGGTCCTGAACTCAGCCTCCCAAGTAGCTGGAACTATAGGTGCAAGCCAGGTTCTCAACTTAATTTTAAAATGTTGTTGTACTCAATATGCCTGATAAGATTTCAGGGGTAATTACTGAAAGATAAAAACAGGGGGACAAATTCTAAACTGCTAGAAAGATAAAAGTAATATTGGGGAAATTTATTTTTTAAATGTTAATCATTTCAAAAGGAAAAAAAGGAGAAGAAACAAATATAAAAACACCAGGACAAGTAAAAAATTTAAAACTAAGATAATAGGCTTCAAGATGGCTGACTAGAGGCATCTGGTACTTTCCTCCTCCACAAAGAAGAACAAAAATAGCAGGTAGATAATCACACTTTGAATAGATCATCCAAGAGAGAAGACTGGAATTCAACAGGGAAGTGATGGGAAACACCTAAATCAAGGGAGTAGATGGAAGCAAGTCACCCTGCTTGGCCAGGACTGGTTGGGAGCCTGTCCAGGCTCCTCAGTGCAATGAAAGGGTAAGTGAGAGACCCCCAGAAGCCTACATTCCCACCATGGACTCCTGCAATCCTAGCCATGGGAGAACCTCTAGACTATAGTAGGCCTTAAGACTAACAGAGAGCTTCCTGTAGCCTGGGTGAGGGCATTACGCCAGAGAGGAAGCTCACACTGGATCCCACACACCCCCCAGATCCCTCAGCAGCTGCAACACAGCACGATATTGAGAGCCCAGACTCCACCAGACTGCATCCTGCCTGGGTGCCCAACAGCTTCTTCATCTTGATATCCCTGGAGACCCACTGACATTTCCTTCCCACAGCGATCGCCATGGCTGGATGCTGCCACCGGGGCTGAAGTGTCAGCTATTGGCAATAACCCCACTGCCCTTGGCAGTGAAACCACAACAAATTTTCATGCACCCTGAAGACAAAATCCCTCATGTGCAGCCATTGCACTGTGGGCTGCTGCCAACAGGGCTGAAACACAAGTGAAGCAAACACTCCCTAGCCGCCTGCACCTGGCTGCTGCCACTGAAAGCAACCTCACCCTCCTTAATAGTGTGGCTGCAGCACAGCCACTGCTCTCCCAATCTGAGCATTCCACCAGGGGCCAAGGGACCACCCCACACTTGCCTACCACGGCCTGTGTCTGCATATGCCAGCAGAGGGCTTGGAGACAGGTCCACCTGACCTGGTTCTGTGTTCCCCCACCCAGTGCTAGTACTTTGGGGCCAGAGAACTGCCCAGTCCACTCCATCACCATTGGCACCTGAGAACTTCTCCCAGGATTCTGAGTTCAGAGCCACTCAACCTCCTGCTACCACCACTGGTGGCACCCACCCTTACATGCCACCTGCAGGCCTGGGTACTGAACTGCCGAGCTCATTGCAGCCACTGCCAAAAGCAGCACAGACCACTTAGGAGGCAGAGGGTTGCCCCACTACTGCTACTGCTGTCACCCTCGCCACACCCACTTCTCTGGGTCCTGAAATCCTGTCCACCACTACCACTACTGTCACCTGAGCAAGTCACCTGGAGTCCCAAGAATTGGCCTGTCTGGACCCACTAACACCAGTGCCAGTAAATACCTCCCTGAGACCCAAGGACATGCATGCTCAGCCCACTGCCACCACTGGGGCCCAAGGACAGGATCACCTGGCATCCTTGTCCCCAGAAAAACTTCACCACAGCCTCCACTTACAATAGCACCCTAAGCCACTGAGGAAATCATAGATACCACAGATGCTGTTTACAGCTGAAGAAATCATATAAGACTGCACTACTGCATGCATCTAGGATCAAAGTCAAAATGCCCTACCCAACCAACACCATAGATATAATAGCTTTAGGAAAAAGTCCTCCCATATAAAAGCAAATTTTAAAAATGGGAAGATGCAACTATTACACCATATGCACAGATATCAATGTAAAAACACAAAAAATATGAAAAAGCAAGTAAAGTTGACACCCCCAAGGAACACAATAATTCTTCAGCAACAGATTCCAATCAAAAAGAAATTTATAAAATACTGCAAATGAATTCAAAATAATATTAAAGAAGCTCAGTGACAAGAGAATACAGAAAAGCAATGCAAAGAAATAAAAAAAGACCTCAGGATGTTAATGAGAAATTTACTAAGAAGATAGATGTCATTACAAGGAACCAAACAGAAAATCTGAAACTGAAGAATTTATTAAATAAAAGACAAAATACATTTGTAAACTTTAACAATAGACTAGATCAAGCAGAAGAAATAATTTCAACTTGAAGATAGGTCTTTGGAAATAGACAAAAAATTTTTTTAAAAAAAGAATAAACAAAGCCTATGTAACATATAGAACATCATTAAGAGGCCAAATATTCACATTTTTGGTGTCCCATAAGGCAAAAAGAAACAAAAAGGATAGAAAATCTAACAAAATACTAGCTGGAAACTTTCCAAGCCTACCAAGAGATTACAACATTGAGATACAGGTCTTCTTCACAGTACATTGTAGTCAAACTGTAAAAAGTTAAGGACTAAGAGAGAATTCTAAAAACAACAAGGGAAAATTGTCTAGTTACTTACAAGAGAACTTCCATGAGACTAGCAGTAGATTTTTCAGCAGAAACCTTACAGGTCAGGAGAAAATGAGATGATATGTTCAAATTTCTGGGAAAAGGAAAAAAACCTGCTAGTCAAGGATACTATACCCAGCAAAGTTATCCTTTATAAGCAAAAGAGAAATAAAGTATTTCCCAGATAAGCAAAAGCTGAGGGAATTAGTCACCACTAGACCTGCTCTACAAGAAATTATTGAATTGTCCTGAAAAAGAAAGGACAATGTCTACCATTATGAAAACACATGAAAGTATAAAATTTACTGGCAAAGCAAACACAAATAAAGAAGAGAAAGGACTCAAATGTTACCACTATAGAAAACTACCAAACCACAATCATAAACAGTAAGGGAAAAAGAAAGGAACAAAGGATATCCAAAATAGCCAGAAATCAATTAATACAACGACAGGAATAGCTCTTACATATTGATAATAACCTTGAATGTAAACAGATTAAACTTTCCATTTAAAAGGTATAGGCTGGCTGAGTTGTTTAAAAGAATATGAACCAACTATATGCTGCCTACAAGAAACTCATCTCACCTGTAAAGACATATACAGAGTGAAAGGGAAGAAAAAGATATATTCCATGCAAACAGAAACCAACAGCAAACAGGAGTAGCTATATTTATATCAGACAAAACAAACTTTAAGTCAAAAACAGATACAGAAAAAAGAGATAAAGAAGGTCATTATATAATGACAAAGGGATCAAGTTAGCAAGAGTATATAACAATTCTAAATATATATATGCACCCAACACTGGAACACCCAGATATATGTGGCAAATATTATCAGATCTAAAGGGAGAGATAGACTCCAATACAATAATAGTTGTAATGTCAACAACCCACTCTCAGCATTGTGTACATCATAATAGATGATAGGCACCTGCCTGTCTCTGTGAATTTGACTACTCTAGGTACTTTATATAAGTGGAACCATATAGTATTTGTCCTTTTAAGATTGGCTTAATTTGATTAGTAGAATGTCCTGAAGGTTCATCCACATTGTAGCCTGTGACAAAATTTCCTTCCCTTTTAAATTAACAAAAAAATTGAATTTAAACTGCACAGTTGACTAAATGGACCTAGCAGGCATTTACAGAACATTTTCTCTGACAACCACAGAATGCACATTATTCTCACCAGTTCATGAAACATTCTCCAGGACAGACCATATTTTAGGACATAAAACAAGTCTCAGTAAATTTAAAATAATTGAAATCATCTTCAGCATCTTGTCAGACTACAATAGGATAAAACTAGAAATCAATAACTAGAGAAATTTTAGAAACTATTCAAATACATGAAAATTAAGCAACATGCTTCTGAATGACCAATGGGTCAAGGAAAAAAGGAGGAAATTTAAAAATTACTTGAAACAAAGGAAAATTGAAATATAATATACAAAAACTTATGGGATACAGTAAAAGCAGTATAAAGAGGACAGTTTGTAGCAATAAGTGCTTACATCAAACAGTAGAAAGATTTCAAACAAATATTTTAATAATGCACCTCAAAGAAATATAAAAGTGAGAATAAACCAAACCTAAAACTAGTGAATGGAAAAAAATAATAAATACCAGAACAGAAACAAACAAAACAGAGACTGAAATAATACCAAGGATCAACAAAAGGAAAGGCTGATTTTTTAAAAAGATAAAATTAGTAAACTACTAGCTAGATTAACCAAGAACCCCAAAGAGAGAGGACCCAAATAAACAAAATCAGAAACGAAAAAGGATACATTACAATGACTACCACAGAAATGAAAAAGATCATTAGAGACCATTATGAGCAACTATATGTTATGACAAACTGGAAACTTAGGGAAATGGATAAATTCCTGGACAATACAAGCTACTAAGATTGAATTGGAATAAATAGAAAACCTGAACAGACCAATAATACCTAATGAAATTGTACCAGTAATCAAAAGCCTCCCAACAAAGGAAAGTCTAAGACCACATAGGCTCACTGCCAAATTGTACCAAGCTTTCAAAGAACTAACACCAGTTCTCCTCAAGTTATTCCAAAATACTGGAGAGGATGGAATTCTTTCTAACTCATTCTGTGAGGCCAGCATTACTCTGATATCAAAACCAGGTAAAGATAGAACAACAAAAGAAAACTACAGGCCACTATCTCTGATGACCATAGATGCAAAAAAATTCTCAACAAAATACTAGCAAGCCAAATCCAACAGCACATCACAACGATAATATGCCATGATCAAGTGGGATCATGGATTACCAGGGATGCAAGGATGGTTCGACATATGCATATCAATAACAGTGATACATCACATCAAAAGAATGAAAGATAATAACCATATGATTATCTTCATAGATGAAGAAAAAGCCCTTGATAAGATTAAGCATTACTTTATGATTAGAAACTCGCAGCAAACTAGGCATAGAAGGAAAATACCTCAACATAATAAAGTCCATAAAGGACAAACCACCAGGTAACATCATACGGAACGGGGAAAGCTGAAAGCCTTTCCTTTGAGAACTGTAACAAAACAAAGATGCCCACTTTCATCCCTCCTATTCAACATAGTACTGGAAATCCTAGCTAGAGCAATCAGGCAAGAGAAAGAACCAACAAGCATCCAAATTGGAAAAGACGAAGTCAAACTATCTTTCTTTGCAGATGACATAATCTTATATCCAGGAACGCCTAAAGATGCCCCCAAAAAGACCTTTAGATCTGATAAATGCATTTAGTACAGTTTCAGGATAAAAAAAATCAACATATTAAAATCAGTAGTGTTTCTATACACTAATAATGAACTAGTTGAGACAGAAATTAAGAAGGCAATCTCATTTACAGTAACTACCAAAAAAGTACCCAGGAATAAATTTAACCAAGGAGGTGAAAGACCTACGTAAGGAAAGCTACAAAACTGATGAAAAAAAAATTGAAGTGGATACAAATGAAAAGACATGTTTATGGACTGGGAGAATTAACATCATTAAATATTTTTTTAAATATTTAAAAAATATTTTTTGGCAGAGATGAGATCTCACTATGTTGCCCAGGCTGGTCTTGAATTCCTGGGATCAAGCAATCTTCCTGCCTTGGCCTCTCAAAGTGCTGGGATTACAGGTGTGAGTCACTGCACCAGACAAACAAAAAAAGCCTAAGTTTAACAACATTCAGAGTTAGAGAAATTATGCATTAATGGGACCTCTTATTCATTGCTTGTGGGAACATAATTGGTGTGAGTATTTTAGAAAACAATTCGGAAATTTCTTTTCCAAGTTGAATGCCTGCATATCCTAGGGCCTAGCCATTCCATTCCTAGGTATATACCTAAGAGAAACTTTGGTAGTAAGTCTCAGGAGACATGTGTAAGAATGTTCATAACAACACTGTTCACAAAAGTAAAAGACAAAAATGAAAAAACCCATGAAGAGGATGGATAAACTGTGATATATTTATCCCAAAGAATATGTGAAAACCCATGAATCTTGGTAGCACAATGCTCAGTGAAAAAGCCAGTTCTAAAAATCTATACACTAAACCAGTTTTAGAAATCTCAACAACAGCAAACAACAAAAACAAAGCAGAGAGCAGATTCTGGGAAGATGGTGGAGTAGGAAGCACCAGGAATCTATATCCCCACCTGGACAACAATTGTACCAGTAGAATCTGTCTGATGTAACTATTTTGGAACTCCACAGTCTGTTAATGATTTGCAACTTCCAGGGGAAGTCTTGGATGGTAAATTGCAGTCAATTTCTGTTTATTTCAGCTTTTAGCACAGTAGCAGCTACCCATGCCCCAGCCCTGTGCTGGGCTGGTGTGCATGTGCTCTTGGAGCAGTTTACACAGCTTGCAAGAGCCAGGGTGAGCAAAAAGGATCCTGTCCTCCAAGTATTGAGGTTCTGTGGTCTGATTGCTGATTGCAGCTTCTGATCACAAAAGTGCAAATAAAGACGTGGCTGGCGTTGTTTTACTTCCTCCCATTGTTGCAAACCCCTCTTCCTCTGACTGAAGTTACTTTCGGGACATTTAAAGGGCCTGTGATAATTTTTCCCCTTCATTTTCTTCTTTTGTGAGCCAGACATTAAAAATTAAGACATTTGAAAACAACTGCATATGGGGGGAAATTAGAAAGTAATCATGCATATCCAGAATAAGGCTTAGAAAAGAACTGAGAAGACCTTAAGTTTACACCTCAGGCTGAGCCTCAGCACAGAGGCAGCCTACAACAATTTTTTAAAAATAACAGAACAGGGCTGGGTGCCATGGCTCACACCTGTAATCCCAGCACTTTCGGAGGCCAAGGCAGGTGGAGGTCCTGGTCAACATGGCAGAACCCCATCACTACTAAAAATACAAAAAATTAGCTAGGTATGGTGACGCATGCCTGTAGTCCCTGCTACTCAGGAGGCTGAGGCAGGAGAATCACTTGAACCCAGGAGGCAGAGGTTGCAGTGAGCCGAGATTCTGCCTGGTTCCAGCTTGGTGACAGAGTGAGACTGTCTCAAAAACCAACCAAACAAACAAAAACAAAACAGGAAACTCTAGAGAAGGAGGGGAGTATGATTTCCAGAGCTACCATACAAATGTCCAGTTCAAATGTAAATTCAAATGTCCACTTTTTAGCAAAAAAGTACAAGGTGTACAAAAAAGGAAAGGGTGACCCATTCAGAGGGAAAAAATAAACCAACAGAAATTATCTCTGAAAAATACTTGATGGTAGATCTACCAAGCAAAGACTTTACAATAACTGTCTTCAAGATGTTTAAAGAACTAAAGGAAGATGTGGAAAATGTCAAGAAATGATATAGGAATGAAATAAAAATGTCAGTAAAGAGATGAGAAATCTAAAAAGAAATGTAAAATTATTCTGGAGCTGAAAATCTAGTAACTGAAACTTTAAAATCCACCAGAGGGATTCAAAAGCATATTTGAGAAGGCAGAAGAGAGAATCAGTGAAATTGAAGATAGGACAATGGAAATTATTGAGTTCAAGGGACAGAAAGAAAAAACTTAAAGAAAAGTGAACAGAGTCTAAGAAAACTATAGGAAACCTTCAAGCTGACCAACATACGCACTGTGAGAGAGAGTCTCAGAAGGAGAACAATGACAGAAATTTTGAAGAAATAATGGGAGAGTATTTGAAGAAATAATGGCTGAAAACTCCAAATTTGATGAAGGACATGAATATAAATATCTAAGAAGCTCAATGAACTCTAAGTAAAATCAACACAAAGAGATCCACACTGAGACACATTATAATCGAAAGTTCAAAAGGAAAAAATAAAGAGGGAGTATTAAAAGTAGCACCAAGAATGGACTTATCATATACAAGGGACTATAAAATAATCAGTAGATTTCTCATCAGAAATTTTGCAGGCCAGAGTTGGGCTGATATATTCAAAATGCTAAAAGGGAATTTAAAAAAACCTCATCAACCAAAAATCCTCTATCTGGCAAAACTATCCTTCAAAAGTGAGAGAGAAATTAAGACATTGCTAGATTTTTAAATGTGGAAAAAGTTGACTGCTAGTAGACCTGCCCTGTCAGAAATGCTCAAGGGAGTTCTGCAGGGTGAAATGAAAGGACACTAGACAGTAACTTGAAGCCATATTTAAAGATCTTTTCATAAAGGAAAATACATGGGCAATTATAAAAGCTAGTATTATTGTAACACTGATTTTAACTCTACTGCTTGTTACTGCATGATTTAAGAGACTACCCATTTTACAAAGCTAGTATTAGTCTGAAACCTAGTATTATCATAACACAAAATTTTGTTTTCTGCAAAATTTAAGACACTAATACATTCAAAAGAATTATTAAGACAAGTAGGGAGAGCAAGATGGCTGAATAGAAGCCTCCACCAATCACCTTCCCCAAAGAAACACCAAATTTAAAAACAGTCTGCACACACACACACAAATCTTCATAAGTAGCAAAAATCAAATAAGCAAAACAGTACCTGATTTTAACTTCATATCACTGAAAGAGGCATTGAAGAAGTTATACAAAGTAGTTTTGAATTGCTGATGCCACCCATGCCAAACCCCCCTCAGTGGCCACATGGCACAGAGAGAGGGAAGATGGAGTGATTGTGGGACTTTGCATTAGAACCCAGTGCTGCCAACATCAGGCAGAACTCAGATGGTGTCCACAGAGGGAGCATTTAGACAAGGTCTAACTAGATAGGAGTCACCCATCCCAGCAGCCAGAACTTTTTGGCAAACCTCACCATCATGGGCTAAAAGTGCCCTGGGGTCCTAAATAAACTTGAAAGGCAATCTAGGCCAAAAGGACTGTAACTCCTAGGCAAGTTCTAGTGCTCTGCTGGGCTTGGAGCCAGCAGACTTGGGGGACACACAACCTAGTGAAATATCAGCTGGGGCAGTCGAGGGAGTGTTTGTGTTACTCCATCGCTAGCCCCAGGCAGCATAGCATGGAAGAGACCCTTCCTTCCACTTGAGAAAGTGAGAGGGTGGAGTAAAGAGGACTTTGTCTTGCAACACGGACACCAGCTCAGCCATAGTAGGATAGAGCACTGGGCAGAGTCCTGAGGCCCCCATTCCAGGCCCTAGCTCCTGGATGACATTTCTAGACACACTCTGGTCTACAAGGGAACATGCTGCACTGAAGGGAAGAATCAGCCCTTGGCAAGATTCATCACTGGCTAGCTACAGAGCCCTTGAGCCTTGAATAATCAGCAGTGGTAATCAGTTGGTACACACTGCGGGCCTTGAATTAGACTCTAAGACATGCTGGCTTCAGGTGTGACCCAGCACATTCACAGCTGTGGTGGCTATGAAGAGAGACTCCTTCTGCTTGAGAAAAGCGGACGGAAGAATAAAGGGGACTTTGCCTTGCGGCTTAGGCATCAGCTTGACCACAGTGGGGGTAGAGGATAAAGTGGGCCGTTAGAGTCCCTGATTCCAGGTCTTGGTTCTTGGGCAGCACTTCTGGACCTGCCCTGGGCCAAAGGGGAGTCCACTGCCTTGTAGGGTGAGTCCCACGAGCTGACTGAAGAGCCCGTGGGCCTTAAGTGAACGTTGGCAGTAGCCTGGCAGTACTTCCTGTGGGCCTATAGTGGCAGTGGACATGAGGAGTGACTCTTCTGCCTGGGGAAAGGGGAGGGAAGAGTGGGAAAGACTTTGTCTTGTGGTTTGAGTACCAGCTCAGCTGGAGTAGAATAGAGTACCAGGTAGATTTCTAAGGTTTATGACTCCAGGCCCTGGCTCCTGGACTGCATCTCTGGGCCTGCCCAGGACCCGGGGACCTTGCTGCCCCGAAGGGAAGGACATAAGCCTGGCTGCTTCACCACCTGTTGATCATAGAGCCTTAGGGCCCTGAGTGAACATAGGCAGTAGCCAGGTGGTGGTTACAGTGGGCCTTGGGAGAGACCCCAGTGCTGCACTGGTTTCAGGTCTGAACCAGCATAGTCCCAGAGATGATGGATACATGGGTGCTTGCATCACCCCTCCTCCAGCTTCAGGCACTCTGCTTGATAATGGACAGAATTCTTTCAGATCTTATCCAAGGACATCAAAATGGTACATCTATGAGTCTACAAGAACCACAGTGCTACGGGGCTTGAGGTATTCTCTAATGCAGATATGGCTGCAGTGACCGAAAACTTAGATCACAACACTTAAGTCCCTTTGAATACCTAGAAAGCCTCCCCAAGAAGGATGGATAGAAACATTTGTTCTTCACAGCCCAGATGGTGAAGACGATAATAAATACCTAACTCTCCAATGCCCAGACACTGAAGAACATCCACAAGCATCAAGACCATCCAGGAAAACATGATCTCACCAAACAAATTAAATAAGCCACCAGAGAGCAATCCCACAGAGAGAGAGAGAGAGAGAGAGAGAGAGAGAGAGAGAGAGAGAGGACTTTTCAGGGAGAGAATTAAAAATAGATGTTTTGAGAAAATGCAAAGAAATTCAAGGTAATATGGAGAAGGGATTCCAAATCCTATTAGATAAATTTAACAAAGAAATTGAGGTAATTGAAAAGAATGAAGCAGAAATTTTGGAGTTGAAAAATGCAACTGAGGTGGGGTGCTGTGGCTCACACCTGTGATCCCAGCTTTGAGAGGCTGAGGTGGGCATATCACTTGAGGTCAGGAGTTTGAGACCAGCCTGGCCAACATGATGAAAATCTATCTCTACTAAAAAAATACAAAAAGTAGCCGGGTGTGGTGGCATGCACCTGAAGTCCCAGCTACTTACTTGGGAGGCTAAGTTAGGATAATCGTTTGAACCAGGAGGCAGAGGATGCAGTGAACTGAGATCACACCAATGCACTCCAGCCTGGGTAGCAAAGCTAGACTCTGTCTCAAAAAAAAAAAAAAAAGAGAGAGAGAGAGAGAGAGAAATGTGACTGATATACTGAAGAATGCATCAGAGTCTCTTAACAGCAGAATTGATCAAGCAGAAGAAAGAATTAGTGAGCTTGAAGACAGGTTATTTGAAAACACGCAGTCAGAGGAGACAAAAAGAAAAAAATAATTAAAAAAAATGTAGCATGTCTACAAGGTTTAGAAACTAGCCTCAAAAGAGCAAATCTAAGAATTATTGGCCTTAAAGAGGAGGTAGAGAGAGAGAGAGAGATTGGGGTAGAAAGTTTATTCAAAGGAATAAATGGAGAATTTCCCAACTCCAGAAAAATATATCAATATTCAAGCACAAGAAGGTTACCAAGCAGACAACACCAAGCAGATTTAACTCAAAGTTGACTACTTCAAGGCATTTAATAATTGAACTCCCAAAGGTCAAGGATAAAGAAAGGATACTAAAAGCATCAGGAGAAAAGAAATAAATAACATACAATGTAGCTCCAATATGTTTGACAGCAGACTTTTCAGTGGAAACCTTACAGGCCAGGAGACAGTGGCATGACATATTTAAAGGGCTGAAGGATAAAAAAACTTTTACCCTGGAGTAGTATATCCAAGAAAGATATCCTTCGAACATGAAGGAGAAATAAAGACTTTCCGAGACGAACAGAAGCTGAGGGATTTCATCAATGCCAGACTGGTCCTACAAGAAATGCTAGAGGGAATTCTTTAATCTGAAAGAAAAGGACATTAATGAGCAACAAAAAATCACCTGAAGGTACAAAACTCAATGGTAATCATAACTACACAGAAAAACACAGAATACTGTAAAACTGTTAACTGTGGCATGTAAACTACTAATGTCTTCAGTGGAAAAACAAAAAGATGAGCCAATCAAAAATAAAAACTACAACTTTTCAAGACATAATTCACAAAAAGTTAAAAAGCAGAGGGACAAATCCATGGAGAAATCCAAACCTGAACAGATCAATAACATATAATGCTATTGAAGCCATTAAATTATCAGCAAAGGAAAGGCTGGGACCTGATGGCTTCAGAATTGCTGAATTTTATCAAAAATTTAAAATAGAACTGATACCAATCCTACTCAAACTATTATGAAAAATAGAGGAGGATGATACGCTTCCAAACTCAGTATACAAGGCCAGCATTATTCTGATACTGAAACCCAACAAAGACACATCGAAACAAACTCAAACAAACAAAAAACCTACAGGCCAATATCACTGAAGAGGATTGATGCAAAAATCCTCAACAAAAACACTAGCAAACTGAATACAACAGTACATAGAAAAGATCATTCATCATGACTAAGAGGGATTTATTCCATGCAAAGATGGTTCAACAAATACAAATCAGTCAATATGATACATCTTACTCACAGAAAGGACAAAAACCATATGATCATTTGAATTGATGCTGAATAAGTATTTGATAAATTTCATCATCTCTTCATGGTAAGAAGCCTAAAAAAACTGGGTGTACAAGAAATATAGCTCAACATAATAAAAACCATATACAACAGACCCACAGCTAGTATCATATTGATTGGGGAAAGACTGAAAGCCTTTCCTCTAAGATCTGGAACAAGACAAGGATGCCCACTTTCACCACCATTACTCAACATAGTACTGAAAGTTCCACCCAGAGCAATCAGCCAAGAGAAAAAAAAATCAAGGGACTCCAAATTCGAAAGAAAGAAGTCAAATTATTCTTGTTTGCAGATAATACAATCTTATATTTGGAAAAACCTAAAGACTCTACCAAAAAAAACCATTGGAACTGATAAACTCAGTAAAGTTGTGGAAGACAAAGTCCACAAACAAAAATCCGTAGCATTTCTATACACCAACGGAAAACAATCTGGAAAGGAAATCAAGAAAATAATCCCATTTACAATAGCCACAAATAAAATAAAATACTTGGAAATTAACCAAAAAAGTGAAAGATCTCTACAATGAAAACTCTAAAATATTGATGCAAGGAATTGAAGAGGACACACAAAAAATGGGAAGATATTCCATGTTCATGGATTGGAAGAACTGGTATAGTTAAAATGTCCATACTACCCAAAGCAATCTACATATTCAATGCAATCCCTATCAAACTACCAATGATATTCTTCACAGATATAGAAAAAACAATTCAAAAATGTATATGGAACCAAAAAAGACCCAGAATAGCCAAAGCTATCCTGAGCAAAATGAACAAAACTGGAGAATAACATTACCTGACTTCAAATTATGCTACAGAGCTATACTAACCAAAACAGCATGGCACTGGCATAAAAACAGACTTAGAGGCCAATGGAACAGAAGAGAGAACACAGAAATAAATCCATACATCTACAGTGAACTCATTTTTTTGACAAAGGTGCCAAGTACATACATTGGGGAGAGGACAGTCTTCAGTAAATGGTGCTGGGGAAATTGGATATTCATATGCAGAAGAATGAAACTAGACTCCTATCTCTTACCATATACCAAAATCAAATCAAAATGAATTAAATCCTTAAATCTAAGACCTGAAGCTATAAAACTACTGGAAGAAAACATTGGGGAAACTCTCCAGGACACTGAACTGGGCAAGGATTTCCTGAGTAATACCCCAAAAGCACGTGCAACCAAAGCAAAAACTGATAAATGGGATCACATCAAGTTAAAAAGCTTCTGCACAGCAAAAGAAACAACCAATGCACAGAATGGGAGAAAATATTTGCAAACTCCTATCCATCTGACAAGGGATTAATAACCAGAATATATAAAAAGTTCAAACTCTCTGGGGAAAAAAAATCTAATAATCTTTTTTTTGTTTGTTTGTTTGTTTAGATGGGGTTTTGCTCTTGTCACCCAGGCTGGAATGCAATGGCGCAATCTTACCTCATTGCAACCTCTGCCTCCCGACTTCAAGCAATTCTCCTGCCTCAGCCTCCCAAGTAACTGGGATTACAGACACCCACCACCATATTTCACTGATTTTTTTTCCCCCTGTATTTTTAGTACAGATGCAGTTTCACCATGTTGGCCAGGCTGGTCTTGAACTCCTGACCTCAGGTAACCCACCCATCTCAGCCTCTCAAAGTGCTGGAATTACAGGCATGAATCACCACTCCCAACCAAGACAGGCAATTACAAATGCTGGCAAGGACGTGGAGAAACACACACACTCATACACTGTTGGTGAGAATGTACATTAGTACAACCACTATGGAGAACAGTTTTGAGGTTCCTCAAAAAACTAGAAATAGAGTTACCATAAGATCTGGCCATCCCACAGCCAGATACCTACCAAAAAGAAAGAAAATCAAAGAAAATCAGTATATTGAAGAGATATCTGCACTCCCATGTTTATTGCAGCACTATTCACAATAGCCAAGATTTGTAAACAATCTAAATGTCCATCAACATTAGATGAATGGATAAAGTAAATGTAGTACATGTACCCCATGGAGTACTATTCAGCCATAAAGAGAATGAGATTCTGTCATTTGCAACAACATGAATGGAATCAGAGGTAACTATGTTGAGTGAAATAAGTCAGGTACAGAAAGACAAGCTTCACATCTCACTTATTTGTGGGAACTAAAAATTAAAACAATTGAACCCATGGAGATAAAAATTAGTATAATAGCTACCAGAGGCTGGGAAGGGTAGTAATGGGGTTGGGGAGAAGTGGGATGGTTAATGGGTACAAAAAAATAGAAAGAATGGATAAGATCTTCTTTTTGATAGCACAACAGGGTAACTATAGTTAGTAATAATTTAATTGTACATTTTAAAATAACTAAAAGAGCATAATTGGATTGTTTGTAACACAAAGAATAAATGCTTGAGGGAATGGATCCCAATTTGCCCTGATGTGATTATTACATATTGTATGAATATTTCATATACCCCATAAATATATACACATACTATATACCCACAAAAATTAAAAATTAAAAAACAAGAATTATTATTTTGTGGGTTTGGGCACACAATGTATAAAGAAGGAATTTTATCAACAATCAAAAGGGGTTGATGAGGAGCTGTAAAGCAGCCGAGTTTTTGTATGTTATTGAAGTTAAGCTGGCATAAATCCAAATTAGAATGTTATAATTTTAAGATATTAAATATAATCCCTCTGGTAACAAGAAATAAAATAACCATAGAATACATATAAGAAGATATGAGAAAGAAATTTAAGCATTTCCTATAAAAAATCAACTAAACCCAAAAGAAGACAGTAATGCAGAAAATGAGGGGGGAAAAGCTTAAAGCATAGAGAAAACAAACAGCAAAATGACAGAAATAATTCCCTCATTAGTAATTACTTTAAATATAAATGGATTAAACTTTTCAGTCAAAACACAGAGATTGGCAGAATGGAAAAAAAACATAAAGCTAGCAAGCAAAACTTCAGAGCATATTAAAAGGATTACCCACCATAACCAAATAGGGTTTATTCCTGGAATGCAAGGATGGTTCAACATATGAAAATTGATCAGTATAATAATATACACATTAAAATAATGAAGGGAAAAAATTCCATGGCCATTTCAATGGATGCATAAAAAAATTTCACAAAATTCAACATCCTTTCATGACAAAAACACTAAAAAAACTAGCAACAAAATGAAATTGATATAAAAATCATATATGGAAAACCATATCCCAAACATCATACTTTATGGTGAAAGACTAGAAGCTTTTCCTCTATTATCAGAAACAAGACCAGGATGTCCACTTTTGCCACTTCTACTCAACATAGTATTGGAATTTTTAGCCAGAGTGATTAGGCATAAAAGAGAAATAAATGGCATTCAAACCGGAAAGAAAGAAGTAAAATTATCTCTATTCACGGATGATCTTATATGTAGAATGCCCTAAATATTCCACAAGAAACTTTTAGATCTAATAAATAAATTCAGCAAAGTATCGGGAGACAAACTTAACACACAAAATTGGTTGTATTTCTATACATTAACAATGAAAAATCTGAGAATTTTTTTTTAAATCCTATTTATGATAACATCAGAAAGAATAAAATACTTAGGAATTAACTTAACCAAAGAGGTGAAAGACTTGTACAATGAAAACTAAAAAACATTGCTGAAAGAAATTAAGGACAGAAATAATGGAAACATTCCCTATTCATGGACTGAAATAGTTAATATTTTTAAGATGTAGTACTGCCCAGGGTGGTCTATCAAAATCTCAATAAGCAAGACAAACTCATTCTAAAATTTATATGGAACCTCAAGAAACCCCAAATAGCTGACTTATTTTAAATGAGAAGCAAAAAGAGGTAGAACTCTTGGAAACTTTGTGCTTTGTGTTTTCCATTTTTATTGATGGACTTTATTAAGTTGGCCACTAGCCACAGAGTGGCCTGTGCCATTTTCCGAATTGCTGCTGAATACTCTAGGCGAGTGTGCCTCATTTTTCTAACTGGGACATAAAGTCCTTAAGGTAAAGAATTGTTTTATCCTTCTCTGTATCTCCCAAAGTACTTTTCAGGGGACAGAAGCGTCATGTGGGCATTCATTGACTGGTTTCATGGTGTTTGATGGTTTCATTCATTCGTTCATCCATTCCACAGCCCTTTATATGTGCATATCATGCAGTGAGAAGGGCTAAAACATGGGCCGGAGATGCTTTGGGATAGGAGGACCAGCCCCATTCACTGGGGACCTGAGTACCAGGGCCCATATTCAATGCCCCTATTGCCCTATTTCTGAAGAAGAATCCCAGAAGGTTATGGAGATGCCACTCCATATCCTTACCTGGATAGATTCTGAAGAATCCAGTCGCACTGCCAAAATATTGCCAGGTCAATGTCGGATCTCTCTGGAAGTTCTCCACAAAGACAGCATTCAAGGCTTCAGACATGTAGACTCCATTTAAAATTTCGGGGTCTGAAGTGTGAGATTATAGAAGATGATGATCCTGCAGGGCTTCTCAGGAAAATGGTGGGTGTGCCTGGTGAGTGTGCCTAGAGTGCCTTTTGGGTGTGCCTTGGGTGTGCCTGATGGGTGTGTCTGTGCCTGGTGGGTGTGCTGGGTGGGCGTGCCTGGTGAGCATGCCTGGTGGGTGTGCCTAGTGGTTGTGCCGGGTGGGCATGCCTGATGAGTGTGCCTGGTGACTGTGTCGTGCGTGTGGGGTGTGCTGGGTGGGCGTGCCTGATGAGCGTGCCTGGTGAGTGTGCCTGGTGGGTGTGTCTGTGCCTGTTGGGTGTGCTGGGTGGGCGTGCCTGGTGGGCGTGCCTGATGAGCGTGCCTGGTGCGTGTGGCGGGTGGGCTTGCCTGGTGAATGTGCCTGAACTGAGCGCGCCAGCTACCTTTGTTGTACACGTTGGTGGGCAGCTGCACGCTGCTGATGGAGGTGTTCACCGGCAGATTGCTGAAGTGCGCGTTGGACTCCAGGAGGAACTCGGCGCCCAGCTCCACGAAGTTTCCGTTCTCATCCCGCTCGTTGATCAGGACCGAGTTGTAGTAGTCGAACTGCAGTGGACGAGTGAGGCCCACGGAGACGTCCGGAGCACAGGGACACGTGGACAGAGAGGGTGAGAAACCGCGCAGGTGAGAGGACGCAAGGGCAGGGGCCAGGCGGCCATCAGTGTCCACACAAGCACCTGCAGCTGTGCGCTGGGCCATGGTCAGGGCAATTCTGGACAAGAATATCCAGGAGGCCGGCGCGAGGGGCATGAGACCGGCATGAGACAGTTGTGCTGACCGCTGCCTCGGTCCCCAACTTGGTGCAGCATGTGTGGATACGGCTGAGGCGGAGCGGAGACACGCAGCCGCGGAGTCAAGGACACATACAGACAAGGAGCCCATCAACCCCCTCCACTTCTCGGGGGGCCAGGAAGGTCCCAGAGCCCCAGGATGGTGCCTGCAGGGTCTTGGGGCCTGCAGCCTTGGCCTCAGCCAGGGCCCAGGCTCCGAGTCCCGTGGGGAGGAGCCGCAGCTGCACTGGGTCTCTCCAACGCGGTATTGAGGGTGCGCTAGGATTGCCTCCTGTGGAGCCGGGCCCATTTCCTCCACACCTGAACACCCCCCAGGACTGCCTCGCAGACACCCGACGCCCACCCCTACTCCAGGTTCCTGCACCCCACACCCTGCTCCTCCTCCCGCCGCTGCGGCCGCGCTGGTCTTCCACGCACACTCCCAGCCGCACCCCTGCCTTGCTCAAACCCTCTGCATCTGCCTTTCCCTGCTGGGAAAGGCCAGACCCCTACACTGGCACCCGAGGCTGCCCCCACCCCCTCAGCTAACTGTCCAAGGCCACTGTCTGCGTCACCAGTCTCAGGACACACAGGGCCCAGGGCCCAATGTTTACTCAACCAACCTTGGGTTTTCTTATTTCTGTGTCTTCTTTCTGCTGCAGGCCCTGCCTGCCTAAATTCCCCTGAGCCCCCCGCGGCGCCTCCCTAGGCGGCCCTGTCTGCAGGGGTTTTGGGGCCGCCCTCCCCTTCTCCAGGCTGCATTCTCCTGAGGCTCCACCCACCCATTTGTAGGGACTTGTGATGTGCCTTACACTGGAGTTATTTGACTGAACTTCTTGAGGTCAAGAACAAGTCCTGCTCCAGAGGCTAACACATTTCTGTGTTATAATAATGCCTGTGAGGGGTGAGCAGTAAATGTCTATTGAGTGGTTTGCCACCCTACACTGCCACCCCCATATCTGGTACTCAGGTGATCCTGGCCCTCTGTCACCAGTGCCAGGAGTGGGACTCACCACCAGAGATTCGTTGAATTCATGGTTCAGATCAGCCTCCTCGGCAGCCTCCACCAGATTCTGAGAGACGGGAACACAGAGGTAGTGAGAATAGGTAAAAGGAGCCCAGTCGGTTTTCATCAAGTGAAACAGTCAACTCGTGACCAGCAATTCCACTCCTAGGTGTATGCCCAGAAGAAGTGAAGACAGGGACACACACAAGAACTTAGGCATGAATGTTCACAGCCACGCTACGCACAAGAGCCAAAAGGCCATGCTTATGGCTCAGTGAAAGCAGCCCTTTGGAAGAGGCCATGCGCCGTGTGATCTCAACGGGGTGGCAATCTGGAAAAGGCGTGACTGGGGAGATGGAGAAGATAAGTGGCTGCCAGTGGTTGGGGATTTTTAGGGCAGTAGAGTGTTTTTGTCTGATACTGTAATAGTGAATACATGTCATTGTACATGTTTCAAACCCCACAGAATGTATGAGAGTGAACCCTAATGTGCACTCTGGACTTTGGAATGATGGCGATTCATGGATTATAACCCATCTACCTCTCTGATGCAGGATGTTGATAATGGGGGAGGCTGTGGCAACAAGGGATGTATGAAAATCGTACTTTCTGCTAAATTTTGCTGTGAACCTAAAACAGCTCTAAAAAATAAAGTCTACTAAAATGTGTGTGTGTGTGTGTGTATTCAAAGCCAAAAGGTGGAAACAACTCAAATGTCTGTCATTTGATGAACTAATAAACAAAATATAGGCTATGCATACAATGGAAGATTATGCAGCCCTAAGAAGGAACGAAGTGCTGGTGCACAGAACAACATAGATGAACCCAGGAGACATTATGCTAAGTGAAATAAATCAGGTACAAATGGTCACGTGTTGTATAATTTCATTTACATGAAATACCTGCGATAGGCAAATCCATGGACAGAAAGCAGATTAGTGGTTGCAGAGCTAAGAGGAGGGGGATATCCGGATTCTGTTTGGGGTAGTGAAAAAGTCTGGAACTAGATGATGGAGATGGTTATACAACGTTGTGGATGTACTTCATGCCACTAAACTGTGTACTTTAAAATGGTCAATTTTATGTTACATGGATTTTACCACAATACAAATCTTTTTTAAAGAGCAGGCAAGCAACACAGTCAGGGTGTGGGAAGTGCTTTGGGACTCAGAGGACCCAAGCTCCTGTTCTGGCTTTGTCAGGGCCAAGCCACTAAGCCTCCCTGGTCCTCTGGTTACACAGCTGTAAAATGAGTAGGATAATCCCTGCCTCCCCACTCCCAGCCTACAGATCGTAGGATAAAGAAGTTCCACAGGGAAAAACTCATTTCAGGGCTGCTTTGCAGGAAACTTTCCAGGCGCACCCTCATAGAAGGTCTGCAGCCCACACAGATCCCACCCACAGCAGGGCAGGGACTGGTGCTCAGGGGAAGTCCGCAGAGCAGCGCTTCTTTGGTGTCTGAGGCTGTGGAAGGGCAGAGAGAGCCTGGAGCCCCAGCCTCTGGGGGTGTCCCAGGACTGCTTGCTACTCTAGTGATGCAAGAACCGACGCCCGCCTGAGTCGGGCAAGTCTCATGCCCCACTCTCTGTGTTCGACCCAGGGAGGCTGTGTACACAGCGCTGGCTGATTGAAGGAGGCAGGTGTTACTGCGGGTGCCAGGCCGTGTGTGAGGCTCGTGCCTTCCTGCTGTGGTGTGTGATTCAGGGACCCAGGATAGGTGCTTGGGTCCCCAGGCATCTTCTCATTGGTTCCTGAGGCTAAGATCCCTTGCCCCTAAGCCTGCAGAAATGCTGTGCATTGTAACACGTGGGAAAGAAGGCCCCAGCAACCCTGATCCTGGCCTCCTCCCAGATCAGGGATGGTGATGGGGATGGGAGAAAGACAGCACACTGGGGAGGCTGCAGCTCACCTGCCCTGTCTGCTCCTTCCCCTGCTGCTTGGCCCTGGCCTCAGCCTCCCAACTCAGCCAACCACCCTCAACCCCATCTGCTCTCTCCTTGTTTTTTGGCTGGTCTTATGAGTCCTTTTAGGGACTGCACTGGTCTTGGATGGTCCGATGCTTGACTGGATGGAGTGGGGGACTGTATCTACTGGTTTATACCGTCCGGGTCCCCATAGGCGTCAGTGCAGACACTTCATTCCAGGGAAGGGGACACCTTCTGTTTCTCCTGGGCCCCACCGGGCTTCATGGATGTTCAGTAACAGAGTCACCTGGGCACGAGGCCCACCCCTGTAAGCACCTCTGCTGCCCAGGTGGCCCTCAGAGCACTGGGGAGCCATGAAGGTGATCCTGATGGCCGAATGAGGGGAAGGAAGGAACGAGGAGAGAATGGAAGAAGGATAGGGGAGGGCGGGAGTTCCGCTTTGCTGGCTCCAGCTAGCTCACCTCCCACCCTCCTTCTCATCTGTCCATCCATTCTCAAAGCAGTTCCTAGGTGCTGACTCTGTGCCATGCTCTGTACTGATCACTGAGTGTGGCCTGGTGACTCAGTTCCCCTCAATGCTGCAGGCGGACCTGGCTGTGCAGGGCACTGGCACCTCGGGGCAGAGCCCCAGCTCCAGCCCCTCCCCTCGCCTCTTGCTTTCTATCGTTTCCTCTTTGACAGGGATTCTTGGACTAAGGGTCTTTTGCCTAATGGAGGTACAAAGTGGCATCTTGTAAGATAGGAGAGGGTCACGAGGGTGGGAGGAGGCAGGGCCATGACATCGGGAGGGTCACTCTGCCACCCTGCATCACAGGCTGGGGAGAAATGCCCTGCAGATCACAGGCTTGGAGTACCTGGACAGCCTCGACTTTTCTCCGCAGCATGGTCTCCATGTCCTCTGAGAACTTCCTCACCAGCTCCAAGCCGTCCACCTCCTCGATCTTCAGACTGGGCTCCACATCCTTGTACTTCTGTTCGGGGAATGTGGGAGAGATGGGTGCACATGCTTTTGTACCAGGATGGCTGCACCTGTGTATTGCACGGCCTCCATCCTCTCAGCAGGTGCATTCCAGCACTTGGAGCCTGGTTTACTCAACCAGGGCGAGGCCAAGATCTCTCCTCCTTGGACAACATCCCCAGTGATAGTGTAGCTGCGTTTCTTCCAATGTTCTCTCTGTTCCAGGTGCTCTAGACATACTGTGGCGATAGCCTTAACAGGGGAGTAGATCCAGGCTCAGAGAAGTCAGTGAACTTGACCAAGGTCAATAACCAGGTGAGCAGGTGACCGCTGATGGGGCCAGGCTCCCAGGCATGCCCCCTCCCTGTCCTTTGTGCAGTGCCACGCTGCTTCCCAGGGCTTTTGAAACCACTCCTGGCATCAGTTCACCTTTCTTCAATGCCCCTGAAGGGGGTCTTGTTATGAATGTGCCCCTATGCACGTGGATTTGGACCTCAATTCCCACTGTCCCAATGGAGCTCAGCAGCTCCATCCATGAGCCTGGGAATGGGGTTTGAGTTTTCTCCCTGGGCCCACTGGAGACCAGCTCTCACTGACTGTATGTATTGTCAGTGTTCACCCAGCTCTGCAATTTATTGGCTATGTGACCACAGACAAGCCAGTCAGTCAGTCAGTTCCATCATCTGTAATACGTGACATTTACATAGCTTTAGTGAGTGCTCTGGAAAGCATACATTTTACAGAATGCTTTTACCCCAGACGGCAGCATCAGTATTGCTCTATGCTCCTTGCCCTGGGTTGTGGTGCTTTACAGCATAGCAGCCTGCCGTGAGGGGTAGGACGGGTCTTAGCTGTCATTGCTATAGTGGCCTGTGGGGGCCTGGGGAGCAGCCCGCCCTGGCTTCTCTTACTTCCACCAGGGACAGGCTCGTGGGCTGCGGACAGGGGAGGTGAGGAGGGACATGCCATCACATGCAGGCATAAAAGCCTGGGATTCGGGATCTTTGTGATATGGAAATGGTGCCTCATGGATTAATGGTGGAAATGAAATCATGACGAAGCTCTTAGTGAATGGTAGTAATAGAGGAGGGTGAGCTGCCATTGGAACTGCTCTGGGGAGTAACAAATATTAGAGAACAGTGAAGTTGTTTATAACCTGGTAAGAAGATCAGAGAGCCATAAGTCTTCGAGGAAAGCAATGCATACTAAGAGGGTGGGTGCTGGATGTGGCTGGGGGGCTGACAGCCGGAAGTATGGGGGCTTTCCCTGAGCAGAAGCCACAGCCCGTCCACCTTCTCTGGCCCAAGCAGCTCCTAGGGACCTACCTGCACATGCCCTCTAAGGCTCTGCTAGCACCACAGGTGTTAAGCCCGCATCCCACTCCAACCACCCCCTCCGTCTCCCCCTTATTCTTCACCCCACCCCCACCCCATACATCTCCTGCAGGTGTAATTCCACCTTGGCCTCTGCTCCCTGAGGACCTGGCACAGTGGTCTTGACCATGCCCCTGAGCTGCCCCCCAATGCCTTGAGCAAATCATTCACCTCCCTGGGCCTCAGTTTCCCCAGCTGAAGTGAGCTGACTTGATGGAATGCCCAAGGCCCCTCCTAGCACTGGCAATTGGGGGGCTTTGACAGCTGACTGCCCTCTGCCATCCTGTGGGCTCCCTGGAAGGGGGTGACTGACCTTCTGCAGCAAGAGGGACCCCGAGTATTTGGTCACGGTGTTATACAGGTCCCCGCCGAAGGTGTCAGCCCACAGCTTCACTCTGCCAGGCAATGAAAAGGCATGTGTATACACACACATACATGCACAAATACAGAAACACACATAGACATACAGATTTACACACATAGAAAGCAAGTGTCTACACACAGACATCTGCTGATGCATGCACAGTCAAACTCACAGACGCATAATGCACAAGAAATGCACACACACGGCCAGCCGCGGTGGCTCACACCTGTAATCCCAGCACTTTGGGAGGCCGCGGTGGGCAGATCAGAAGGTCAGAAGTTCAAGACCAGCCTGAGCAACATGCTGAAACCCTGTCTCTACTAAAACTATAAAAATTAGCTGGCGTGGTGGTGTGCACCTGTAATCCAAGCTACTCAGGAGGCTGAGGCAGGATAATTGCTTTAACTCAGGAGGCAGAGGTTGCAGTGAGCTGAGATCATGCCATTGCACTCCAGCCTGGGCAACAGAACAAGACTCCATCTCAAACAAATAAGAAAAGAAATGCCCGCACGCATACACACACATGCATACTCATACACACACATGCATACATGTATACACACATGCATATGCATACCCACACATGCATACCCGTACACACATGCATACCCATACACACGTGTACGCATACACACACATACCCGTACATGCACACGCATACATGTACACACACATGCACACCCATACACACATGTGCCCATACACACAGATGCATACATGTACACACATTCATATGCATACACCACATGGACACACATATGCACATGTGACATATGCCCAGAAACACACGAAAGAGCTCCTGTTCCTTCTCCTCTCCCTAAAGCTACAGGCGTGGGCTGGGTAGGAGACGTGGAGAACGCTCAGGACCCAGTGGCTGCCCTGCTGTGTGGTGAGCACCCTCGCAGGCTCTCCTGCTGAGGGTTGTGGGGCAGGGCTGACGAGCCCAGGACTGAGCCTGACCCCAAACCTCCAGGGCCTCTGGTTGGAAAGTGGCGGACTGAGAGGAGAGAAGGAGGGAGAGGCAGTGGACAGGCTCAGGCCAGGGCCGGAGGACCCTGAGGACAAAGGAGGATCTGCCTGGCCACGCTGTGGCCTCTCAACAAATCGTTCCCTCCAGTGTACTCCCTTCAAGGTCAGTGGGGGCTGCCGAACCCTCTGTTGAAACCTCAGAGACTGCATGAGGCAAGGGTGCAAGAGGAAAAGGCTCTGAGCTGCTTCTGCTGAGGCCAAGGGTAGGACAGGCCCGGAGGGCACAAGGAGGCCACACCTCGCTCTCTGTAGTCAGCCTAGTGGGGAGCCCCGATCTCTTGCCAATGCCCCAGAAATGCACCACGATCCCACCATCTGGGCAGGTTCGTGAGGTCCTGGGGGCGGCACACAGGACTGGGTCTGCGCCTCTCCAGATGGAGCAGAGGTGGTTTGCCTGTGTGATCATTTTAAGACCAGCAGTCATTCAGTCACTCAACCAACGTTGATCAAGGTCCTACCACGTGGCAGCCTGGAGCCACCCTATAGTCCGCATCTTTGCAGGGACACCTTTCTCATGCAGATAGCATAGTACATGTTTGAAGGTGCCCATGAAAGTTGGGGAGGAGAGTGGTATAAGGGAAGGCTCCCTTGGGGAGGGAGAGCTGAGCTCTGGGTTAGAAGTTTGGTGGAGGTTAGCCTGCAGAGGGATCTGGAAGAAGATTCTAGGTAGGGAGAACAGAAGAGCTTAGAGGAGTAAAAAATGACTTTCAGGTTTCCAGTGTGGGTTGTTGACCTGATGGTGTTGTTACTGAATAAAATCAAGACTATCAAGAAGGTCTGGGGGAACACGCTGAGGAGGGTGAAGGGTGATGTGTGTACCTTGGGCTCTGTTGAATGTGAGGTTCCCGTTGTTGAGCTACCAAGAGGAGCTCTAAACGAATAGGCAGGTTGTGTACTGCACAACTCCAGAAGGCACTGATTGTGTTTTATCTTGAAAGACACAAATCTGAATTTAACACCTCACATGATGCTCAGGAAAAGCTGCCTGTAAGCACTGAGTCTGTGTCTAACAGGTAGAGACAGGGCTGAGAGTATTAGTACAAAGGTAGGTGTTGAAATTCGGAGGGCAGCGGGGCTCTCTCAAGAAGAGTGTGCAGCATGAGATCTCTGAGCATTGAGAGACGCTGAACGCTGGGGAGCACCCCCAACCTCAGGGGAAGGCAGAGGAGGAGGAGCACTTGAAGATGCCAGAGGTAACCCAGTGCCTGTGGAGACCCAGCGGAGTGCAGAGCCATGGAAGTCAACGCACTGGGACACAAGGAGCGGGGGCTAGTGTGTCTCAAGCAACAGGGTCTGGGGGGACAAGGCCAGGAGCACCTCCTGGATTGGGCAAGAGGAGGGCTCTGGTGACCTTGTGGAGAACAGACTTGGGAGGAGATGGAAGCCCGGCAGGAGGGAGGGAAAGACTGAGATGAGAGATTCGGCGGGAGTCAGGATGGATGGGGCCAAGTCCTGGCCAGGCAGATGTGGCTGTTTGTAGGCTGTCATCTCTGGCAGCGCCCAGGGCTTCTGCGTAGATGGGCACTGGGGCTCCCTCCCCGAAGGCCTGGATTCCAGCCACCCTGACTTGGCCCTCAGCCTACTCCTGGAGTCGGCCTTCTCCTATCAGCTGGTGTGTGTTCTGGGGATGAAAATCGTTCTCAGCATCTCCCGCAGCAACAGATAGCATTACGGGCTGGCAGTGAGTGTGACGGTGAAATCACAGTCCAGGCTGACTGGGGTTCAAATCCCAGCACCTTCATCTCCTGGTCTTGTGAGCTTAGGGAAGTCACCTGACCCCTCTGGGCCTCTGTTTTCCTCAGCTGCAAAATAGGGATAACATAAGACCCCACTGAAAGGCTAGGCAGACTCATGGTGTCATTTGTGAAGCACCCAGCTCAGTGCCAGGCGTGGAACAAGGAGAGCTATGTGGCTCAGTGGGAAATGATGCCACCCGGTCCCCTGCTCAGAAGGCTAGCACCATGCACACTGCATCATTTGGGATCCCTGTCCCCACTCCTGCTAAGACACGCTGTTGGCAGGTGGTTCTGCTGGTGGCCTGGTCATGGTGCCAGGCTCAGGTGGCTGGATTAAACAGGACAGGGTCTGTAGTACCCACAGTCTACGAGGCTCTGCTCCCCACATGTATTGGAAATTTCCTTCCTAGGACCACCAGAGCTGGGGCATAAAACACAGACACCCTGAGAGGTTGCACAATAATTTAAATTTACACCAAGTTGCACACGACTGATACCGGATTGTTTACTGGAGTTGGCCTTAATGGCTGGCTATAGAATCAAGGCTGAAAGGTATAAAAACGGAAGACTATGGCCACCAAAATCTATTTTTTTTCCTCCAGTTCCTGGATAGGCCACCTCCTGTGTGCCTGAGACGTTCTGTGGGTTCAGAACTGCTTCACCTTTTTTGAAAGTCAAAATACGCATTTCCTGCCAAATTTTCCAGGGAGCTGCGATGGTCAGATAACCCGGCTCCCCCAGGCCACCTCATCTCGGCATTATCCTGAAGGAGCACCCGCCTGCAGGTGCCCCAGAAGCCGCCTGTGAGGTCAGGAAGAGAGCAGCCCTGATTATCAGTTCTGCCTAAAGCCCTCGGTTCTTGGGGAGGGGTAGGTGGGACTCCAGAACCCGCAGAGCTTTTGGGAGGAGAGATTGGAGGCCAGAGAAGCAAAGGGATTTGCAGCAAGAGAGTGGGCAGTCACAGCTGCAGGGGAAGAGCCCACGGGGACGGCAGGGGTCGGAGGAGTAGGCAGAGGGTGGAGGTCCAGCCCAGGAAGGAAGCAGGAAAGCGCGACGGAGTTTTGTGGGGTGGAGGTGAATGTGATGCTTACGTTTCCAGAGGAATCTTGACCTGCCCCCAAGTGGGGGACAGGGAAGTGCCCAGGAGCAGCAGCCACAGGAGGGCTGAGGTCTTCCGCATGAAGGCCCAGGCCACGGGCCTTGGCTGGCGGGGAATCCAGCAGCCGATGGAGCTGGGGTTTGTGTAGAATCTCGGGGGTGCAGGCATGATGGCCCTGCTGGGGTCGGGGAGGGGAAGGAGGACAGAGTAGCCACAGACCATGAGCTCTGTCTGCCTGCCTTCCAGACCCCAGAGATGCCCCAAGCCTTTGCCTTCCGGGTCCTGGCGAGCCTGGGGTCCCCAGCCTCTTACTGGTGGGTGGGGAGGGCTTCTCTCTGCCCCACAGCTGCAGCTCACAGAAGAGTCACCCCACCTAGCAAGCAGGCATCGGGGAGAGGGACTGAGGGAGAGGCTGTGGCAACGTGAACCCCTTTAATCCGCTGGCCTCTCCTCTAATCCTCTCCTGACAGCAGGGAGGAGCTGGTGGGGGTGGAGAGCTGCCTCCCAAGATTACTATGACTGCAGCTCGTTCCCTCAGGTCACAGAGCACCCCTCTGCTTTAAAGAGGCAGCCCCGTTCCTGTGGAACCACCTTCTGGTCCCGGGAAGGGCTTGCTGTGACCCTGGCTGGAGGACAGCAGCTGAGTTTGCACAGTGCTCTGATTGACCCACAAATCTCTTTTTGACTCTTGGAGGAATCCTGGGGTGACAGCTGGGTCCTCGTCCCTGCTTGGCAGAGGCTCTTGAGGCCCAGGGAGTCCCAGAGGCAGAGGTGGGACTCTGGCTGGTGTTTCTAGGCCTGGTGCCTTTGGGCCGGGTCATAGGTCATAGGTGAAGTCACTGGGCCCAGGCTTCCACATCTCAGCTGCTCGTGGGCAGGGCTGGGAACGCATCTGCTATGCAGCAGATGAAGCTTCGGGGCCCCTGACTCCACAGACTCCTCCCTTTCCCAGAGAGGCCCTAGCAACATGTTCCTGTGGCCAAACGTTTTTGTAAAATATGCAAAAGTGAGGTAGTTTAACCATAACCAGTTGAGACGTCTGTCTCTTTGCATCCCAACTTCTCTTCTGTCCAATGGACCCTTAGTTGGATGATGTGTGAGTGGCCGAGGGCATTTGAGGGATCCAGTTAAGAGGGAAGTGAGCTGGGGAAACATTTAATCTGGGCTTAGTGGGATTTGCTGACGCAGCTCACAGTGACTTCCTGGTATAGAGAAGTTACCTCCCTCTAAGTGTAGGAAGCGCTCGCTTCCAGGAACACTCGTCCCACAGGACATCCCACCAGCAGGTGCAGCAAAGAGGCTGGACCCTGCCATACACACCCCACCACACCCACCAAAATAACAGTTAGGAGTTCATCTGCAGAAAATCTGCAAAAGGCCACACAGGTAACATTGTTAGTGGAAGACTTGGTTCTCTCCTGTTAGAAAACAGCTGATACTGAAAGAATGTAATTACACCACACGTTGCTTTGTGTTCTGATGAGAGTTACACAAATTAGAATTGATCAAAAGTCTTGTATTTGTGAGCCCAAACCAGTAGTCGTACCACATGGGTCCTCTGGGGGTGAAGTCACAGATTTTACGCAGTCCCCATATCGGATTATTTCTTAGTGTAACTGACACACCGCATCTTCACAAAATCTGGTGGTTCCAGCAAAATGGTACGCAAAATTGCCACCAACGCAGAGAAACGCTTGCAGAAGCAAGTGTTCTGATGACAAAACTCCTACACAGACTCATCAATAAGTCAATGTTGTGGCATCAGAGTAATCTGGTGGCACAGTTTCGTGGCTGAATACAACATGGTGGTAATTTTTAAACGCATCTGAATGATTCCTATGAATGCCTTAATTTCACATACATTTTGTACATGTTTCGAAGATTACAAATGAAACACATTTAGAAAAAAATACTACAGAGGTGCATTGGGCAAACAATAATAAAAAGAACGTAATCTTTCTAGGTTTTGTGAATTTGGTGACATTCACCAGCTTCTTAAAATTTGTAATTTGGAATGATTTTAAAAATTAAATAAATATTCACCTTTTTTCAACTTTTTCATTGTGGCCAAATACACATAACATAAAATGTACCATCTTAATCATGTTTTTAAGTATTTGGTTCAGTGTAATTAAATACATTCAGAATGTTGTTCCAGCATCACCACTATTTATCTCTCCAATTCTTTTCATCTTGTAAAACTGAAACTCCACCCACCAAACACTAGTTCCCCTTCTCCTTCCCAGCGGCTGGCAGCCGCCATTCTACTTTCTGTGTCTCTGATGTTGGTGGCTCTAGGGACCTCACAGAAGTAGAATCATTACATAGTTGTCCTTCCATGACTGGCTTATTTCACTTAGCATGATGTCCTTAAGGTTGACCCATGGTGCAGCATGTGTCAGAATTTCCTTCCCTTTTTTTTTTTGAGGTGGAGTCTTGCTCGTCTCCCAGTCTGGAGTGCAATGGCGCAATCTTGGCTCACTGCAACCTCTGCCTCCTGGGATCAAGCGATTCTCCTGTCTCAGGCTCCTGGGTAGCTGAGATTACAAGTGCTTGCCACTATGACTGGCTGATTTTTGTATTTTTTAGTAGAGATGGGATTTCACCATGTTGATCAGGCTGGTCTGGATCTCTTGACTTTGTGACCCACCTGCCTCAGCCTCCCAAAGTGCTGGGATTACAGGTGTCAGCCACCATGCCTGGCCAGAGTTTCCTTCCTTCTTAAGGCTGATTACCATTCCTTTGTGTGGACAGACGTCATTTTGTGCATTCATTCCTCTATCGATGGACATCAGGATGGTGTCCTCCTTTTGGCTACTGTGAAATATTGCTCTCAACATGGGTGTGCAAATATTTCCTCCAGATCCTGCTCTCAATGATAAATACTCACTTTTATATTTATATTTGTACTTGTGATTTGCATTATTTTTCTTTTATGGATAACCACTCCCAAATTATACAAGCTCCTGACCCCCTGGAGCCTGCCTCCACCAGGTTCCAGCACCCTGCCCGGAAAGGCCGCACTTCTCTCTACTGTGTCAAGCGTGTGAGCTGCTTAGAACGCTCCATCCTTCACAGACACACTGGTGGCCTGGGTTCTGCGCAGCCCCTTAGACATAGTGAGGAAACCCCAAGACTAGGACGATGGGTCCTCAGCCCAAGGCCACCGCTGGCCTCCAGGCGGCTGCCTCTGCTCACTGCCCCTTCAGGTTCCAGTGAAGGCTTCCTTCTCTGACTGGAGGGGTGGGTAACAGCTGGGCTGCTTCCTGTGTCCCCTACATCCACACCATTCCAAGGAGTCCTTTGGGTAAGGACTGTTTCCCGCAGCCCCTGTCTGGTAGCACACCTCCCCACTCTGCCTCTCTTCATCTATTCTTAACGCAGCAACAGAGGGATCTTTTCAAATATGAGTCAGACCATGTGGCTTCTCTGCTCTGAAGCCCCCAGGGCTGCCCATCTCCCTTAGAGGAAAAGCCACAGTTTTGATCACAGCCACGAGGCCCTACCTGGCTGGACCTGGTTTCTCCCTGACTGTGCCCCTCAGGCTGCGCCCACAGTGGGACTCCTGCTGCTCCTTGGGTTCCTCAGGTATGCCCCTGCGGTGCAGCTGACCTCGGAGTTTGCACCATGATGCGGCTCCAGCTGCCTGTTTCCCCTGCATGGCCGGCTCCCTCATTTTCATCAGTGTCTGGTGTCGGGGGTCCTGCAGGAAGAGCTGGTACCCTTGGATCGGGCAGCTTGAGAAGAGTTTACCAGAGAGGCTATTTACAGAGGTATGGATGGAGTCCTATGGGAACGCTGCAGTGGCCAGGTCTGGAAACCATGGGGAGCCAGCCCCTAAGCCTTGAGGATGGGGATGGGGAAGCCACTGGACCCTGGAGAGAGCAGGCTGTATGGGGAGCACTGTGGCCTCCAGTCAAGGGATGTGGCCAGCCACTGCAGTCCCATGGAAGGACTGGGGCAAGGAACACCCATCCCCCCTTACCTCCCCCGCTCTCCTGCTGGGCCCCCACCTGGTGAACCCTAGGAGCTCATACATGTGGTCCCCCAGGACAGTCCCCCAGGACAGCAGAGAGTGCTCTTAGAGGAGCCAGCAGGAGATGCCCAGCTCAAGGTCTTGAAAGCCACCTTTCATGATGAAGTTTCCTTCAACGAGAGAGTGGTGGTGATGCACAACTGTGTGAATAGCCTGTCAGGCACTGAGCGGAAAACAACATGGTGAATTTTATGGTGTATGAATTACTTCTCCATTAAAAAACTTTTTTTTTTTTTAATCGCCTTTTGAATGACTGAAGCCTTCCCTGGCTACAAGATCTACCATCTTGCCCGACACCTGACATTCCCTGTCCTTCTTCGAAGCATCTTTCTTCTCCTCGGTGGCTACCACAGGGTGTGCCTTATCCAGGCCTCCTCCTCTAGCACATAGCCTCCATAAGGGCAGGGCCTGCGGGCTGTTGTCCCTGCTGTATGCCCGGCCCCTCAGCACAAGGAGGTGAAGATGATTGGAATGAAAGGGATTAAAGAGGGTGGATCCTGGGTGGAGGTGAGGGTTCTTGGGCTGAGTCCTGCCTGTCTCTGCCTCTGCTCTTCAGGGCCTTTGAACAGGAGCCCCAGGGCCCCAGGATCAGTTTGGAAACCCCCACGTAGCCAGAAAAAGGCTTTCATTTCCCCTTCATTTTACGAATTTGTCTCAGATGGCTCATTTCATCCTCAAGTGACACAGAGGACATCACGAAGGCCATCTGTGACATCCATACACCACTGTTCAGGGCAGCGTTATTAACAACAGCAGAAGGTGGAAGCGATCCAGGTGTTCACCATACGTGGACATGGGTTAGGGATAAATCCGAGTGTCAACAAACTAACAAAATGTGACTTTGCACATGATGGACTGCTAAAAGGAAGGAAATCCTGACACACACTAAGACATGGATGAACCTTGAGGACATTATGCTGAGCGAAATAAGCCAGTCACAAAAGGACAAATACTGTATGATGCCATTTACACGCGGTTCTTAGAGCAGTCAGATTCTCAGAGACAGAGAGCAGCATGGTGGGGCCGGAGCTGGAGGAAGGGAGCAGTGGGGAGTTATGTGTAATGGGTGCAGAGCTTCAGTTTGGAAATGTGAAAAGCATTCTGGAGATGGAGGGTGGTGGCGGTTTCACAAGCACGCGAATGGATTTAGCACCACTGAACGCTACACTAACAAATGCTTACGATGGTAAATTTTACGTTACGTGTATTTTACCACAATTTTAAAAAAATAAGTGAGAAGAAAGAGGTGCGTGGGGAGGGGCTGTACAGCTGCCCTGGGCAAAACCAGGAGTCCAGGCGCCCCCGACTTCCTCGTCTCCCAGAAACTGCTTCCCATCCTTCGAACAACCATCCTTCCAAAATGCCAGTCTGGCTGGATTGCAGAGCTTTAAAGGGAGAGTGCATTTCAGATTCCTAATGCTTTTAATCAGGGCCCAGCCAATTTTATTCAACAAGAGAGGAGGAAGTGAGAAACAAGGTCATTAAACAAAATGGTCTTGCTTGAACACATGCCTCCTGCAACTACACACACGCACACGGGGACATACACATGCACACACCTCCCAACCCATCACTAAGAAACGCAGCTTGCATTCAGGTGGTAAACAAGCTCATCAGCCTAGCGTCAACCTAGATTTGCTGGTGCAGACTCCTGCCTGCGGGACATCAGGCCCCCAACTTGCCCCTTCTGCCTGGGGAGTCTGAGGCACATAAAGCCGGGAGCAGAGGGCAGCGGGCTAATTAGAGGCTGGCCAGGCAGGCGGCTGCTGCGAGGCTGTGTGGAGAGGCAGTCTGCCAAGGAGCGGACCCCTGGGGACCTGCCGTGTCTATAAATACCCTGAAGGTAACTTGTTACAGGGTGTGCATGTGTGTGTGTGTGTGACAGAGAGAGAGAGAGAGAGAGAGAGAGAGAGAGAGAGAGTGAGTTAGTGTATGAGGAGGTAAAGACTGAAGCTGAAGAAACTCAGAGGGCCTGGTGGGGATTTAGGAGCTGGGGGAGGATTTGGTGGTGAAAGGAGTTGGTGAGTTTCCACAGCTTCACAGCGCAGGAGGAGTGCAGAGAGGCCTCAAGAGGAAATTCAAGCATCAAAGAACAGGCTTTGAGAGGGAAGACCAGAGGAAGTGCTTGCTGAGAGGTACCGGCAATTTCCTTATTTAACCAACAAGTGAGGGCTAGCTGTGAGCCCAGAGCATGTGCTCCAGGTTGTGACCCATGACGGGCAGGCCCCAGGACCCGGGGCATAGGGAAATGGAAAATGGGGACAGAGTGGCAGTGTGACGTTGTCCATGCCAGTGACCCACCAGCATCCTGGGAGACAATAACTTCAACGCAGGGACACAGACCAGGCATACGAGGACTCTGGTCTAAATCCCAGGTCTGTGTTGATTGTGTGCACTGAGGTGCCGCACAGGGGAGGACACAGGGAGCACCCACCTGGGAAAGAAGTCCTGGAAACCTCCCAGGAGGACAGACGGAGGACCCACCTGGGGGAGGAGGCCTGGAAACCACATGGGAGGAAGGAGGGAGAACCCACCTGGGGGAGGAGGCCTGGAAACCACATGGGAGGAAGGAGGGAGCACTCACCTGGGGGAGGAGGCCTGGAAACCACATGGGAGGAAGGAGGGAGCACTCACCTGGGGGAGGAGGCCTGGAAACCTCCTGGGAGGAAGGAGGGAGCACTCACCTGGGGGAGGAGGCCTGGAAACCACATGGGAGGAAGGAGGGAGCACTCACCTGGGGGAGGAGGCCTGGAAACCTCCTGGGAGGAAGGAGGGAGAACCCACCTGGGGGAGGAGGCCTGGAAACCACATGGGAGGAAGGAGGGAGAACCCACCTGGGGAAGGAGGCCTGGAAACCACATGGGAGGAAGGAGGGAGCACTCACCTGGGGGAGGAGGCCTGGAAACCACATGGGAGGAAGGAGGGAGCTCCCATCTGGGAAGGAAGCCTGGAAACCTCCCAGGAGGACAGAGGGAGCGCCCACCTGGGGAAGGAGGCTTGGAAACCACACGGGAGGATGGAGAGGGTACCCACCTGGGGAAGGGGGCCTGGAAACTACCCAGGAGGATAGAGGGAGCACCCACCTGGGGAAGGAGGCCTGGAAACCTCCTAATAGGATGGAGAGGGTACCCACCTGGGGAAGGGGGCCTGGCATCACGTCTCAGCTCTGACCTTCACTCAAAGTGTGACTTTGAGCAAAGCACTCCCTGCTCTGGGCCTCACTTTCCCCATCTGTATGTGGGAGGGGCCTGGGGTGCTGGAGTTCTCCACAGGTGGTCCTGACCTCCCTGCCCTGCTGCAGATGGTCCCATGTCTGAAGAGTTTGCATGTGCTCAGCTGTGGTGGGTCTACATCTTCTCATGAGGGGCTGTCCACATGACCTTGGCCAGAGAGAGGGGGCCAGCAGTCCTGAGAGCCGGGGCTACTGTGCTTTATGTAATATGAAGACAAAACATGACTGTAATTAGTCTGTTAGGTAGGTGAGCATCTGCCTTGTAATCTCATTGATATTAGTAATGTGCCTAACCAACTCCTCACAGTGCGTGAGCTCAGACTCTGGTATCTGGGGGTCAGGGCTTGAACCCCAGCACTGTCCCTTCCTAACCCATTATCCACAGCATGTCGTTTTTCTTATCTGTAAAATGGGGATGACACTACCCGTGTCAGGCAGAAATGTATTCAGCTGCAAGTAACAGAAAATCCAGCTAACAAATAGGGGTTTGTGGGAACAGGAAGTTTGGAGTGGGCAGTTCCGGTAGCAGCCCGTCTTGGCTCAGCTGCTCGGTGATGCCTGCAGACACCCAGATTCTCCTTCATTCCACCTTCTCTCTTCTGTGTGGTTTTCATCCTCACGTGGCTCACCTCACTGTCACCAGATGGCTGCTGCCCTTCAACATCATGTCCAGCTTCACAGTAGGGGACGGGAGAAGGGCCATGCCTCTGACTGGCCAGAAGTGGGCCACGTGATCACCTTGAACTGCAAGGGAGGCTGGAAAGATGGGAACAGGGTGATCCTAACTTGCCTAACAAATCATGATCTGTTGTCTGGGGCTGGGTATTGTTATCAAGGAAGAACAGAAGTGTATGATGTGGGCGGCTAGGCCTGCCTCACTCCTGTTGAGTAGTGAATGAGATGAGGCAGGTAAAGTTCTCAGTGCAGGGCCTGGCACTAACAGACACTCTCCATTATCATGTACATGTGAGTTTTCTTTCTGTGTAAGGACTGATGGGCAAACCGTTAACTTTCATGGGAGCTAGCAAAGGGTGCACCCTCTCTTCTTCAGAGCAGAAGACACAGGACAGAGATTGGGCAGGTTCTCAAATGTAGGGCCCAGGGGCCCGTTTACTCTGAAAACCTTTCATTGCCTTTCTGGTGGGTGCAGTGGAACAAGCCTCACCCATGAGTCAGAAGGGCTGGTTTTTAGTCTGCACCCTGATACTGATCTCCTGTGCAGTCTTGGCCTTTTCTCTCTTAATTTTGTCATCTACGTACAAGAGTGTGGGGTGAGAGGATCATCGGAGATTGTGCATGTGAGCTCATTATGTTCTATGCAAATGTGAGACGCCTGAGTTTACTAGGGGAAACAAGGCAAGTTTAGGGAATATAGTTGGTTTAGTGACTAGGGGTGGCAGGCAGTGAGCCCATACATGAACATGCACACACATGCACACATGTAATGCACCACACACATGCACACATGTAATGTACCACGCACATAATGCACTGCACACATGCACACATGCAATGCACCGCACACATGCACACGTGTAATGCACCGCGTACATGCACACACATAATGCACTGCACACATGCACACACGCAATGCACCATGCACATGCACACATGTAATGCACCACACACATGCACACGTGTAATGCACCACACAGTACCAAGCAAGCACGTGTGAGCGCATGCAGATGGATGTACATTCCACACACATTAAGACACTGGTAAGCTGTCTGCCAAGATGGACCCTGGTGGCACATGGAATGGACCATGGTATAAAAGCCTTGTCAAAGGAGAGGAAGAAATGGAGGATGGGGCTGGGCTGCGGTCAGCTGGCTGTCAGCAAGATAGTCTTGGTTATTCCCACCACATCAGGCCAGAAGGCAGAGTTTCCAGGGCGCTCACTGGGCACGTGGACAGGTGTCGACCAAGTCGTCCCTCTTCGGAAGCCACCTCACTGCCCTTTGCAGTGACTCTGTCCAGTAGGGGCATGTTGCTAGAGAGTCTGGTCTCTAGGTCACCTCCATCTGCAGCCTTTCCACCCCTTTTGGGGCAGGCGAGAGCCTGTGACTACACAGTCAGCTGAGGCTGAAAAGGGCAAGGGGAAGCAGAGGGGCTCAGCTGCCATGCCGGCCAGAGCCCTGGCTGCCCAGCAGGTCAGGAGGGAGGAGGATGGAATTCTGGGAGAGTTCCTTTGAAATCAGAAGTCCCCACAGCCTTCCTTTCAGCTCCCCACTTCACTTAGACTTGTACCTCTGCAGCTGTGCCAGGTTAGAGCCCCGAAGAGGTGGGCAGCCAGCGTGCATATCACGTTACACCAGGAGGGTAGGCAGAGTACCTGGCTGGGTGGCTACCACTGCTGTGGAAATCAGTCCCTAAGCGCTGCCGTTAGAAATACCAGGGCCCGCGCCAGCTGACTTGAGGTGTTGGAAACGTGCTGAGATGTAGCCATGCACAACTCAGAGCACTGGGCCGAGTGCAGAGGCCACAGCAGCCTGGAGGAGGCAACTCAGCAGGGAGAGTGGGGAGCGGGGCTAGCCCGGCGGGAAGCTGAATGCTTCCTTGGAAAACCAGGCCAGCTTCCAGGGAGGACACCTGGTCCAGGCTGGCAGCTTGCTGAGCTCCCCAAGGTCAGCATTTCAGAAAGGCCAGAGAGAGCCGGTCAAGTGTCTGTTGAGGGTCACTGCAGAGTGGGCATTACCCAGGGCCAACGAATGAAGGAGCCAGGGCTGCTGTCCGATTCTCTTTCAAGCAATCTGTGGGGAAAACATTGCCTTACAAGCTGCAATGATGGGATTAAAATGAGTCCCATTGGCCTTAGGAAGAGTTCATCTACTTCCTCCTGATGGGGGGAGTGTACAGAAATGGTGCAAAGGTTTCCTGGTAGAGAAATGGAATTAGGGGTGTGATGGTCTCGTGACTGGCGGGATTTCACTGGGAACTCTTGCTCCCTTGGCGCGCCGCCCTCAGGGGCCGGCCCCATGGCTCGCCTTCGCTGGGCTGATGTTCCCCGTGCTGAAAACCTTGGGCACACCTCAGAGGATTGAGGACTCTGGACCCTGGTTCCCCGTCCAGGAACAGTCTCAGAGGAAGTGGCAACTGCAAGTGGGAGCCATCAAATGCTCATGCTCAAAGAGGCTTCTGGAATTGTCTGAGCTTAACCTCAACTTTAAAGAAACATAACAGAGATGACTGAGGAGCGATGCCCCATTCACAAAAGAGCCAGGACCGCCGCGCCCAGGCTGCCTGCACTGTCCACACTGCCCGTGCGAGGCTCCGTGGGATGGGCCACTTCAGTCTCTCCATGTCGGGCACAGCAGGGGCGACACAGAGGTAGGGGGATGGGATCCTTGCACTTGGAGATACACCGGGGGATACAATCAATGAGAAGACCATGATCAGCAATGACAAATGTGAGAAGGGCACTTGGATCGTTGGGGACACACCGGCAGACACTTCTGAAGAGATTAACACAACAGGGGTAGCATTTGAGTTTGAAAGAAGAAGAATTAATGCTGATTAAGCTTCCAACACAGTGGCAACAAGGTAAGGCCTTGTTTAGGCCCTGCTGTTTATTAACTGTGTGAAGAGATGGTGCTCCACAAACCTTTCCTTCGCTGCCTGTCTGCCTGGCCTTCAGCTTCTCCTTTTCTGTTGCTCCTCAATGCCTCCCTCTCCTCGCTTTTCTCCCACAGCGCCCAGTAAGCCTTTGCTACCTACCCACTGTGTGCCTGGCCCTGTGCAGGGCCCCAGGATCCAGAACCCTTGACATGATGGTGATTTCTCGCCCTGGAGGAGCTCACAGGCTGCCGAAATGACAGACACAAAAGAAAACACCGAGAGGCCAGGGAGCTCGCTCTGCCTGGGTCTCATCCCTTACCAGGGCGGTTTCTGCTGGAGTAAACCCCACATGTCCCGAACACGCGTGGCTCCACTGGGCCCTCAGTGTGAGGCCTCGCCCCTGCCTCAGGGAGCTTAGAGCCATCAGAAGAGTGCCTGGCAGGGGTGGGGTGGGGACCACTTAGTGCTTCTGGCTGCAAGGAGCAGGAAACCCCTACTTGGGGACTGAAATAATAGAACAGTGTGACAGCTCACGCGAGGCCAGTGGCAGGTGGCTCCAGGGCTGGCAAGCGCAACAGGTCTGGGATGTGGCCCAGGACACAAGTTCCTTCGGCGTTTCCTCTTGCTGTCCTCAGTGTTTTGGGTTGTCCTCCAGCCGGCTCCCCTCATGGCCACAGGATGGCTGCCTCTGCTCCCATGCTGATTCCCAGGGCTTATCCCAGACCTTCTGGATCCAAAGCTCTGAGGTGCAGGGCCCCAGTCTCCCTGGGTGCCCCTGAGGTCCTGGCTGATGTTTGGGAACCAGTGTCCCTGGCCTTCCTGCATGGATACAGGAACCCTCAGCCTTGAGTGGGGGCATGTGAGAGGGCACAGAGGGGCAGTGAGGGCAGCACGGCCTGGAGTTAGCAGAGGCTGCAGGCTGGGCTTCCACACAGACCATTTGCCTGTTGCCAAATGTGAGGACAAAGGTTTTGTTTTTGTTGAAGTCATAGGTTTCCTGGATGGAGCCTCGTCTAACCCCAGCAGTGCAGTACAGGGGAATGAATGAGCAGGAAGAGGATGGGCATCTCGTGGGGGCAGGGCCCCAATGGGGACCTGTGTGTCCATGCCCGCGGAGCTGGTGGCAGAGTGGCGGATGCCGTGGTGGAGCACGGCGTGGAGTACTGGCAGATGACATGTGCACATAGCAATGAGGGCAACATGTAAACACAGCATTTAGTGGGGCAAAGCCAAAATGGGATTCATAACACAGAACCATAGAAATTAAAAATATAGAAGCTGGGCGTGGTGGCAGGCACTTGTGGTCCCAGTTACTCAGGAGGCTGAGGCAGGTGGATCTCTTGAGCCCAGGAGGTCGAGGCTACAGTAAGCTACAATAGAGCCACTGCACTGTAGCCTGGGTGACAGTGAAACCCTGTCCTAAAAAAAAGACAGGTCCACGGAGTTTCATACAACTGAGTACTACACAGTGATTAAAAATGGACACAGTGAGGCGTGAAAGAAGCCAGATTAAAAAAAGACTGAAGGTGCTGCTTCGAGTCACTCCATTTATGTGAAATTCCAGACAGAAACCTACAATAACAGGAATCAGCACAGTGAGGTCCTGGGGGTTACTTTGACTAAGCAGGGTGTATGCGGGACCATCTGGAGTGTTGGGAATGTTCTAGATTGTCGTCTGGATGTGGGTTAACACACACATATGCAGACACACATAGACGGCTGTTTATAAACTTCGCTGAGTTGTGCACTGAAGACTCTGCATAATTTTCCGTGTGCATCTTACACCTCCATAGAATTAATATAGATCCACACACACAAAACAATATATATTTTGTAAAAACACAAACAGGAAGACATTGAATGAACAGAATGGCTGAGGGGTTGTAGGGGAATGGGAGTGGGGTACGGACATAAAAGGGAGGAAATAAGAACCTTTAGAGTCCTTGACCAAACCAGTGATGAAGGTTTGTATAAACTAAGGAGTACGATTATCTCGATGGCTTGTGTGCCCACGAGTGGGGGCGGGGGGAGAGAGAAAGAAAGAGCAACAGCAGCAGAATAGCAGAGGCAAGAAGTTTAGGGCTTCGGAGGCTTGGACCAGATGCATGTGGGGAGCGATGGGGTCTCTGTGGGCAGCCTGGCACCATGGCTTCCTAGGCCTATTGCCAAGGGCAGGCCGCCCTGGTCTGCTCAACGTCAGGAACAAAATGCAAGACAGTGACAAAAGAAAGCAGGACAGAGTTCCTGGCGGTGGTTACCCGGGCTGGAGCTTCCCAGCCCTGGCGGGGAGCTGGCAGTAAAGCCAGACTCAACCTGCAACGTGCGCCTCTCTCCACAGCAGGGGACACGGTGTGAGCTGGAGCATGCAGAACATTCAGGAGTGAGATTTTTAGTGAGCAGAAGAGGAGAGAAGGGGTGTGGGCAGAGGGTCATGTGAGGTGAGGTGAAGAGGTTCTGCCCGCTTCTCCCTGGCTGCGGAGGGAGCATCCACTGGGCACTGCTGTGGGGCCAAACCACAGGGGACGAGGCTCAGTGATCCTAGGGATGGAACTGGCAGAGGTTAGGTTTGTTCCGCAGGATAACAGGAGACTGCTGGAAATGGGCTGGGACATGTGTGTGTGTGCAAATGTGTGTACATATGTGTCTATGACATGGATATGTGGAGATGTGTGCGTGCACCTGTGTGAGTGAATGTATGTGTGCACGTGTGGGAGCATGTGTGTGAATGTATGTGTGCAGGTGTGTGTGCATGTATGTGCACGTGTGTGAATGTGTGCGTGCATGAGTGTGCATGATTGTGCACGAGTGAATGTGTGTACGTGTGTGCATGAGCGTGAATGTGTGTGTGAATGTGTGCGCGCGTGCGCGTGATGAGTGTGCGCATGCCTGAATAAATGCCTGTGTGTGTGAATGTGTGTGCATGTGCACGTGTGAGTACTGTAAATGTGTGCACGTGAGCACATGTGTGCACGTGTGAGATTGTGCACACGTGTATGCGTATGAGTGAATGTGTGTATGAATGTGTGTATGTTGTGCATGTGTGAATGCACGTGTGTGCATGTGACTGCGTGTATGTGTGCGTGTGAATGTGTGCACGTGTGGGTGAATGTGTGCATGTGTGTGAGTGAATGTGTGTGCACGTGTGAGTGAATGTATGTGGCATGTGAATGTCATGTCTACTGATGTGTAGGTGTGTGCATGAGTATGTGTACGTGTGTGAATGTATGTATTCATGTGTTTGTGTGTGTGACGTCGATGTACATGTGAGGTGTGTGTGCAGGTGTGTATTGCATGTGTATACACCTGTGCACATGTGTGTATATGTATGTGTGCAGGTGTGTGTCCTTGTGTTCTGAATAGATTAAGAAAGTAAAGAATAAACAGGAGAGGCTCTCAGCAGGGATGACTGGTCCTTTAATGAACCCCCACAAACTCTCCCTTCCTTTGCCTCTCAGGCTTGCTATGCAGCCTCCTTAATTAGTGCCTGTAGAATGCATTCAGATGCTAGAAGGAGAAGCAGCAGCTTTATAAATAAACAGACTTCTAAAGGTTGACTAATCCCTGAGTCCCCGAGGGAGACGAGAGAGCTGTGCTGTGTTGGAGGAAGGCGCAACTTGAGTGAAGGGGGCAGCTTCAGCGGTTCACCAACGTTTGGGTCCTGGCCCTCATTAGCGAGTTGCTTCTCCAAGAGGGGAGGCCCAGGTCACAGAGTTGCCCCAGCTGAGCACTTGAGAGAGGGAGGCAGGGGCCATGTGGCTGCCTCTCACATGCTGACAGCCTTGCTGGCTGGAGCTACCCATGGAGTGACCTGTTTGCGAGGTCCAGCACGGAGCTCTCTAAGCAGGCTCAGCAAAGGCGAGCAACACAGATCCTGTCCACAGCAGAGCTCAGCCGGGCCTGCAAGGCCATCCCACACATGGCAGAGCACCCCGACCTGGGGATGGAGTGGCCTCTCCAGGTGGCATGGAGGCAGAGAAAGCAGTGGCCACCTTATACTCAGGGCCAGGGGCCACCTCTGGCAGTGACTTCCCCTGAACTTACTTCTTAACCAGAAGGGAGGGCCCAAAAGGAGAAAGGGGGCTAGATGCTGAGATGGGAAGAAACCACATCTGATACAGACTCATCTGACAGGGGAACCTGTGGCTGAGTGTTTGCATGGCTTAACTTTAGCACAGAGGGTGAAGTAATGATGGAGCCAGCCACACTCAGCCTCCTGACTTCTGGGGAGTTGTCACCTGCCCTCTGACTCTTTAAGGCTTATCTAAGGATGGCGCTAGTTGCATGGCTTAGCACGGGGATCCCTGTGGCTTGGAGTTTGGCAGGGCCTACCTGGTGATACGCATGGGGATCGTTGGTCTGCATTTGCCCAGGACAGTCGATGTTTCTGCCTATTGTCTGTGTGATTAGTGACCGTTCACATCCAGAAGCATCCTAGTTTGAATGATGAAGTATGTGGTCACCCCACTGATGGGCAACTGGGTGACACTAAAGAAGAAAGAGGACTTGGCCGGGCGCGGTGGCTCACGCCTGTAATCCCAGCACTTTGGGAGGCCGAGGCGGGTGGATCACGAGGTCACGAGATCGAGACTACCCTGGTCAACACGGTGAAACCCCGTCTCTCCTAAAAATACAAAAAATTAGCTGGGCATGGTGGCGCGTGCCTGTAATCCCAGCTACTCAGGAGGCTGAGGCAGGAGAATTGCCTGAACCCAGGAGGCGGAGGTTGCAGTGAGCCGAGATCGCGCCATTGCACTCCAGCCTGGGTAACAAGAGCGAAACTCCGTCTCAAAAAAAAAAGGAAAGAAAAAGAAAAAGGAGAAAGAGGACTTGAACCTCCAGAATCTTTGGCTTTTAGAACCTCTTTTTGGACCTCGCTTCTCTGCAAAGTCCCTCCAAAATGTTCTGCAGCCTTCAGCTGAAGTCACAAATAAGAAATGATTCCTCATTTGCCCCCATAGAGTGGAGTGTGATGGGGGGAGTGAGCAACCCCACTATCTGAGTTAGAGGAGGTTCCCTGAGACCCCAAAGCCAGGGTGGCCCCCACTTTCTCTTAGGACTAACATTTCCTAAGTACCCACCCACAGGTACCCACATCACCATTAGCTCACAGGTGTGCTGAGTCTAAACTGCATGGAGCCCCTCACGTGTGAGGCATTATCTTTTATTATTCGAATTATCAACCACCTTATGTCATAAAGAGGAAATGACTCCCGAGGGGAAGATGATCATGACCTGCTCTGTGAGTGGACACACGGGAGGTAGAGCACAGGTCCCTGGGCCTCACCTCTTCTCCGCAGGACACTGCCTCTACGTGCCTGGTCATAGACGGGGCAGGGCGCCCTGCTGGCAGCCAGGCCCAGGCAGCGGGGCGTGCAGAGGGGCCATGTCGTAGCCTTTCCCCTCTTCACCCCATCTCAATCCACATAGCCAGGTCAAGGTCTGCAGGCTCCAGTGCAAGGCAGGTGCTGCTGAGAGAGCTGTAGCTGGAGTTGCAGGTAGGGGTGCTCCCTGCATTGTCTGCCTGGGAAATTCTGCCAGAGACACAGCCCCCATTTGCCTGAGGAGGCAGGGAAGCTTCCAGAAGAGGTTTTGCTGAGAGTCACAGACCATGGCAAGGCTGTGAGACCCCTTCCCCAACCCAGGACTCAACAGGGCCACATGCTCACAGAAGGTCAGTGTTGGGCCCTGGGAGGTTGTTGATCTGGGCCCAAGGGATCCAGACTCCCTCATTCCTGTGGGAGTTCTGACTCTGTTCTGCCATGCCAGCTCGGGAGAGAGTCTGGATTTGGAGTGGTTTAGTTGGGCTGTCCTTCCCCGGGCCTGAGCCGGCCAGAACTCACGGTCACTCTTCTCCCGTCTCCTTGCTCAGCCTGGCTAGCGGGAAAGGACAGCTCTGCTTCTGGATGGAATCAGTGAAATGGTGCAAGTAAGAAATCAACTTCTTGGAATTTCAGGTTTCCCAGCTATAAAATGAGGGAAAGAGCATACCTTGCAGGGTTTCATGGGGGGGCAAAGGCAACCACGTGCTAGGGGCAGAGAGCAGTGCCTCGCACCGGTAGTTGCTGTTATGGTCAACTGGAGCCAGCATCTCCTCATTTCATCTTGTCACTGTCAGCCTAGTCACCCAGGCGAAGAATGTGCGGCTCATCTTTGCCTTCTCTTTACTATCCACAGATGATTAGTAACTCAATCTTGCCAAGTTTGCTTCCTAAGTCTGTCTTAAATCTGTCTCTTGTGTGTTTTTCCATTTCAGCTACTGCTGCTTTGGGTGAGGCTGCCATCCTTTCCCCGCTGAGCCACTGCCACAGCTGCCCGCTGCCATCTGCCTCGCCCATCTTGTCTCCACTCAGGACCAGGGACGCGTGGGAGTGATGGTGAGACCATGCAGAATCCCTCACGGGGCCTCCGCTCTCTGGAGGGGCTGGACAGTGCTTTTCCAGCCACATCTCCTGCCAGTCTCTGTCTTTTAAGTTCCAGAACACCGAATGGCTGGTATTCTACCCGCTTCCCACCCCTTCACACACACGGGTCCCTCCAACACACACACGCACGTGCACACACACATGTTCACAGAACTATTGCTGCGGCTTGCCTTCCTGTCTTGGCTCATGCCATCTCTTTTGCCTTTAAACTCCTGCTGCCCTCTCATTTTGTCAACCTTACCTACCCTTTGAGAACCAGCATAGGCATTACCTCTTCCTGGAAGCCTTCCCTGGCCTCCTATTTGCACGTAAGCAATGACCCTCCCAATGTCATCTTACAGTTAAGTCTCTTTCCCACTGGTCTGTGAGCTCCCTGGGGCGCGGGCTGGGTCTTACTCATCTCTGTGTCTCCAGCGTGGCATCTGATGGAGAGCGGCCATTCACACACAGGCTGGGCACGCGACAGTTGGGCAGAACCCCCTGTCCTTTCAGGACCCGTTATCTCAAGATTTCCTATCCAGCCACAGTTTCCCAGCCACAGTTTCTCCGATCAAGCCAGAGGTTTCCCACAGTTTCTCTGTGTGTGCTGGGAAACCTCTACACAGAAGGGAATAAAACCTAAGGAACTCGTGACCCTGGAGAAGTGCTATGGGCAGAAAATATAGCATCAGAAATAATTCTGGACAGATTTATGATGGAGCCATAAGTGGCCGGGACACACTTGACCCGTGAGGCTGATGGGGGAAGGGCCAGCTCTGCCTGGTACATCCCAGAGGGCTGCCGTCCAAAGGAGAAAATGCTGCCGTGGAGCACGCACAGCACTGGCCTGAAGCAGCCATTGCAAGGTTCCTACAATAAATACTATAGAAAATCATTTTTCCTTGACACTCACCTGGGTGGAGAAAGAGGAGGTGGTGGGACTAGAACTCAGAGCTTTCTGAGTGCAGTGTTCTCTGCCCTACGTCACGTGGGATGTGGGGCTCCTGGCAGCCTAGATCGTGGTTCTGCCTTCTTGGTCTTTTGAGCCCCTTCAACTGTGTAGGTACTAAGTGTGCCTGACAGGTGGAGGAAGGAGCTGGGGCATTCACAAAACTGTGTGTGCACAGCGGGGTGGCTGCAGCTTCCGTCCTGGGCCAGGAGACTGTCGTCTTGGAGACGGAGCTCTGCTCACTCCCCAGGATCTCTAATGCTGAGGACTCCCACCCCGTCCCTTGCGTGTCTGTCTCTGTTGTCTGCCAATCTCAGCAGGGTGCTTCATCTTGGCTTCTTCCTAGATATTTAGTGCCTTTCATCTTGGCCCCCGAAATTCTTAGACTTTGGCTTAAGATTGGTCTCCCACCCTTTCTCTGCCTACTTAGTACATTTTTTTTTAACTTCCTTCCTACTTGCCCTTAGTTAACTTGTCCGAGGCTCGGATTTCTTTCTTCTGCCTCCTTGAGAACCCTGGGCTGCACAGCTTGGGCTGCTAGCTGGCGCGGGACCACGCGCCTGTCTGTACTGCCCAGACGCCAGGAGCGCCAGTCACCCACAGCGCTCGGCTCTCCTCCCCCTCCCCACAGTCTGCACACGCAGTTTTTATTTGTGTACTTTTCTCAAGGCTCTAAGCTGTTGGCAGGCATTACTCATGACTCAATTTAGTGAACATGTATCTAGATACCCAAGGTTGAGTTAAATATACCAAGTATTTGTAACCACCTCCCTCACTCCTCTAATTGTAAGAGGGAGTGGGGTGCAGAGCCATCTGAGATCTGAAAACCAAGTGTTCAGCAAAATGCTGGCCAGGCTCCCCAACACGTGCAGCCATGAACCTTTACACCGCGATGCGTGGCCTCGGCCTGCGCGCTGCAAACGATGCGTTTAACCTCAAAGATGACTCCATGTTCCAAAGCCTGGGAGGCAGGCTGACTTCTTGGGGAAGGAGGGAGGCGGCACATGTCTGAATAGAGCAGGCCCTGGCAGAAAGCAGAAGGCTTCTTCATTGCTAATAGGAGCGAGCGGCCAATCTGCCCACATTATTCTGGAGACGCGGTTCCTAAAACTGCAGCCAACACTCTGCCCTCCCGCCCCACCTGCATCTATATTGACAAACGGAAACCAGGCAAAGCCTGGGGCTCAGAGCACTCTTTCTGATGTGCCCCTCCCATCCTTAGCAGCACAGACTCCAGGGAACTAGGCCTTAACAAGTGTGGTTGGTTTCTCTTTATATCTGAGAGAACCAAAGAGAAGAGCTGTTACTCAATAGCTGAGATTTCTTGAGGTAGAAATGCACTTTCCGCTCGGATTTTCACCCTTCTCATTCAAGAGGAAGAAAGCAGGCCCTTCTGTCCTTTCTGGGTCTGCAAAGGGCAGGCAGGCTGCTGTCGTCTGAGGGAAGAAAGAACTCAAATGCCACAGATCTGTGCTTTCCAGGACAATCCTTCAGCCCGTGATTTTCTGGTTTTTGTTTTGTTTTTGTTTCTTGGCCCTGGGCTTTCCTCTTAAAGGGGCTGGAAGAAGCCAGTACAAGGGGTCTATGTCCAGTAGGGCTGGTTATGCATACCAGACAGTTCTGGAAGATACTAACGGAGGCTTCTCTCACTCTGCAATGATCACCATGCCTGGCCTTGTGAAGGGGTAGACCAGGCAGTGGGTTTCTTTTCAGAAGATCCAGGAAGTCTGAATCCTGTCAAATAGCACTGCCTTCTCCTGCCTTGCAATTCAGGTGGTGCTTCACCCATACCGGCAGGGGCGAGAGCAGTACCGACACGGTGCCATTACAAGTAATGGTCCCACTGGGTATGTGGACCTCTTAAAGAGCCGTGGCACTTCCTTCAGAAGGAAGGGAGAAGCGTTACCGTTTTCATTCCGTTGATAAGGAAATGAAGGGGAGAAGAGAGGAAAACAGGGAGACCACAGAACCCCAGGTGCCAGGGCCAGACCGAGCACTCAGGTCCTGGTGGATGGCAGACGAGGCCACCCCAGCAGCCGCGGGCCTCTCCCAACAGCGGGGGCAAGGCCCCGCACCGCAGAACGGAGGAGTCATTTGACGTATGTTGCTCCCATTTAATCCTCATAAGGACCTTGTGAGAGTTTTTCACTTTATAAGTGAGAAAGCAGTGTGCCAGAAATGCACTTGCTCAGGAATTGAAGGCGGGTCTGTGTGACTCCACAGCTGTGTGCTCTGTCCCCACAGCAGACAGCTCTGGCTTCTGGAACTTCTACCAGGTTGAAGCCCACTGCACTGGATAAGGTGACCTCTATGAACAGAACTCTCAGGACTCCACCTGAGATTCAATTAGGTTAAAACTGCTGCCTGGGAGCCAGTGGCACCTAACGAGTGGCATCCATGATGTTCCCAGAATTTGGGCTGAGTGGGAAGAAGAAAAGCCCATTTATTATGAAATCTAACTTTGGGTGCCTTAGATAGCCCTTTTGATCTATTTCTTGGGCTCACTAGAGAAAGTCCTTTTGTACAAAGACACTCTCATCTGCTTTGCTGTATAGAAGAAACAAGCAGTCCATCACCAGCTACCCTTCAAAAGGGTGACTTTGTCTTTGGTCGAAATGAATTGGGCCTGTCCCTTTTAAAATGATTTATTCCAGTAAAGGATGGAGAATTTATTATTTTTCAAAACAGATGACTGTGGTGTTGACCTAGAAAGGCCCGCTGAAGCCTGCAGGGCAGGTCTGACCATGCTGGGCTTGGGTTTGTTCCTCTGTCACATCAGAACATGGGCCCCTTTTCACATTAGGTACTGTAACGGATATTTCTTTCTGTTTTATTTACTCAGTTCTGAAGCAAAGGAAGAAATATTTCATGAAATTAGTCATTCACTACAACAAATACATTAGGAACATTAAATATGGAATTCAACTTTCCCTAGCTGGTGAGCAACTCTAAACATGTAATCAAGATCAAAGATATGTTTTCAAGGTTCCAGCAGTGAAGCAGATCATTGATTTTGTTCCCATTTTTGTATATGTGTCGCTGAAGCAAGCACTATTATCATGGATTTCAGAAGGACAGATCCAAGTGTGTCTCTGACGTTGCCCTGTTCTCCTTATAAGACTACTGAGATACCATTTATGCAACCATTAATTTCAAGTATTTTGTGGAAACTCTGCATGGCTTGCCACTTTGTTAGATGTTGTAGGAGATACCAAAGAAACAAAAGAACTTCTACCAGGTTGAAGCCCACTGCACTGGATAAGGCTGCCTCTATAAACAGAGATCTCAGGGCTCCACCTGAGATTCAATTAGGTTGGAACTACTGCCTGGGAGCCAGTGGCACCTAAGGAGTGGCAGTCCCCTTCCTAAATGTTGGAGGATAACACAGTGGACTCCTTGCCAAGGTCTGGCACATAACAAGGGTTCAGTAACAGTCAATCCCTTTTCCACCCACCCATTCTCTTCTCAAAAAAAAGCATCCTCCTGTGGGACAGTAGGGGAGTTTCACTTGATGGTGTGGCTGAACAAAGGTTTAGAGCTTAAAGTCCAAGCCTAGATCTCAGAAACTGCAGGGAAACCTGTTTTCCTCATGCTTCCATTTTATGAACTATAAAATGAGAATAAAACCCGTCTGCTTTGCAGTAATCTAAGATCTTTTTATGATCCAAGAGTAAGAACGGTTATAGGAACACAAAGCTTTCTTTATTACGAATACTTAGCAGGGACTGACTCCCATACATACGTACTTAACAACTTGGCAGGGGCTCTTCTGGCTCCTTCCAAGATTAAGCTCCTCATCTCTGTGAACATAAAACTCAATCTGTTACACGGCTTGCCGAGTCCTTATCACAAGCCCCGAACATCACAGTCACAGTATCCTGTGCCCTCGCTCTCAGCGTGTTCTGCTGAGGATGATATACTATGCATTCGGAAGCTGAGGCGGGCACATCCTGCTGCTTGGGTCCAAAAGAAATATGGGCTGGGATAGATGAAGTGTTGCTGGAAATCTGGGCCATTTGTCAACTCTTAGAACATCTATCCTCTAGAAACTAGCTATAAATACATTTAGAAGTAACTTCCCTTCAAAGGATTGGGTAAAACATGCCAACTGGGTTTTTACAAATGAAAGGTTTACTTTGTCTGGTAAAAGAAAACCATCATTATTTCCAAAGGCTCATTAAAGCCTTTGTAGGGTAACTTGTGGGACGACACTGCCACCTGGTGGTCGGCATGCACTGTGCACATGGAGCTCCCCAGTGGAAATTACACTCTGTGCTCCAAAGAACCACCAGACCCTATTAATAAAGAACTAAGCCGTGATTTTAAGGCCTTCCCACAGAGACACTGATTCTTCTAAAGTGGCTCCATACATGTAAGAAAACGTAATTTAAGCCTGGCATTTACTGAATGACCTGGGCAAAGAATTTTCCTGCTCACTCAATTCTTAGTACCAGGTGTACTGAAGGACATGATTTCTAAGAGCAAAACAAAACAAAAAACCACTTGAAAAGCAGGCCTGGTAGTGACGGAATCTCTCACCATTGGTTTGTCTGTAAAGAATTTTATTTCTCCTTCGCTTATGAAGCTTAGTTTGGCTGTATGTGAAAGTCTAGGTTGAAAGTTCTTTTCTTTAAGGATGTTGCATATTGGCCCCCACTCTCTTCTGGTTTGTAGGGTTTCTGCAGAGAGATCCACTGTTAGTCTGATGGGCTTCCCTTTGTGGGTGACCCGACCTTTTGCTCTGGCTGCCCTTAGCATTTTTCCCTTCATTTCAACCCTGGTGAATCTGATGATTATGTGTCTTGGGGTTGCTCTTCTTGAGGAGTATCTTTGTGGTGTTCTCTGTTTTCCCTGAATTTGAATGTTGACCTGTCTTGGTAGGCTGGGGAAGTTCTCCTGGATAATATCCTCAAGAGTGTTTTCCAACTTGGTTCCATTCTCCCCATCACTTTCAGGTGTACCAAGCAAACGTAGGTTTGGTCTTTTCATATAGTCCCGTATTTCTTGGAGGCTTTGTTCATTCCTTTTGATTCGTTTTTCTCTAATCTTGTCTTCATGCTTTACTTCATTAAGTTGATCTTCAGTCTCTGATACCCTTTCTTCTACTTGATCAATTCAGCTACTGATACTTGTGTATGCTTCACGAAGTGCTTGTGCTGTTTTTCAGCTCCATCAGGTCATTTATGTTCTTCTCTAAATTGGTTATTTTAGTTAGCAATTCCTCTAACCTTTTTTCAAGGTTCTTCGCTTCCTTGCATTTGATTAGAACATGCTCCTTTAGCTCAGAGGAGTCTGTTATTTCCCATCTTCTGAAGTCTACTTCTGTTAATTCATCAAATTCATTCATTCTCCATCCAGCTTTCTTCCCTTGCTGGCGAGGAGTTGTGATCCTTTGGAGAAGAGGCATTCTCGTTTTTGAAATTTTCAATCTTTCTGCACTGGCTTTTCCTCATCTTCATGGATTTATCTAACTTTGGTCTTTGATGCTGGTGACCTTTGGATGGGGGTTTTGTGTGGACGTCCTTTTTGTTGATGTTCATGCTATTCCTTTCTGTTTGTTAGTTTTCCTTCTAACAGGCCCCTCTGCTGCAGGTCTGCTGGAGTTTGCTGGAGGTCCACTCTGTACTAAATATGGAAAGGAAAACTGGTACCAGCCAGTGCAAAGAATACCAAATTGTAAAGACCATCGACACTATGAAGAAACTGCATCAACTAATGGGCAAGATAACCAGCGAGCATCATGATGACAGGATCAAGTTCACACATAACAATATTAACCTTAAATGCAAATGGGCTAAATGCCCCAATCAAAAGTCACAGACTGGCAAATTGGATGAAGAGTCAAGACCCATCAGTGTGCTGTATTCAGGAAACCCATCTTGTGTGTGAAGACACGCATAGGCTCAAAATAAAGGGATGGTCAAATATTTACCAAGCAAATGGAAAGCCAAAAAAAAAAAAAAAAAAAAAAGGCAGGGGTTGCAATCATAGTCTCTGATAAAACAGACTTTAAACCAACAAAAATCAAAAAAGACAAAGAAGGGCATTACATAATGGTAAAGGGATCAATGCAACAAGAAGAGCTAACTATCCTAAATACATATGTATCCAATACAAGAGACTCATAAAGCAAATTCTTAGAGACCTAAAAAGAGATTTAGACTCCCACACAATAATAGTGGGAGGCTTTAATACTCCACTGTCAATATTAGAGAGATCAATGAGACAGAAAATTCACAAGGATACTGAGGACTTGAACTCAGCTCTGGACCAAGTGAACCTTACAGACATGTCCAGAACTCTCCACCCCATATCAATAGAATATACAGTCTTCTCAGCACCACATTGCACTTATTCTAAAATTGACCACATAACTGGAAGTAAATCACTCCTTGGCAAATGCAAAGAACAGAAATCATAACAAACAGTCTCTCAGACAACAGTGCAATCAAATTAGAACTCAGGATTAAGAAACTCACTCAAAACTGCACAACTACATGGAAACTGAACAATCTGCTCCTGAATGACTACTGGGTAAATAATGAATTTAAGGCAGAAATAAATAAGTTCTTTGAAACCAGTGAGAACAAAGACACAATGCACCAGAATCTGTGGGACACAGTTAAAGCAGTGTTTGGAGGGAAATTTATGATACTAAATGCTCACAGGAGAAAGCGGGAAAGATCTAAAATCGACATGCCAACATCACAATTAAAAGAACTAGAGAAGCAAGAGCAAACAAATTCAAAGGCTAGCAGAAGACAAGATCAGAGCAGAACTGAAGTAGACAGAGACATGAAAAACCCTTCAAAAAAAGAATCCAGGACCTGTTTTTTTTTTTTTTTTTTTTTTTTTTTTAAAGATTAACAAAATAGCCACTAGCCAGACTAATAAAGAAGAAAAGAGAGAAGAAAATAGACACAATTTAAAAATGATAAAGGGGATATCACCACTGATCCCACAGATATACAAACTACCATCAGAGAATACTATAAATACTCTATGTAAATAAATTACAAAATCTGGAAGAAATGGATAAATTCCTGCACACATACAGTCTCCCAAGACTAACCTATAAACAAGTCGAATCCCTGAATAGACCAATAACAAGGTCTGAAGTTGAGGCAGCAATTAATAGTCTACCAACCAAAAAAAGCCCAGGACCAGAAGGAGTCACAGCCAAATTCTACCAGAGGTACAAAGAGGAGCTGGTATCATTCTTTCTGAATCATTCCAAACAATAGAAAGAGAGGGACTCCCTAACTTATTTTATGAGGCCAGCATCATCCTGATACAAAAACCTGTCAGAGACACAATAAAAAAATAAAATTTCAAGACAATAACCCTGATGAACATCAATGCGAAAATCATCAATAAAATACTGGCAAACTGAATCCAGCAGCACATCAAAAAGCTTATTCACCACAGTCAAGTTGACTTCATCCCTGGGATGCAAGGCCAGTTTAACATATGTAAATAAATAAATGTAATCCATGACATAAACAGAACCAATGACAAAAACCACATGAATAGCTCAATAGATGCAGAAAAGGCCTTTAATAAAATTCAACACCACTTCAGGCTGAAAAAGGAAAACTCAAAAACCAAACTCAATAAACTATGTATTGATGGAATGTATCTCAAAATAAGAAGAGCTATTTATGACAAACCCACAGCCAATATCATACTGAATGGGTAAAAAAGCTAGAAGCATTCCCTTTGAAAACTGGCATAAGACAAGGATGCCCTCTTTCACTACTCCTATTCAACATAATATTAGAAGTTCTGGCCAGGGCAATCAGGTAAGAGAAAGAAATAAAGGATATTTGAATAGGGAGAGAGGAAGTCAAATTATCTCTGATTGCAGATGACATGATTATATATTTAGAAAACCCCATTGTCTCAGCCCAAAATTTCCTTAAGCTGATAAACAACTTCAACAAAGTCTCAGGATACAAAGTCAATGTGCGAAAATCACAAGCATTCCTATACACCAATAATAGACAAACAGAGAGTCAAATCATGAGTGAACTCCCATTCACAACTGCTACAAAGAGAATAAAATACCTAGGACTACAACTTACAGGGGATGTGAAGGACCTCTTTAAGGATAGCTACAAATCACTGCTCAAGGAAGTAGAGAGAGCACAAACAAATGGAAAAACATTCCATGCTCATGGATAGGAAGAATCATATCATGAAAATGCCATACTGCCCAAAGTAATTTACACTGACTTTCTTCATGGAATTAGAAAAAAACTATTTTAAATTTCATATGGAACCAAAAAAGATCCTGTAGAGCCAAGACAATACTAAGCAAAAAGAACAAGGCTGGAGACATCATGCTACCTGACTTCAAACTATATTACAAGGCTACAGTAACCGAAACAGCATGGTACTGGTATCAAAATTGATATATAGACCAATGGAATGGAACAGAGGCCTCAGAAATAATGCCACACATCTACAACCATGTGATCTTTGACAAACCTGACAGAGACAAGCAATGGGGAAAGGATTCCCCATTTAATAAATGATGGCGAGAAAACTGGCTATCCATGTGCAGAAAGCTGAAACTAGAACACTTTCTTATATCTTACACAAAAATTAACTCAAGATGGACTAAAGACTTAAACATAAGACCTGAAACCATAAAATCCCTAGAAAAAAACGTAGGTAATACCATTCAGGACATAAGCACAGCAAAGACTTCATGACTAAAACACCAAAAGCAACGGCAACAAAAGCCAAAATTGACAAATGGGATCTAAACTAAAGAGCTTCTGCACAGCAAAAGAAACTATCATCAGAGTAGGAGAAATATTTTGCAATATCCATCTGACAAAGGGCTAATATACAGAATCTATAAGGAACTTAAACAAATTTACAAGAAGAAAACAACCCCATCAAAAAGTGGATAAAGGATATCAACAGACACTTCTTAAAAGAAGACATTTATGTGGCCAACAAACATATGAAAAAAAGCTCATCATCACTGTTCATTAGAGAAATGTAAATCAAAACCACATTGACATACTATCTCACCCCAGTTAGAATGGTGATCATTAAAGAGTCAGGAAACAACAGATGCTGAAGAGGATGTGGAGAAATAGGAACACTTTTACACTGTTGGTGGGAGTGTAAATTAGTTCAACTGTTGTGGAAGACAGTGTGGTCATTCCTCAAGGATCTAGAACCAGAAATACCATTTGACCCAGAAATTCCATTACTGGGTATATACCCAAAGGATTATAAATCATTCTACTAAAAAGACGCATGCACATGTATGTTTACTGCAGCACTATTCACAATGGCAAAGACTTGGAACCAACCTAAATGCCCATCAATGATAGAGCAGATAAAGAATATGTAGCACATATATACCACAGAATACTATACAGCCATAAGAAGGGATGAGTTCATGTCTTTTGCAGGGACATGGATGAAGCTGGAAACCATCATTCTCAGCAAACTAACACAGGAACATAAAACGAAACACCACATGTTCTCATTCACAAGTGGGAGTTGATCAATGAAAACACATGGACACAGGGAGGGGAACATCACACACCAGGTCCTGTTAGGGGTAGGAGGCTAGGGGAAGGATAGCATTAGGAGAAATACCTAACGTAGATGGTGCGTTGATGGGTGCAGCAAACCACCATGGCACGTGTGTACCTATGTAATAAACCTGCACATTGTGCACATGTATCCCAGAACTTAATAAAAAAAATCCACCTGACTATAAAAAAAAGTCTGAAACATTTTACTTCATATTATACATACTTTTTTAAAAAATAAAAGGCAGAAACATTGACGGAAACAACACTTGATGTGAAAGAACCTTGTGCCGGAGTTCTAGAAGGATCTGAACATCAGTTTTAAAAGGACTTGCTCTCACATAGTCTTTTTCATGGCTGCTTGAGTCATGCTGAAGAGATAGGCTTCATAGATTATATTTAAGAAGTTGTCGTCGTTCTGGAAAACAAATGAAAGACCCAAGAGAATGCAACTTGGTTGACAGACACAAAAGGCTTCCTCTGTCTTAGAGCTGAACTGGCATTTGGACACACAGGCTCATCTCTCCCTGTCTGATCTAACAGCTGGTGGTTTTTAATTGCACGTGTGAATGTTATGTGGGACTGAGGCAAGGCCAGTCAGAGCTGCTGGTTTTCCACGGTCAGTATGCACAGTAGCAAGAGCTCATTACATACAGCACGGGTGGGCAGCCGAGCCACATGGCAGCATGGAGCAAGGTTTACTCAAGAACCGCCTGGATCTGCTGCATGAAAAGACAAGGGGCCTCAGCAGACAGAGGAGTTAGGAGGACATGATCCAAGTCAGTGGTCTCAAAGTTTGGTTCAGAGATTGCTGTGGTGTGTTTTTTTGTTTCTTGTTTTTTTGTTTTGTTTTGTTTTGTTTTTGAGACCGGGTCTCACTCCATCACTGAAGCTAAAGTGCAGGATCACCATCACAGCTCACTGCAGCCTCAACTTCCTGGAGTCAAGCAATCCTCCCACCTCTGCCTCCCAAGTAGCTAGGGCTACAAGGTGTATGCCATCATACCTGGCTTTTCTTTGTCAGTTTTTTTGTTGAGAAAGGGTCTCACTATGTTGCTCAGGGTGGTCTCGAACTCCTGGTCTCCCCAAGTGTTGGGATTACAGGCATGAGCCACTGTGGTTTTTAAAGGCCCTCCACGTTACCTACAATGTGTTTACTTTGTTTTGGGCATGACTTAGGATTTTACTTCCAATATGCTTCATCAGTACTTCATCAAAGTCCATGTAAATCTTTCCAAAAGTTATGGAAAATTTCTGGCCTTGGCATGTGGGCGGGAATACGACTGGTAGTCTCTGGGCTCTTTTGCCTGGCAAAGACTGGGAATCATGGTCTAATCAGTGGTTTTCTTCATTTTTTAGTTCTAGAGACTTCTCCCTCCCACTCAAATTCTTTACAGTGTTAGTAATTCACCCACACTTCACATTCCCCCTTCATTCCCTCTTGGCACCCCACATAGAGTTAGCATTATTTTCATGCAATGAAGAGAGTGATGTTATCCCTTTTTATCCTACAAAGTAGTCACAAAGTTCCTATGCATGAGACTGCATCCTAACAAGAGGCGGAGGCCAAAAACAGCCCGTTTGAGTGACTGGGAAGATGAGGTCTAGCACACAGGAAGAAGCAACATGCATTCCGACAGCCGAGGGAGGGGGAATGTCATTTCTAACCAGCCGTGTTCAGCAACTACTCTGGACTAACGGAGTCTCAGGACAATGTGATCCGAATGGAATGAGCCAGAAAAACATACGGCTCTTTTAAATTCAAACTTAAGAAATTTGCTCAATGTAAAGAAGTTCATAGATGTCCTTTCTAATTCCTCATGAGCTTACCGTGAATAGCTTTAAAAGGTGGCAAATATTTGTATCCTGATATTTATTTATTAATTAGTAAGGCTCAGTTATTTGCTGCTGACCTTTATATCTGATCGTTATTACACTTCTGCTGTTTTCTAGTCCATTCCTTTCATTCTCTCTCAAACGGTTTCCTTCTCTGTAGTCTCACTACGATGCTCAGGCTGATCTTGAATTCCTGGCCTCAAGCAATGCTCCCACCTTGGCTTCCCAAAGTGCTGGGAGTGCAGGTGTGAGGGGCCCCTGCACCTGGCCAACACGTAGGCTTCTAAAAACATTTTAGTAATAGAGACCACTGTCTTTTTGAGTAGGACAAGACAACCGCAGAAGGGCTAGCCTGCTCTCTAAAGGCCACCTGATGCTTAAGCAAAGTGCCACAGAAGTTTTCTCAAAGACTATCTACCAAAAAGACACCTAAATATATCAACTGGGGTGTCTCAAGTCTGTCTGGCTACATATATTCCACTTTTCAAGGCCTACCATTTATTTTTTGGGCGTGCTTTGCTAAGGCACCTGTGCTGAAAGTCCTTCTGAGGCTGGTCCCTGGTAACATTCATGTGGAGAGCATGGCCCACGGGAGAGCATATGGGAAGTGGCACCCGGGGGCCAGGCTGGGGGCCTGCACGGTAGCAAGAACTCATTACATGCAGCACAGATGGGCAGCCGAGCCACATGGCAGCATGGAGCATCCCCGCTGTGTTATGAACGAGCTGTGTGCCTCAGCAGTTGCTTAACCTCACTTTCCTTTTCTGTAGAATGGGAAAAATGACAGGGTTGTTGTGTAAGGAGTGAATGAGTTAGTATGTGTGTGGCACTTAAAACAGGGCCTGGCACCAGCTCTATGGAGTGTTAGCTCTTACTGTGCTCATTATTATTTCACAATTTCACAGGCACGTGAGACGAGCGGCTCACAAGGAGTCCTGTCGCTCCATCCCATCCTACTGAGCGGGCTTCAAAATGACTTACAAAACGCACCTGCAGCAGCCACGGCCGTTACTTGCTTCCCTCCCTGTTTTCCGCTCGCTCAGTGACCTGCTCCCCACTGGGCAGACGGTCCCTTGTCCAGGACTGCTCCCACCTCTACTTCCCAATGGTGAGTTTTCTGTCCGGGCCCCTGGCAGCACCCAGGGTCCTCTCAGGGACTGCTTAATCACCAGCGTATGCTTCCTTCTCTTCTGACAGGTGACAGTTTGGAGACCTTAGACGGTCCTTCAAATGACCAAATCCTTGAAGAGCTGAGACACCCAAAGCCACACTTGGTATTCTAAATAACACCGAGCTAAATGAGCACAGAAGCCACTGGGGTCAGATGAGTTGTTACACACACCTGTTATTCTCAGGAAGCTAAGCAGGCCACGGCCAAGTCTTTATATCCAAGTCACAGCCAGGAGGCCAACAGGTGTGGTCGGGTGCAAAGAGAGACGATGTGCCCGCTTACCTGAATGAGGTACAGCAGTGCTTCCTGGAGCTGGAGCTTGGTGAGTGGGCTGCTGGTGATCACGGAGGGCTCTGAGCTCTGCATGGGCAGGAGGAGGCTGGTGGCGGCAGCAGGCAGCTCCTGGCCTCCCACAGGCAAGAGGCCGCTCTCCCTTTCTTTTGGTGGGACGGAGGTGGATTGTGTGAACACCATGGGGGACATGAGCAGAGAAGGAGCTGCTGTAGCAGGGATGCGCTGAGGTGAGATGACCTGCTCACAGCAAATACACACAGGGGTGGGGTCAGGAGCAGCTCATGGCATGACAGCTTGCAGCAGTGGATGCGGGTGATCTAACATTCCCTGTGCACAGCTTCCCTAGCTGAGACTAGTCTACGCGTAACTGATTCTTGTTCCACTCTCTGTGCACCTTCCTCTGGCATCACTGAGCAGCTCTGGTATGGTCTGCTGTGGTGACTGCTGTTCCCACTGCATATGAAGCTTGGCCTCTGAGTGACAGTGTATTTTTCAGGCTGACTGCCAGTATTTGGCAATGTGCATTTAGGTCTACTGACCTTTTCCTCAGACCTGGCTGTCATGACTCTGACTTAAAGGTCTCACAATCTGTGTGAGCTGCCACCCTTACTTGATGGGGGCCTACCTATTTCCCCTCCGGACCCTGGAGTACAGGAGATGCTGTGACAGCAACTCCCTGCCCCTCCTGCAGCCTCACGCACTTCTCTTTGGGAGGGAGAGTGATGTGTGGCTGCACCCTTTCTGGGTCCTTCCTGGACAGGATCTGCCTGCCTGCAGAGAGCCCGCCTCTTCAGCTTCTGCAGCTGATGTGCTGCCTGTTGCTCAGCCCTGCCATGGCCTTGTCTGTCTGGTGAGTCTAACTCCCTTGGCAAACAGACCTGAAACCAAGTTTTCTAACAGCCCTTTCAGTTATGCAAGTGACATTTTGATCCTAAGCTGACTGACTCCTACAGCTATCATTTGCTTCTAACTCAGGGGGAAAAAAAGAATATTATTTATTAGCCTCCTAACTCCCCAGAAGAACTCCTGAGAGGGAGGCACAGAGGCCAGCAAGCTAGAAGCTGCTGTAATTCTATAATCACTCCCTTAGCATCTCTTGGAGCAGAAGCTGGCCTAGAGGAAGGCAGGCTGTTTCTTTTAACTTGTCCCTACGTGACATTTCGAGGAGCGGTGCTGAGCAGCGGTGCTCCCCGGAGGAGGAGTCAAGCATTCTGAGCACAGCGTGGGCTCCTGAAATGCACGCCTCCCTCATTTGGCTCTTGATATTTGTGAGTACTGAAAAGTCAAAGGAGTTGTACATCAGAAATGGAAGTCAGACTATATTCATCCCCTGCTTCTAATTCTAAATCATCAAAGAGAAAAAAAGCAGACGTTTTTAAAAGAGGGACAATAACACTGAAATGAGGGGGAGCAGGAGTTATGAATATTGTTTCTATAACAGCCAGTACTCAGATTAGGGATGTTAATAAATAATAAAGGAGAACACTTTGACTCAGGGGCTCACAAAGACTTTTGGTACATCCCTAAGATCTTTGTTTTAAAAAAAATTGAATGTTTTCTTTTGAGACAGGGTCTCACTCTATTGTCCAGGCTGGAGTGCAGTGGTGTGAACATGGCTCACTACAGTCTCAACCTCCTGGGCTGAAGTGATCTTCCCCCTCCTGCCTCCCAAGTAGCTGGGACCATGGTGGCATGCCACCAAACCCAGCTAATTAAAACCAAAAATATTTTTGTAGAGACAAGGTCTCATATGTTGCCCAGGCTGGTCTGAAACTCCTGGGTTCAAGCAATCCTCCCATCTTAACCTCCCAAAGTGCTGGGATTACAGGCATGAGCCACTGTGCCTGGCCAAAAGTGACAGATTTTTGAGAAACTGTTGTAAGTTACATAATAGACCGGGCACAGTGGCTCACAACTGTAATCCCAGCACTTTGGGAGGCCAAGGTGGATGGATCACCTGAGGTCAGAGGTTCAAGACCAGCCTGGCTAACATGGTGAAACCCCGTCTTTACTAAAAAAAATACAAAAAAATTAGCTGGACATGGTGGCAGGTGCCTGTAATCCCTACTACTTGGAAGAGTGAGGCAGGAGAATCGCTTGAACCTGGGAGGCGGAGATTGCAGTGAGCTGAGACCACGCCATTGCATTCCAGCCTGGGCAACAAGAGTGAAACTGTGTCTCAAAAAAAAAAAAAAAAAAAAAAAAAAAAAGGTACATAACAAAACATGACGAAAGGCCAGTGATTATGTATGTGATATGCAGGGAGAACCTTCCAATTTTTAAACCGAATGTACTTTCAATACATGTGTTCCAATCCAAAGGGAAAACAAATCAGTGTCTGATCTCCAGATGTTACCCACAGGCAGACGATCAAGCTTGTGGTTTCCTCACTGCCCCAAGTCAGTGATAGACATGGAGAAGCATCTTCCCTAAAGGACAGAATACTTCTAAAAATGGTCCTATTTTCCCTCTCTGGCAGTTTGTGTGGGGGGTGGAGGTGGGTGGCATGCACATCTCTCCTGATCTTCATTAGGCTATACTGATGATACTGAGAAAGATAAAAATAGGCTGCGCCTTTAAGGAGGAAATATGCTGCTTTCTGTTTATTTCAAGAACCTAGAGCATGGGCTGTGGGTAGCGGTAGGGAGTCTGTTTTCTTCATCATTATGTACCCACATGTAGACAATGCCTGACATGTAGTAAGTGTTCAAAAATATTTACGAAATAAGTGAATAAGCAATAATTTACTGCAGACTGAAACACCAGAGGAGGTCAGATGCTCAGTATTCTAGACTGATTTCAAAGCAGACCATACTATGTTCCTATAGTCAGAGATAAGGCTTTTTTCCCATGTCTGTGTTGGTCTTCAGACCTCCTAACATTATGACGATTTAACTCTACAAGTAAACGCTCTCAAAAGGGCAGGGGGAGGTTCTCAGATTGTTAACCAAAGTGAAGATTCTCCTTTCAGGTAGAAAGTTCAGGCAATCAAGATGCACAGAGGTGGCTTCTGGCACCCTGCTCCAAACAGAAATGTACGTGATACATGGTCCTCACAGCACAGAAGTGAACTCTAAATTTCACTGCACTATAGTAATACCTTTTCGTCTCTGTTTTTTTCTTAAGGGACAGAGTCTTATTCTGTCACCCAGGCTGGGGTACAGTGGCATGGTCATGGCTCACTGTAACCTCTGCCTCTTGAGCTCAAGGGATCCTCCCACCTCAGCCTCCCAGGGAGCTGAGACTATAAGCGTGAGACACCAAGCCTGGCTAACTTTTTTTGTTTTTTGTTTTTGTAGAGACAGAGTCTTGCTATGCTGCCAGCCCGTTTTATTTTGCACCTGGTACATATTTACCTGAAAAAGAGGAGTTTGCTGTTCTGTGTTAGATGTCTTGCTGATCCAGCATTCCAAGGGCTTCCCTGTTCTAGAGCTCTGAGTGAGCACAGGAAACCTAGCGGCCAAGGCTGGCCGGTTAGAGGCATGCAGCTGCTGCTCCTGCTGCACCATCTGAAGCTTCTTCAGTAACTCTTGAGGGGAGATCACTCCAGAACTGCCACTCTGATTACCAGAGAGGGGGAGTGTTTGTCTTGGGAGTGTGGACTGTTCTCTTCCATGAGCCTGATGTCCTACTGTCTGAGGTGGAAGACAGCCATTGAAATAGGCCTGTGGTAGCTGAGCCAGACCCTTTCCTGGAGCCACAGGGGTGACAGAAGTGGGAGCTCTGCTGCGGTTCGGGGCGGCTGAGCTGGCAGGTGTTGGGGTACTAGGGTCACACTTGTTTGTGGCCCCCAGTGGGGTACTGTGAAGTTTCTCTAACAGGTTGTGAGTTCTGGAAGCATTTTGCACACTACAAGAAGTCCCAACACTGTGAGGAGACCTTGGCCGGACAGGTCCCGTAAAAACTTCTCCTGCAGAACGGGAACTGCCATTTTCACAGCACCGGTTTTCAGGCAGCTCTGACAATGGGTGGAGGTCTGTGTTCCTGACCATGAGTTTCTGAATGGCTGGACAGAGCTGCTTCTCAATGGGGGGCGAGTGCCTTTTGGGTTCCTCATAGGACAGGGAGCGTACGGCCCCCTGTCTAATTGGAAGCTTCTCTTGCGGCTGCTGTTGCTGCTGCTGGTGGTGGTAGTGGAGGGTCTGTGGAGGCTCTGCAGTCTCCTGACATGTAGCTTTGTCCTGCTTCCCAAACAGAGCTGTCAAGGACAGGTGCTGGGGTTCAGGGTCTAAGGTCTGGAAAAAAGAAAGATATCTGACATGAGTCTGCAAACAATTTGGTTATATGAGGGAGTGCTGTGAAACCTAACTTACCTAACTGATGACTTACTCTATTCACAAAGGATCGATTAGAGAGAACGAAATCAGATAATCAACTTTAAAAATGAAAATCCCTTTTTAATGTCAAAATTTTTCATAGCCTGTTCCCCTTGTACCCCCAAGACAGTTGTTATACTTTAGTGTCTGTTGACTGAAAAAACAGGTACAGGATCTTCGAGGGCCTGGGGTTTCACAGATTGGAAACCACCTTGGTAGGAAATTACATGCACTAGAAACATAAACAGTCTCTTCAATAGGAAGCCCATCTAAGCCTGCAGGGTAATATGAGAAGGAATATGAGAATTTCTGAATTTCTAGTAGCTTTTCATAGAATTATGGAAATCTAGGGCTGGAAAGAAACGGAAGACTTTTAATCTAACTTGATCCTTTCAAATATATAATGGTAGGGTTTGAAAAGTCCTTGGATACATAAAATCTACCTTGGCCCAGCCACTTACAAAGCTACTTCCTTTTTCTGTTGTTTTCTGCATAGTTGCACTAAGAAAACACAAGGCCAGGCACAGTGGCTCATGCCTGTAATTCCTGCACTTTGGGAGGCCAAGGCAGGCAGACTGCTTGAGCTAAGGAGTTCAAGACCAGCCTGGACAACATGGCAAAACCCCATCTCTATAAGAAATACAAAAATTGCCAACATGACAGCACAAGCCTATAGTCCCAGCTACTTGGAAGGCTGAGGTGGGAGGATCACTTGAGTCCAGGATGCAGAGGCTGCAGTGAGCCAAGACGGTACCACTGCACTCCAGCCCGGGCAACAGGAATAAAACCCTATCTCAAAAAGAAAACATGAGCTTCATTTTAAAGTTATTTTATATTCAGGTCTCTCTATTAAAATATAATAAAAACCTTCCATGGACAACAAGCAATAAAAAGAAAGCTAAAAAATTAGAAAATATTTATTTTCTTTAAAAATTCAGTATAAGATTTTCATTACTAGTCTTTGTGTCTTTTGGCTCCATGTTCATTTTCAAAATTGATTTAAACTAATTCCTTTAAGAAAATCTTTCTAACTAGTCATAGCCATGACAAAATGGTACAGCAATATTATATTTATAATCATTAATGGCACCTACAGATTGACAATTTTTGTCATTGCTGTACTATTCTGAAATATGTATACATACACTAACACAAAAGCTGCTGTAATGTTTCTAATTCAGATTGCAAATACGGTAACAGGTCACCCTGTCTGAAGAGGAATTTTGTATCACTCCTCTGGACTCTGAGGTCTCTGCAGCAGCTACCCCAGTCTATAGTGCGGGCACTGCAGCTGGCACAGAGGAGGTGCTCAGAAGTGTTAAACTCAGTTTTGCTGCCTTGGTTTTTATTCTCTCAGGTGGCCTTGGGAAACTACCTGTCCCAGAAGAATACGGACCCAATCGGTAATATTTCTGTGATCTCTGACAATGTTATTAGTTTTCTAGGGTGTTTTTTGATTTTTGCTTTTTGAGGCAAGGTCTTGCTTTCTTGACCAGGATGGAGTACAGTGGCGCATCACAACTCACTGTAGCCTCAAATTCCTCAGCTCAAGTGATCCTCCCATCTCAGCCTCCAGAGTAGCTAGGACTACAGGTACATGCCGTCATGCCTGGCTAATTTTCTTGTAGAGATGGGATCTTACTATGTTGCCCAGGCTGCTCTCAAACTTCTGGCCTCAAGTGATCCTCTTGCCTCAGCCTCCCAAAGTGCTGGGATTGCAGGCTTAAGCACTGTGCCGGCTTGTTGTTTTTTTAAAAAAATATATGATCTCTTAAGGAGTTCAAGTTCACAAGAGAGTAGCACAGAATGTGGTATATTACAAAAGTAAAAATTTTCACCCTCTTCTAGAAAGAGTAAATGATTAGTAATGAAAAAAATCTATATTTTGAAATTTCTCTTTCTTGGGTTTAGCTGAAAGCATTCTTCAACAACACCAGGCCCTCCCCTGACTATATTCTGGGTCAAAGTTCTTTAAGAATTCTAGAGACACACTGAATACGACAAGCAGAGGACTCTTACCTGGCTGGGCTGAGGTATATGCGGTTGCTGGTTTTCACTGGGTTTCACTGGAATTGGTTTGATGAGATTGGGGTTGTCATAGATGGCAGATGAACTGGTTATCTTTTTTGGCTCAGAACAGGTTTTACACTGAAATAGAAAAAAAAAAAAAGCCACCTCATTTTTGGCTTCAAAAAGCTTTAGTCTTTTTAAAAGACTACCTTTTTGCTTCTTATCTAATTGGTAGATGCCTGTGTTTTTGATAGATTTTCATGCACAAAGGAAGATCCTTTAAATTTTTCTAAAAGCTATGTTTGAGTATAAATCAAGTTCTAATTTAATTTTTCTTAGTTGGACAATTCAGTGCTCTAAATACTACTAACACCACCAGCCTGCAGGACAAAGGGGTTCTTAGATACCTGTATAATTGAAAGGCTATATATATATATCCATGCTTAATATATTGACTATACATTTAAATTTATGTAGTCTAATGCTTTTCAATGATAAACAATTATAGACACTATTCCTTAAATAACATGACAATTTAAGCAGTTGACTTAAAACTGGAGAGTAGCTGAGTACATTCATCAAAGTAACTCAACCTTTTTTGGTCTATAGAAATGAAAAAGATGACTCAAATCACTGATTTAAAAATTACTAACATCATCTTTATTTAATACATGTCTTCTTGCATAAACAGAATAATTCAAATCTGCGTGTTCTGAGCCACTTACTACAAATTAGAATTTTGCAGAGAAAGAGACAAGTGACAAATCTCATCGTTTCAAACACTTACTCATTATCATCCATTAATCTAACCAACCATGCAATTGCTAACACAGTCAGATTTATAACAAAAAGAGCACGGCAATGATATTGGTGTCTAGTTTGCCAAAACACTAAATAAAACAATATAAAATGCTGCCTTCTGTACTGTGGGACTCTCTGAGGCATCATTAGTTTTCACTGTACACTCAAGGCCTCAGGCCCCAAAACATTCCACACTGTACCTGACGTGAAATGAAATGTAAACACAGTCTTGTCACTTGGGAACCCAACATTCCCAATGTGTTTTACAGTTATCAGGGTGTATCTTCTAATGCAGCGATCTGGGGGCGTGGCATCTATGACCACTGTGTGCACTGTATGTAAGGTTAACCATAACAAAGATTAATTCTTTTCTTCCAGGCATTCTATCAATATTTTATATATTTGGCACAAGTACTATGTGGGATGTGAAATCACTTTATAAGTCATAAAGTGTTATTTCCAATTCTTCTTAGGTGAATGATGGTATGGCTGCATGAACCAACTGGCCTGGCTTTCCTAAGACATGGATAACCAAGATAAGATAAGAATACAGGCTAAGGCATAATCCCTTACACAATTGTCTATTTCTATGTTCAGAAACACTGAATTTCCGGCAAAGAAAAGCAGATTTTTCCCAGCTTCCCTATGCCCATTTTTTTATGGGGTAAGAGGCTGCTTTATCTCTTGATATTCATAACCCTAATAGCTTTTCCTAGTCAAAATGTATCTCCAGAAGCTGTTTTCTGTGTCACTATGACTGTCTGCCTACAAAGCCTTGCTTTTATGTAACAATTGCTCCCTCTTATCAGAGTGCTCAGAATTAATCATCCACCTCAGTAGTTTGTAGCTCATTTTCCAGTTGTTTAATTTTCTATGCTTTTCCCGAACCAAATATCTTTAAAACCCTGGGGGAAAAAACAGTTTTTGAAAAAGTATATAATGGATTCTTCACAGAGAACCTGAGGCATTTCTTAAAAACCTCAAAAACTTCCTCTGTTGGATGCTGAGGCTAAAATACAATAAAACCTCAAAACGTACGTCACATAATTCAATTTTAATCACACACAAACACATATATACATAAACATATGTATTTATACCAAGAGAGATGTCTGAAACAAAATACAGTAAAAGGATAAAAAGTTTCTATCTTTAGGTTATAAAATTATTGGTGATTTTATTTTTTATATTCTTTTTAATTTTATCATGCAACAAAAAAATTTGCTATAATTTCATAAATAACTCACAGCTATATCCAGAAAAGAGCCACTAATTCTTGTCTTAAAGCCACAAAACACAAATAGTCCACTTCTGAATACTCCAAGCCTAACTATGCATCCTGTAGAACATTTCTGGTCCTGGCTCTTGTTCTTACTGAAATTTGGTTATTTTATTGTTCACTTGCATCTCAACTAGAATTGAATAGGGAGGAGATAAAAAGAGATGAAATGCCAATTAACATCTTTGCTACTTTACAGCAGATTCACAGAATGTTACTTCTCGAAAGAGAATACATGAAATTTTGGCCAAAATAAGGTTTTCAAATTATGTTATCAACTTCCTGTAAACTAGATAGACTTCACTTTACCAATATCGTATATACTGATAACTCAACATTTGTCCTACTTTTACTTCTTTGGATGTTTGCAAATTTAAAAATTCTGGAGAGCCTTAGACATAAGACCTGAAACTGTAAACCTACTGGAAGAAAACATAGGAGAAAAGCTCTCTGACAATGGTCTGGGCAAAGATTTTTTTCTTTATGTGACCCTAAAGATAGGCGACAAAAGCAAAATAGACAACAGGCTGTTCCACGGCAAAGGAAACCACAGAGTGAAGAGATGACCTATGGAGTGGAGGAAAATACCTGCACGCCTTACATATGATAAGAAGTTAATGTCCAAAATATATAAAGAACTCAAACAACAGGAAGAAAACAAATGTTCCAGTCAAAAAACACACAAAGGGCCTGAATTGATATTTTTCAAAAGAAGACATACACATGGCCAACAGGTATATAAAAAATGCTGGACATCACTAATCATCAGGGAAATGCAAATTAAAACCACAGTGAGATATCCCCTTAAACCTGGTAGAATGTCTACCATAAAAAAGGCAAAACATAAGTGTTGGCAAGGATGTAAAGAAAAGGGAATCCTTGTGTACTGTTGGTGGGAATATTAATCAGTACAGCTATTATGGAAAACAGTATGTTGGCTCCTCAAAAAATTAGAAATAGAACTACCATGTGATTGAAGAATCCCATTTCTGGGTACATGTCCGAGGAAAATGAAATCGGTATATTGAAGAGATAGCTGCATTCCTGTGTTCATTGCAACGTGACAAGAGCCAAGATACGGAATAAACCTAAATGTTCATCAATGAATGGATAAAGAAAACGTGGTACATATACACAATGGAGTACTATTCAGCCTTAAGAAGGAATGAAATTTTGTCATTTGCAACAACATGAATGAACCTGGAGGACATTATATTAAGTGAAATAAGCCAGGCACAGAAAGACAAATACTGCATGATTTCACTCATACATAAAACCCAGAGAAGTTGAATCCTTCGAGGCTGAGTATGCTGGTAGTTGCCAGAGCCTGGGAGTAGGAGAATTATGGAGGTGTTGGTCAAAGGATACAAAATTTCAGTTAGACAGGAGGAATAACTTCAGGAGATTTATTGTGTATCATGACCACTGTAATTAATAACAATATATTGTATACTGAAAGTTGCTAAAAGGGTAGGTTTTAACTGTTTTTGCCACACAAAAATGATAAATATGCGACGTAATACATATGTTAACTAGTTCGACTTAGGCATCCTATAACGTACATGTATATGAACACATCGTGTTGTATACTATAACTATATTCAATTTTAATTTTTCTTTAAAAAAACTGCAAAAAATAGGTCTAGCATTGAAACTCATATCAGAAGTCTTTTAGTTTAATACTTATCCAACACAAGCCAAATTGTTTATCACATCACCAATATGTAACCTTTCAATCTCTTCTTGAACACTTTCAGCAATGGAGACTCGCTTCCCAGCAAGCACTCAGAAGAAAACTTCTGTTTTCTTTCTCTCTCATCACCTTTCCATTTCACCCCCCTTCTTCTACTCAGAACCACCCTACTCAGGATCTCCACTTTTTCTGAAATATGTGTGTGTGAGTGCAGACAGCACGAATGTAAGAAAGCGATGGAAGGCTCCTTCCAAACATAAGGCTCTGGAAGCCAGCAGGGACTTAGGCAGGTCAGAAATAAGGTGATGGAAAAAGAACATTTGAAGCAGGCCATGAAAGACTGATCATATTTTGATGGGTGAAGAAGAGAAGAAAACAGTGTGAGAAAAGGCACTCTCAGGAAGCAAAATTGGTATTCTGTTTGGCAGGAGTTTCAAACATTTGTAGAGGGTAGTAGGGCTAGAAGAATAATCTCAGGCCATCTTAGGGAAAGCTTGAAGACTCCAAGGGTTCCTGTACTGGGCAATGAAAAACCAAGAAAAATGTCGACTAGGAAAGTAGCTTGATCATGCAGGTGTCCTGGAACACTGGATCACATCAGCTGGCTGTTAAGGGAAGAAGAAATCATTTCTTCTATTATTTATTTCACAGTTGGAGTAATTGACATTACACATATAACAGCATATATTTGATTTTTAAATATATTGAAAAACACAGTCTATACACAAATTAGGTATCTGTATTTCATGTCAACACTATAACAAATTTATGAAGGCATAAAGATGAACAGAACATTGTTTTAACTTCAACGTTTACAGTGTTTACAGTGTATTGAGATAAGTTGACTTAACGTAATAAACGAGGAAGAACAAAATAAGTTTTAAACAGTAATAGACTGAGTTCACTGGGAAGAATAATTAATTTGACTGAAGGGATCTGGGAAAACTCCACGTAAAAAGTATCATTTTTACTGAGCCTTAAAGGATACGTAAATTCTGAAGGGTAAATAAAATAGGGGAAAAATATTCCAAGATATAGGTATAATATAAAGTGATGGCCTAAATTAAATCTCCAGAACCATATATGAGTGTTTCTGAGAGACAGAGAGTATGTATGTGTTGTTCTTTTATGTGGTGGCCACTCAGGTGAGGCCACAGAAGAGACACAGGAGAGTCTCAGGAAAACAAAGTTTATTATACTTACAGGTCCTGGAGACAAGAGGCATGTCACACTGCCCAGGGCCACATGTGGAAGCCTCAGGGCTCAGCAGCAAGGGGAAGGTGTAGGCTAGAGCCTTTACTGGATTTCCTCAAAAAAAGGCAAGGCAGGGCATGGTAAACAGGTTAAGATTATCCAGTTTGAATAACTCCAGCAGGCTCTCAACTGTATGAGTGGTTCCTAGTTGCTGGGTACCTGGCCCTGGGATGATTAAGGCAGAGAAATATTGTACAGGCCAGACAGAGGAGATACGTATGGCTCAGGATTGGTTAGTGTGCCTATTAAAGACGTGTTCCTGGCCAAGCCCTTTGCTAGCTCTGAAAACTGTCTGGTCCTAGGAGGGGCAGTCTCTCCAGCCAGAAAGGTTTTTAAGATGTCAAAACATTGTAACATATAGAAGATAAAAAACACAAACAACACAAAGTATGTGTGTTTTGAGAGGAGGGAGGGAAAGAAAAGAAAATAATTTTGTTAAATATTTGTACTTATATTTATTTACCATTGTTATGCTGTCTTCACAGAACATTATATTCCCAGAGGGCAGAAATGTCACCTTTTAAAGATTAATCTTCAGTGTGCATAATGTAGTATAATTAATAAATTAAATAATTAATTATTCAACTAGGTGCCAAGTCATCATAATACATTTTAATGCCTTTTGAAGAATTAAAAAAAAACACACAAAACGAACATAGAGATAGTTGTTACCGTCTGAAGCTGAGATTAAGGCATCTCTGTTCAGGCCACAAACTAAGAGGAAAATTAAACTGTGGCTCATTCACATTAATATTCCGTCCTTCATTCAATAGCCAGTATTTAGCACTCATCATGTGCTAAGTACTTTGAAGACAACAAGGGATATAAAGGTGAATAAAGGATGTCCTTGGTACTCAAGAAGCTCATAATCAAGGCGAAGGCATGTTGAAGAAACTTGTCCAACTGCCCATATGTGCCATTTCATTCAGGGTTTTTCTGATTTCTTCCTCTTGGTATCATTTAATTTGTTTTTCTACTTGTTCTCCCCTCACTTCCCACCCACTTTCACTTTCTGTAAACTAAAAAGTTAGAGCTCAAGGCTTAATGAGATTCAGGATCAACTCTTTGGGCACGAATATTTCAAGATGGTGCTGTCCATTTGACATCTTATCACGCTGGGAAGCCAGAATGTCTGGTTATTTAACTTTGAATGATGAGAATCACTGGGGTTCAGGTTCCACTGTCAAGTTTCTATCAACTTTTCCCATAACATTAATATTACTGATGATCACTGCCTGAGTCAATTATTTTAAGCAGAGTGTCTATAAGTTCTATGATTCCCTCCACATGTACTAGCTGGAGTTCTTTGGTAGAGAAGAGCTCTCCCTCATTGACCATGGCTGTTTGATTACTCTGAGATCTAGTCCCTTTAGGGCAGGCAGGATAAAAGCTCAATTCATTCCCATTAATTACCAATTTTCAGAGGAAGGAGTTGGTGCCTTAGCACCTTCAAAGGATAACGAATAATTATTTTGTTTTGTTTTATATGTTTGGTTTGCCTGCTCTCTTTCTCATTACCATGAACTCGTAAATTTTTACATTCAGGGTGTTTTGATCCATTGTAGTCATTCCTGTTGATGTTAGAATTTGATGATCTGGTCAGTGTCCTTGAAGCTGATCACTGTGCCCTTTCACATGACCCTGCTGGTTTTACTATTCCAGACCTGGAATCAGAAATTTCTTTAAAGAGTCCTGATACCTTTTAGAAAGAAGCAATATTTAGAAATAACAATCTGGGTGATATAGATGCTTATTGTCACTGAGTCAGTCACTTTTATTTCTGTCTTTTCAGGGCAGGAGTTAGAAACTCTATTTTTTGTTTCTATACCTATGAAACAAAACATGATCTAATTCTGATATTTACACTTAATCTTATACAATTTTAACTTATTGGATTTGATTTTTTTCACCTTACACTAAGGTTTTGGTTCCAACTATGTTTATATAATTTCTTATTTATTATATCTGCAACAGTAGAAAAATTACAATGCCAACAGTAGAAAAATTAAAATGCCAACATTACTATAAACAATAAAACCAATGAATGAAGTTTATAATTTCTTGCAGTTCTTTTTATCCTTAAAATATAACCCACAAAGAGTGTTCAGTTCAAGCACCAGGTTTTGAAGTCACTCTAATTTTTTACTAATTATGTCATAATACAATATTCAATTACATACATTTATTTCAGCTAGTTTTCAAATTCTATAATTTAAAAAAATTTTTATTTTTGCCCATTTTTTCTAGTGTTAATTTTGTACTTCTCAATTTTTAGGAGCTCTTCATAAAATAACTTCCTGTTATTCTGGTATAAACAATTTTTTTGTCAGTTGTTTTTGTATCTTTCTATTTGCTTCCATTATATTTAAGCCTTATAAAACATTTTTCTTTTTATGTAGTTTAATTAACTGCTTTTGGGTTTTTAGGCATAACTGAAAGATTTCTCTTTTCCTAGATTATAAAGAAATCCATACAAATTTTCTTCTGGTACCTGAATCATTTTTTTTTTTACATTTAAATTTCTAATACATTTGGAAGTTATCATGAGGTACAGACTCAATTTTGTATTTTTCCAAATGGCTACTAGCTGCCCCAATACCATTTATTTAAGAATTCACTCAAATAGCTGACTTGAGATTATCATCTTTATCATATCCTAGATTTCATACACAATTGGATTTAATCTTATATTTAGAATCTTACATCTGTCCCATTGGTCTATTGGGCTGTTAGGTATCAATACCAACAACATGATACTGTTTGAAGTGTTTAAGCTTCAATGTTTTAAAATCAGGGAGAGCTCGCTCCATCCCCCGTCTCATCTCCCCCACCTCCAGCTCCTGCTAATTAATATCACTCTTCTTTGCCAGGATTTTCCCAGCTATTCTTTCTTGCGTATTTCTTCCCATGAACCTTATGGTCAACTTGTCTGGATTAGAGAGTAAGGGAGAAGTGGGAAGGGGAAGGGGAGGGGAAAATAAACCAGTGGTATTTATTTAGTGATCACCTTAAAGGTACAGATTTAAGGAGAACTAAGAGCTTTATGTTCAATCTTTTTATCCAACAACAGGGCACATATTTCCGTTTGTTCAAGTCTTTTTTCATGCCTTTCAGGAGTTTTAAAACATTTTCTTTATATAGGTTTTGCCCATTTCTTGTGAATTTTATTGCAAAGAATTTTATATACATTTGTTGCTACTGTAAATTGGGGTCTTACAGTAAGTCTTCTATTTGTATATACGAAGGCTATTGATTTCTCAGGCTATTTTTTAATCCACTTAAAGGCAAACCATTTTCTTTAGCTTACTAAAAGCAAATAAAGATTTTTTTATTTGTAATATAATTTCCTTTGGTGGAAGGCACAGGACCCACAGCACCTGCTCTTTCTAAACAAGAATATTCCCACTGCAGAACTGAAGTGTGTACGCATCACAAGGAAGGGCAAATACTCACCTTTGTGTATTCATCTTTGGCCTTGATGAGCATTCGTAAAATATCTACCTCTTTGCCCTCTCCTGAACTGAGGATCATTGGGGAGATTCCCGCTCCAGTTCCCTGATGGGCTTTCAACTGTTCATACTGTGTTAGGCTAGAAAAACGGGGGAACATCCACACAAGAAAAACCAATTTAATACAAACAGTGTTGAAAACCATCCCAGTTCTCACCTAGTCATCTTCATTCTGTTACAACCACATTAGACATAAGGCTGCTTAGGAATTTAAAGGAGAAAAATGAGAGTTGAGGTCCTGAATTCACTGACTACATAGGTGAATCTAGGGTGGGAGTCAGCAAACCTGCAAGCCAATTCCAGCCCACCACCTGTTTTTGTAAAGAAGGTCACAAACACAGCCATGCTCAACACAGCCATGCTCATTTGTTTACGTATTGTTTATGGCTGCTTTCGCATTACAAAGGCGGAATTCCACAGTTGGAACAGAAATCCTATGGACTACAAAGCCTAAAATACTCACTCTCTGATCCCTTTCAGAAGAGTCTGCCAACTCCTCACATAGTACATTCGGAAGGATGCTCTCATTAGTTGCTAAGGAAACCCAATTTAGAGTTCTGAAATAATGAGGAAAGTACCCCCCACTTTACATAAGCCTTGAAGTCAAAGCAAGGTTGATTCTAGCAACTCAAATCCTGTAGTTCTCTGGCAGTTTCAAAACATGGTAAAGATTCCATTCTAACCCTGAGAAGAGGGGCCATTTAAAAAAGCACTTAGAGCATTGAGTTCTGTTGCCTGAAAACCAATACAGAAGAGAGACCAGATTGTTCCTATCACCTAGCAAAATACACATTCCCTTTATGTGCTGTGACTTTCAGCTAACATTCTTATTACTGCCATGAAGTTTATGGTAACAAAGATCTGAGAACTTACTGAGAGACTTAATTCTAACTGGGGAGGGGGTCTGAATCCACACAAATCAGCTGCTTACGGCTAGTAAATCATCAATTTCCTGCCCGAGCTGTTGGGTAATTATTGCAGAATGCTGACAACTTTAACATGGCCTCTTGGCTGAGCTACAGGGTATTTTTTAATCTGTATGAAATCTTACTATTATTATCTGCTGCACAAGTTACAGTAACATGACTGTTCTAGGAACTAGCTGTTACGGTGGTATACATCGGTTTGAATACACTTAATCACCATCTGCACCTTGAGCTACTTACCTAAAATTAGCTATCTCTAGCTAGACTTTCAGGAATCTATCTTATTTCTTAAAAGGTGCTCCCTGTTTTTCCTTTCCATGAGGTCACTTTCTAGTCATTTCATTGCTCCTGGATTTAAAAGTGGGGAATGATTCTTTTGCACACAGAGCTGCAGTGTTAGATCCATGTGGTAGCAGCCATCCTATGTGCTTGCGTCCAGTCACAGGCTGTGCAGGAAACTCTTCTCACTCTGAGGCTCTTACCCATCCCCATAAATGGCAGGGAAATAACTGCCTCACCATGAGCAGACCTTCGGCTCAAGAATTGATCAGTCAACCAGTTGCAGAGCAGAGAGCAAGCCCTCCCCTTTCAATGCAATCAGGGAAGCCAAGAGTGGGAAAGACAAACAGCAATTTTAAAGTTTCCCAAAATGCAGAATGGGACAAATCACAAGGTATCATGAGATTAAAAGAAAGAGATGAGGCTGGGTGTGGTGGTTCACACCTGTTATCCCAGTAATTTGGGAGGCCGAGGTAGGCGGATTACAAGGTCAGGAGTTGGAGACCAGCCTGGCCAACATGGTGAAACTCCCTCTCTACTAAAAACACAAAAAATTAACCAGGCATGGTGGTGCACACCTGTAATCCCAGCTACTCGGGAGGCTGAGGCAGGAGAATCGCTTGAACCCAGGAGGCAGAGATGGCAGTGAGCAGAGATTGTGCCATTGCACTCCAGCCTGGGTGACAGAGCAAGATTCCATCTCAAGAAAAAAAAAAAAGAAAGAGACTAGTAACAAGGAAGAGAGAGATGGATGAGTGATTACTAAGCTAATAGTAACTCAGCAATTTCTAAGAAGTTTAAAAATAAAGACTATCCTAAGTACTCAGTGTCTGAGACATGGGAGGAAATTCTGAGCTCCCACAAACATGGATAACAGTTAAAGGAAAGCATTTCGGGGAGGAAGGAAATGAAAGATTTTACAGAATCCTGAGCAGACTTTTAGGATGGCTCTGAATGTTCTTTTTACTAACAGGCATGTTGATAACTTTTCAAAGCAAAGAACTGCTAATTTATAAATGAAAATATTAAAGAAAACTGCCATCTGGAACAATTCATATATATTTCACAGGGACAGGAAAATATGAGTCATTCCAGATGATAAATATTACCTAGTAAAAATGTGGCAAGTTGTTTCTTGTGTCTACTTCTCATTTATTAATTAATACTAAATGTCTGCCTAACCACTGTGAAAAGAATTGCTGTGGGAGATACATTCTGTTAAGATTATAGTATAGTTATATACATACATTTGTAGAAATACAAATGAAAGCACCAGGTCCTGAAAAATATTTAGCCCTTTAGCACTTACTTTTTCATAAGCTCTGCAATTCTTTGGCATTCTTCCTTATCATAAAACCAAATTCCATAGATGGACACTGAAAAAAACACATCAAACAAATTATGAGCATCTTCAAAACTACAAAATAGAACAAAATTGCCTTTTCCATCTTAAATACATGATAATCTATGTATTGAATTGATTTATTCGATAGTTATTGAATAAATAAAAGCAATCATTGGGGTTAAAGCTCAAAAATACAGCATTGAGCCAGGTGCACAGTGGCTCATACTTGTTATCCCAGTACTTTGGGATCACCTAAGTCAGGAATTCAAGACTAGCCTGGCCAACATGGTGAAACCCATCTCTACTAAAAATACAATAAAGAATTAGCCAGGCGTAATGGTGGGTGCCTGTAATCCCAGCTACTCAGGATGCAGAAGCAGGAGAATCGCTTGAACCTGGGAGGTGGAGGTTGCAGTGAGCGAAGATCGTGCCATTGCACTCCAGCCTGGGTGAAAAGAGTGAAACTCTGTCTCAAAAACAAAACAAAACAAAACAAAAAACAAAAAAACGGCCTCAAAATGTTAAGTCCACAGAGAAATCTGTGGTGGTTTTGTGCAAAGACACACACCCACACATAGATACACATATTGAATAAACTGTGTTCTCCTTAAAAATATAGCACCTGAACACATTAGGCATTTGGTAAAATCTTCCTAAACAAATGACTACAGAACTGAAAATGAAGTCAGAATTTCTAAACTTCCTGGCTTCAAGATATCATTGTTTCTACACTCCATTTGCACATTTCATAAAAACATTTCATCTTTATTTTTAAATATTCAGAAGCCTGATACTCAAATTATGCCTAGAAGCCTCCTTCCCCTTCTTCTCTTCTCAGGAACATGTTAACTGAAAAACTGGCTTTTGTAAGCTATAAGTTAGGGATAGGCCACGGGAAAAAATAAAATTTAACAGATCTCTGGCTTCAAAATGTCTGTACAGAAAATTTAAAACTGCTCAAAGATTAGATATGACTATGATTTCATCATTTAGTAATGAAAGAAACTGTGACATAATATAGCTGCTATTGATTCATTTAATAATGTTCAAATAAGTAGTATATTTTATATGCGCTTATCTATATCATTTTTATAGCAAAGGCTGAAACAGCTCCAAAAGACATTTATAAATATCTAGTTGAGGATCTGATGGCATTAATCATGTAAGTAATGCATTAACTACACACACATTTAAAAAATCTTCACTGAAAATAGCAACAATATTATGATGGGGCAATGAAAACTGACAAAACATGTTTTTAAAAGGGAAAAATCTTTAAATTCAAACTTTCCAAACATGTAATTATATTAATAGTCTTTTGCTGTTAAAACAGCTGTGATAAGCCTGGGCAGGGTGGCTCAAGCCTGTAATCCCAGCACTTTGGGAGGTGGAGGTGGGGGGATCACGGGGTCAGGCGGTCGAGACCATCCTGGGCAACATGGTGAAACCCGTCTCTACTAAAAATACAAAAATTAGCTGGGCGTGGTGGTACATGCCTGTAATCCCAGCTACTCAGGAAGCTGAGGCAGGAGAATAGCTTGGACCCAGGAAGCGGAGGTTGAAGTGAGCCAAGATCGTACCACTGCACTCCAGCCTGGTGGCAGAGAGAGACTCCGTCTCAAAAAACAAAAACAAACAAACAAACAAACAAACAAAAACCAGCTGTGATAGTCTAACTACATGTTTTTTCCCCTCTTACCTGACCAGTATCTGGGCATGGAATTTCTGCTTCTTGTCAGTAATAGTTCAGATATCAAAAGGTACAAGAAATGTCTTTATAGTGCTATTTTCAGCAGAAATCTTAGAGGAACCTATGAATCTGAATTACTAACTTGGCAAAAGGTGGTAATAGGGCTTTCAACTTTGTTTTGCAATTATCAGTGTACCAGAAATATTTTATCTTACCTACCTGCATGTGAAGGCTGGGCAGTGGGGAGGGGAAGTGAGGGAAAAAAAAATCCAGCTTTTTCTTGAACGGGACCATTTTACCTCTTAGATGGAAATATATACATATTTTCCTCCTTGGTATACTGACTTTTTTTTTTTTAAAGAACATCTGAGTTCTGAAGTCCATGTGCTATGAAAGCTTTTACATCAAAACAAAATTCTTTCATCTTCAGATTACTAAATGTGTATCTTGAAACTTCGTATTCAAGTTTGCTTTCAGTCCATCAACAGTAATTCCCTACTCTGATTCCCTACACAGATTCCTACACTAATCTGCCTACCCTCACGTTCTTGAAGTCAAAGCAGATTGGATCACTGACATTCAACCACTGAATAAATCAATCTGAATATGTTTGTGTGTCTTGGTGACTTCCAACCTTAGTTACAAAACTAGGAGCCTGGTCTATTGTTTTAGCTACAGTGTAAGTTTTCTTTCCTTGAAGACTGGCTTTTCCAAAACTATCAAACGAGAAAGGTGGCAGTAAGAGAGAAAAACAGAGCATAACTCAGAAACCCAAGGTCCAATGGCAGAGGCAAAACCGGCCATTGTTGTCTCATGAGTAGGCTCTCTTAGTAGAAATACTATGGGTGTCTTTTGTTTGATGTTATACATTTGTGGCATCTGACATAAGGAATTAGGTTTTCATAGGGTGGGATGCCAAGGAAACTGCTGATACAAATAGAAGAGCAGTTTGACACTGTCACTACCAGGAGATAACTGAAATGCAGATTTAGGGAGGGAAAATGGTATGGAACATCTCTCAAATGTCAAAACTAAATGAAGGAAAGATTGGGTTCGCAGTAATTATTTAACACATTGTGAATACTTCTTTAGGTCCCAACCATTTATCTCTAAAGCAGCAGGGCTTTAAAAATTAAAATGGGATATTTTGAGATAACTCTTTTGATCCCAGTTTAGTCTGGATAGAAAATTTAAATAGCCAAGAGGGGGGAGGAAAACATTAACCAAGAGTTCCGGTTACTGAAAAGTGGCACCAAGATAAAATGTAAAACTGGGCCTAACTTTCTTCTCCCTAAAATAGTTTTGAAACTTGAGCTGCATTCCCCTGGGAAAGAGGCTGTGAATTCCATTAAAGTACACATTCCAGCTGAAGTTTCCTGCCTCTTAGCTCTAAGGTCTACCAACCCCTGGACAAACCTATCACTCTTTCACACAAGAGGGTCAATCAAAGCAGTCTGTGGGGATATATAAAAACCAGAGATCATCATGCCTTAGGGAGGTGATGAGCTGACAGGCTGACAGAAACCATGAAGTTCACATTTCAATCCAAGTTTTCCCGTAAAGCCACTGGGTGAGAGGCCCACCCGTACATAGGCAGAGAGCAGAGCAGGGAAGACAGAAAATATAAGGTTGAAAAGAATCAAGCAAGAAGGTGTTTTTTTGTGTGTTTTGTTTTGTTTTTTAGAATTCTAAAACTTAAATTACTGTAACCTAAACTTGCAGCGATGTGATATGGCCATGTAAATTTCTGTGGCACTGAAATGTTACTGCGGGAATGGCTTCTGGGTTTTAAAAAATTACAAAAGCTCATGAGCAGGATAATTATTTAGTTTTAAAAATCGACCAATATACATCTGGAAATTCACAATGCTTCGAGCATTTGTTCAGCCTGGTACACCTGCATACCAGCCGCTTCCCAGCCACCTGTCTGCTGATACGGAGGTCAAATTTAAGGGTACTTTGGTGCATGAAGCTCAACTCAACTGTTTCTACATCTCTCCTGGAGGTAAGAAACCCTAAAGCGAAATAAAGAGTAGGAAGAACATATTAAAATTTACTCTAAATATTCTAATGCTACCTAGAATGTGACTTCTTCACTGTAGGAACTCATCTCTCCACATTTAATCAGGATTTACCATACACTGTTATGAAATTTTGCCTATAACTGCACTATCCTGGTTTATGCCATTCTTGGAAATTCTCAACTGATAAAAAGTGATATTTGAGACAACAAGCGATGCCACACAGCTCAATCTTCTACTCTCCTTTTAATTCTGTCAGAAAGATCATGGAGATCAAAATTTCCATATTAGACTTTATGTCTGGATTTTGTAGGTCCACAAAGACAAGGCAGAGAGCAAGCTGATTATATTCAATAGTGATATTTTCTTTCTTAAATTTCTTCAATGGAAAAATCAAAAGCTGGTCAAATTTTAAGCGGTTAGTTAAGGGGCCATTAAAGGCAATATCAGTGTCACTCACATGCACATTTTCATTTGTAACCCTTTGATTCTTATTAGCATGGTGCATTAGTTCATTTTGCATGTTCTTTGGGGATTTACCTCATCTTGTTTATGTTCCTAATACATATTTCTATTCAATCTGTTCTTTTAAGATATTTATAATTTGTTTTATATTTTATCCAAAATACCATAACTCCAAATCATGAATGGTAGCTTGTATTCGTCTAATTAGGACCTGTGATAATGTTTGTGCAAATTTTTTAAAGAATATATATATCCATTCAATTAGGAAGTGGACGATAAACACATAATTACATGGGTAAAATTTAAATAGGCAGGACATCTGATTTGGTAATGCTCTTTCTAACATAATTTCATTAATTCTTCTAAAACTGGTAGGGAAATAAGTTTTTCTTAGTATTCAGCAAGGAAAGCATTTAAGTTCCCTCTTTCTATCTGGAAAGCCATGAAAACACGGTAGTGTTAAAGTTACACAAACCTCTTCTGGGCATCTAAGGATAAACCAAAAATTTAAAAATTCCTTCAAACTCCACTCCTTTCATGAAGTCTTTCTCAAATGAGTAGAATAATATTTTCAATGTAAGGATAGAGAACATCTAATCATGTATTTGTGTAAACACTTGTTTTTGAGGCTTCATTCAAATATAATATTTCTTGATTTACTGTACCATTTATCCATATCAAGCTTTAATAAATTTGACCACATTGATGATGACTAGTTCCTAGCATATGGTACCACACATGCACACACAGCTACTATGCTTTTGAAAGATCCCAAGATATTTTAAAACTCAGAAAACCAGAACCATGAAATTTTAGAGCCAGAAGTCAAGTAAGAGGCATGCAGTTCAATAACCTATTTCACTAATGAGGAATCTGTGGTCTAACAACACTAAAAAAGTCAGCCACAGTCATTTTTCTTGGTTTAATCTGTTTCCCCTAAAATACGCCCTTCCCCCAGCCTTTCAAATGAAATAGATGAAGCATTCAAATTTGTTTTTACATATTTGATTGCGTTCTAGGCTTGGTTATAAAAGACTGGAATGAGTCTTTTTAAACCAAAGTTCATGTGGACCCTCAAAAGGGAAAAAGAAGGCTGGAATGAAGGGAGGGGGAAAATCCGTGAGGAAGGGAGGGAGGAAGAGGGAGAAAAAGAGAGAAGAGAAAGAGGAAGGGAATGAAGCTTTCTGGTAGCAGCAGTGTTTTCACAGCAGTAAACACTCGAGCAGCAATGACGCTGCCTGTCTGCTGGCATCCATAGATGGGAAACGCAGGCTACGTCTGGCCGGCTCTATGCTGATCCTGTACTACTTCCCCATTTGGAATGTTTGCACTCAAAACGCTTTCCTCTGGCATGTTCTCTAATGCCTTTAAAGTAACGTTCTGCCATTCACCCTTCTGCCTTAGCTTTACTGACCAAACACGGACACAATTTTGTAAAACAAAATCTTCACTAGCCACTGAGAGTCTACATAGCTCTGTTATCTTTGGCTCCTGGTCTGCTTCTTTTCATATGACATGGTTTTACTGCGCCTCACAAATCAGTGATCCCATGACCTGGGAATATTGGAAGGTTCAAAGCAGATGAGAAGCAGTTTCTATTTTATGGGAGACTAATACTCATGAACATTTTGGGGAAAACAGTAGAAACAACCCTCCCCTTTCTAAATAAATTAACATTATGAGAAAGTTAATGCTATTAAGAACAAACAAAATTCTCTTAATTAAAGCATTATACTAATTTGGATTAAATTAATATGTACTCTCTAACTTTAAATGAGAATTTATTACTTTCCAAGTAAAAGATGGATTTAATCTTTTAGAAAGTTTTCATTAATAATGGATTCATGTTATATAATTCAACCTTCTTAATCTTCACAGAGGCCATTATCTTCCTAAACTGGGAACCTTGAAGTTATCTACTACTCTCAGGTTTATCAAAGGTCATATGGGATCTTCATATACTAATTTCCTACTTTTATCTGTTCCTTTAATTTAAGAGATATGACAGTGTAAATAAACTTTTTAAAAGTTAGGAAGTAGAAAACTTCAGAGTTTATAACAAACATAAATAGAAACAACGTATTCTGCCTTGTTGGCCACTTAAATTTATATTTTCATTTGTTCATAATCTTGCTGATAAATTTCAAAATCTCCTTGGCCACAAATATCATGCAGGGAGTCCCTAATACATCCTTCCCTTCTCTGTATTCATCCTTGAAGACCCAGGCTTTCACTCCTCTAGGGATAAACAGTCCCAACTTTTTCTCTGCTCCTGTAGCTTTTTTGTAGAACCTTGTACTAAAACAGGTAACAAATTAAGCATTTATAAATCTGTTCCCTCCACTAGACTATAAGCTCCTGGAGGGGAGGACTTTGTTAATACCCCCAGTACAGCAACCAGCATGTACAGACATTCAACAAATATTTGCTAAGTTAAATGGAAATCTAAGACTTCAAGCTCTTCTACCATCAACAATCCTTGTAATTGATGATAGCAATAATTATCACTTTCTGTAGTTAATTAAACATTGTAGACTAGATAAGCTAGAATTCTCTCTCAGTTGATTACACCTTCTACCAGAGATTTCAGCATGGACAGTCTCCTCACATCATCCCTTTTGTTCTCCTTCAAACTTCACTGAGAGTTTATTTTGCTTCAAACACTTTACCTTCTTAGGTTTAAATAATGTTGATGGGATTCTGTCATTAGGACATAAGCTCCCAAAGACTGTATATTTCTATTGCTCCGGCACTGTGTAGGCACTAACATACTCGTTTTATGTGTATTTATTATTACAACTCTACTGGAAAGAGTTCAAAGAATGCAGCAATTCTGCAAAATCACATGCATTTCTCTTCATTACGGAAAAACACAGAACAAAGAATAACAGTACTTTGGTCTACCAGAAAAACTAAGACATTCGTATTCCAGTTGTGTTTGATAATGGTAATCTCAAGCTTATATATATAAGTACCTAAATTATCTGAAAAATATAAGATTTATATGCATGTCAATTATTCAGCAACACATTGACAATCTATTACCCTAAGTGAATCTCAATGTACGGACCTGAAAAATATAAGATTTATATGCATGTCAATTATTCCAGCAACACAGTGACAATCTACTGCCCTAAGCGAATCTCAATATATGGAAGTAAGTCCAGTCTTCTATAATTGCAATTTTTGAGAAAGTTATGTTTAAACATATCTATTTATGTTTAAGCTTATGTTTAAAACAGAGTATTTCTACAGGTCGAAAATTTGTTCCAATGAAGAACAGACTTCTTCATATTGGAACCAGATGATTTAATCGAGTGTTTAACAATGATAGGAATAGCTCTGCTGAAAATAGCCTAACCATAAAACACATGATCACAGAAATATTTCTATGATTTGACATAGCTGTAGTCTAGCCAAAGGAGCATAGCGTTACTTCCTGATTTAAGAAAAGTAAGTCAGAGTTTCTGTGCTTTTTCACTTTTACCTTAATCTATGAATGCAGACATAAGAGATACCGCTTTCCAAAAGACTTTTTCCAAAAACCCTTTATGTTTAAACCGTTAAATTCCATGTTGATTCCACTATGAAATAAGAGCTCTAAGGCTATATATAAGGTAATTCTAAAATGAATTCTTGGCCAAAATTGTTTTCCTTCTTCAAAACCCATAATTTTTCCTTCTGTGGGTTAAGGGGTAAATTTACCTTGATTCTAGAACTTGATTATTTGAAGCTGTTTACTAAATGATATTTGGACAAAAATTAGTAATATAAAACATAGAATCTAAAAGAATACACATTATATAGCCATAATGATCATTTACTATAGATAGAGGATAGAAAAACTAAAAGATGTTTTACTTTTTAAGCATTTAAGAAAATGTTTTGGAACCCAGCTTTTCTCTGCCAAGATTTAGATTTCCACCATGCTAAACTGGGCTCTCTTAAACACAAAATATAAAATACGCTGCATGTCCAAGCCACAGATACAGTGTATGAATCGGAATAGCATTACTATGTATATGTTTTTTTGGTCAAGCCGAGAACCTTAATAGTCTATACAGTTCAGGATAAAACAAGTGACTTTGCTTTAATTTTGCTCTCCCGTAGCAGCTGGAAATCACCATCTACGACTTTGCTGCATGGGTGGCTTTTCCTCACCTCAGCATGTCAGATTGTTAAGTTACGTAAGAGATGTATATCTTCACATGAAGGTTCTCTCTGAGTCGCCCAGCAGTTAGGATGGAAAAGTAAAAACTGTGTTAATTGGGTGGTCAGGATGAAGAGAAGGGTTGTTTACCCACACTGTGTATCTGCTTATGTGTGTGTTTTAAGGAACTATCTGGTGTCACAACTCAACATATGGAAAAACAGAAATATGAAATCCAGAGATATCACAAGACTCAAGAGTGAAATTCTGCTTTACTTGAGATTTTTCAGAGCCTTCTTTAACTGGCAGAACACCAGTTCTTTAGATGAATAGTCCTCTTTAGAGTTTAGATCCCTTACTTTCAGCCTACGTGGAGTACTGACAGAAAACAAAAAAGTCATTCTGTATCAAAGGTCAGAGTGACAAGTTTCATCACTCATGTCACAGTAGATGCATAACCCTTCATCATATGTTAACATGTTAGCTCTCTAAGCAATGATGCATAATAGATAGATCAATTTTTCGGTCAGAATGGCAAAGGAGACTTAGAGACACAAAGTAAGATTCAGGCACCACATGCTCATTTTTAAATTTTGGTGGCCTTCTTTCTTTCTCGTTAAGTGCAGGCTTAAAAGGAGTCCTTGAAAGAAAGTTGCTAATGCAACCAACCACTCCTCTCGCAAGACTGTATAGCCTACCTATTCTGACTAAATATGAAATGTCAAATTCCTCAGCTCCCATTCCATACTGCTCATGATTTGAATGAGTCTACTTTGAGGATCTTGTCTTGCTGGGCAGATCCCGAAGAGAAATACATTCTATTATTCCTGAAAATACTAAGTTTCTGCCTAGTAGGAATGTCAAGTATTTTTAGCCATATAGTTACTTTAAATATTAGTTTCTTGACCCTGGAGGGCTTTAGGGGTTCAATAAAGTTTCTACAACTATATGCAAAAATCTCATGTATATATGCAAATAGACATTTTAAGAGATGAAGGAGTATAAAGCATAGAAGACCCTCTAGAACAATGCCTGGCACACAGAAGTCAAGCAAATATATTTGAAGAAAGGAGAGGGACGGAGGGGCAAGGAAGGAAAGTAGGAAAAAGGAAGAAATGAAGGAAAAAAGGGAAAAAGAAGTCTTCAGATTCTCATAGGGATTTGTGACTCACAAAAGATTAAGAACTACTATTTGTGACTATCGATATGCCAATAAATATCCTAGGGTGGAAAAAAACCCGCAATTATCCGTGGGCAGATAATGTGTCTTATATTTACTTAGTAATAAATTTACACAGCGTTCACTTTTAACTTTCCAAATTGCTTTTGTAATAAAACTGATTACAAGGTTAAGAAAAGACGTAACAAGTCTCCAAGTCTTAGAACTTGTTAAGTTGGAAGAGCTTTTATTCCTCCATGTAGCCCGAAGCCTAGGGTGAAGCTTAAAAAGCACGGATCTGTTAGCATGCTCAGCCGTGAAGAGGGTGAATCACTCAGTACAGCTGTGGCTACTGGTTTGCCTTCGTTGGAAAGGTGTCATTCTGAGTCTCTACCACGAAGTGGGAAACAAGAAGACATTTTGGAAAGCTTTTCAACTTTGTGGCTCCTGCTTGATCGCTCCAAGCCACGTATCTTCAAAGCTTTGTCTTATGCATTCTGATGTTCCAGATGGTAGACAAAATCATCAGATATATATACATATGTAACAATTCTAGAATATAAGTGATTTAGGAATTATATTAAGTACACTGTACATGTCTATTTCTTATCTAAATCTGTTTATTTTCTGTATTTATTTGGCACCACAGAATACAAGTAAAATATAAGATATGGGCTCTGCCCATGAGGCACCTGTAATTTATTATCCATGCCACTGCCTTCTCAATAGCCTAATTATCAGCCCAATTAGTTAATGGTAACATAGTGGCAGATAAAATGTTTTACAAAATGTATTCCAAGTATAGTGAGCCATACTGTTTTCAAATCATGACTCATCATTGTTCTGTAAATTTGACTTCCTTACTGCTATTATTTACTATGGGTATATACAGGTACGCTTTAACTTTGGCACTTTGGAAGAAATTCAAGTTTATACTTCATAAGATGTTCTGTAATAGCCACCAAGAAAATAGCTAGTATTACATTTTAAAACTGTATTGTTTTTATGCATTTCACTTTAGAGAAAGCATTGCAGAATAGATGCTAGGCCTTCTCTTTGCTAGGAAATTTACATTTTAAAAAATTCACTCTCAAGAGAAAAGTGGAAGGTTAATTCCTTCCACTCAGGAAAAATATTAAGTTGTACAGGTTTCTATATTGTCAGCAAAAAGAAACCTTGCTTCTCTGACCACAGGGAGAAAGCAGACATCACAAGCCAGAGAAAGGGGGCATAGCCTTCTCACTGATCTGGACTAGAAATGCAGACTCAACTATTTCTATTACCTTACATTACTTGGGGATTTTAGTTGATGTCAAGCTTTTGGTATCATGTTGGTTTAAAGTACTGAAGATGTGTTTTAGAACAAGGACTGGTTTATTTCCAGGATGACAAAGCCAAGATGCAAAGTGCTAAGAGTCAGTGTAATATTCTAATCAATACAGCAGAGATCAGGGTTAGCTGAAACAGTGGTTAATAAACGTCAGGATAATAAAGAAAGGTAACAAGTTATCCTTAAATATTCATTTCTTTAAATACTTCTTTTATAAGGTTCAATTATTTCTACTTTTTTACACTGAAGAATCATTTACATACAAGAAAATGCACAGATCTTAAAGTGTTCTTCTGCTCAATGAGTTGGCAATAAAACAAACTTATGTAACCAACACTGAAAACAACATATAAAATATTTTTATCACTCTTTTCCAGTCAACAACCACACCCCATTTCCACCACCAGCCCCAGCAGAGACAAACAATTTTTTACTTCTGTCACCCTAGATTAGTTTTGCCTGTTCTTAAACGTCATATAAATGGGATCATACAGCACATCCTCTTTCGCAGATGGCTTGCTTTGCTCAATGTGTTTCTGAAATTAATCCATGTTGTCGAATATATCAGTTATATATATTATATATAAATATATAATTTTTTTATAGCTGAGTACTGTTCTATTATTATATACCAAAATTTGTTTATATATCAACTATTAATGGGTATCTGGGTTATTCCCAGATCTTTTTGCTATTATGAATAAAACTGCTATGAGCATTCATGTAAAAGTCTTTGTTTGGACCTATGTTTTCATTTCTTTTTTTTTTGAGATGGAGTCTCGCTCTGTTACCCAGGCTGGAGTGTGTAATGGTGCGATCTGGGCTCACTGCAACTTGCATCTCCTGGGTTCAAGCAATTCTCCTGCCTCAGCCTCCCAAGTAGCTAGGATTACAGGTGCCTGCCACCACATCCAACTATTTTTTTTTTAATTTTTAGTAGAGATGGGTTTTCACCGTGTTGGCCAGGCTGGTCTCCAGCTCCCGACCTCAGGTGATCTGCCTGCTTCGGCCTCCCAAAGTGCTGGGATTACAGGCATGAGCCACTGTGTCCGGCCTTTTTTAAAATGTTTTTGAGATGAAGTCTGGCTTCGTTGCCCAGGCTGGAGTGCAATGGTGCCATCTTGGCTCACTACAACCTCTGCCTTCAGGTTTCAAGTGGTTATCCTGCCTCAGCCTCCCCAGTAGCAAAGATTATAGGCATGTGCCACCACGTTCGGCTAATTTTTGTATTTTTAGTAGAGAGGGGGTTTCACTATGTTGGCCAAGGTGGTCTCGAACTCCTGACCTTAAGTTATCTGTCCATCTCATCTCTCAAAGTACTGGGATTACAGACTGAGCCACCGCACCCAGCCCATTTCTCTTAAGTAAATAACTATGAATGGAACTTGTTGGATCCTATGCTAGTTATATGTTTATGTTTATAAGAAATTGCCAAATACTTCTCCAAAGTGGTCGTAACATATTTCTCTCTCACAAGCAATGTATCAAAGTTTCCATTGCTCCACATCCTCATTAACACTTGTCTTTTTAATTTTAGCCATATGAGGGAGTATGGAATATTCTTATTTGGGCTTTAATCTGCATAGGTTTCCAATGTCCGATAAGCATATGGTAAAATGCAAATTAAAACCACAATGAGATATCACTTCAGAATTCCCAGATAATTAAAAGGGCAGGCTGGGTGCGGTGGCTCAAGCCTGCAATCCCAGCACTTTGGGAGGCCAAGGCGGGTGGATCACGAGGTCAAGAGATCGAGACCATCCTGGTCAACATGGTGAAACCCCGTCTCTACTAAAAATACAAAAAATCAGCTGGGCATGGTGGCGTGTGCCTGTAATCCCAGCTACTCAGGAGGCTGAGGCAGGAGAATTGCTTGAACCCAGGAGGCGGAGGTTGCGGTGAGCCGAGATTGCGCCATTGCACTCCAGCCTGGGTAACAAGAGCGAAACTCCGTCTCAAAAAATAATAATAATGATAAAAGGGCAAACAATATCAAGTTTTGACAAGGATGTAGAGAAAATGGGAAGTCTTAGACATTATTGTAGAGAGTATAAATAGGCACATAACTGTTCAGCAGTATCTACTAAAGCTAAACAAACCCCTATGCTATGTCCCCATCAATTTCACTCCTAGGTACAAACCCGAGACAGATAAGCACACATATCCACCTAAAAAACATAGACCAGAATGTTCATGGCAACTTCTTTCAGAATAGCTCAAATTTGGAAATAACTCATCTATCGACAGGAGAATAAATTAACAGACTGCAATATAAGGATGCAGTGGAATATTACACAGAATAAAAAGCAAGAAACTACTGCTATATGCAATAACTTCGAAGTACCTGATCAATAATGTTAAAAATCTTTTCATACGACTATTGGTATTTATATCTTCTTTTTTAAAGTGTCTCTTCAAATATTTTGCTTATCTTTCTGTTATTAACTTCTAAGTGTTTGTTTATATATTCTAAACATAGTACTGTGTCAGACATATGTACATCTTCTCAATATTTTTTCCTAGTCTGTGGTTTCTCTTTCCATTTTCCTAAAGGTATCCCAAGAACAGAAGTTTTTAGTTTGATGAAATTTTTACTTTTTTTTTTTTTTTTAGGCAGAGTTTCGCTCTTGTTACCCAGGCTGGAGTGCAATGGCGCGATCTTGGCTCACCGCAACCTCCGTCTCCTGGGTTCAGGCAATTCTCCTGCCTCAGCCTCCTGAGTAGCTGGGATTACAGGCATGCGCCACCATGCCCAGCTAATTTTTTGTATTTTTGGTAGAGACGGGGTTTTACCATGTTGGCCTGGATGGTCTCGATCTCTTGACCTCGTGATCCACCCGCCTCGGCCTCCCAAAGTGCTGGGATTACAGGCTTGAGCCACCGCGCCCGGCCGAAATTTTTACTTTTGATGAGGTACAATTTATCGTTTTTTGTTTTATAGTAAATGCTTATAAGCATCATTTTAAATCTAGTGTTTGGTAATACTACCTTTAACTATTTTTAATAAAGAGTTATTTATTTCATTGCTTTTATAAAAGTGAAAAAAATTCTTATTTCATTTGCAGATAAAACATCTATAGCATAAGCCTTTCTGTTTAAACCACACGGCCATGGTTTAAAAGGGCCATGAGGAAATAGCAATGTGACCTGTTTTCATGGATCGTAATTCAGATATCAAGTTAAAATAGTGAATAAACTTCTTAAATATCAAATCACAAATCTTAATAAGCATTAAAGAAGTTGAGGGAGACGTCTATAAAAGTGCTTTTTAGAATTTAAATAAAGTTCTATAAAGGAAATTTATATTTATATATATATATATATATATATATATATATGCATTATACATCATCTTGTTCACGTAGATAAAAATTAACATTTTCCCACATTACATATCTCTTCCTTGAACTATTAAATTTCCCATGATGAGGATGTATGGCATTCTTACAACTCAAAATTACTTCTAGGAACTTTAAGGTAAATGTTACTACTATCTATAACCTTGAGAACCAGAATAGTTCCTAGGTAAGCTGCTAAAATTACTTACTGCTTTGAGGTTCTGCACAGGAACTACAGAGGTTCCTTAATAGCTGTTGGCTAATGCTCCAGAATAAAAACTAAAGAAATAGTTGTGAACATTTAAATTAAGCTTTATTGGTAGCTTTGAATAAAGAAATCCAATAAAAACAATTCAATACTCATCGCAAATATTTAATTGTGCACATTTAATGCAAGGATTTAAGTGTTATAGGGGACTGGAAAGTTGCCTTTGCCCTGAAGGTGCTTGCACTCTAATAGAGAAACTAGGACATAATACTCTAGATAAGGTAAAATATAAGCACAATAGTAATTGCCTTTATTTCTAGCTCAGATTTAGCATGATATTTTGAAGATATATGTGTACATGTCTGTCTTTTGTGCTAGGATGGTAAATTATAAGGAGGAAGGGATGTACCTTACTCGTTACTTCCAAAACTCAACACAGAATCAGTATCAACAGACAGGTGCTCAATAGCAAATGAGCAAGCAAGCGCAATGTAGGTACAACACAAAAGACATATATGCTGTAGTGAGACATCACAGCTATACACAGGAATCACAAAAACATCCAGGGAGGTAAAGTTCCATCTGGGTTTTGAATTATGAGTAGAATTTATCTGGTAGAGATTGGTCACAATGAAGGAGAGAATTCAAGGAGAAAAACAGACATATTTAAAAGCATGAAGGTAAGAGTGTTCTGGGAAAGTGTATATGTAGCTGTGTTTACTTGGAGCATTAGGCAAGTGTGCAACAGGAGTAGCAGACTTGGCCAGAAAGGGAAACTGAGACCTGACTACAGTAAGCTTTCAATGTTAGGTGAAATTTCTTACTTGGTAGACATTTCAGATTTTGAGAAGGAAAGCAACTTGATTAGGCTTATGCTTTAGAAAGATAAATATAGCTGTGGTTTTGGATGGAGGGGATAAACCAGGTGTGAATTATAAAGCTAATGACATATCCTTTTTATAAATTGCTGGATTCAATTTGCATTTTTTCCTTTTTTATTGTTAAAAATATTAAAAACATTAAATTTACAAGTTTAACCATTTTTAAGTATGCAGTTCAGTGGCATTAAGCATATCCATAATATTGTGCAGCCATCACCACTATCCATCTCCAGAACTTTTTCATCATCCCAAAATAAAACTCTGTATCCATTAAAAGATAACTGCCCACTGTCCATTCCCTGAAGCCCTGGAAAACCACTATTTTACTTGCTGTCTGAATGAATTTGACTACTCTAGGTACCTCACAGAAGTGGAATCGTACAATATTTGTCCTTTTGTGTCTGGTTTATTTAACTTAGCATAATGCCTTCAAGTTTCATTCCTGCTGTAGTATACATCATAATTTTATTCTCTTTTAAGGTTCAACAATATTCCACTGCGTGTGTATATAACATTTTGTTTACCCATTCATTCACTGGTAGATGTTTGGGTTTTTTCCACCATTTGGCTCTTGTGAATAATGCTACTATAAACACTATTCTGTTCGTATTTTGCTGAGGATTTTCATATTTATATTCACAAAAGACACTAATCTGTAATTTTCTTTTCTTGTAATGTCTTTGCCTTGTGTTGGTATCAAGATAATGCTGCCCTCATAAAATGAGTTGGAAAGCCCTCTTCTACCTTCTGAGAGATGGTGTAGAATTGGTATTAGTCCTCCCTTGAATATTTGGTAAAACTCACCAGTTAAACTATCTGAACTTGGCAGTTTTATTGGATTTTTAATTGCAAATTCAATTTTCTCAATAAATATGGGACTATTCAGGTTATCTACTTTTTCTTGAGTGAATTTTGATGATTTGTGTTTCTCAATGAATTAGTCCATTTCATTTAAGTTGCCAAATTATAGTATTCCCTTATTATCCTTTTTATGTCTGTAGCTAGCCCCTCTTTCATTTCTGATATTGCTAATTTGTGTCTTTTCTTTTTTTTCCCTTCATCACTCCAGCCAACTGTTTATCAGTTTTTTGATTCTTTTAAAAAGTAATCAGGTTTTGGTTTCACTAATTTTCTCTAAATAGTTTTTCTATTTTTTATCTCATTGATTTCTCTTTTTGTTTCCTTCCATTTGCTTTGGCTTTAATATGCTCTTCTATTTTCTTCAAGTGAAAGTTTGAATTACTGACTTAAGAACTTTCTTCTTTTCCAATACAAGTATCTGATGCTATAAATTTCCCTCTAAGTTCAACTTTGGTTGCATCTGAAATATTGTATTTTTATTGCTATTCAGTTCAAATGTTCTCTAGTTTTCTTTCTTCTTTGACATGAGTTTTTCAGAAGGGTGCTATTTAATTTCCAAACATTTGGAAACAACAAACATATACTTTGTTTGATTTCAATTCTTTAAAAACTTTTAAGGTTTGCTTTATGATCACGATAAGGTTTATTTTGGGGAATGTTTCATGAGCACTTGAGAAGAATGTGTATTCTGCTGTCGTTCTACAGAATGTAATATAAGTGACATATAGAATGTAATTTAAATGACAACTGTGTTGAGTTAGCTGATAGTGTTGTTTAGGTCTTCCGTATACTTGCTTGCTGTTTTCTGTCCTCTTGCTCTGTTGATCACAGAAAGTGGCGCACTGAAGTCTCCAAGTGTAATTGCAGAATAAAAAAAAAAAACTTCTCCTTTCAGTTCTATCACTTTTTGCTTCACACACTGTGAAGCTCTATAGTTAGGTGCATACACATTAATAATTATTATGCCTTTTGTATAAATTTACCTACTTTGTCTGTTATTAATCTAGACACCCCAGTTTTCTTTTCATTAGTATTTGCATGGTATATCTTTTTTCTTCCTTTTACCTTTAACCTATCTATATTATTACATTTAAAATGGATTTTGTGTAGAAAGCATATGCTTTTTTTTTTTTTTTTTTTTTTTTTGAGACGGAGTTTCACTCTTGTTGCCCAGGCTGGAGTGCAATGGCGCGATCTCGGCTCACCGCAACCTCCGCCTCCTGGGCTCAGGCAATTCTCCTGCCTCAGCCTCCTAAGTAGCTGGGATTACAGGCACGCGCCACCACGCCCAGCTAGTTTTTTGTATTTTTAGTAGAGACGGGGTTTCACCATGTTGACCAGGATGGTCTCGATCTCTCGACCTCGTGATCCACCCGCCTCGGCCTCCCAAAGTGCTGGGATTACAGGCTTGAGCCACCGCGCCCGGCCCAGCATATGCTTTTTTAATGCAATCTGGCAATCTCTGTCTTTTAATCAGTATGTTAGGCCATTTATATGTAACGTAACTACTGATATGGCTGAACTTAGGTAGGTCTACCACTTTATTTTTTGTAATTTTTGTATTTTTAGTAGAGACAGGTTTTCACCAATCAACTCAGGTGTATATAAGAAGTTCAGTCTTGCCTTCTGTGGATGATGCTTCCCATGTCAGTTCCATTTTCAAAGGTGTTTATGTCTTCCCTATACATATACCAGTTAGTCTGAAATTTGGAATAATGGTTTATATTGTAAGTTAATTCTAAAACCTGTTGTTATTTCCTTGGTTCTGTTACATGTATGTAGCTCACAGGTGAGCCCAGGATTTGCATCAGTTCCTCGAAAGAATTAGGAGATCTCCTTATCAAGCTCCCTCCTCTAGAATCACTCCCACTCACCAGCTCTGAGGGGCCTTTTTCCCCAGTCTTCTGACTACAAAGTCATAGTTTATCTCAGGGTTTTAGACTCTCACACTGTCAGGCAGTCTGTACAGCAAGAGAAAATAAAAATATATGATGGGATTTTCCTCACACTCTTCAGACCACAGGGGCCATTGTTCCCAGTTCCTCTGGCAGAGAAAGTCTTTCATGGGATTTTAGGTGCCCGTGCCACCACCATGACCACCACAGCAGCAGTTCAGCTTTCCTTGCAACTGGCTTCAGGGTGGGGATAGAAGAGAAAAAGAGAGGTAGGGAAAGGAAACGGGGAAGTTTTTAGAAAGAGGAGTTTCTCTCAGGTTTTGTTGTTTCTTTTCCCAGAGTTCTGTGACTTGGTGCATGTCAAAGCCAGGCGATAAAAGAGGAAAGAATAAATCCAGGAGCTCACCACCACACCAGTTTTTCTTCAAGTTCTGATTGCTCTCTTCAGTGGGTCTGTTACCATCTACTTTCAGAGCCCCTAATTAGTTGCTTTTATAATCTGATCAGAACTTTTAGTTGTAACCTGTGGGAGAGATATATTGTAGTGAACCTACTCTATTTTTGATGGTGCCAGAAGTTCAATTCCTTTTTGCTACGAGGGGTTATGAAACATCCCAAGTAACACATAATGAAAGTCTGAACTGGAATAGAAGTGGGGATGAAAAGAAGGAGAGAAGCTACAGAACCACTTCAGAACTAAGACTTAGTAACATGGCTATGAAGACTTCAAAAGGTTAAATATTACCATACATACTTAAAAAAAAAAACAAACTTATAGAAAATCCTAGTTTTACAAATGATTTGTCAATACAAATGAGCATTAGAAGTATTCTGCCCTGCTGCTAAAGAAATTATATTCTTGGCATCTATACAGGTTTATTCTTGAATGGATTTTCCTACAGAAATAATCCTACATATGCTAGTGCTCACCATCATAGCAGTTTTTCCATTTGGTTCTTTTTTATACCTATTTTTATGCCTCAGGTCTTGAAGTTATGGTTTCTTGGTTCAAATGGTGTTTCCATCTCAAAACAGTCATGGACCACAGTGTATTACTTAATCCCTTTAACCTTAGTATTCTCATTTATAAAACAGGAATAACAGTATTTCCAAGAAAAAGTTATGGGATAACCCATATAAAGCCTGAGCAGGGTGCTTGGCAGACAGTAAGTGCCCAGTAAATGTTTTACTGAATAAATGAAATTTTTGCCCTAACTTTAATAGCTATCTTATTTACTTTTAAAGTTCATACACGTCAAACCCCATCATAACAATGTTTAAACACTTTAAACAATGTACAAACCCTTTTCTGTAGTAATCTATTTTGCATCTGAATGAAGCTACTTTACCTAACAAGCATCTTTTTCTGGCTGAATAGTTTGGGGATTTCATTTCTTTATTTTATTCATCTAATTCAAGAAAAGGGATTTTTTTCTCTCCTAATGAATCTAAAAAACTGTAAAAAAAAACAAACAAAAAAACCTTAACGCAAACCTCTATCAATTCTACCTTTGTCTACCTGAAATACCCAAATATGGCTTATGAATTATACAAACAAATGTGAAATGCCAAGACCATATAGATTCTTGACTATATAGAATATCTTGAGGAAACAGAGCATTCTTAAAAAAACAATCCTGAGTGAAGCTGAGTTCCTTGCCCAAAGAATGATGAACCAATCTATATGCCACCAAAGAACATATAAACTATACATAATTCTTATATAACATATTTGAATTGTATGAAAACATTTCAGAGGTATCAGAGACTCTGACAGCACCTATGGTAAACCCTTCTGTGCACCTTTGATGCCAGGGATTGAAAAGGCTTGTGCAAATAACATAAAACCAAATGACTCTGGCTGCAAAGGCAATCTGTATCAGATATAAACGAGGGAAAAACAAAAAAGCATAATGAATCCAGAAAAGTAAATAGATCTATTCCCTTTCATTCTTTGTTGTTCAACTGATTCGATTTCTTTTGCATGGAAATTTATTTAAAGCATTTTAATGTGCATCCGAAAGGCTGCCTTTAATTTGCATCCATGTTTAACAGTAGAAAGAGCAGTACAGGTGGTATGGAAAGAGCAATGGAAGTGAAATCAGAATCTGTGGGTTTTTACAGTTTGTCACCTCATTAAGTCTCAGTTTTCTCATCTGCAAAACGGCAGTGAAAATGTCTATTCTATAAAATTGTGATTATTAAATATGGTAAATAAATAAAAATAATTATAAAATATGGAAACATAAATGAAAATATGAAAAAATAACTGAAAATAGAACAGTGCCATTCAATAGAAATATAAGTTGAACCATGAACATGAGCCACATAGGCAATTTAAAATTAAAAAATGCAAAGAAGCATGTGAAATTAATTTTAATAATATATTTTATTTTGCCCAATTTATTCAAAACATCATTTCAACATTTTAATCAATATAAAATGATTAATAATTGAGGGTTTTTTTTTTTTTTTGAGACGGAATTTCGCTCTTGTTACCCAGGCTGGAGTGCAATGGCACGATCTCGGCTCACCGCAACCTCCGCCTCCTGGGTTCAGGCAATTCTCCTGCCTCAGCCTCCTGAGTAGCTGGGATTACAGGCACGTGCCACCATGCCCAGCTAATTTTTTGTATTTTTTAGTAGAGACGGGGTTTCACCATGTTGACCAGGATGGTCTCGATCTCTTGACCTCACGATCCACCCGCCTCGGCCTCCCAAAGTGCTGGGATTATAGGCTTGAGCCACTGCGCCCAGCCCGAGGGATTTTTTTTAACATTCTTTTTCTTTTTGTCCTGTCTGAAAATTGGTGCCTATTTGACACTGACAGTACAGCTCCATTCAGACTAGCCACATTTCAGGTGCTAAACAGCCACGCTAGCTAGTAACTATCATACTAGACAGCATATGCTTAGAACCAAGGTGAGGCTTCACACATGTTTATTAGATTCAAATAGTATTTCCCATCAGATAAACCCTGTGGGACTTGGGAAGTTATTTTTAAAATTGATGCATTAAAGAGAGCTTGTGTTTTTATATTGGTATAGTAGTTAATATGTGATACGTAATAAGAATTTAAAATAAAATATTCCCTATAAATGACCAGATCATATACTTGACCAAAATAAAAGCATCCAAAAATGACGATTATAGGTCACTTTGTAGTTATTTTATTAGGACTTAAATTATATGTTAATTTGACATAGAATCTAATAATCTAAAAAAAAAAAAAAAACCAAAAAACCTGACATAACTATAAGTACACAAAACAATTTGAACTATAAACAATTCAAACTGGCATTTCTGTAGAGAAGGAAAGGGTCCTGGAGTTGGAAATCCAAGTCTTTAGTAATAAACTACAATTGCTACAGTATACCTTTCATCAAAAAAACATGAGGAGAAATCACAATATTTTTCTATATTGCAAACATTTTCATTTCACAGGACCTGCCATTATAGTAAGTCATATTATAGTTTCAATAGCTTTGTTTTTTTCCTCTCATAAAAATTTATTCTCTAAGTAAGAGGATGACCACCCATTATGACAATTACATATTGCATCATTTTAATGCATGTTAATGACTCATTGGGGTTAAAATGTCAAATATTCATACTACACTCATTATTAAAATTACAGTGAATAGTATAAGGTAGGCAAATTCTTGTATCTTGAGCTCAAAGAGTAGAATGAAAAATATAAAGAAACATTTCTTCACTGCAAGGTCTTTATGAAAGCTGTCCATAAAGCCTAAGGTGCATGTATGTGCACATGCACACACACATATTATATATTTAGTATTATGTTCTTGTTTTCTGTGGGTGGAGATGTCCCTGCAACTGGCATATTTTCAGCAATCTTCCTCTGGACTGACCAGCAGTGCAACACAAGTGGAGAGTAAAATGTAGTATTAGAAAGACAATGGCTACTTCATTTCAAATCTGACAAGGACTATTTAGTTACCTACTACGACAAAGGGTTATGACATTCTTAATGACTGATATAAACTTTTTGGACTTTGACTTTTATTCACTTGTATTCAGAAGATGGCACTTCTACAATACAGGTGCCCAAACACTTTGTCCGCACACTCAGCCAGAAGTGACACATAAAGAAAAAGTGCTATAGCAGACTAATTAATTCTTCGTTCAGGGCGCCACCTATGTCCCTTTCTGTGGTCTCCTCACCAAGAATTTGCCTCACCCAGCCCTGTTCAGGCTTAAGATCTGCAATGGGTTCACACTACAAATTGGAAAAGCTTCAAAAGCTTCAAAATTTATAAATTTAAAGATTTATATCATTATATTTATATTCCCTTAAACTCTTCCGAGGAAGAATCTATTCCATCAATTAGGTATGCATTTCCTAAACATTACCGTTTGTTAAAATACAGCCCACCCCCCATAGCCACTGCTACCAAATTCAAACACAATGGCACACACTGTACAATTTTAAACACTTGGCCAAACTTCCGAAGTAAAACTACCCAATGTGGTAAGAAAGACTCACATCTGGCATTTCTGTAGAGCAGGAAAGGGTCCTGGAGTTGGAAATCCAAGTCTTTAGTAATAGGTTCTGTCCTATTTTCCATGCTCAGCCTATTCATAATGGTGAATCCGTGCTTTGGAGAAGCAGACCTAAAAATCACAAGGGGTCACGGGGAAATCAATAGACAAATTGCTTAGCATGCGATATTTTCAGTATAAGTATACTCTGATGTATCTCTCAACCTTTGTTTGTATATACAGCTTTATACAAGCAGCCTGGACACATACTTCTTTACCACTGGCATCATTATAGAGTAATTCCCATAATGCAACAGCACTGTCATGATGACTCGTTTCATAAAATTGAGTTATACTTTCTTATTTGTGGAGTGTGTGTGTGTGTGTGTGTGTGTGTGTGTGTGTGTACAGTTGTGTATTTCTCTACCTAGGTTGTAAATTCCTTTAAGGCAGAGTAAATACTTTTTAAAACATTACTGACTTTTAAAGAATACTTTTTAAAAGTTAAATTAATTAAAGATATTTTTAAAGAATCTTGGTTGTTAATATTAAAGTATACATCACAATTAGATGAAGAAAATTTTCATAGAAAATGTTAAGTGTTAGTCTGAAATTGAGGGCTGCAAAATCTCTTAGTGATATGAAGCAACTCTGGACAATGAACTTATGAGGTTACAGAGCCTGAACTAGAAGTTTATATAACAACGCAAAGGGCAGATACTTCAATGTTTTCTTCAATGCAAAGCAAAGAGCTACAGAGATAAACAATTATGAAAGTTTTTCTCTATAAAAATGTGACATTTAGTGACGTTTTATTTTCATTTCACTCAATAAACCTTGAACACCTACTATGCCAGGCAGAAAGAATCCAAATTATACTGAGTATAAACTCTAACAGCTACATGTGCATTTGTCTACCTTTGGGTGACAGCCATATAGTAATTCAACTGTGCAACTTCTGATGACAAATGAAACACTACATACTTACACACTGAAGCTGAAGCAAGCAGAATTCATTTATTTACTTTAAATGAGGGTGCTAGGGCTGTTATTAACAAACCCACAGAAATGTTATGAGCAACAGGAAGACAAGTTGTTTATGTCTCAGTTTTATGTTACCTCTATTTGATACTGATCAAGGAACACAGCTACGTAACCACTGCCAGGATTTTCTTCTGAAACCTCCAATTTTAAAACTGATGGGAGGCGATCCTTGCCTAGCTTTCTTTACAAAGGGGTAAAGTGGTGGTAAGCATACAACCAACACCAGAAATAATCATGATAATCATTTCAACTTAGATCCAGAGGAAGAATAGAAACTAACTCCCAAAGAGCTCTATTAGGGGGTCACCCGAAGTGTCAGGTTCAGAAATTACCAGTGGGTGTCTCTATGAACTCTCTATTACAGAAAGGAAGGCATGGGAGGAAATAAATGATTTTTTAAATGGGATTAAGTGTTTTCGTACAAGAATGAGAATCTGATTCTTCACATATTTCATTATCACAACAGGATCTCACCTCTTTAATAGTACAGCTACTATACCATCGCATAATTTAGAAAATAGGCCCAGGGGATAAATGTGCCAATTGCTCTAAAGCAACTTCTGTAAGAGAAGTCAAAATATATTACTGCCAGCTCCATTCTCTGTACCAAACCCCCCTCCCACCTTGCGTTTTACATGCTTTTTGTAATTGTCTACTGAAGAAAGACCTCAGCATACTAGGATCTGAGAGGTTTTTGTTTTGCAGGGGATAAGGGAGGCATCCTATTCTTGAGGAGTTAGATTTGGAGAAGAGACTAAAAAACAGGGAAGGATTTTGTTTTCAACTTCATGTTCTGTTTAATTCAGAGCTCCATTAGAGACATGGAGTATAGTAAGAAATCTTTGAAAATACAAACTTATATTTGGTTTGGGTGCAAAAACCAAAATATTTGTATGATTTGTTACTCTTCCACAGCTTAAAAAAAAACAACTACTCTACTAAAAGTTCCCCAAATCAATCATTAATACATACTAATACATCTTTTCTGTCACTTCTCCAAGGAGTAATAATGCCTGTTGTGAGAAATGTGTGACAGCGCACCCTGCACGCATGGCACACAGTACAGTTCAACCCTGTGCCTTCTGTGGTGAACTTCAGAATCCTCAAGAGCGCTCATACTCTACTGAATAAACCTGCCTTGGGGCATGCTCTGGTGCGCTGGATGTTTGGTAACATAATGCAGACGAATATGCCAAGGGTTCTTGGGTACTCCACTGCCTTTCTGAGACTGTGAAGAACCTGACCTCGTCACCTAGTGTGCTGGCCTTGCCACCCATTCCTTCTTCCCGCTTCCAGTGCTGCCTCCATATAAAAGTTTTTTCTCCTCTTATAAAAAGTTTTTCTCTATAAATATGTGACAGACTGGAACAGACCTTCCTCCCCTGCAGCTGAGCTCCTTCCTCCCCAGCACACACAGACCTCCATCATGCATGCACTTTGCCCGCCACGGGCCTCTCTGTGCTGTTCTAGTCCTGCTTTTATCTTTCAAACTGACTCCTCTGTCTCCTTGCTGGCCCTCAAACCTAGCCATAAACCCTCATCGGTTTCCTCTTCATACTCACTCCTTCAGGGAACAGCTTTTCTTTCATGGCTTCAACTACCAAAATACTTCAGACAACTCCAAACCATCTCCACCACCGCCCCTACTCTGAGGGGCAATCACCGGAATGTCCGGCTACCACTCCAAATCATTACTTGAAAGTACAATGAAGGCTGATCCTCAAACCACATTCTTGATCTCCTGGCTTTCTATTCCACCAACGCTTCTGTCATTCTCAATCTTCCATGTTCAAAATATTGTCATTTTAAAAATTTCACCATTGCAATCCTCTTTCCATTTCAGTTTCTATTATTTTAACCCAAACTCTCATCATTTCATATCTACTCCACTGCAATAATCCTCTCACTGTCCTGACTCCAGTTTCTTCAAGAACCAGAGCATCCCCATGAAGTTAATACACTGACTTTCCCCACACATTTCCTCTATTACTCTCCTGTTCATAAGCCTTCAATAACTTCCTACTGCTAAGAAAACAAAACTTGCCGGGTGCAGTGGCTCATGCCTGTAATCCCAGCACTTTGGGAGGTGAAGGCGGGCGATCACTTGAGGTTAGGAGTTCGAGGCCAGACTGGCCAACATGGTGAAACCCTGTCTCTACTAAAAATACAAAAATCAGCTGGGCGTGGCAGCAGGCACCTGTAATAGCAACTCGGGAGGCTGAGGTGGGAGAATCACTTGAACCCAGAAGTGGAGGCTGTAGTGAGGGGAGATTGCGCCACTGCACTCCAGCCTGGGCGACAGAGGAAGACTCCATCTCAAAAAGAAAGAAAAAGAAATCTCAAAATCTTTAGTTTGCCATTCCAAGCCAGCAAATCTCTTCACCCTTGCTAACTACTGTAAACCAACATAAACCCTCTGCATTATAGTCATTTTCCTCACTGTCCCTTTAACACACCAGGTTCTATGCCTCTGCTTTTGCCATTCTTCCTGTTGAGACTGCCTCCCCTCTCCTCTATGCAAGCTAAGTTCTACCTTATTCCTGAGGCCCAACTCAAGACCCATCACTCTATAAAGCAGGGGTGTCCGATCTTTTGGTTTCCCTGGGACACCTTGGAAGGGGAAGAATTGTCTTGGGCCACACATAAAAGATATTAACACTAACAACAGCTGATGAGCATTGAAAAAAATTCCATAATGTTTATGAAAGTTTATGAATTTCTGTCAGGCTACATTCAAAGTCATCCTGGGCCACATGTATCCCATGAGCCACAGGTTGGACAAGCATGCTTTAAAGGTTTCCACAATCACAGCAACCCATGCATTGCTCAGAATCTATCCACTGGCACTCAGGATACTCTATTCTGTACTGTGGCTTACCATAAACGTGAATATATGTAGAAAGAAAATACACTTGTGCGTGTATATTTCCTATCTCCTCAATGAAACTTACCCCTAGAAAGGTTTCTATTAGGCCTTTGAATTTCATCTTTGTACCCTCACTGAATGTGATGACCTTTGGTTATGACATTTTATTTATTGTAAAGTTTATTTATTGAGCCAATATATATAATGCATTTGTGATTTGATATTAATAATATCTGATAACAAGAAATGACTGAAAACATGAGTTTATTGACTCTATCCTGAAACATATTCTATTAACTGGACAATGGAGGACTGAAAGACAGCTTCAATTTTGGACCATGCTTTTTTAAAGAGTCGGGGTGGGAGAAAAGACCCTTTTCCAAACATTAATTGAACAATCTAGTATTTCTCATAGTGTTCTTCGAGCTCCTTGCCAATGCATTATATTCAAGAACTTTGTGCAATTCATTTGAATTAAAGAATATTTAATTTATTTTAAGCAGAACCCAGTCAATGATTTAAGTTCATCTATATTGAAGTTTAAATTATATTCTGAAATTAGCATTCATCGCAATATACCAGGTGACATTTTTCAGTATTCCCTTCTCCATGTCAACTAATAATTTCAAACTGAAATTTAATTCTTTTACTTCTTTTTGAAATAAAACTGCATGCAACTGAAGAAGAGTGACACAATTGAGCTAAAATATTATTTCAAAAATTGTTAGTTTCTTCATAACAGTAAAACTCTTACCTTGTATAAACAAATAAGGTTCCTTCCACATCAGTCTTCTCCTAAACAATAAAAACAAAACACGTAAGACATGTATGGTCTCTTCATTCATGAAGGTATCAAACAAACTTCTCATAGAACAGGAATTATATCCAACTTCAAGTAGGTGAAACTGCGACCAGCCAAATATACCCAATATGAGGAGTTGTTCTCAGCAAAAGGAGAAAGCAAGTTCTATGCTCTGCAGATTAGGCGGCAGGAAGTAGTCTTTCTTTTGTCATTTATAAAATAAACCATCGTTATCTCTCTTTACCAAAGACAGGGATGGCAACATACTTATAGCTAAACAATGAGAAAATAAGTGCTCTGTGGATTTAATGACAAAGCAGTGTGCTGCCTTTTTCTCCATCCACCACACTGGGTATAGGGCAAGCTGCAGACATTATGGATGTCTGTATTTCACTATCCTTCATTTTATTTTCTGGGTTCATTTTCTCTTGACATATCCAGTTACTTAGGAGAGCAGATGTTCTGTTAGTAACTCTACTTTGACTGCTGGATAGAGAAAGCATGCCACAGAGTTCTCAGATGAATCAATCAACTACTTAGTGTATTAAATTTACAGTCATCTGAAGTTAAGTTAGACAAGTATTACCAATAGGACTCAAGAAATTTGCCTGAGAAAATCTGGGAGAGGTGGTAACGTTAAAATGATGGTTCATTTGACATTTCTTTCCCATTTTTCCAAAGGTAGGAAGCCAGGCCATTATGATAATGTTCATCGATACAATGCATACTAAAAACACACATATACGTATCCAGATGTTTTATTAACCAGTAACCAGGCCCATTGTAATTCGGAATTTAAAATGTACTTTTGCAATTGACAGGGTTTAATTTCAGCATTCCATTTAAACTCCTGATATTTTATAATTAATATTCATGACCATAAGCATTCAATATTTAAGTACTCTGTAATTTTGGTGAAAAATACACCCTTTTTAAAAAAAGCATAACATCAAAACAGCAATTTTTAAAAGGCACACAAGGCATGATCCTCTCACTTACTCAAGTAATTTCAGCAAATTTTCATTCACTTTAGTTCAGCAGGCCTCAAAGTGTTATCCCCAGATCAGCGGCATCAGCGTCACTTGGGAACTTATTAGAAATGCAAACTCTTGGGCTCCTGCCCAAACCTACTGAATCAGAATCTCTGGGGATCGTGGTCAGCAATCTGGTTTTTATTAACTTTCCAGGTGATTCTGATGTAGGCTAGTTTGAGAAGCACTGCCTTAGTTCAACAACATACTCTCTGCCCATGAAATTATATTACGAGTCCTGAAAACAAAATCCATTATGTCACAAATTATATCAAACTATCATCAAGAGTAAATGGCTATAAAAATCATTACTTAGTAACAAAATGTTTAATCGCAAGATGTTTATTATTATGAGATGTGAAATTATAAATAAAGAATTTAGGCCAGACACAGTGGCTGATGTCTGTAATCCCAGCACTCAGGAGGATCGCCTGTGGCCCGGAGTTCAGTTTAAGACCAGCCTGGGCAACAGATTGAGACCATCTCTACAAAAAAAAAATTTTTTTTTAATTAGCCAGGTGTGGTGGCACATGACTGTAGTCCTAGCTACTGAGGAGGGAGAACTGCTTGAGCCCAGGAGTTTGAGGATACAGTGAGCTATGTTTGTGCCACTGCATTCCAGCCTGGGCAACAGAGCGAGACCCTGTGTCTTAAAAATAAATAAATTTATAACAGTTAAAACAACTTTAGCCAGTTTTTTCCCTTACATATAAGCACAGGTAAAAAGTCAGGGAGTTAATCCTTAAACTAGATTCATTATGAAGTGTCTATAAATCACTACAATATACTGTGAAACATATCCTTATTTCTGAAATGTGGCCCCTTTGCCACTGTACTTTGAAAAATGTCCAAGCTAAAAAGTATACAGAAACATTACTTATCTTTCTTTGAAAACAAACATGATTCATTCCTATCTGTTAAGAAATGTATATCCTTAGTGTACGTTAAACACTAAGAATTACAAAACCCAAACCACCACCATCATCGGGAAAATGGCCACTGCAGTACAGTAAATACTACCTGAACAGTATCCAAATTTTTGGCTGTCCCTAAAGTTTAACTGATTCAGTCAGCAAGTATTCACAAGTCCACAAAGCATTTATGAATAAATTTGTAAAAACTAAATCTTTGGTATTATCCATTATATTGTTAGGAAACTGAGCCAAGACACAGGTGCTAGAACTAGGACTCTGCAGAATCTCTGTGTACTGTCAGGATCACTCCCCACAAGATCCAAACACTCTCCTGGTCTTCCAGTATTTGACCTTGGACTGATCAAGACTGATTCATCTTAGAGATTAGAATCAGGAAATCTATATGTATCAGCACATATAAAGCTAAATAGCTTCTGACTTATTCCCTTTCTTCCTTGATGTAACAGAAATTCTCTTTTCTTAAAAAAAAAAAAAAAAAAAAAAAACCTTTAATGACACAATTTAGTTTTAAAAAGTCCAAGGTGAGAAATGTAAAAGGCACGCTTCTCCTAAAATTAATCTTTAACTTATAACAAGCAATTCTTAAAACTAAGATTTTTATTTAGCATTACACACAAAGAATATGAGTTTGTTACTAGAAAGGAGTTGTGATTGAATAATCACAACCTGGGACCTGGAGGGGGGTTCCTGCCAGATCATATTGGGCTAATCAGTTTATCATTGTATGTCTCAGTTTCTCCACTGAAAAGAGATAACCAGTCTACACTACTCAGATCTTTTGATGAAGAAACATCAGGTGCTCTATGATATCTGGATAAAAGAGACTTTTAAAATGTACATTTCTGTCCATTACAGCTGCCCAAATTCATGCATTTTCCTGGCCCCTCCACAGTTATCTAAGGGCAACCAGATTTTTTTTTTTTCTTTCTGAGCAATGTCCAGCGTTAGGGCTGTGGAGAATAGTTAAAACAAGATTTTATTAGCTGTTCCTTAGATCCTTTAAGGAGGACTTGTATGTTAAAGTCCAGTCTTGGGGTATTTTAGCTTAAATTTTAAAAGCACAATTTGATGACTTAATATTGCACTCTATTATAAAATCTAACAAGTGCTAAAGAAATAAGCAATTCAGAATTCAAAATACAAAAAATATCCCAAATGGAATATAAAATAGTGCTGTTTTGCAAATTTTGGGGACTCCACACACCATCTGACACAAAATAAAAGCAATGTCTATTTTAACTTGATTATTTTCAGTTAAAACAATCAAAAAGTAGTTCTCAGTTTATCCTCCCCATCTCTCTTACCATGCATGTAGCATCTGAGTCACCTATTAAACTTTCAACAATAGCAAATGCCTGGGCCTCATTATCCAGAGGTTTTGGTTTGGCATGTTTCACTTTTTAAAAACTCTGAGTTATTTGGATACACCAAAAACTTAGAAAACCGCTAGCTAGGAACACAACGTTAGCCACTGTAGGGCAATTTTCAGGCTCAGCATTCCCAGTATTATGACTCTATAGATGTCATAATACGCTTTCCCTCAGTGTGACAACCACAAACCTCTCCAGACATTGCCAAATATCACCTGCTGGCAAATTAACTCCAGCTGAGAGCCATTGGTCTAAAGACTGAGAGCTGGTAAATACCAAGGTTATGGTCTTTAGTTGACACATAGGTATTAATATTTTAAGGGAGCAGTTTTTCCTGGCAACAGGGAGTAGGTGTAACTCTAAAATTCCTATTCCAGTCATGATGTAATATTTCTTAATCCTTCTTTAAAGCAGTTCATTTTCTATACACCTTTCATTCCTAATTTCTCCTCCTCTGAAAGGCTGAAGTCATTCTTCATCCATTTTCAGGGCAATAAGAATTCCCCTCCTTAACATCCCCCCTGCCTTCTTTTAAATACTTTCACCTCTATTCTCAAGAATGTTCTCATAGTCTTATCAGGTTGACATTCAAAGGGCTCCCATCCAGAGATCCTGAGTGACAGCACATGGGGACGGTGGTCAGAATTTGTTTGCCTCCAGCAACTGTTCTGCCGCTGAACTAGGTCTCTCTCATTTTCGGCTACCACAGCCTTGAAAGATTAGGACTTTGAAAGAATGACCTTTTCCTGAATGAATTATGCCCTGTCTGAAGACAACGTGTCAGCAAGCAGGAAAACATAACTCCTGTAAATAATGCATTGTGACACTTCTGCTTTTTGATAAGGCTTTTGTAGATGGGCTTCATTATTAGGTATCTAATAAACACCTATGTAACTATCTTAAAAGGTATCTATCTCATAGATAACTGTCAAAAGCCTATAGAAAACAACTATTATTTAAGAGAAATGCTCTGTACTCATTTATATTAAGTTTCTCGGGATTCTCCAGACTCTAATCCTAGTGTCAAGTCAGCTTACAGAACTATACGTCCCTGGTCCTCATCGCTCACTGTGAAATTGCTTTTACAGGATTATGACATTATACCTTTGGCATTTTTCTACAGTGCAACAAAATAACCATATGTAGAATATCTTTAAATATATTTTTAAATACCATGGGAAACTGTCTACTATGTTGCTCAATGTTCTTTACGTAAAGACCCAGGTGACAAATTACCCCAGAAACTAGGGGAAATAACCTCTTTCTCCTGATCAAGTGGTACATTTTTCTATTACATAAGAACAAATATTAAAGAGCTCTTCCTGTTCTCCTTTTGAGTTTGGCCACTAGGAGAGCAAACCTAAATTCTCTGCCCCATTCCAGTAAACTTCCTCTGTTAAGACCTTTGGCCAAAACTGTTCGTCTATCCCACTTTTGCTTGCCTTTTTATTTTTATGTTAATGATTTTCAGGTGAGTTTTTACTACAGGCTGCTGATCTATACTGGAGATCAGTAGGCTTATGAATGTGGGTATTAAAAAAAATAGATTTGCTCAACATGGTTGTTTTCCTTAAGTTTTGATGTTTATACAACCGACCTGAAGAACACAAAAAGTTTATCTGAAATCCATTCATCAAGGCCAAGTTCTCCACACTGATTGTAACTTATTTTAAAATGATGGATATCATATATGTGGTATATAACGGACAATATACAATGGATGATGAATATTTGGACAAAAATCGTTATGAGGAAAGAAATAAAATTACATCTCTCTACATTCGAGTGGGTGGGTTACAAAATTACAAGCAGCAATTCCTGCAACAGGACTCCAGTGTTCTAGGCTTCTACCCCATTCTAATTGTGAGGACAATGAAATTTCATTCCATTACCATTTATTGGGGCTCCGCTTTGAGAAGAGCACTAAAATAACTTGGCTCCCAAATAGCCTCCAATATCAAACATGGTGGGCTGTCGTGTCATACATAGTCTTTCCAAGAGCATCAGCCTCCTTCTAAGTGTTAGACCCTGCTCCATTTCGTCTTTTATTCGCCGAGGTTGGTTCTTTTCTTGGTGTTTCCCCTTACTTTACGACTTACAGACTTCTCGCCTCCTATCACCTTTTCATTTCTCTTTGCCCCATCTAAGACTGACGTTCTAAAACCAGAACTCTTAACTTTTATTCGTCTGCTGTCCCTGCCTCCTCCATAGCCAGTTCCACTGTAACAGAACTCAGCTTCACTTTCTCAATCACATCGGTCTTCCGGCCCTAAGGCATCAGGTTCTTCCTTTTCTTCGGCTGTCAAGGGTGCGGTACCCAATCGGTCTGGTTTCCCAGTGTGGGGTACATTAGAGACTTAAGTCTTTTCCCCAACTCCAGCTAGCTCCATAGATCCGCCTCCCTTCCCCCAAACCCCCGGGACCCCATCACCACAACGTCAGCCTCAGGCCCCCGATCCACCCACCTCCAGGGCGTCAACGTCTCCTCCCCGTCCCTGGGTCCTCAAATCCCGAGTCTGACACCCCCGCCCCCCGCCTCCACCCCAACCCTGGTCTGCACGGCTCTGCCGCGTCCGCACGCACCCACTCGTTGGCCCGATGGCCGAAAGTGTACAGAGCCACCTGGCTGGCCACGTCCACGATGCGGTTGATATAGGGATCATGGCGCTGCAGGGCCGCTAGGCTGATGTCGCGCCCCTTCCCCACCAGGCCGCTTGCCGCCACTGCTGCCATCTTCCCTCCCTCCCTGACAGCGGCGCCGGGCTCTGGGAAGCCACGCTCAATAGATCGCAGAACGAGCGAGCTGCCTCGCAACCGAAAACCCAGGAGGACCAGAAGGCCGGGGAGGCCTTCCGGCGGCAATCACCCGCAACCCTCCCGCCCGCCGACGGACGCAAGGCCTCACTAATCGATGGTCGCGCCCCGCCCGCGGAGGATCGTTGCCATGGCGACGACAAGCCCAGGCCTGCCCTCCGAATCCCGCTCCTTTCTCGCAGAGCTGTTTCTCTTCGCGCCGGAGCTTGAGCTGTGTGCGCGGGAGGGCTTCCCTCTTGCATATGTTCGACGCTTTGGCATATCTTTTCTTTGGCGCTTCAGGGATCAAACCTGTAACAGTAAATAAGCCTCGAGCATCAAGAACTTTGAAGACAAAAAGAACTGAATTGATTTCTGAATGCGCTAACACCAGTGGTTCTTAAAACTGTAGTGTGGTCCCGGAACCCCTTGAGAGTTTCTGAGACCCTTTAGGGTGATCTGCAAGGTCAAAAACAAAAAAACCTTTTATGACAATGCTAAGACGTACTTATTTGACTTGTTCACGGCGATGACGTTTTGCAGACAATGGTGGTTAAAAATGCTGGTGGTTCAACCCAATTAAGGCAGGGGCACCAAACTGCATTGTTAGTCAAAGTACCTGTCACTAACCTGCCTTCTCAGTTAAAAAAAGAAAAGAAAAGAGAAAAGAAGAAGCTAGAGCCAGTGTCACCTGATGGTGTTCTTGATAAGCACTAAAAATTATTAGTTTTGTTGAAGCTTAATCCGTGAGTACAATTCTTTTAAGTATTCTGCATAAAAAATAGGAAACAGGCATAAAGCTCGTCTGCTGCACACCGGAGTGTGTCATATTTGTCTCTAGAAAAATACTTCTGTGCTTGAGTTGCAAGCTGAATCATGTTTTTATTTTTATTTTCATAAAACATTTTTACTTGAAAGAAAGATGGGCAAACTATGGTTATTCAAACAGGTACTTGACAGACATTTTTCTGAAAATAAATAAAGTATGCCTGTCACTTTCAGGAAAACAAGGGACAATTACTGTTGCCAATGATAATTTTTAAGCCTTCAAGCCAGAATTAAAAGTTTAGGAAAACTTTATCTACTGCCATGAGCTTGACAGCTTCTCAATACTTAATGTTTTTTTTGTTTGTTTGTTTTGTTTTGTTTTGTTTTCTGTTGAGATCACCGGTGATATTGAGTGCAATTTTAACAAATACTGTATAATGGAAAGTGTCAATATCTGAAAGATCTGTGTAACTCAGTGATCCAGTATTTTCCAAATGACCCATATCTCATGCCACATAATCATGCATAGGCAAAAGATCCATTCTGGGACAAGGTGGACTAATGGATTTTTAATGTAACAGAATGAAAAGTTAATAGGATTTCAGACAGTACATTGCAGCTAAGCTTTGAGAAACTCCAGCTTGTCAAGTTTTGGTATATTATCCAAGAAGAATATCCACAATTATCCGAAAAAGGCTATTAAAATATCCATCTCTTTTGCAACTACATTATCTGTAAGAGGCCAGAGTTTCTTCATATACGCCAAACAAAACACACATAGCAACAGATTATAAGCAGAAACAGATATGAGAATGTAGTTGTCTACTATTCAGCCATGTTAGAGATATTTGCAAAAATTTAAAAGAATGCTTCTTTTCTCACTAAATGTTTATTTTGGAAAAAAATTATCTTCATAGAAATGGATTTATATTTAAGATCGTTGTTATTTTTAATAAATGAATTAAGTATTTTTTAAAGTTTATTTATTTATTTTAAGATGGAGTCTTGCTCTGTCACTCAGGCTGGAATGCAATGGTGTGATCTTGGCTCACTGCAATCTCTGGCTCTCAGGATCAGGTGATTCTCCTGCCTCAGCCTCCTGAGTAGCTGGGATTACAGGCACCCACCACCCCTGGCTAATTTTTGTATTTTTAGTAGAGACCGGGTTTCACCATGTTGGCCAGGCTGGTCTCGAACTCCTGACCTCAGGTGATCTGCCCACCTCAGCCTCCCAAAGTGCTGAGATTACAGGGGTAAGCCACTGTGCCCGGCCTCTTTGAAGTTATTTTTAATTTCCAATATGGTAAATATAGGTAGATATAACTCATATAAACAAAAGTTCTTTGAGGGAACCCTTAATAATTTTTTTTTTTTTTTTGAGACAGAATTTCGCTCTTGTTACCCAGGCTGGAGTGCAATGGCACAATCTCGGCTCACCGCAACCTCCACCTCCTGGGTTCAGGCAATTCTCCTGCCTCAGCCTCCTGAGTAGCTCGGATTACAGGCATGTGCCACCATGCCCAGCTACTTTTTTTTGTATTTTTAGTAGAGTCGGGGTTTCACCATATTGACCAGGACGGTCTTGATCTCTTGACCTGGTGATCCACCCGCCTCGGCCTCCCAAAGTGCTGGGATTACAAGCTTGAGCCACCACGCCCGGCCGAGCCCTTAATAATTTTTAAGAATGGGCTGGGTGTGGTGGCAGGCACCTGTAATCCTAGCTACTTGGGAGGCTGAGGCAGGAGAATCACTCGAACCCAGGAAGTAGAGGTTGCAGTGAGCTGAGATCCCACCACTGCCCTCCAGCCTGGGCAATGGAGCAACACTCCATCTCAAAATAAAAATAATAATACTTCTTAAGAGTATAAAGGGGTCTTGAGACTAAAAAGTTGAGAAGAGTTGGTCTAAACCATTTACCTAGCATTAGCTATTAGAACAACTGTGAAGAAATTATTATGTTCATAAATTCTTTCTATATCCTATTTGATATAGAAATATCACAGGTATGGCACAATACCCTCTCATAATAATATGTTGCAATATAATCTTTGCAGTCACAATTTCAATTGTACTGAAATTCTTGATTAAGTTGCATTTTGGAGTCTCAGACCTATTGACTCCCAAGCCTAACTTCCCAGTGGGGAAGAATACAGCAATGGCTTTCAAACAACTTTTTTTTTTTTTTGAGACGGAGTTTCGCTCTTGTTACCCAGGCTGGAGTGCAATGGCACGATCTCGGCTCACCGCAACCTCCGCCTCCTGGGTTCAGGCAATTCTCCTGCCTCAGCCTCCTGAGTAGCTGGGATTACAGGCACACGCCACCACGCCCAGCTAGTTTTTTGTATTTTTAGTAGAGACGGGGTTTCACCATGTTGACCAGGATGGTCTCGATCTCTTGACCTCGTGATCCACCCGCCTCGGCCTCCCAAAGTGCTGGGATTACAGGCTTGAGCCACCGCGCTCGGCTCAAACAACTTTTTTTTTTTTTTTTTTTAACTGAGGCTGGAGTCGTTTGCAGAGTCTGACCCAGAACATATGTTTATATATTTATACCTGATATTAACTCAAATAAATGTTTCATGAAACAATACTAAATGACATAGACTTTTTTTTTTTTTTTTTTTCTGAGATGGAGTTTCACTCTTGTTGTCCAGGCTGGAGTGCAATGGCCTCATCTTGGCTCACCACAACCTCTACCTCCCAGGTTGAAGTGATTCTCCTGCCTCAGCCTCCCAAGTAGCTGGGATTACAGGCATGTGCCACCATGCCTGGCTAATTTTGTATTTTTAGTAGAGACAGGGTTTCTCCATTTTGATCAGGCTGGTCTTGAACTCCCAATCTCAGGTAATCCGCCTGCCTCAGCCTCCCAAAGTGCTGGAATTAAAGGTGTGAGCCGCTGCGCCTGGCTGATACAGACATTTTAAGAAATACTAGCTGTGACTCTGTAAATTGATTTCATGACCAATTAATGGATTGTGACCTGCAGTTTGAAAAACGTAGTGCTAGGCCGGGCGCGGTGGCTCAAGCCTGTAATCCCAGCACTTTGGGAGGCCGAGGCGGGTGGATCACGAGGTCAAGAGATCGAGACCATCCTGGTCAACATAGTGAAACCCCGTCTCTACCAAAAAGTACAAAAAAAAAATTAGCTGGGCATGGTGGCACGTGCCTGTAATCCCAGCTACTCAGGAGGCTGAGGCAGGAGAATTGCCTGAACCCAGGGGGCGGAGGTTGCGGTGAGCCGAGATCGCGCCATTGCACTCCAGCCTGGGTAACAGGAGCGAAACTCCGTCTCAAAAAAAAAAAAAAAAAAAGAAAAACGTAGTGCTGTGGCAACTGAGCAAGCATACAAAGCTGACTAGACAACTTTCCATGTTAGTTCACTACCCTTTTCCAGTATTCTTAACCTTTTTGTTCTTATATCACATACGTGCTTCAAGAAACAAGTTTAATTGTAATATGGGCAATGGAGAACTTTGTGATTAACTCTTGAACTAGTCACACTCTCACTTGATTAGCTGTTTTAATTTTGATTTTTCAGCATAAACCCACAGATTCTACTTTGCATTTCCCTCATATATATAATGATGGAGCATTACGTTTCTTTTGTCTGTTAAGTTCCACGATCCTTACGCAAATCATTTTCCTTGTAATTTTTCAGTCTTTTCATCTTTAAAGAGTAAAGAACAGATGGTGACCCTAAAAGAACAAATTGCTTTGAGCTCAATAGAGAAGACAGACAATATGGGGGCCAATGTAAAAGCTTAAGTGTTCATAAAACAAAAATGCCTACAAGTCTTAGTGATCTGTATGACTACAATTGCAAAGTATTTATTAAGTGCTCACTTGATGAAATTCATTAATTCATTCTTCATGATTTATTGTTGCTTCTTGTGTCTGTACTGAAATTAAATGGTCGTGTCATCTCCAGTCTTTGATCTCACTAATGAGTAAGAGGAAGATACTATTACTTTGCTCATGGGGAAAATTTCACATATGTGAACAACATGCCAATATGATCCTTAGTAGAGAAGGGTTGATTTTTTGTGTTTAGAATTAATGAAGCAACATGAATGAATGACCCATCTCCTGTTTCAACCTCCTTTATCTGAACTGTTTTCTCTCAAGTATCTTACACATTCCCATCTCTGTACCTTTGCCCATCTGTCTTCTTAGCTTGGAACATCCTTTTCCTGGAAAACTCACCTCCTGTCTTCTTGTCGCTTACAGTCCTTTTGGCCTGTGAATCCTCAGTGTATGCTGTTGTGATTTTTCTTGTGGCACTTAACTCACTTCATCCTGACTCAGACTTATTTACTATGTTACATATTCACTTTTTTCCAATTCTTAAAAAAGAGTCATTGTAATAAAAGAGAATTGTTATAGAAAATCTAGTCTGAAAATGATTCTTGCAATTGAACAAGAAATTTAGCTTTGAATTTCTTGACAGATTAGCTAAAGGAGGAAATAGTATGTTTCATAAGTTTCTGAGACAGGGTCTTGCTCTGTTGCCCAGGCTGGAGTGCAGTGGCACAATCACAGCTCACTGCAGCCTTGACCTCCTTCCCACCCCAGCCTCCCAAGTAGCTGGGACCACAGGTGGGTGCCACCATGCCCAGCCAATGCTTTTATATTTTATAGTGATGGGGTCTCATTATGTTGCTCAGGCTGGAGTTGTTATTTTTTATGTACTTATCACCCATGTAGTCTCCCTAGCACTTGATCCAACACCTTGTGAATAATAGAGATTTAATAAATGCTTATTCTTTTGAACTAAACTCTGAGTTAGTTGAATTTACTCATTAAATGTCAGCTTTTTAAAGAGCTCATGATTTATAAAATAAAGAAATCCAAGTTGGGATAAAAGAATATACAATAACAAGTCCTGATCTCTCAGAGTTGACATTCTAAGGGAGATAGAAAAAAAATGGAAAAGTTTTTGGTTTTTTAACTTTCAAACAAAAAACTCTTGAAGATTAGAAATTATACTCAGAAGAAAAAAGATAAATAATGTTGCAGTGACTTCAGTATCGCCATATTGTTCATCTCCCTGGCCTACAGAGCTTTATTTTTTCATTCTTTCCCCACCCCGCAAAGGTCTAAAGCTCTGACCTTCTAGGATGACGCTAGCCTTCTGCCTATTTCTATTTGAATAATCTGTGTTTGTAAAACCAGGGCATCATCACTTATCCAAATATACGAAGTTGCAGGCTCGATATTAGTAAAAGACCATTACAAATAGGCAAATTCTTTTTTAATCCATGCAACTTCCATTTCTGTTGGCGTCCACGGTACTGGCATGCTTCCACTGTGTTTCCATAAGCCTCTTCATGATACCTTGGACAAATATTGATGACTTTGGGTTCATGATTATTTTATAATTGTCATTATGAAATTAAATATATGCTCAGACTTGGTTTTATAAAGTTAGATACTGCAATTTAAAACAAGTTTGTCATTTGATAAATAAAATAATGGCTGGGTCTGGGATTTTTATACCATGGCTATGACTGAGTATGGCAAAATTCAGCACCTAATCAATTAAGGTGACTGTAAGAAGACAGTATGTTTAGATTGTTTGAAAATCAGAATATAACCGAAAACTGTTTGGTTCTGTAGCCATGAATGAATGTTTGTATACAAATATAGATTGACTCTTTATGTCATCATAATTTTAAAACACAAATACGCAGTCTGCTTTCTTAGTACCCTTTTCCTTTTTTTTTTTTGAGACGGAGTTTTGCTCTTGTTACCCAGGCTGGAATGCAATGGCGCGATCTCGGCTCACCGCAACCTCTGCCTCCTGGGTTCAGGCAATTCTCCTGCCTCAGCCTCCTGAGTAGCTGGGATTACAGGCACACGCCACCATGCCCAGCTGATTTTTTGTATTTTTAGTAGAGACGGGGTTTCACCATGTTGACCAGGATGGTCTCGATCTCTTGACCTCGTGATCCACCCGCCTCGGCCTCCCAAAGTGCCGGGATTACAGGTGTGAGCCACCGCGCCGGCCCTTAGTACCCTTTTCTTTGTTGCGTAAATACCCTCTAAGTCTGGCATTTATCTTGTAGTAGAATATGATAGAATGGAGAGGAAAGGAGGAGCTTCCAGGATGACCCTAAGAATTTGTGACTCTGAAATGACTTAAACAGCCTCTGATACTGTGCTTGTATCATCTGTATGAGTTGCCCTTTTTGCTAGGAATTTTATTCCAAAAGATGATAGAAGTGAAGAATTAACCCTCCCTGTGGAGAACAGTTTGAAGCAGTGTGTTTTCAGTTGCTTTCAATGAACGGTTCATTTATTTTTTAAGCAGCAGAGCACAGTAGAAAGGGCACCTCCTGGAAAGGGAAACTAGTTTCACCTCTTTCTGTGTGACCTTCAACAAATGACCTCCCCTATACCTTAGGGAATATAATATTTGCTCTACCAATTTCACTGGGTAAATGAGATCAAGTGAGAAAATGTACCCAAAAAAGCTTTGCCATCTGTACGATGTTCTGCAAATGAAAAAAAAAAGTATTAAAATTAGTAGCAGTAAGAGTATTGCTATTTTCATCATCATTATTATTACTTTAATCATCAATATTACTCTTTCTAATAGAAGCCCAGAAGGGATACTTCTAGTCCAGCAAGTGTTCAAATCAAAAAAATTCTGCCTAAGTGACAAAGAATATGTTAATTTCCAGGGCAGCACATTTCCAATATTTTTGTATAATAAAGGATGCGAATTAAAACATATTTATCAGAAACTTCACAGAAGAAGATAAAATATAGGAGACATAGCTCTTTGTTCGTCAAGGTTGTACAAAGATATTAAGATTTGAAACAATTTTTGGGAGCCAGAGTGGAATGAAAAGGTGTAGATATGGGGTGAAGACTGGCGAATGTGGGGAAGGCAGACACCTGCCAGGGGGCTTTTGCTAGGGTAAGAGGTAACCTGTACCTTTGAAAAGGTCAGAAATTCTCCAGTCTGGCCCTTGTAGCTCCCTGCACTAGACCTCTATTAACCTGACCTAAAGCGGGGCTGGGGTAATTAGAGCTTTTTGAAGTGGAGAGACCAGACATGAATTTTCTCTTTTGATCTCTATTTGCTTCTCTCTGCCAGTTCCATGAAAGCTATTAATTTTACTGTCACTGTCAGGGGTCAGGTGAAGGCTTAGTGGGCCTAGAGGATCTCTACAATAGCTACATCTTTTGATTCGTTTCCTCTTGTTTCTGGGCATCACCCTAAAAATATGAAGAAGTACCTTTAATTCCACATGAAGAGATCATTGGCTTAAAATGCAAAGACCTGACGGTGTTAACCAGTGTCCATGAGTCTCAGTCAGAGTAATCAGTCATTTGATTACCAAGAGGGAGAAAAAGATGTTAAGAAAGAAGTACCGTAGAGGCCGGGCACGGTGCCTCACACCTGTAATCCCAGCACTTTGGGAGGCCGAGACGGGTGGATCACCTGAGGTCAGGAGTTTGAGACCAGCCTGGCCAACATATCAAAGCCCTGTCTCTACTATAATACAAAAAAATTAGCCAGGCATGGCAGCAGGCACCTGTAATCCCAGGTACTCGGAAGGCTGAGGCAGGAGAATTGCTTGAACTTGGGAAGCAGAGGTTGCAGTGAGCCAAAATAACGCCACCGTACTCAAGCCTGGGTAATAAGAGGGAAACTCCACCTCAAAAAAAAAAAAAAAGTAGAAACTACAGAAGACAAATCTCTGTTTTATTCTCAGTGTACCATGGAAAGGACAATGGAAGTTGTGTAGACATTGCTTGCCATGCCTCTGAAAACACAGGCAGCTCTGTGTCACAGTATTGAGGAAGATGTTATTGGATGTGGCTGATTTCACATAAAGGAGCCTTGTCGTGGGACATGGAGGAGTGTTTAGGGTTGTCACCAAATTTTCATTCACATTAACTTGGTGTGTGCTATCTGATTCATTATCATAGCCCTAAGGTCATAGAGGGATGACCTGAATGATTATCTGATTTGAGCAAAGAACCCACAGTTCTGAGCAAGTCACCTCACTTCTCTGTGGAATAGAGATCGAATCAGAAGAGTGCTACCCAGCTACAGAATTTGTGGTTCTCTATTAGGCTACCTTTGTTCATATCAAATGCATATCAAATCTTTACAAACAAGTAGATAAGCCCAGAAACAGTACTGAACAATTTGTTTAAGGAAACATCTCGCACTGAAATTAGGTCAGGGAAGCAGCCCATTAAAGACTTTTTCAGGTTAAATCAAACCTAAGGGTTGAAAAGCCTTTATTCTTTCATTTGTTGTTTTCCCTTGTGCTGAAGGAAAGCTGTTGCTGTGGGGAGGAAGGAATGCTTCCCCTTGCCATCCTGAAGGCGGCTTCCTGCCAAGGTGGATGGGCTCTCTCTGTAGATTGCTCATCCAGGTGAAATGCATATTTCAAATGACCTACGATGATTTGCATGACAGTCTGTAAGAAGGAGTTGGGAAAGAGTGTCAGAGACTCCTGGGTGGGATGCATTTGAACACTTTTGTAATTACTTACTGTTCTTACAGCCTACTGTGTTAGCTTTTCACTTTGGGATTGATTTTTGTCTTTTTAAACTGATATGTGAAGCTCCAAAGGTAATTGAACTGCAAAATAGTGTGCTAAAGTAACCTTAAATCCAAGATGAGAGGCTTTGAAAAAATACTTGGCTTGGTCAGGGGCTAGAACTCTAATAGTGAGGACCAGGGTATAGAGGGATGAAGGGGAGGTATGGTATCTACTTCCATAATGCTGAGATTTGAGAATATTTCCCTACCCAGTCCCTCAAGCCTATCATAAATATTCTATATTGGATTGACAAATTAAAGCCCTCAGGCTAAATCTGGCCCTCTGCCTGTTTCGTAAATAAAGTTTTATTAGGACACAGCCATGCTCATTGAATTGTCTACAGCTGTTTGCACCCTGTAACAGCAGAGTTGAGCAGTTGTAACAGAGATCATGTGTTCCGCAAAGTCTAAAATATTTACTATCTAGTCCTTTACAGAAAAAGGTTTTTGGCCTATATTATTTAAACAAATCAATGCATAAGTTATATTGAGGACTTTCTACACGCTTATTGAGGCACCCGGTTTGTGCACATTGTTATTTACAGTAGATTGGAAGCCCAGCTTCTATTCTCAAGGAATTTAAAATATAGTTGAGGAGACAAAGACTAGCACACATGAAAAAATAGTGAACAGTAAAAGATAATATATCATCAAGTTTTCAGCTGTGATGTACAGGCACGTACCAGGACTTGGAGAAAAGAATGGAGGATCAGTGAGACTTCTAGTAGTTGGGGAAAGCAATATTTAATGTATGAAAGGTTCAGGACACAATAAGAGATGGAATGCTCCCTTGAGATCCATTGTAATTGGATGTGACCTGTATTTCTACTCCAGTGTCACTTAACTCACTGTTATTTTTGGCCTTGTGCTTAGAGGACACCTAAATGACCAGAAATATTTCTGAGTGACTTTAGCTGACGGATTTTCCTGGGATTTGGGATTCCTTCAATCTCCCTACAGTACAGAAAATTAAATCTAGTCATAGCGGCGTAATGTCTTTCTCTTTCGGAGACAAAACAGCAAAATGATCGCAGGCATGAGCTCTGCAGTCCAAGAAACTCAAGTCTCAATCTCCCCTAGCCGTGTAAGCTTGAGGGGCCTCTAAACCTCTGGATCTCAGTTTCTTCATCTATAAAATAGAGACAATAGTAATGGCAACCTGCTAGGCTTATTGTGATAACTAGTTAATATAATGCCTGTGACGTGTTTAGAATATGAAGTGCCTGCCTGGTGCGAAGATAGGTCTCCATGAGTGTTCAGTCATTGGCTCTTGCTCCTGAGAACAGCAAGATTTACAGTCTGCACAAGAGTCATACTTACTTCCAGAACAAAAATTAGTACTTTATCTTTTCTAAAGGTACTTAAAACAAAATGTACTGATGTAAAGCACAGAATTACTGCTCCCCATTTTTTCTGGTTTACTAATGATGATGATTTTTAATTTTACCATATTGCCATTGCCAGGCCCCTGATTTATTTCTGTGATGTCGTTGGGAACAGGGGCATGATGCAAAACCACAGATACAGATCTCCACTCTGATATTGCTGCAGGAATCTTGGTTGTTTAAGGACTTGTAGTGACTGTCTTTGGAGGTAAGGCAGGGGGCAGTGGTATCAGCCTTGTGGGCTGGGAGGCAGCATCTGCAGTTTCTCACCCATTTCTGTGGTTATGGAAGAAATTATGTAGAATCCAGACCAGTTTTTCTTATCTCTAATAGGGAGATAATGTTATAACATTTATTTTTGTGTTTGTTGTGAGTATTGCTGAAAGAGCTCTTTGAAACACTTAAGTGTTTTGATGTAATCATAAAATATGAGGCTTTAAAAGCAGGGTTTGAGCATCCACAGAGGGCTCTGCTTTCTCTGTGGATAATGCCTGATGATAACATTGTTTTCTGTTTTCCTTGAGGTAATTTGAAGATTAAAGGGCAGGGTGTTTTCCACATTTCCTGTTGGTGATAAACAGCCCTCTCCCAGTGCTTTGACCTTCCCCCCCACCCCCGCTGCTATGGAGACTCCTAGGAGCAGTGAGCAGGACTGCAGCCAGCCAGGCCCGAGTTGTTAACAGGGCTGACTCCGCAGGTCTTCAGTGTTAGTGTATTTATAAACAACCCCAAACACTGAAACCACTGTTTGGTTTTGTTCACTTTAATTAAAAAATTATACGGACTTTAGGAGAAAATAACAAACTGTCGGAAAAATAGGCATCTTTTCTCTTTAACCCAAATAAGCCAGTGTTTAGTCTATAATGGGAGAGTTCTTACAATTAGCATAGCAACTCATGGCTCAGCACTTCCCCATGAAGTAGGTAGCAAGTATTGCCTGTTCAGTTATGAGATAACCTTTACATTTAATCACTTGTCATTTAATGAATATTTATTAAGCTCTTAGCATGAGACAGACACTGGGCTAGGAGCTGGGAATATTGCAGTGAACAAGATAGGCATGTTCCCTACCCTCCAAGAGCTTAGAGTCTCACTAGGAAAGCAGACACATAAACAAGTAATCAAAATAAAGTGGGGTGAGTGTGAAAAGTTTGGGATGCTATGGGAACATGGCAAAGGCCCAGGAAAGGCTCCAGTTTCTTTAAATGAATTGCCAAGTATATTGATATGAAGATACTATACATCCTGTCTTTGTACCTCGACCAGGGTGGAACAATCCTAAGAGTGAGACAGGCTGGTCTCAGTTATTCTTGGACATAAGACTTTTCTGGTTGATTTGAGCTTTAGGTCTTACAGAGGAGCCAGAGTCTTTTCTGGGTAGTGCCATAGGTGTCATCCTAAAGCCACCTTGGTCCCTACTAGCCTTGGAGCAAGTCAGACTAAGAGCTTCCCAAGAGCACTGGGAATGGGCGCAATCCCTTCCTGCTCATGCACTGGCAGGTCTTGGCCCAGGGACTCGCCTGTGCAAATACTATGTCCTTGAACTGCTCGTAGTTTTTACCTTCTCAACTTTGGCTTGTTCTTCTGATTGGCGTTTCCTTTCCCAAGAAAACAGACCAGATCCTCTGCTTTTCCAAACCTGTCTCTCTGAGGCAGGGTCAAGAAGACCATGTTGGTCTATGAAATGGCTAGTTTACCAGTTGGGACTCTCCTGTACTCTCTCTCCCTTTACCTGGTGTCAAAAGACCATCCTCAATTAGGGCTGACAAGGGACACCCATTGACCACATTTATGCTCCTTATTCTTCTTAAGAAGCTATAGCTTTTACTTGCTGTACAGCATCTAACAAAATAAGACTGTGTTAGCTTATCTCAGCCCCAAGTTTTCTGTAGTGGAGGCCGAAAACTCCAGGGGAAAGCTGGCTGGCGTCAGATGTGGAGAGTCTGGGAGTCCCCTCTTTGCCAGGGCCTAAGGTGGGAAGTGGAGGAAGGGCAGGGATAATTTGAAGGCATTCAAGCTAGAATTATTGCCAAGATAGGTGGCTTCAGCCATCTCTTTGTGTAGAAGAGACTGAAGCACAGAGAGGTAGCTTTTGAGTGGTTACATTGGTTTAGAGTAGAGAGAGCCTAGAGCAAAAGTTCTCAGCCCTGGCCACACTTCAAAATTGCTGGACGGCATTTAAAAAGAAGCCCCTAGCTGGGTGCAGTGGCTCACGCCTGTAATCCCAACACTTTGGAAGGCTGAGGCGGATCACGAGGTCAGGAGTTTGAGACCAGTCTGACCAACATAATGAAACCCCATCTCAACTAAAAGTACAAAAAATTAGCCAGGTGTGGTGGTGTGCACCTGTAATCCCAGTTACTCAGGAGGCCAAGGCAGGAGAATCATGTGAACTTGGGAGGCAGAGGTTGCAGTGAGCCGAGATTGCACCATTGCACTCCAGCCTGGGTGACAGTGCGAGACTCCGTCTCAAAAAAAAAAAAAAAAAAAAAAGAAGGCCAAGTGGCCAGGGGTCATCCAGAGGAGTTAATAGGATTCTGAGGTTGGGCCCTGGTTGGTCTCAAAGTGATTCAAACAGTAGGCAGGATGGAGAGTCACCGGACAGCCTGGCAGTGCAGCTGCACTTACTTCCTGGGCTCAGATCTGGCTCAGCTGGTATGGGAATTTGGGCAATTCACTTGTCCTAGGTAAACCTCAGCTTCCTTCTCTGTAAAATGATGTTGCTAATCATATCTACTTGTTAAGATTACTTTTTGAGGATTAAACAAGAAAATACAAGTTAAGTACCTGGGACACATCAAGCATTTAATAAATACAAATCACCGATTTTGTTATTTGGTAGTGACAGAACAGGACTAGACTTCAGGTCTCCGATTTCCAGGCAGTGCTCTTTCTACCATGAGAATTTATCAAGGCTTATGATGGTAACTTCGGTGGGAAATGGCGTGCTCCATCTTTAAAATAATTCCCTTTATTTAAAAAGACATGAGAGACTTCGTTTCTTAGTTCAGTGTCTCCTGCTTGAAATCATTCATTGATATGTTCATTTGTTCTTTGATTTGACAAACATTGGTCGAGTGTCTTATTAGTTGCCAAGTACTTATTAGGTCCCAAATGATATAGGTCTAAATATTATCAGTACAACAAAATAAATACAGAGCCTGCCTTCCAGGGGTTTATTGTTTAATGAAGGAGATATACTAACTTGTACAATGTATTGATTATGACAATGCGTTTGTTTAAAATTTCTTTTTTTCTTTTCTTTTCTTTTTTTTTTTTTTTTGAGACAGAGTTTCGCTCTTGTTACCCAGGCTGGAGTGCAATGGCGCGATCTCGGCTCACCGCAACCTCCGCCTCCCGGTTTCAGGCAATTCTCCTGCCTCAGCCTCCTGAGTAGGTGGGATTACAGGCACGCACCACCACGCATGGTTAATTTTTTGTATTTTTAGTACAGGGGTTTCACCGTGTTGGCCAGGCTGGTCTCAAACTCCTGACTTCAGGTGATCTACCCACCTCAGCCTTCCAAAATGCTGGGATTACAGGCATAAGCCACTACACCTGGCCTGTAGTGCCTGATCTACCAGGTAATCTAGGTGACCAAAATCCTAATATAGTTTTGGTATTACCTAAGGTGCCAGGCACTGGCTTCACCCACTGACATTCTGATTTAATTGATGTAGGATGTGGCCTGGGCATTGAGTTTTTTTAAAACTCCCAGGTAATTTTAATGTACCTCCAAGTTTGGGAAGCACTTGTTTAGAAGCTTGCGTTCCTTAAGGGCATAGCCAACTCTGGAAAGAGGCTGGTGCTGAGTGGTTAGGAATCTTCTGGGACCCTGCTTGGACTTTGGGAATTTGGAGTTTATTCTCTAGGCAATGAAGTACAATGAAACGTTTTTTTTTTCTTTCTTTTTTGAGATGGAGTCTTGCTTCTTGCTCTGTCGCCCAGGCTGGAGTGCAGCGGCACGATCTCAGCTCACTGCAACCTCCGCCTCCCAGGTGCAAATGATTCTCCTGCCTCAGCCTCTGGAGCAGCTGGGATTATAGGCACGAGCCACCACGCCCAGCTAGTTTTTTGTGTTTTTGATAGAGACGGGGTTTCACTATGTTGGCCAGGATGGTCTTGATCTCTTGACCTCATGATCCTCCTGCCTTGGCCCCCCCAAAGTACTGGGATTACAGGCATGAAATGAAAAGTCTTTTGTGTGTGTGTGTGTGTGTGTGTGTGTGTGTGTGTGTGATGGAGTCTTGCTCTGTCACAAGGCTGGAGTGCAGTGGTGAAACTTGGCTCACTGCAACCTCCGCCTCCTGGGTTCAAGCGATTCTTCCGCCTCAGCCTCCCGAGTAGCTGGGACCACAGGCACGTGCCACCATGCCCGGCTATTTTTTGTATTTTTCAGTAGAGACAGGGTTTCACCATGTTGGCCAGGATGGTCTCGATCTCTTGATCTCGTGATCCGCCCACCTCGGCCTCCCAAAGTGTTGGGATCACAGGCGTGAGCCACCGCGCCCGGCCAAAATGAAAAGTCTTTAACAGGGGAAGTGACATCTAAGTTTCAGAAAGGTAATTCTGGCTACAATATAGAAAACAGGAAAAAGTGGAGGCAGGGTAACTGTTAGGAGGAAGAGATAACACTGAGGGCCTGCATGAGGCTGGGATGGTGGCATTCTGATGCTAGGTAGCAGCAGAAACCTTGGAACCCGGAGGGAGAAAAGAAAATAGGAGGAACTAAAATGTTCTGCTTCTGCTGGTTTTCAGCTTTGAAATGTGACTGTGGCCTTGTTAGTAATCATCTAAAGAATTCAGTTAGTACTTACTAGCTTGGCTGTAAATGGGGCAGCTCCTTCAAGAACTCTCAAGGATTTGTGGGTTTCAGCATGATACAGAGATGAATGATCATCCTTAAAAAATAAAGGAACTCAGTGAGCTTTTACAGTTACCCAGTTAATTTTGGCAATGTAAATCATTAAGCTCCCAGACAGACTTTTTCATGGTGGGTGAGGGGAGAAGAGGTGGTCTGGCTACTTACATGAATCCAATTACCTGGATAATTGCCAGATAACCGCTAAACATAGTGATGTAAGGATAGTTTCAGCCAATGTATCTTTTGTGGTTTTTGTTTTTTTCTGATCTAATGCCTCTACTGATAAAAACATATTTTTACTGTCATTAGTTCTGTGGAGCTCGTATGACTGTGGCGGTGAGAGGACTGGAGTCCATTTGCCTCGTGCTCCGTCAGAGTCAGCTGTCCCTGCGTCCTCATGCCAGACTCGTCGCAATTAGAAAGGAGGCAGAAGAGGCAAGGGGAGTCCAGTGAGAGGCTCCCATTTTGGCTTGAAGGCAGTAGCACCACAAATTAGAAAAATCATTGCTTGCCTTCTACACGGACTCAACACAATACTATTGTGTCTACCCAGTGGGAGGTTGAATTTTTTTTACAACCTTTGTAAATACAAAAACTGGCCGGGTGTGGTGGCTCACGCCTGTAATCCCAGCACTTTGGGAGGCCGAGGCAGGTGGATCATGAGGTCAAGAGATCGAGACCATCCTGGTCAACATGGTAAAACCCTGTCTCTACTAAAAATACAAAAAATTAGCTGGGCATGGTGGGGCGTGCCTGTAATCCCAGCTACTCAGGAGGCTGAGGCAGGAGAATTGCCTGAACCCAGGAGGCGGAGGTTGTGGTGAGCCGAGATCGCACCATTGCACTCCAGCCTGGGTAACGAGTGAAACTCCATCTCAAAAAAAAAAAAAAAAAAAAAAAGAAAGAAAATACAAAAACCATTCTTAGCTCAAGGGACATAGAAAAACAGGCCACAGGCCAGAGTTTGCAGACCCGTGGTCTAAACAATTAACAGAAGAGTAAATGAAGCCCAGGGTGTGTCGGGTTTCCTAACCTCCCTGTTGTAAATACTCTCACTGATGACTTGATTTCAGAATCTCAATGTAAACACTACTGCATGTGGAGTTAGGAGAGATGTGTGGTGGTTTACTATTGTGTGCTATTTGCACCCTGCAGATAGCATAGGCTAAGGTGTATGATAAGCAACGTTGAGAGCAAAGGGAATGGTAAAATGTGTAAAGTAATTAGAAAGAAAGGAGTTTCTGAGTATTTATTCTCTTCGTTTCTAGTATGATTTATTTAATTGTCAGTTTACATAATTTAGTTTTTATACTGGCCATGTTTAACAGTCAGCTGGCAGAATTTCTAAAAATTGAACAATCTTCTCTTACAAACTAGTACAAGCTGCTTCCGGTACACCCCAGCTAGGACAGGGGAAGCTGGAATGTTGAGAGACAGTCAGGATGAAAGCAATGGAGCAAGGAAAGCTGAAGGTTATGGCTGTGGACGAGCACTTCCGCCGTCAGCTGAGATGGAGCAAGCGTGGGCGTTGCACAGGGCAGCAACCGAACGGACAGAGCTCATTCGGGCCCTGCCTTAATAAGCATGACTCAACTAATCTGGGAAGAAAACTCAGTTTAGTTGACCAGTATCTAGCGGGGACAGGGAGCTTGACTTACTATACGGCAAATCTGATGATAAAAATATAGTACTGTGCTCAAAATTTACATGTGAGTAGAACTATCGTGATGAAACAGAAGCTAGAGCTTTTCCCTTACCATACTGGGTTTTCTCTTCTAACCTAGCTCTCCTACAAACATGCAAATCAACTGAACCAGCTAAAGAAGTGGTCCCAAGGTTTTAATTAAAAAAAAAAAAATTAACCCTCCCCTAAACATTCACTAATTGAAGAGAGTAAAATGCGTCACTCTCCCTTGACAGACGGGATTCTGATGGCTGCTGTTAAAGGGGAAAAAGAGAAGCCAAACCGGGTGACCCCCCGAGTTACATCTTTGGCTCCGAACTCTGTGAGTCTATGGTTTGATAGGTTGGCAGGGCAAAGGGAAAAGCAGAGACTGAGCTGATTGAGGATTAGAAATGGAATCTGGGGCTGGGCACAGTGGGTTATACCTGTAATCTCAGCACTGGAAGGTTGAGGTGAGAGGATCATTTGAGCCCAGAAGTTCAAGACCAGCCTGGGCAGTATAGTGAGATCCTATCACTACAGAAAAAAAAAAAAAAATGTAGCTGGGTGTGCTGACACATGCCTGTAGTCCCAGCCACTCAGGAGGCTGAGGCAGATCACTTCAGCCTAGGAGTTCAAGGCTGCAGTGAGCAGTAATCATGCCACTGCACTCTAGCCTAGCCCACAAAGCAAGACCCTGTATCTAAAATAAAAAGAAGGAAGGAGGAAAGGAAGGAAGGAAGGGAGGGAGGGAGGGAAATGGAATTCAGATGGTTTCTAATGTAACATGGTGTTTTTGTGAGGGGATATTGTTAACTATAGCAGTCATTTGATTTGCTCACGATTGATTTAGTTTTTATGTCCATAATATGTTAAGTGTTTTTAATATGAAATATGTACCTACATGTATTTAATATTTACCACTTCATGGAATTCTTTTTTTTTTTTTTTTGAGACGGAGTTTCTCTCTTGTTACCCAGGCTGGAGTGCAATGGCACGATCTCGGTTCACCGCAACCTCCGCCTCCTGGGCGCAGGCAATTCTCCTGCCTCAGCTTCCTGAGTAGCTGAGATTACAGGCACGAGCCACCATGCCCAGCTAATTTTTTGTATTTTTGGTAGAGACGGGGTTTCACCATGTTGACCAGGATGGTCTCGATCTCTCGACCTCGTGATCCACCCGTCTCGGCCTCCCAAAGTGCTGAGATTACAGGCTTGAGCCACCGCGCCCGGCCTACTTCATGGAATTCTTAAGATACTAGTGGTAGATGGTTTTATGTTTCTATTTATTTCTCATGTTTTTCAACGTTCTGCAGGGAGGAACCATTTGTTAAATTTCTTTTTAAGTTTCTTACTGTGTGGCATTGCACCATGAATATGGAAGGTGAGCTTTAAAACAGCGTTAAAGACAAATGGTAAAAGGTGTACAGTTCTTTCAGAAAACATTTTTTCTCTCTCTGAGAGTATCTCTGTGTCTCTCCCTCTCTCACATGCACACACATGCATACACACACTTCTCTTGGTAACTGAAGGAGGCAGGAATATGATGCCATTACCAAATGCCCTTTGGCAGAGAGCAATAATAATAACTGCTGACTTTGACTGAGGACTACTTATGTGCCAGATACCATGTGAAGAACCTTGCTTGTATTAGATCATTGAAACCTCAGAAAAACTTTGTGAAGTGGGTGCTAATATTTTCTAGATTTTTCAGACACAATACCGAGGATCAGGGTGATTGACTTAAGTTGTCCAGTGTCACCCTTGGTAGCTGGGAGAGCTGGTTTGGGTGCCTAGGGCTGTTTGTCTCCAAACCTGTGCCTTGTACCCTTAGCTCTGGTTCCTCCATTCTCATGTCACGTAATCAGCACAAGGTTCCTGAAGTAAGCCTACATGCATATAACACGAATGAAGGAATAAAAATAGAGGATGCCATGGAATGGGAGAAGGTGGACTACTTAAGGCCGCAGAAGAGACAGCAGAAAAGGAGAACTCTAGATGCTATAAAGCTTCCTGGGACTATAAGTACACTTGGCTACAACAAAATGGTTGGGCAGGAAAGAAGGGAAGACAGAAGGGCTGATTTGGTGGAGGGCCATGGAGGAATAAAATTAGACATCATAGCTACAGAATAGAAGCGCTGAAATTGCACCAAATCCATCGACTCTCAGGAGTGGAGAATTTGAGTGCCATCTGCCTAATACAGAAATCTGCTCTGCGTCTTGACAAGGTGGTGGTTTAGCCTCCTTGAATGCCCTTGGCCATGGGGAACTCATTAGATCCTCTCAACAGATGGTGTATGAGAAAGTTCTTCCCTGTATAGAACCCATATTTGCCTACTGGTAACTTCTGCTCAGTAGCCAGGAACTGACTTCTTGGGGCCATACATGACAAGTCTTTCATAAAATAGTTTCTAGGGTAAATAGGAAAATAGCCACATGTCAGCTATTTTTCCCTAGTGGTAAAATTACTTCTAGATACTGAGTTTACAAATGCTTCCTAATCACTGAATATCACACAGTACATTTCTTAACGACTGCCTTTTTACTAGGTAATAATGATAGTTGACAACCAACTGCAAATAGCTTTGCATAGATCATTTTTTATGTTGTCATTTCTGTCTTACAGTTGAGGAAGCTGAGGCTTAGAAAGCTTAAATAACTTGTTCAGGGTCACCAAGGCTATAGGCAGAGGAGTCAGGATTTGCTACAGCTGTTTAAACACAGAGGCAGAGTACTAGCTTAGTCAATTAGGTGCTGCTATAACAGAAACCCAAGACTGGGTAATTTATAAAGACATTTATTATGGCCAGGCATGGTGGCTCACACCTGTAATCCCAGCACTTTGGGAGGCCAAGGCTGACAGATCACGTGAGGTCAGGAGTTCGAGACCAGCCTGGCCAACGTGGTGAAACCCCCTCTCTACTAAAAATACCAAAAGTTATTCAGCCGTAGTGGCAGGTACCTGTAATCCCAGCCACTCAGGAGGCTGAGACAGGAGAATTGCTTTAACCTGGGAGGCAGAGGTTACAGTGAGCTGAGATCATGCCATTGTGCTCCAGCCTGGGGAACCAGAGCAAAACTCTGTCTCAAAAAAAAAAAAAAAAAAAAAAAAGAGGCTGGGAAGTCCGAGATCTAGGTGCCAGCATCTGGTGAGGGCTTTTTTACTGCTTCGCACATGGCAGAAGGTAATAGACAGCCATGCAAGCCCTTTTTATGGTGGCATTAATCCATTCATGAGGGTAAAGCATTCACTATCTAAACACCTCTAAAAGCCCCCCTGCCAACATTATTGCATTGGGGGTTAAGATTCCAGCACATACATTTTGGGGGACACATTCAGACTATGGAAAGTACAGAAGATCTTTGAATAAATTCATTTTGTTCAACATCATTTCATTATGACGATGAGAAAGAAAAAAAAATCGATGCCCAGCCAGGGCCACTGCCACCGTCTGGGTGGAATTTGCAAGTTCTCCCGACGTCTGTACGGGTTTTCTTCAGCCATTCCTGTTTCCTCCCACATCCCAATGCTGTGCACTTAGGTGGATTTGTGTGTTTACATGGTCCCAACATGAGTGAGTGTGGGGGGTGTGAGAGTGCCCTGTGTGATGGAATGGCCTCCTGTCCAGGATCAGGTCCTGCCTTGTACCCTGAGCTGCCACGATAGGCTCTGGCCACCTGACTTCAGGGGAACTAGAATACTTGGGTAAATATTTATCTCATTTCTAGTAATCTTTCTTAAATGTATGTATAACTCACATTTATGTCAATGTTTAGTATTAGAAGTGTTTTGGTCTTTATTTAGAAATTTGGGGTTTTTTTTGGTTTGGTAATGTTTTCATGACCAGTAAGATGCCCTAAGGAAATTTTTTTTTTTTTTTTTTTTGAGACAGAGTGTCACCCTGTCACCCAGGCTGGAATGCAGTGGCACAACCATAGCTTGGACCTCTGGGCTCAAGTAATCCTCCTGCCTCAGTCTCCTGAGTAGCTGGGACTACAGGTGCATGTGACTACATCCAGCTAGTTTTTGTATATTTGTAGAGATAGGGCCTCTTTATGTTGCCCAGTCTGGTCTTAAACTCCTGGACTCAAATGATCCTCCTACCTCAGCCTCCCAGAGTGTTGAGATTACAGTCATGAGCCATATCACCCAGACTTAACTCTTGTTCATATCCATTAGCCTATGGTAAAATGGGTTTTGTTATACCAGTTTTGTAATACCCTTATATCATCATTTAATTAAAGCAACAATTCCCGAGAACCTGTTGGTGACATTAAGTGAGGACTTACTGTACTTAACAAATAAACCATTCATTCTACCTGGTATAAAAAGAGAATGCTGTGGAAGGTAGAGTCTACCCAGGGTTAGCTTTGAGCACGTGCAGCTTGTACAGTCTCCCACGGAGAAGGGCTCTGTTGTCACAGCCTTGACGTTCTTAATACATTTTAAACAGGGAGCCCTGTATTTTCATTCTGCACTGAGCTCCCCAAATTAACTTGTTCTGGGTCTGCCACTGAAAACAAAAGAAAGAAAACAGTCAAGCTAACAAATAGACCACCTGTTTTAGTGGTGGTGCATCGAGTGTTCCGTCATTCTGTAGGTTCACATAGTTTGGAGTGACCTTTAGAGCCCATTCTCTATTCTGTGGCTCTGGGTCTTACTACCCTCGAAAGCCCCAGGGGGCAGGGAAGGGGTGTACGATGTGGGGCGTGGATTTCTTCCTTGTATCTTTAATGCCATGCATGGAGAGGGCCTGAGTTCTGCAGGAATGCTTTTACATTTTTGGTTTGTATCACTTTCTACTTCTTAGACACTGTGTCTTCTGTCAAAGGAAATTTATGGGCACATTGTAGTAGTTGACAGGAACAACGAGCCTCCAGGATTTCCCCAGGAGCAGCTTCCACCTGCAGAGTGAGAGCTTCCTCCTTTTGGCTAACGTGGATGCCCTGGGCTCTCGTCGTTATTTTCTCAGCCTGTCGTTGCAGGTGTCACAAAAGCAGGCAGAGGCGCACTGTGAGTGACTGCTCCAGGACAGGTCATATGGGAGAGGTACTTCTGCTCTCCTCGGATGCTTGCTTCCGAGTCATCTTAGCAAGTCCAGTTTAACAAAAATGTGCCTTTCTAAGTAAATGTGGGTCACAGCTCATGGCTGCCAATTAAAAAAAAAAAAGGACAAAGGTAACATAGCCACCCAGCGCCTTCCTCAGAACATCAGTGTCTGATACCATGGTTCGCTGCTTCATAAGGCTTCATTCAGATTATGAATGCCTTCAAAGTGGCAGTAAGAGATCTTGGAAAGAGCGCTGCACTGGGAGTCAGGGAGCCTCGGTTTCCACCTAGTTTAATCTTCCCAGATTAAGGGAAGGAGTTGAATCGAGCAATAGCTAAGCCCTGCTCTTAGTATCCAGTGCAGAAATTTTATGAGGCTTCTTCTTTTGGGAATTGACAGATGTTGAGCTTGGGTTTCCTTCTCTTGGCTCAGAGTGAAGAGGCTTTCAGTCAATCCAGAGATATTTACCTAGGTCTTTTAATTTACTGCACTGTAAGCTCTATGGTAGAGTGATATGCAGGAAAACCTGAGGCTCATTATGAGAAAATGGCATAAGGGGCTTCTTTCCTGACTTCCATGTAGAGCCCCAGAATCTTGGCTCTGACTGTCAGGCCAGCTCCACCTGGGCCAGGTATTTGCAGATGGCATCCTTAGATGGGGAACACAGAGCTAGCTGCTATAATAGGAACTCAAAATAACAATGAATTAAATAGGGGTAGATGCTTATTTCTCTCTCAGGCAATCCAGGGTGTCTCCGTGTCAGACTCCCAGGCCCCTTCTGTGTGGTTGCTTCTGCCCCCACTAGAGTGTTGCCCTCCCTGCATGGCCCATGATGGCTTCCCATTGCGTTCACAGTCCAGGCAGCAGGATGGGAGAAGGGGAGTCAAAGGCAGGCTGCACCCATCCCTTTTCCCTCCCAGCCCAACAACCAGAACTTAGTCCACTGAAAGGTAGGAAATGCAATCTTTGTTCTGGGCAGCCATGTGGGAGAGTGGATACTGGCAGACAAGTAGCAGGTTCTGACATGTGGCCTGTGTCTTGGGATTCGATTAAGATGAACCAAAGGGCCTATTGAGAGCATCTGCACTCCGACCTGTCCGGAGGTCCCTATGCGCTTTCCACGAACTTATATGCAGCAAACCACAAAGACCAAAGCAGGCCATGGCACCAATCACCCATCCCTCCTCCAAGGAGCTGGTGCGGGCCCTCAGCTGGTGTGGCCGTGGCTGTGGTCTCTGTGCTAGTCCAGTCTGGGTCTTCTCTAACTATCCACTGTTCTTGTTTGGACTGTTCTGGAGTGCCAACTTTTCTTCACAGTTCTTCCGGCTAGGTGCTAAACTTCATTTATGCATTTGTCACAATGGAAGCTCTAAGCACTTATTCTGGGGAAGGCAGGCTTAGCCTCCCCCATAGCCTCTACAGAGTGCTGCTCTCAGTTCCCTTACCCTGAGTTCTCTGTCTCTTTGTGTGATTCTACGGTTGTAGCGAAGAGAAGGGCGCCCCTTGGCCCCTTCTAGTGGGAAGGGTCACTTCTGACTTAGATTCAGACTGGAAAGATGACCTCTCCACGGTTCTGCGTTCCACACAACATCCGGAAGAGCTGATTCCAGGCAGTGGTGTCTCAGCACAGCTGGAGCAGTGCCGCCTGCCCCTGGCATGGTTGACATCCATTAGGTGAGTCCCCTGGAGGTGTTAGAGGCTCTAGAGGTGAATGTGGCGGTCAGTTTGTCCCCTTCCAGCTTAGCACTCTCTGCAGAGTGGACAGTCAGACACTTTCTTGTTGAGGACTTAGTTTACTCTAAGTCTCCAAAAATGGTTCTGGGCCCATTTTACTTTTAGCCTCTAGACACGGTTTGGACCTTCCTGTTTTCCTTTATTCTTTCATATCCCAGCCTTCCAAAATGCTGTTTCATCTTCTGTCTTCAGACTCAAGTCCTCTTCATCCTTTGACGATGCCAATAACTCCTCTTGGAGCTTTTGCCTAAAACACCAGCCTTGGGATCTTTACGACACTTGTCGGTTCTCCCCCATATTTCTGTTACTGGTGGAGCACTAATCTCTATTGTTCAGTATTTCACATATTTTTTGTCTTCTTCTCAGGTTTTAAACTCCTGACTTGTTTTATTCATGCATTTATCAGTCATTTGCTAGGATTTGCTAGGCAAGAGCAGACAAAGGCAAATAATTTCTCTCTATAGCACCTCTGTAGCACCTCGCTAGAGTAACCAAGAGGGGAAGGCTGTTCCTGGAAACAATAACAGAACAAATTTTTACACGTATGTGCTGGTCTTTGAAAGACCGGAAGAAAGCCAGCTGCCTAGCAATATCGAAAAGTTTCATGGAGGAGCTGGCATTTGTATTGGCCTACTCAGTGGTGGATGGATAGAAATAGTTGCTGGGTGGAAGAGGTGTGAGTATAAATGTTCAACAATTTGAAGAAGATGAGGGTTGGAGGTCTATTTGTTTGGGCTGGAGAAACGGATACAAAAGAGAAGGATGAACAGAACATAAGGCTGAAAAGGTGAGTTGAGCAAGATGGGCAAGTACTTATTGGCTCTGCTAAAGCTTTTGGATTCCCCTGTTGCCGATGGGGAGCCTTGAACATTCTTAGGGAGGGAAGGTGCATGGTCACATTTGTGTTTTAGAATGATGAGGGAAAACTTGATTGGGGTTGAGGAGTGAACCTCAAATCAGATGGATCGTTAGATACAAATTTCTGCCAGACAGTGACACCAGCAAAGGTGAGAGGTGAGGAGAGTTCTGAATTATTAGCGTGGCAATGGGTAGGAAGAATGAAGGGAACACATTTAAGAGACACTGAAGGTGAGTCATTGGATGCGCAGGAAGTGGCAGATGCTGAAGACCTTCGCTCCTCTGTATAAGGCAATGTCTTTTTTTATTCAATAAATACCAGCTTTTTCACTCTGTACAAATGGTATATGCTTTTCTGAACATTTGGTTTTTTGACACAAACTTCTAAGAGTTAAACCATATGAATATTCTTTTTAAAAAGTAGATTGTTAAGATTTCATGTGAGAGTTTACTGTGTGAGTACAGGACTTGGCAGTGTTGATTTTCAGTCTAGCTGGTGGTCAGATTCTTTTCCTATGAAATACTATTGGGGAAATTTTATTCTGGGAGTACAAAGTCAAAATGTGTACCCTGTATGTTTTAAAAGAAGAACTAAAACTGCAAAACGATGCTTTTCCTTCAGGTTTTGTGGGTTTTTAAAAAAATGTTAGTGGAGAAATAACTTTCTATTCTTTCTTGCCATTTCCCAAAGAAAGACACTGTGATGTTTTACTAAATTCAAATAGTTATTTTTTTTCTTTATTGTCATCAGGCTAGCAATCCAGACAACGCCGGGGAGCAGGGGGTGTAAAGAAAAGGAAAATGTTTCTTGGTATAAACTCTCTTCCAGTGCTAACCAAGTGCTTTGCCCCTTGGGTGGTGTATACCACCCAAATGCAGAGCAAGGGAGTTTAGGAGAATGATTTTCCTTTTTGCCTAGTGTTGTCCATAACTACATAATTGTTTCTTGGTTAATTGGTTCAGATGCTGCATTGTTTCCAGAGGAGATCAATCTTTCTTCTCTCCATCTCTCTCCTTCTGTCTTCCCCCATTTGTTAAGCTCCTTTGCTTTAATGCTTAAATGCTTAAATGCTTAACAGTCTTATCTGCTGATCCTCTCAGCTCCCAGATACTGAAAATAAATTATCTTTATGTTATGGCTGCTATTAATATATTCCTGTTTGTCTTAGCCTCTGAGTTATGGGTAGCTGTCTGCCTTGAGCATTGCATCATAACAATTGTATAACCTCTTCCAAGTACTGCAGCAAACTTAAATTTATAAATGCCTATGAAGTGAGAGGAGAGGATGGCATTGACTTGAGTGTGGGCATTTAAAGCGGAAGGTCCCTTCCCTGGAGACCTCCTCTGTCAGTTGATCTTTCCAGAGTGAGCACAAGGGACTCACTCTCTCCCTGACACTTTTTGTCCAATTATTTATTGACCAAGTTTAATGATGGAGGCCAGATGAAATATCAGTATTAGGCTTCATGAAGAATTAAGTAGCACTACTCTGATCAATGCAAAACTCTAATAAATAACCCAGCTTAATAACTGTAGAGCTGTTTAGAGAAAACACACAGATTGAGAATTGAACAGCTGGCCTCCCAAGAGGGGCCCACTGGGCTGGTAGCATCTAGCAGTTAGTTAAGAGGGATGCTGCGCCCCCAGAAGGTTTAGGTTTTAAAAATCCTTACACGTCCTTGGAATGATCCCCTTGCACTTCATACCCGAAACCTTCGCCTCCTCTGCGTAAAACCATCAAGCCAAACCAATGTTTTTGAGCAAAGTGACCGGAATATTATAAGTTTTCCCACAGTGTCAAAGAATACCTAAGGATGCAGTATTTGAATTTAAGGCTATTAGGTTTTATTTTCAAAAGAAACTTTGGAGGTTTTCAAATTGTATTCCACAGGGTTTCAGGGGTTCCAGGACAGTCTCAGGAGCTGCTTGGGGGCATGGAGAGAGGGCCTGCACCCTCCCCACCTCACCTTCAGCCAGCTCCATGCTTATATCTGTTTTAGATATTGGGCTTCTAAGTGAGGCTTAATCTGAAGACAGTTACACTGATTCAATCATTGGAAAACTATTGATCTAGTCCAACTCATTTTATAGAGGAGGAAACTGAGGGCCAGAGAGATTTTATAATCTGCTCAAAGTCACAATACCAGTGACCAAGATGGATCTAGAACACTGATCTTCTATCAATCCACCGTTCTTTTCTCATCCCACTAACTGTTGAGTTTTTCCATTTATCCAGGACAAGCACGGTCCTATCAGCCCCAACCTTAGGACTAAAATAAAATGCATCCTGTTTATGGAGAGGCTGGGAAGCAGAGAGGTTATGCATGTAGGCTCTAAACCAGATGTTCTGGGGTCAAATCTCTACTCCACTGATTATTCCCTGTATGATGGCCTTGCATAAGTTATTTGCCTTCCCATAGCTCTGTTTTCTCATCTTTAAAATGGCTGTGAAGATGATGAAATAAGCCAGTGCATATACAAACACTGAGAACAGTGTATGGCAAGTAGAGAATAATAAATATTCGCTTTTGTTTAAAAGTTGGCATCATCAGGCTTTCTCTAAGTTTTCCTTAGATGCTCTGTAGCCTGTTGATCCTCCTGCCCTCGTTTGGTGCTGAGGATGACCACGGTCATGGGTGTGTGTTCCCTCATGCCTGTTAAAACCATTCTCCCAGGGGGAGGAGGAGTAATAGGATCATACACCATTTGGACTGAAAGCATGTCTTATGTCACAAGCAACTGAGTGAGAACTGAGGCCCCGTGAGTGGAAATGACTTGCTGAGTAATCTTAAGGGGCTTTCCGAAAGTGGTGGGATGAGGGCAGGGAAAGAGAGACTCCTGACACAGTGCTGGGGAACCCACATTCTATCAGAAAGCCAATTCTCATTCATGGGACCAATATGTTGATGCTGCATTTACAAATTTTTAAAAATTGAGGTGTGATTCATTTGACATAAAATGAACCTGTTTACCATGTAAAATCCAGAGGCATTTAACACATTCACAACATATGACCATCACCACTACCTTTTTCATTAACCCCGAAGGAAACCCTGTACCCATGAAGAAGTCACTCCCTATTCCCGGCTCACCCAAGGCTCTGACCGCCACTGCGCTGCTTTCTGTCTCTGTGGATTGACCTATTCTGGATTTTTCATGTAAATGGAAATCATCTAATAGGTGAACGTTCGTGTCTGGCTTTTTTCACTTAATGTTTTCAAGGTTTTCACTTAATGTTTTCCAGGTTCATCCACGTTGTAGCATAAATCAATATTTCATTCCTTTTCATGGCTTTTATGTTGCATTTTGGTTAAAGAACTTGATTGTTTTTCTTTGTCTCTCACCACCCCTGAGGTGAGGCTAACTGACTGCAGCACAGTTTTCTCTGTACTATTTCTTTCTCCCTTTCCACCCGACACCTTGGTCATTGGTAAGGGCTAATACTGTGGCTCTGTTATTTACAGAAAACTTGTTCCTGGTTTTATCGATCAGGAGACCAACAGCAGAGAAAGCCCAGCTGCTGCTATGCTTGTGGGACCTGCTCTGTTAGCCCCACTGCCTGTCACTGTTGTTGTGCCCAGGTGTTTGTGAGGGCCGAGGGCTGCAGCATGAAGAAGGGACTTCAGGGGCTGGGCGATTTGGCCGCACCATGATACCCAGGTGTTGCACAGAGCCCACGTGGTAGTGGAAAGGCTGTCTCTCATTGCTGCCTTTGCTGCCAGCTTCTTGTCACAACCCCCTGCCTGACAGGGGAACCACACTGATAGGAGGGCCCTGTGGGTCCAGGCAACAATGTCGTAATGCAGATTACCAGAGCAATATGTCACAGTGTCATTTTGCAATGGTATTCCATCTGTTAATGGAAGGAATTTCTTGTCTGTAAACATGAACATCTGAACATGAACATGGTATTTGCAAAAGGTATTCCATCTGTTAATGAAAGGAATTTCTTGTCTGTAAACATGAACATCTGAACTACTGAGGAGAGATTAAAAAAATAAAATCGCCACACTAATCAGGCCCAATAATTCCTTTTTAAAGCTTGGATTCAATGCTCAGGAATCTCTGGCATCCTTCTTTGGAATCAATTACAGTTAATTTCTTCACATTCTACATCAGTTAAAGGAACATTGTCAAGATAAAATCTTGCCCAACATAGATTTTTTTGGGGGGTTTTAATTTCCTTGCTCACGTAAACCAAGACCTTCATAGGTTACTTTGCTAAAAATGCATTTTTAGAGCCAAATCTCTGGTTTGTCTTTATTTGGGCTGTGCTGAGGAAGTAGCATCTTCCTTTCCGTGGTTCATTTGTTGCCGTGGGCCACTCCATGGCTCGCAGGTGCGCCCTGGGGGCTGCATTTTGTCCACACAGGAGCCTGTGCTCTAGTTCCTTAGGTACACTTAGGTTCCTTAAGTTGTGTCTGCCTTGCTGATGGGGTTATTTGTGCTAATATTTCTGGGGCCCAGGCACAGGCCACAGCAGGGCAGAGGTGCCTGGAAGGGGTCGAGGCTGGGTGCCAACATCCTAACGGGCCACAGAGTCAGGCAGGCACGAGGCCACATTCCAGAGGCCTGAAGGAGCAGGCGGCTTGTGCTCAGGGAACTTAGCTGAGGCAGAAAGGCTCAAAAGGCACCAGAGGGGAGGTAGGTGGAAGCTGGAGACCCAGCATCAGGTTGGGGACACTACCCGTGAGTTTAGGTTATAAGTTTTGTCCTGACATCTTTGACCTTCTCTTTTGTCCTGTGTTAGGCAAGAACTCACAGGTGTGTGTTCATTGCTAGAAGGCAAGACAGGTCTCTGCAGGTTCAACTTACCCATAATTAAGAACGGACAGCAGCCTAGACCTTCCCAGAGGCTACCTAATTTGAGTTGCTAACAATAGATGTTGTTCTGTTGTAGCAAAGAGACCCAGAGACTTTCTGCCTAACTGCCCACGGGCGTCCTTGGCTCTTGCCTACCAGACAGGCCTTCTCCTCTGCACCAGAATTGGAGGATCCAGTTGGATTCACTCTCTTGGTGGTCCAACCTGGATTTTGTCTTTCTCAGCATTGTGGTCTCTGTATGGAGAACCCAAAACTCGTGGCACTCAGGAGCTTGTTCACTCTTCTGTTCTCCAAACCCTCTGGTGTCCAAGTGAGTTTAACTGACTAAATGGGAGGCTAGATTCACCGGCACGCAAGTGGCAGTGTGGTGAGTGGGGCCTGTGCTGTGTTCTTCAGGCTAAACCTTCCCGAAGACAATGCATACCTGCGTCCTCTGCCGCCTTCCTGGTCCGCTATCGTTTGTTTGAACAAAAGAGGATTGAAGAATGAGTTTCTTTTTTATTTGTCCTTATTTTCTGTGGATGTGAAGCTTGAAAGTCAGTCTTCTTGGGTCTCTGTCTCTCTACCTATCCTGCTCCCCCTTACTCTAGAGCGAAGGTTCTGAATTTAAAATAAAGTTATTGGGGAGATTTTAAAATTCTGATGCCCAAACCATATTCCAAATTGAATTGATGGTTGGATTTTATTATACATTAAGGAATGCTTTGGTAGCATGTTGAATTCAGATGGTTCAGTGGCTTTCTTTGGCTTTCTCCAAGTCCTGCTCAATCCTTCCTGAGATGCCCCAAGAATTCTGGCCTCCTGAGCAATGGTGGCAGGATCTCAGGAGCGAGAGGGCAGCTGTGGGCAGTGTCTTTCCATGACTATGCAATACTCACTTTTGTTTATTATTTCCCCACCCTGGAGACAAATGTGTTGCTCTTTCTATGTGAGTATGTGTGTGAATGAATGAGAGTGTGTGTGTACGTTTGGAAGGGGTAAGAGCAGTGTAACCACAGCTCCCATCCCCATGCTGCAAGCTAGGAGGAGGAGCGGTGGCTCACATGTGAACGGGAGCATGGCCTGCTGCAGTCTCGGTAAATGGATGGGGAGGGCACGCTCTCAGGGAGCAACTTGGGGGAATTCCTGTGGTCCCAAACAGCCGTCCATCTCTGCTTGAGTCCTTTCCCAGTTTTAGGTTTCGTATGAGTGTTTATATCACCATAACTCACATCAGCCTTAGTGCCATGAACAATCCCTAAAGTGAACATCAATCTCTCTGTCACCTGCCATATTTTTTGGGTGTACCCTAGGGGCATTTAGCACTCGCAGCCAGGAGGCTCAAGCCTGTGCCTATGGATGGCACACATTGAGAATGGACTCCGTTGCTCTTAGAAAGGATTGTTAAAAAATCAAGTTAGCATCTCATTTTTCAGAGTTAAGACAGTTGATATTTCAGAATAATTGACAAGCATGAAAATCTGCTGGGAACAGGAATGTTATTAGGCGACTGTGTTTGTGAGTGTTCAGATGTGAATTAAACCAATCCATTACACTTGTTTGATGTTCATTGGGGCTGCAACACTTTTATGCAAAACATGTGAAAGGAGACACAGTTCAGTGGCGTTTATGAGTGACCTTGTCTTGTCCTGTGAATGATGGACAGGCAGCTCATGCCGTGTTTTCTTCGTATTCCGTATCCCTGAGATGGTGCTGCCATCTCGGGCTTAGATTCTGAAGTAGAGAACATGAATGCGGCTTTTCAAATCAGAAATATTTATAGAACTAGATTCTGATTTAACAATCACCAAAGCCCTGGTCCTGGAAACAATAACACAAGTCAGGAAAGAGAACCTTCCTCCCTATAAAACATGCTCCCCCAAGCACTTGCTTTTGAGGGGCCTTGTTTGTGAAAAATGAACATTTTCGCCAATCTGATCAAAAGGATTTTAAACTGAAGATGGGTGTGGAGTAAAATGCCAGGTGAGCTTATGACACAGACAGTGACTGGTTAGGTACAATAATGTAGCTAGCCTTTCCTGGCAGGGGGTTCCCCTGGCCTGTTCTACTGTTCCAGGGAGGAGGTGTTGACTCTCCATTCCTTGACCTACAAGGAAGCCTGAGGAAGGTGTGGGCAGGATGTCCCAGAACAAGAGAAGCCAGTCTCTGTGTCCAGCTGGGTCCTCTTTCTGGCCCTGACATAGATACTCCCAGGATGCCTGCCATCAGCAGGCTCAAGCCCGCCCATATGCTCCGCCACCGCCTGGCCTGCAAGTCTCTCCAGGGATGCTGAGAGGGCAGCTCTCGCATCCAACACTCTGGACCCCAGAACACGGATCCCGTTTTCTCTCCAAATCCAGGCTATGTTTATACCTTCAAAACACGTAAGGCCAACTATCTCTTCTTTCCTGAAAACTGGAGCTTCACCCCCACTCTTCCAGGCTGTAAGTCTCCTGAGCTCTCAGTGTCCTTGTGGCTTGGGGGCATTGTCTTCAGGGCTTAGAACATGATTCACACTCTAATCCTGAGGACAAAGGCAACCTCATGCTAAAACAGATGAGAACAATAACAAAATCCCAGCTCTCTCTCATTTTAAATCATTCCCCAACTCAAATCTCCAGCAAACGTCCCACTAGGGAAATGAGAATAACAGTTAAAATGCCTAGTAACCTCAGCAGATGCAGCTACCAATAAAGCTAAAATAAATGGAGGCACCATTAATAGAGGTCTAGCATCCAAATGGAGGCGGTGAGCGTTTGCCTGGCCCTGGCCTTACTGCTGTGGAAGACAGCTTAGCTCTGGCAGCATGTTCTGAGAGGAGAACTGACAGAGAAAGGTACAGGAGCATGGAGGGGGAGGGGAGAGTGGCTCGTGTTTTGGCCTAGAGAAGAAAGGATTCATACAGAGGGAAGAGAATATATTTACTGTATTGCAACATTTATTAATAATAATAAGACCACATTTTTAACATCTGCTATACCTTAGGCCTTTAGAGCATACTGATTCATTTAAATCCTCACAGCAACCCCATCGGGTGAATATTTTTATTCCTTTTATACAGATGGATATCTGTATAAAACATCAGGTAGATTTTGTTTGTTGTTTGTTTGAGACAGAGTCTCTCCCTTTCGCCAGGCTGGAGTGCAGTGGCGCCGTCCTGGCTCACTGCAACTTCTGTTTTCTGGTTTCAAGCAATTCCCCTGCCTCAGCCTCCCGAGTAGCTGGGACTACAGTCACGCACCACCACGCCCGGCTAATTCTTATTTTTTTAGTTTTAGTAGAGATAGGGTTTCACCATGTTGGCCAGGAAGGTCTCGATCTTTTGACCTTGTGATTCACCTGCCTTGGCCTCCCAAAGGATTACAGGTGTGAGCCACTGCACCCGGCCCAGGTGGATGTTTTTATCCCTTTTATACAGATGTTGAAACAGGCTTAAAGAGAGAGATTTAGTGACTTGCCCAAACGCACCTGCTTAGTGTGGCAAAGTTAAGATTTTGCCACATCCAAGTCCTTTTAGATCCAAGGCCACATTCCTTTTTCTAAGCCTCCCTGGTGTGTGGAAGAGAGTACACTTTCTCCGTGAGCTGCCAGAGAACTGAATGACAGCTAGGGAAGACGTTGGAGCAGCAAGATTCAGCTCAACCTGATAAAGAACCTGCTCATGGTCAGAGTTGTCCAGAGATGGAATGAACAAGCCCAGCTGGGGCTGCGTCCCTTGGAGGTCTCAGGCAGAGGCTGAGGTACTAAGGTTGAGGGTACAGTGGTGGGTTATTCAATATTATGAGTCCCTCACTCATAATGCCTCCTGTTTTATTACTCTAAAGTAAACTTCCCAAGCACACAGCTCAAAGAGAAAGCCAATGCAATATGCTGGGTCAATATCCGATTACTTTGAAATAATTAGAGGGCTAAGTGGCTCATCTAGTGTGATTAAAGCTTATAGTTACCCATTCACTTATTCAAAAAATACCTTTCGGAGTGCCTCTTAGTGCCAGACTCTGCAGATATAGCGGTGAATAACATACAGTCCCTGTGCAAGGAATCTCTAGATGGGAATGGGGAGACACAGGTCAACAGGTGATTTTCATTCCGTGTGTAAATATATTTAGGATAAAGTACAGGATGCTATGAGACATTGAATCCAACTTCGTGGGAAAAGGGACGGACTTAGGAGCTGGCGAGGTGATGGGGTGAAGAGAAGAAGGAGGTCTGGGCACTGGAAACAGCTCACGTGAAAGAGGTAAAGGCGGACCCGGCTCGGAGCAGGAACTGCGACAGCCCCGTCATCCAGCTCAGGTGCGCGCGCCCCCTGCTGGTGCACGGAGACGGCGCGGCCCGGGGGCGTGGCCTCCCCTGCGCCGGGCGGCTGTGCCCGGGCCCTCCGCGGGGCGCTGGCGTCTGCGCCGAGGCAGGGTCTCCTGCTGCTCCCGATCTGCCTCCTTCCAAGTACTGAAGGGGGCCATTTCCCTGTCATTTTCACCTGGCCGGAGACATTCTGGATGTTTTAAGGAAACGAGGAAACAGTTCTTTCCTCCTACTGGATGCTATGCTTTGTCATTTGGAAACAAAGAAGGGCTCTGTTTCTTGGAGTCCCTGGGTTCTGTCTGCAAGAGCTGCAGTCCTGAGCCTTGCGAGGCAGGGAGTGGGTAGGGTGGTGCTACAAACGGCCAGGAGGTGGTGGGGTCCAGGGAAATAGAGATTTCCGTTTCTTCCTCCTCCCTTCTTTTCTCCCCAGAAACTCCTGTGCGAACCTCTTCTATGCAGACTCCTTCCCGCCTCACCTCAACAGAGCCCTGTGGGCCTCCCATGCTCTCTAGGTGTGTGGACAAATCTGCGTGCCAGTGGGGGACACAGCCCAGATTCAACCTGGTATCTCCATCGCATGTGCACCTGCAGCCAGGTGTGTCTATAAAACCATAAATGCGACAGGTGAGGGGATCATCTTATTATTTTCCTACTTCCAAGGCAGGACGGTACTTAAACCATCTCAGACAGATGGTTAACTGTCCTATTTTAAAAGATCTCCAGGGAGGACGATTTCACAATTCCCTGTGGCTGTCTGTTCTAGTATTTAATCATCTTCATTACCAGCGAGTTCTTTCTGCCGGATCTAAATCTCCACGGTTGTGATTTAAGTCTTTTTCCTTGAGGGTAGACGCTGTGGCTCTTCTGGTCCTAATTTTGTGGTCTTGGAAATCATTTATCCCTTGTAACACTTTCTTTTGGGTTTTTTTTTTTTCCTTTATTAGTAAGTGGGGTTGGGGGGTGAGTTAGGGATGGTTCCCAAGGACTCTTCTACCTCTAAAAGCTGTGACTTCTCAAATGTCTTAGCTTTCAGACAAGTGCTGCATTGGTATCCTGTGCAATTTAATACTTAGTGAACATAGTAATGCTTTGCTGCATGAAAAGTGTGTAGCTGAAATCTGAAATGATGCCTCGTAGACCTAGTCCAGAAAGCCATCTTTCCCTTAGTGACTTAGTGGGCCGTGGGAAGGAAGTCCACTCATGGTAATGGAAGGGAGTCCATTCCCCTTTTCTGTACAATTGATGATCAGAGTGCCTACCCACAAGCAAATGCCCTAGGAAGGGTTATAGGTTAAGCCATTATCAGGTAGCCTTTTAGTGACCAAATAAGGAAATGAACTACAGAGAAGCTGCTTGGTCTTCAGACTGGAGGGGTTAGCACAGGAGGATTCAGGGTACCCTAGGAGGGAGGTTTGGCAAGAGCAAAAACAAAGGCTCCACACCAGCAGCAAGAGACCAAGTTCATTTATTTCCCATTGTTTTCAAAACCTTCTTGTCTGCTTACTTTGGTATGTGCATCCTTAGGAGCTGGTTTTGCTCCAGGCAGCATGAGTTACCTTGCTTTAGGGGGAGTTTTCAGACAGGGGTCATCCTAGGGAAAGTTCCATCAACCAAAGCTCTCTGAGCATCCTGCCTCATCTGTACATAGCAGTAAATAGAAGCTTCAGCCAACGACTGGATCACATCATGAGACAGAGTAATCTGCTATTGACTTGTATTCTCTTACCTCCTTGAGTTGTTTGAGAGGAAAATAAAGACTTCCTTGTTTGGTAGGCATCGGAGGAATTTTAATCTTCTGCACATGTAAATATGAGATTGTAGGATTTCTCTTGCCTTTATTACTGGTATCATTAAACACTGCACTGGGCTAACTGTCTGCCAACAGCAATTCTCGTATTATTATTTCAGCATTAGCGGGGAGTTAAAGTATTTTAGGACCCAACTTGGTCTTGAAATTGTTAAAAGGCATTGGGTACACCAAATATGACCCTGGGCCTCTGAAGGGGAGAGAAGGGGCAGGATGGTCCCAACTCAGATGCAAGTCTCCTGGAAAGGGCCATGTTCCCCACTTTGTGCAGGTCAGGCAGGGGTGCACTCCAGAACTGGCTTCCACCACTGTACCAGTCATGGAAGGGTTTCCATTAGCTCAGGATTGTAATTGTGTCCCACTGGAGGAACAGCATGAAGTTCTGAAGATTCTCGGGCCTTCTATATAACTCCCACTGTTCAGAGCATGATCTGCGGTAAAGCAGCATCAGCCTCACCTGGGAGCTTGTAAGAAATGCAGAAGCTCAGGCTCTACCCCAGATCTACTGAATCAGAATCTGTATTTTAACAATATCCTCAGGTGATTCTTATACACATTTAGGTTTGAGGCCCCCTGGGCTAGCCCACTGGAAAATAGAGTCCTTCTTGGTGGATTTTGAGGGCACGGTTCTAGGCAACATTGTGAAGCAAGTAAGGCTTCTCTTTAGGACCACGGACTCTACTTTTTAATATTCTTTTCTCTCATTAAAGCTTCCTTTTCCCTCCATTTCCCTTCACTCCCTCCCGAAAGCACCCAAACAAAACCCTACTGACAAAGACTGTGCACTCAACATAGCCCAGGTCCCTGACATACTGTGGAAAAGAGACATGATTAAATAATTCCTATTAAGCTGTTAGTGACTTAGGATTCAAATAGTTCTTTCTCATATGGATATTGCACTCTAAAATAGGATACTTAATGAATCACTGTTTAACCTAAAGATTACATTTCCTTTCATAGAATTCGAGTCGCTGTGGCACTCTGACAGAGATTGCAGATATCTGGGGATAGGGTGACTTTTATAATCACTCATAGGATGCTATGCGAGTGACTACTTCAGCTATGTAACAGACTGGACCCCCGCGTTCCCAGCTCAGTAAGTGACCCCCAAAAGTTCCTAGCTCAGTAAGCCCTCATTATTGCACACAGACACTGGATTCTTAGTGCTGCTTCTCAGATACTTCTTTCTTACTTTATTGCTTTGCTATGCTTGGCCACTTTAGATACAAAGTCCAGTTTTCAAAATAAGTAATGGATTTTAGGAGAGTTTTTGATAAGTCAAAGAAACATAAAAGAATTGTTGAGATATGATTCAGGAACTATTTCTGGAGATAGCTGGACCCATGCTTAATAGGGTGCTAGTTTTGCCGGGCAGCTTTGACACGTGACAAATGTTTCTTCTTTTAATTTCCAGTTATTGCAGAAATAATTCTGGCTTATATGGTATTTCTCCTTTTTTTTGCTTAGCCTGACATTTTTTTTCCTATGCAAGTCACTTCCTAGTAATTCACCCCAGTATCACAGCAACTCAGTGACTATCCTGGGCCCAGGTATGTTGAGAAGTGAAATCCCTTAACATAAATTTTGTCAAAAAAAAAAATCCTGTAAAAGACAGATGCTAGGAAATGGAAATGGATACACCCAGGTGTTACAGATGGACCCTGGCAAATGCAAGGATTGCAAATGTTATGTGAGTAAACACAGTGTCCATAGGTAGGAAATTGTGAAAGACAGATGCTGGGAATAATGGTCTGTGAGGCCGACAGACAGCCCTTTGCACATCACATGGGGCTCTTAATAGACGAATAAGAGCTAAAACTTTCATGCAGAGTCCCAGTTCCCTGGTAGAGGGTCTTTTTAGCTAAGTCACTCACTAAGCAATGATGAGAGGACAAGAGTAACAACCTCCCTTTAAACTAGTCTCCCTGGGTACCTGCCTGGGAGTTTTTCCAGGAACATCAGCTACCAGCTCAAGAGCAGCCTTTCATGTAGATACTTTTGTGAGATGATTGATAGAAGTAGGGCAGGTCTCTTGGTTCCAAAATTTCTCTTCTACCAGCCTGAAATGTGCCTGAAATTGTACCATTAGCAATATATATTTTTGATTAATTCTCTACCACCACCAAGATTCATAGGGCAATCATTCATTTATTCATCAAATGTTTATTAAGCACTTACTATGAGCCAAATACTATTCTTGAAAGGAATTTCAAAAGTAAGTACAACAGGATTCTTGCCCTTGAGCTGTTCAAAGCCTGGTTGGGAATATAGAAGGTAAATAAATAACTACAGCAATCTAACCAGTGCTTTGATGTAGATAGCTGTAGACTCTACGGGAACACAGAGGGAGAACAGCTTGACCTGGGACTCCTGAGCTGAGTCTTAAAGGATGAGGAGCTTGCACACAGATGTAAAGGATGGAGGTCTGCAGTTTGGGTGTGAGAAGGGAGATGATTTCGGACCATCGAGCCATAGGGGTGAGCATCCCTGTGCCTGGCTGGTATTACAGTTCCTGGGTTCCTGTGGAGCATCAGTCAGTGTTGGCTGCCTATATATGTAGAGAGAGTCTTCTAGAGATGGAGGTGGGGCAGGATTTATGCAAAGAGGAGATGGGGGATGGCAGAGACCAGTGTGTCTACTTGGATACCGTGGAAAGCCTGACAGTGCTAGATTTTTATTTCAACTCCTCACCTCTCTATTCAACTTGCTTTCCCATCCAGGTGCTTTTCTACCCAATGGTGGTGCACTCGTGACTTCAGCAGGGAGAGAGTTAAGACTTTGAGGATGGACAGCAAACGTTTTTTTTTGTTTGTTTGTTTTGTTTTTTGTTTTGCTTGTTTGTTTCTGTTTTTAACATTCATGATTAGCGTATTGTAGAAAATATGGAAGATGGCTTAATGAGGTCTTTGTGTGATAGGAAAGGTTCGTAGCCCCATGTTCTTTTAACATTGAACTGCTCTCTGCAGAACATCCATCTTGGTGGGCCTTCACTAAATGCATAGAAGAGACAGCAAATAATTTAGCTAGTCCAACTACTGCCCCAGTAGGATTTACTTTCAGAGTTTTAAGGGAAATTTTCGAGTGGAAAATGGCTTCATGGATAACATTTTTGAGATTTAATTTGACTTTTATAAGAAATTTGGCAGAATTTGGTTATCAAAGTCTACGTGGCAGGCTGGGTGATGTGCAGATGTTGAATACCTTGACTTTCACATCCGAAGAACCGGTTTTAAGTACCCTCTTTTCAAATAGATAATCGATTCTTATTAAGAGATGGTGACAAACTAGTCTCTTTTTCCAAAGCGGAACGAAAGGCAAAAAGAAAATGGTTGAAATTACGGTTAATGATATTTAGGTTGGACCAAGAAAGATTATTGGGTGGTTCAACGGATTGTCAAAGATGATGGAAAATTCTATCTTTGTGGTAATGAGTACCCTGCTATGCCTGTACTTTTCCTTACCAAGCATTTTCATACTAATATTTCACTTTATATTCAGGATCCATTCCTTGAAAGTTCCTTGGTTTATGGTTGATACTCAAAGAACATAAGAAACTTGGCTAAAGTTACCCAGCCAAGTGGTAATAGATACAAGCTTTAAACTTAGAGTTCTTTCTAATACCTGATGCTTTTGTCTTCTAGACTGTAAATGAAAACACGGCAGAATCAGATCTGTCCAATAAATCCTGACTGAAGGCCAGAACTGAAAGTATTTCTTCTGAGGCTGAGAAAAATTCCACTCAAATCACTGAAAGGGTAGAAATAGGCAGTAAAGTCCTAGTGTCTGTTCTGTTTGGCCTTTCTGGGTTAAAAACGTACTTAAAAATTGAGTGACTCTGTTGTGGAATAAAATCCAAACAATCTGGGTTCAAAAAGACTGTGTAGGGGTGTTTGGGTCACAGTGCTGCTAAATGTATTCTTGATATCCTCTGGGATACTGTGACCGCAGGACACTTTGCTTTCTTTCTCCAAGAATCTCAAGAAGATTAAAAACCCGAAGAAGGGAGGCATATTGTTCAAGATCGTGTTAGGGACAGAAGACAGAGTGAGAATGAGAAAGCAGAGATGTTCGTTTGTTTTGTGAACATTTGCTTATCTGCCAAGGTCTGTAGCTCTGGCCTTCCCTGTGGAGAGCAGCAGCCTGCACCAACATTCCAGGCCTGGCTGCCCAGCCGGGGCCGTCCAGGGCTGCAGCCTGTGTGGACCCAGGGCCTCCACAGTGCTTTGCTTGCAGACCCCACACAGGAGTTTTTTTTCACACGCAGTGTGAAAAAGTCTGTGCCTCATCGTGTGCTTTCAAGTTGACATCCCAAAAGTTTCATGATAATTTTAAATGGTTGTAAATGATGCAATTTCTGGTTCTGTGTAAATCTTGACAGTTTAACATAAAATTGTTGCATTACTCTTTTAAAGTTTCCAGTACAATATAAACACTGCAGCTATTTGATACCTTCTATTATCTATTCAAAAATATATAAAAGCCCTGTTTTTAACAGTCAAAGATTTTTCATCATTTCTTTCTCTCCTTGGATACATATTTGCATTCCATTTCCTTCTTAAAATTTTACCCTCATACAATATATTTTGAGGCTTGAAAGTCTTTCACTGATCACACTATCACATTACTCCACAACAAAAAGAGGTATACAAATTAAAATTTAAAATTAAAAAATGTATAACCATCAGGCTTTGTGTTATACTTTTCTTTTGGATTGAATTATTATCACAGATACTATTAATGTACAACTGAGCAAAACAACATAATCACATTATGAGCTTTTCGAGGTAATTATTAATATAAAATGTCTAGAAATATATATTTTAAAAAGATCATGATTGAAGGGATATGTTGTCTAATTCAAGATGCTTTCTAGATGCCTGTACTTCAAATGTCTCCTTGTCTGGGCACCAGTATTTCCTGGTTCTCCTTGTCTGGTGTCCTGAGGGCATTCACACCTCAGGGATGTGGGGCTGGAAGGATGCAGGGTGAATGACAGGTGTGCCTCCCTGCTGAAGCCTAGGATAAGGATGCCCCTTTGAGAGAGAAGAGAAGTGGCAGGTGGGCTCCAGGCTCTGCCCCAGGTTTTCCTCCAGTGAACATGAAGACTGAGCACATATGAAAGTTGAGGATCTGGAAATGAATTCTGTGAAACCATTACTTGTACACCAGTTTGAAGATGTCCTACACTAACTACTCCAATCACTTTCCAAGCCCACTTGGCAAATTGTTGACACATTCTTGATTCATCCACACAAGAATAGTTTGCATAAGCTATTCAATATAAAAACAAGCATAAATATGCCTGTACCTTGAGCGGATTTTAAGAGGAAAACGCGTTTTGGGGTATTTGATCTGTATAATCAGTTCCAATAGGTGCTGTCACCAGTTTATCTAGAAAAATAATACTATTATATGCTACATAAATTATAAATGCTTTCAATATTACTTCATCACAGGATTATTATGGTTACAGCCTGCCCTCCTATAAATTAGAATCATTGACTGATATTAGGCTGATTGGAATGGAAGTCAATTCAGTGAATCAGAACTTGGCAAATCCCTAACCACATGTGGGTCAGACACATGGAGTTGTTGATTTATTCTAGCCTGTTAGTCAAGATAGGCAACACTACACTATGGTAATGTTTTCCACATTTCTGGCACTTAATACAATACAAATCTATTTATTGATCACGCTATATCCAGAGGGGGCTAGTGAGAGGTTCTGGTTCACAAAGTCACTCAGGGATCTAGGGTTGATGGATGCTTCTCTGTTTTGCAGCTGTACCATCTGGATAATGTGGCAAGAGAGAGGAGAGACAGAAGAATTGCAACAGGTCTTCCATCACCTCAACCTGGAGGTGACACAGTCACTTCTTCTTACATTTCATTAGTCAGGACTAGTCCAACAGTTGTGTCCAAATGCAGAATGGTTGAGAAGCTCACTCTGCCCTGTGCCCTAGAGGAGAAGAAAGCAGAATATATTCTTGCTAACTAAACTGTAGTAGCAGTTGATATGGGTGGCATCGGTCAATTGGTCATTGGTTAAAAAAGTGATTACCAAGGATTAGTGATTAATAATAAAATAATGGGGTTATAGTCATCACAAAAAAATCATTATGTAAGCAGGACCAAACATGACAAAGGCAGAAAATTGGAATCTGCTATGGAAAGAGGAAAAAGTGATAAACTTTGAGAGATTGAAACTGACCTTCATGTATGACTTTGACCAAAGGAAGACCTATCTAGCTGGTAGCAGTACCTCAGCTGGGTCATACGAAGAGGTGACTGGAAGTGTTCTGCCATATTTGACAACTCTGCCCAGTTCTTGTTTCCACCAGGCTCCACCTGGCCACTGAGTGGCAGTCATTTGGCAAGTTAATGATAGTCGCTACTGAGAAGATATTTCTTTGGTGGCCCTCTTGACTTTGCCTATATCTAGATGTATCATGGAGCAATGACCTGTCTAGCAGGGTGGTGATTAGTTGTAACTTCCCCGCCCCTGGGGACTTGGAAAATGGCCCAATCAACAACTTAGAGTGAACTAACTAAATGTTAATTAGTTATATGGTATTCGGGTTTACTGTTCCAGGAATGTAAACATCTGGAATTATTCTTATCAGTGTAGTCTATATTCTTTTAGATTTCACGGATGAGACTGCTGCAGGTTGACCCAAGGGTATCCCTATATAAAGATCGTTGGACTTTACAATTAGAACAGTGCATCATCTTTAAAAAAAGAGGTATTAGAGAACAAATACCCCTTTTTGTCTATTGAGGTGGCCAGGTCCCAAATGTCATATCAGGTAAAGGGTTACCTGACCTGTGTCAGACTAGGAACCAGAAATGTTCATGGCTATACAACTCTAGTCTTGCATCACTTCTGATACTGTAGGAGAGGAAGCTGGAAATTAACGTATGGAATTCTAAGAGAGACGCATGCACAGTGACCATTCAGGAAAGAATAATCCAGAGTGCAAATACAAACTGAGCCATCATTTATTATTCATCCTTGGGTGAGAGGGAGAAGAACCAGGGTCAGAGAGAGAAGACATTACAGATTGAATGCCAGCTGAAATAAGGAAGGACAGGTGAGTTTGCCAAGAGTTATATTAATAGGAGGACTGTGAATGGAATGAGGGTTGATGGCTGATTTCTGATGACCAGATAAAGGTGTTTACTCTTAGGACCGTGTTTTGACAATGACAGAGAACTTAGAATGCATTCAGAGAAGGGTAAAAAGAGAGGAGGGAACATTTATAAAGCTAATTAGAACAGGATGGTTCTAAAAGCCCTACCGAAAAGGACACTATTCAGCTTCCTTTGAGAAGATATTTTCTTTTTTAAAAAATTTTATATTTTTTATTATTATACTTTAAGTTCTAGGGTACATGTGCAGATCATGCAAGATTGTTACATAGCAAACCATGGTGGTTTGCTGCATCCATCCCCCATCATCTACATCAGGTATTTCTCCTGATGTTATCCCTCCCCAATCCCCTCACCCCCTGCTATCCCTTTTCTAGCTCCCCAACTCCCCAACTGGCCCTGGTGTGTGATGTTCCCCTCCTGTGTCCATGTGTTCTTATTATTCAACACTCACCTATGAGTGAGAACATGCAGTGTTTGGTTTTCTGTTGGGTCAGTTTGCTGAGAATGATGGTTTCCAGCTTCATCCACGTCCCTGCAAAGGACATGAACTCATCAGTTTTTATGGCTGCATAGTATTCCATGGTGTATATGTGCCACATTTTCCTTGTCCAGTCTATCATTGATGGCCATTTGGGTTGGTTCCAAGGCTTTGCTATTGTAAACAGTGCCGCAGTGAACATAGGTGTGCATGTGTCTTTATAATAGAATGATCTGTAATCCCTTAGGTCAAATATGTGTAGCTCTAGATCCTTGAGGAATCACCACAGTGTCTTCCACAATGGTTGAACTAATTTATGTTCCCATCAACAGTGTAAAAGTGTTCCTATTACTCTCCATCCTCTCTAGCATCTGTTGTCTCCAGATTTTTTAATGATTGCCATTCTGACTGGCATGAGATGGTACCTCAATGTGTTTTGATTTACATTTCTCTATTTCTATCTAGCTCCGTTGAATATGTTTGAACTGGCCTGGAACAGTTAAGAAGGTAAAGGGGTTAGGGAGGTTGAGGGTCAGAATGGTCTTTGGGGTTTAAACCCGGGTCCATTCCTACCCAGCTGAGTTGGCTCGGCCAGGTTGCTGAACCTCTCCACGCATTCAATTTCTCTAACCAGCCAAGGGTGATTACCTGAAAGCGTGTTTAAATGTGAGACTAAGTTCTGTGGGGAGGAGCACCTTCTATAGTGCTGCACCCTGTGGACTTCGTCACCACTCACTTCAGCTCTAACATACACCAATAATTTCTGTTTTGTAAGTGAAGAGCCTCAGTGAGAGAAAGAGGTTGCTAAAGTTTCAGGAATTAGCAAACATCGGGCTTGAGATTCAGGTGAAAATGGGTGAAGAAACACTCAGGTAGCTTAGGATAGTGTAGTGGGTTGAATAGCGGCCCCTCAGAATGTATGTCCATGTCCTAATCCCCAGAAAGTATCAATGTTAGCTTATCAGGAAAAAGGGTCTTTGTAGGTGTAATTAAGAATTTTGAGATGAAGACGTCATCCGGGATTATCTGGGGAGCCTGTAATCCAATGACAGGTGTCCTTGTAAGAGCGAAGCAGAGGGCGATCTGACTGCCAGGAGAGGAGGAGGCAAGGTGACCATGGAGACAGAGTGATGTGGCCACAAGCCAAGGAATGCTGCCAGCCAACAGAACCTGGAAGGGACAAAGAAGGGGTTTTCCCTGAGAGCCGCTGCAGGCAGCACACCTGCTGCATTTGGAACTTCTGGCCTCCAAAATTGTGAAAGAATAAATTGCTATTGTTTTAAGACACCCAGCTAGTGGCAATTTTCTACGGCAAAAACTGAATACTTGTGGGAATGGCTTCAACTTTGTGATGGCCTTTGAGCACCTAAAAAGTGGACACAATAGTGGATAGGTCTGAGCTTTGACCTTCTGGGGGTCAGCAGGTCACCCAGATGAAGCTAACTTTCTCAGGGCCTTAACAAGTAATTAACGATACAGCTTTGGTGATTGAGAACTTCCCTTGGTATCAACTTCTCTTTGCAAAGAGCCTCAGGACACGAGGCCACCCATTCCCACTTTGCAGATGAGCAAACAGAAGTCCAGGATAGTTACATGATTAGCATGCACCACTGACTTGCTGAGGTCGAGGGGACCATCACTTGATTTCACACATGGTAGATGAATTCATACATGGTAGATGAATTCTCCCAGCTTGAGAGCCAGCCCCTAGGATCAGGCCGTAAGTAACTTTGCTGCTTTCTGTCTTTGGGGCTAACTATGGCTGAAAATCACAAGGGTAAACATGTTAGCCATGTTACCAGACCTTGTTATCCTAACAAGTTAGGCTGCTGTAGAATGAGGCTTGAATTCCCCCCACACTCCGAGTACTCTGGTTTCCCCTTGGGACAAGCTGGGGCTGAGCTGCCAGGAGAGGTTTGCCTAAGTGTAGTGTATAAAGACAGCCCAGTGGGTTAGGTGGGATCTGGTCCATCCTATAGCTTCTAGATAAGCAGACTGGAGGAAAGATGGAGATGTGATGGAAGGGAGAACTCTGCCAGCAGAGGTTCTTAAATAGTCACATGGGTTGTGAAGGCATCAGCATTACTGTGGGTCTTCCAAAAGAAGGAGAAAGGCCATTCTGCACCCTCTTCAGCTCTACTCTCTGAACAGTGGTTTGGGGGACTTCCCCCAAAGCCTTCCTCTTTCCTCCATTTTAGTTCTTGTGCCTGAAATGTCATGGATAATAGTGGCCAGTTATGGATATCATGGCCTCTGGGTTTGTGTAAACTTGGGTTCAAATCCCAATTCTATAATTTGCTGACAAAGAAATCTTGGGCAAGGAAGTTAACCTCTTAGCTACTGTTTTGCACCTGTACAATGGTGGTAAGTCTCTTTGGCAGGGCTGTGGTGAATTCAGGGTACGTAGTAGATGCTCAACAAATCTTTCTTACAAGGAAGAAGGATGATAACAGCTAACATTAAATGAGGACACTGCACCCCACATACTTCACATGGACTATTTCATTTCATTCTCACAACCACCATATGGAGGTAGGTAGCACTGTTAGCTTCATATTGTAAAAACTGGGTGTTAGGAGGTGAAGTCAGGTGTCCACATTCCCATAGTTCATAGCACGCAGAACCTGGCTCTGTGTCTATCCTGTCTCCAAAGACCAGACTCTTAGCTATATTTAAAGTGCCCAGTAGAGCACCTGATATTCACCAGGCATAATTAGTATGAATTCAACAAATGTATATATTGAGGGTAACAATGTGCCAGGTATTATTTACTCACAAAAATATCTAAACAGGAACCTGGTCACAGGTGGGAACACTACACCCATGCCTTAGTCAGGTTTGATCAGGGAAGCGGCATCACCGTGAGTGACGCGGAGGAAGGGATTGATCACAGAGATTAGCCCTTACCCAGTTGTGGGAACTGGCGAAGAATCTACAGAGGGCTGCTACCTCTGCATCTGATGATGGGTCTGAAGTTGCTGCAGTGCCAAAAGGCAGGAGGAAAGCAGGACGTGATGTGGGAGAGAGTGAGGCCAAAGTGGAACCCACAAGGACAAATATAAAACCCTTGTTTGCTCTCACTGCTTCCGATCTTGACTATAAAACATAAAGCTGGGATGTACTACAGAGCTGGACACATACTTTGCCCAGGCCTCAGAGCAGCTGAAGGAGGAAGTCTAGTAGGAGCTGGAGGAGCCATGGGCACCACCAACAGGGTACACCAGCAGACTGGCGACAATGAGTGCATGCTGCTGCTTCATGTCCACCGTCCAGAGGCTCCACAGACACCTCTTGTGGACAACCTTACTGCAGAACCACATAAGGAAGACAATTCTGGGAAAGGGATTCCAGCTTAGTTAAGTTGACCTAATGTAAAGACACTGCACTGATGTTTCCATCTCTGGCCTTTGAGAAGGAATGGTTGTGCGTGGCTCTACATGGAGGTAAAGAAGGTAAGCTGTCAGAAGGCACATTTAAGCTGGGCTTTCTGACTCCCCTCTTCCTACTGTGGCTTGCTAATCACTTTTACCTTGTTTGAAATGCCCACGCTTATATACAGGGAATCAGATGGATTAGAAGCAGGATGAAACATTTTCCCGAAAGGTCACTGTTAAGATTTACCCATCATCTTGGTGCTCCTAGCTCTCTACCATCAACACAGAGTGGCCGACACTTCAACCAGGCAGCTTGGATTGCAATGAGGACATGCAATGCGTTTGGGTTAGAAACAGCGGACAGGTAATTTTTGCAGGTGGGTAGCAGCATTTAGTGTGGAGTGGCTGCTGCGGTGGGCAGAGGGAGATAATAGAAGGGACACCTTGCACCCTTGATGGGAGAGTTATTTTGAAGAGATTTATTAGTGGGGTCGTTGGGGGAGGGTTCTGTGTCAAGAAGTGTGTGTGCCTAGGGAAGAGGAAGAGCCTGCTTGGCAACCTGGCTTTCCAAGTCTTGGGTCAGATAGGGAAGAAGAAGAAACATTTACATGTAATCCCACCTCCCAAAGGAAGCTACTGTCAACATTTTTTTTCCACATACCACGGCTTGAGGATATTGTCAACATTTTGACGTGAACCCTATTTAGTCTTTTTCCTAGTTCAAATGTAAACATGATTTTAAAAGGAAAATGAAATCATATTGCCTGTAATATTTTTGTGACTTGTTTTTTTTTAGTGTAAATCATCCTTTTCCACGTTACTAATACTCTTCCGTAATATTGTTCACGTCTATGTAGGATTTCACTGTATAAATGTACTCTAGTTCATCTATATGGCACTTAAGAGCATAAATTCTGAAAACTTCTACGGTTCAAATCCCAGGTCTTTCCACATTAACTGGCTGTGAAAACATGGGCAAGTGAGTAAACCTTTCTGTGCTTTGGTTTCCTCACCTGTAAAATGAGGATAAAAGCAATTCCTTCACAGGGTTGTTGGAGAGCAAATGACTTTATATATGTGAGACACTTGGAATAATCTCTCAGTGTTATTATTTAACCAACATTTTTGTTGAATATTTAGTTCATTTCCAGGTTTTCACTCTTACAAATACACTATAATTAACAAATTCAGTGCACTCTTAATTGCTTTCAAAGAAAATATCTGTGGTCACATTTAAAAATCTTTTCCAGAGTGAATCATGCACTCAACACAAATCAAGTGTCCATATGTACAAGGCATTATGTTCTGCTCAAAGAATGAACACAGTTCTCTTCTTGAAGACACCTAAAATGTGGTAAGGAAGAGGAGAGAAAAGGCTCCTGCAAATATAAGCATAATTCTATGTACAAAGAGGGCACACATGAACACCTATGGGAGATTCTTTAGCTGGAGAATCAAATCATTCAATGACAGACTTCCTCCTCTGCTCCCACCACCTCCCAAATCTCCAAATCAGAATTCGCAATGGTCTCCCTTTGTCACGCTGAGAATTTGTTACCTCGAAAGAGCACACCCAGGGCTGTGTTCCAAAGTTAAAAGCTGGGTCATGGGCCTATACTGCAAGACCAAATATTTAGGAAATACCTTTTTCTGGAAAGGAAAGAACACATTTCACAGCTGAAAAGAGAAGTGAAAAATGAAACTAAAGAAGCATAAAGGTAATATTTACTTGCTGGATTTATACAGTGCCTACCTTGAGAAAAGCTAGGCTATAAATCCTGCACGTGACCCCCTAACACACATACACTCTGTTCCCAGTGACTTGGCTCTTTGTGAATTATCTGCAGCATATTTTGCAATCATTTCACACTGTTCATCTCTCTGAAGTCCTGCGCACACCAGCTCACCCACAGTTAACCCCTCAGAAGAAGGAATAAGATAATAGAGGAGCCTGAGTTTGGTGTCAGATACGCCTGGGCTAAGTCCAGCCTCCATAGTTTGTCAATTGGGTGACCCTGGATGTTATAATTTAAGCCTCGAAGTCTCCGGACATTATAATTTAAGTCTCGAAGTCTCAGTTTCCATATCTATAAAATGGGGATAATAATGACAATAACACAGAGCTTATTGGGTTGCAATGAGGATTAAATAAGATAATGCCTGTAAGATGCCTATCACAGTACCTGGCACAGAGCACTCAATAGTGTTAGCTATTATTATTATTTCTGCACTTGTGTGTAAAGGGGATGCAAAGCAATTTTACTATTCATTTAAACAAATTATCAGCTACAGCAGCCTCTGAAACACAGGCCTATAATGCATCCTAAAGTAAATGGGAAATATTTGAATTTGTGTCATTTCTAATTTTCTCTATTACATTGAAAATTGAGTACAAACACACCAGAATGTCAAAGAGGCCCGATTTCTCTTGTAACCAACAAAATTGAGATCGCCATTCACATCAGAATGAAAATGACTGTTAAAGTTTAATACCTCTCCCAGGAGCACTTGCATTTTAAACTGGGGCGAAAACCACTGGACAAAGGAAGGAAACAGGAGTGGTAAGGTTTCGGGTATCAACCAAGGGACAGAGGGAGGCATTTTGATAGGGGGAATTCCAACACTCCTGAAACCATCTCGGGTACTCATTCTTTCACTCAACACATATTATATACTTACTATCTGCCAGACATTGCTCTAGGCACTGGTGAACAAAATAGATGAGACACCTGCCTTCATGGGGTTATATTTTAGTGGGGGGATACAGACAATAATACGGTTAATGAATAAGTAAACCATGTAACATGTTAGGCAGGGATTCAATAAAAGAGTAAGGGGAGATTGGGAGTACTGTGGGGGGTCCGTCCGTCAGTACTGAATCAGGATGAGGTCCAGGTGAGCCTCATTGAGCACATGAGATTTGCAGAAAGACTTGAAGGAGGTGAGGGAGTTTGTGTTCCAGGCAGTGGGAACAGCTAGAGCAAAGAGCTTAAAATGTGCGTGTGTGCTGGGGGGTTATTCTTGGAATGTCTGGGGCCCAGCCAGGAGGCTACTGTATCCAGAGTGAGAGGGACAGCAGTAGGAGATGGTATAAGAGAAGTTGTACTTGGCCATTTCTGTAGCTTACCCCAAGGACCATGGCTTTTACTAAGTGAAATGGGTCACCTTGGAGGATTTTGAGCAGAGGAGTGCTGTGCTGTGATGTTTTAGGTTTACGCCGATCTGTTGAACTGAGTAATTGTATTGTTGTAATACCAAAGGAGGGGAGAGGGAAGGTAGACCAGGGGGGTCAGCCGCGGGAGAAGCCTGGGTGAAGGATGCTGGCTCAGTTCCTGGCAGTGCAGTCGAGGAACTGAGGAGTGGTCAGGTTCTGAATTCACCTGAAGCTAGTGCCAACAGGATGTCCTGATGGACTAGACATGGAATGATGAGATAAAGGAGTCGAGAGTGACTCCTGGATTTTGATCTGAGCAACTAGAAGTACAGGGTTGTCTCAACTGCGATGGAGAAGGCTGTGTGAGGAGCAGGCTTTGAAGAGATCAGGAATCCAGTGTTTGGATATATTAGGCTTGAGATATCTGTTAGATGGAGTCGGCTGTAGTCTGGAATTCAGGAGAGAGGTCTGGGCTGGAGACAGACATTTATATAGACAGCTGCAGAAAGCCACGGGAATGGGTTGGTCACCCAGGGAATGGGAATGTCTGTGGAAACAAGGAGGTCTCACGGCAGGCAGGTAGGGGTTTTCCCCAAGAGGGAGTTGTAGGCCCCCCGAAAGGGATCGCGAAGCCCCACTGGAGGGGAGCCCGGTCCCGCAGGGGGTGCCATGGAACTTGCCGTAGCTGCAGGGAGTGATGGAGGGAAGTGCTTGCTTCTCCGGGAAGGAAGGAGAGGTGCTGGATAGATTCCTGCTGGAGTTGCAGAAATAATTAAGAGAAGTAGGTAAGGATATCCTAGTAGAACACGTGCTCGGCTGCCTCCAAGGAATTAGCAAACCTGGGTCTGGGAATCTGTTCAGACATCTGGGCACCGCTGCCTCGCCTACCAGGCTCCGCCTCGCTGCCCCTCCCGCTTCCCCTCCCCTCCCCTATCTGTCACATCTACAGCCGCTCTGATTATAATTGATCAAACAGAATCACGGAATCACGGCTCATTTTGCCGTTTTGTTCAGTGGCCCGATCCGAAACGAGACTCTGGTAGTTGGGCAAATTGTATTCCTCCTCCTTGGAATTCCGCTCACAGAGGCCTTCCCGGCGTGGCCAGCCCAGCAGGGACGCGCCGCCGCAGCGGAGGAGAGGAGAACGCGGGCGGGGGGCTGCAGGCCGGCGCGGGGGGCGCGAGGGGGTGTGTCCGCGCCGCGGCCACCGCGGCCACCGCTGCGGGCGCCCCGGTTCCTCGCGCGCCCCGGACTCCCTGGGGGCTCCTCACGACGCCCCTCGCCCGCCGGCGGCCGGGGCCCGCTCCCCTTGACGTCATGCGGGCCGAGGGCTCGCTCGGGCGGCGCTGCCGCGGGCGCGGACAGGGGGCCCAACTTCGGGCTCCAGTCCGCCGCCGTGCGCCCAGCGCTGTGCGCCCGGCTGCCTGCGCGCCGCCGCCGCCACATCTGGAAGCGTTCAGCGCGTCTGCCTCCGGCGCGCCGGGCGGGCGGGCGGCGCGGGCAGGGGCGGGCGCGGGCGCGGCGGGGCTGGGCCGGGGGGAGTGAGCGCGGCGCTCTCGCGCGCCCGGTGTCTCCCTCTCGCTGCCTCTGCAGAAACAGCTCCTGCCAGAGCAGCGCTCGGCGCGGCGCGGCGGGCCCGGAGCGGCGGCGGCGGCTCTTCCTGCCTCCGCGCCCAGGAGTTGCCGGCTGCCTTTGACAGCAGAGAGCCGGGCAGGGGCCTCGGGAGGACTAGCCGGTAGTGGGCAGAGGCGCTTCGGCCCCTGCCGGCCCAGGCGGGCCCCGCGCGCCCCCCGCCCCTCCTTTCCGCCTCTTCTCGCCCTGCCTCTCCTCGCCCTGCCTCTCCCGATTTATTTTTTCAAATGGTGTAGCCGCCAGAGGTGCGGTGCTCAATTCTTGGAAGGGGCCCGGATGTACTGAGGATGCATTACAATTTCACTCGAGGAGGCAGTAGTGGAAAGGAGCAGTTTTTGGGGTTTGGTGCCATAATGGGAATCAGGTAATCGTCGGCAGGGAAGAAGAAACACTGCAGACCACGGCTTCCTCGAATCTTGCACGAAAGCCGCCGGCCTTGGAGGAGGGATTAATCCAGACCCGCTGGGGGGTGTTTTCACATTTCTTCCTCTTCGTGGCTGCTCCTCCTTTTAAAACCATTTTTGGTCCATGGTCAATGAGAATACGAGGATGTACATTCCAGAGGAAAACCACCAAGGTAAGCCTGAACCCCGCCGCCTCGCCGGGGCTCCCCGCCTTCTCCACCGGGTTCCTGCTTTCCCCGCGCTCCCCGCGGCCCCGGGGCCAGTCCCTGCGGAGTGGCCCGGGGACGCGTCCGCGAGGGGCGCCTCCGCCTCGCCAGAGCTCCCGGGAGCCCAGCGGGACCGGGGCCCGAACCGCCGCGCTAGACGGAGCGGAAAATTCCCGCCCCTCCCCCTCCGGGCCCCGGCTTCTCCAGAGCATGTGTTTCCTATGAAATTCCAGGCGAGGGGGGAAAAGTTCCCCAAGTGGCTGCCGCCGTCTCGCTTTCTCGCGTTCGACTAGAGAGCCCGACTGCTCGGCCAGCCATGCGAGGGGCCAGGGGACGCCGGCGCCGGGGAGCACAGCGGCCCCGGGTCCCTGGCCCGGCTCGGGGCGCGGCTGGGAGCGCGCGCGCGCGCACCCCGCGCCGGCGGAGCCCCGCGCCCCTGGCCGCCCCCGGGGCGCCCTAGCGCTGCTGGGCGTCCACTCTCGTCCAGGCGCTTCCCGGGCAGCGCTCTCCAGGTGGCGGGTGGGGGCGGCAGTGCAGATGTGAGCCCCAGCGCGCCCCTCTCGCTCCCCCTCCGTCGGTCCCCCTCTTCCTCTCTTCCTCCCTCCTCCGCGGCTCACCTACACCCACCCACCTCTCCACTGCCGTTGACCCCGAGCGCGCCCACGCCGCGTGTGTGCTCATTCGCACCCACATGTGGGCTAGCACCTGAGGATGGAAGCGGCGAGGAGCCGGGCGGTGTGTGGGCTTTGCTGTTTCGTGTTTGAAGGAGATCATGAAAGGGTGTGCCTGGCTCACGCGGCTCCATACTATTGCCCAGTGTTTTCCGAGCATCTCCATCCTTGGCCGCAAGTGTCACCAGCTCCCCCTGTGATGGTGAAAGGCAGTCAGGTAACTCCCCACTTCCTGGAAACTTTCTTCCTCACCGCTCTCCCCCCATATTAACAAGTTATTTTCTTTGACGTTGCTCAGCATTTAATGCTTTTTTTTGAGAGGTGGGGGGTATCTGGGAACCTCCAGGCATGACATCTTTTTCTTCTCGCCACTGCTCTCTGTCTCTTTGGGTGTAGTCTCTCCCTCTTCTCTCCCAGTTCCCAGAGCCTCCCTGTTTGCACCCTTCCTCTTCTCTTCCCCTGAAAGCCTGTCTGTCACTGCTGGTCTCTGTTCCTTCCCTGGGTTCTTCCAAGCGATCCTCTGAAGACCAGCCTGGTGGAAGGAGTTGTCTCCAAGTCTCTTTGTCCAGCCTTTTCCCTCTGTTTGCCCCCAGCTCCACCTTTTGTGGACAGGGCCTTCACTCTTCAGAGCCAGAAGCTGCCAGCCAGCCTGCCTGGTCTCCATCTATCCTGAGACTGATTTCCGGGCCAATCTTCTCTGCTTTCCAGCATGGGTGGCAGCATGGGGATTTTGGCCTTCTTTGAAAGAGAGAATCTTGTCAAGGGTCATGGGTTCTAGGGTGAGCCAGGGCTTTGGGGTCACAATGGCAACGTCCATGTTTGGATTTCTCTACTGGTGTCCCCATCCCTCACCTGATCCTCTCTCCCTTCTGTAGCTGATGGGGTAGTGGATGGATTAGGAGGGAGGGAGGGAGACACAAAAGAGAGTGGTATTTCTGAAGAGTGGGGATGGATGACTCCCCTCCAGGTTCTGAGACTGTGTGCTTTACTCACCTCCTCAGTCTAAGCAGCATTGAAGAGGAGAGCTCTGTAGTATTGCCCTAAATGCCACTGTTAATGGCAATGTACTGTGGTAATAATAATGATTAGTCATAGGATGTTAATCTTAAATAGTTTACAAGGTCTCCTTTTAGCGCGGGATAAACCCTTTCTGAGCCCATTTCCTTACTCTGGTTGATTTTTTTTTTTTGAGCCTTTGCTTCTGATAATGCACCCACCCCCCGCCCCACTGTGTGCTGGGAGCAGACATTAAAAGTAGGAGTGCCAACCCTAGAGAGGTTCTTGAGAAAGGTAGAGGGGAAGGGGGCAAGGGAGCCAGTGGCCGGGAGCTCTACCTTTCCAGCAACATGCCAAAAAATACTATGGCAACCTGAATTCCAGTTCTCTCCCTTGAAGCTGCAGTGATTATATAATTCACAGGAGCAGTTTTGCCTCCATTTCTAGATGCGGTTCCCAGGTGGAAGAGCACCTAGATCCCTGTCCCCCTCCATTCTCCCTCCTCTCTTCTTTAGTTGGTTGGCATTGCCCAGGTTTTTGGGAGAGGAGAGAGGAGGAGGGTGGTGGAGGCAGGAAGGGCAGACCTAGAAGAGCTTCAATATGGACAAGGAAGAGGTTGCTGTGGCTAATCACTAAAGGGGGGTGGGTGAGCCATTATAGGGGTTAGAATTTGAGGAGACAGAAGAGGAGTCTAGGATTGCCTCAGAACATCAGTAATGGTGATGAACCAAAGAGTTGAGAACCAAAAAAGTTGCCAGTGGCTGGAGCTGTGCATTCCTCTCTTCCCGACATGCCCCAAGACACGGAATGCACCAGTCCCTGTTCCCGCATCTTTTCTGTGGAGTGTGTGTGTGTGTGTGTGTGTGTGCGCGCGTGTGTGTGTTTTGAGGGTTGAACTGGGAACTGGAAGTCAGTGCCTCGGAACATCCTGGAAGTTCATGGGAGTACCAGCCTCTGACCCTGGATTTCAGGCAGGGGTGGCACTCTCAAGCCCTGCCTCACCTCTGGTGCCCTGTCTGCTTTGGTCCTGTGACAGCTTCCCACTTTTCTGGGCTGATTTTCCATTGCAGGCTCCAGCTAGCAAATGAGTATCTTAATAGTCAACCATTGAACAAATAAAACACCAGAATGTCCCTTATCTGCTAGAGACAAGGCAGAGGGGAGAAACATGTGTTCTCGGAGTGCAAGACACACTGTGCTTTTCTTTTAACTACTAAGCGATACAGCAGAATAAGAATCGCTGTAATAAGGTAATAATAATAATGATCACAGTTAACTTTCTTTACACATGGTCAGAGAATAATGTTGCTCGCACATCAGCTTGAGCAGGTTAAAGAAAGCCATGGCATTAGCTTTGCTTTTTCTCAATCCTGCATGGAGAAAACTGGAGAAAAGGGGCTTCTGGAGTTCAGCATATCATTCCCACCATTGCTCAGGCACTTTTCAGTGTGTTAGAATGTGACATAATAGAATATATTAAAAAGAGTCAATTTTCATTATTTCCGTAGAATACATGCTAACAGTACTTAAGTGTGTGTGTGTACACACACATGGAATAAGGAGAAGCTATTTTAAATAGATTACACAAGAGGCTAATGCCCTTCAGGGACCTGGCATGTTGAGAGAAGAGTATTGATAATGCAGTCGCCTAAGACTGTTTGAACATTTCTTCCTCATCGTAAAGGGAGACTTGTTCTGAACAGGGAGATGCTACAGGCACAGTACTTTGCAAATGAAATGATGAGCCATTAGCCCACCAGGACCATTCTCAGTCTTGGCGATGACAGGACTTTTCAATTTTTTCTTCCACTAAGACTGCTTGAGTTGGATTCTTCTGTAAGACATACCAAAGGGACGCAAGGAGCATACTGAATAGAGAGTTCAAGGCCCTGCTAATCTTTGGATCTCCGCTTCCTAGCACAGGGCCTTGATGCAAGGCTGAACAGATAGATAAATGCCTGTGTGAATGAATGAATGAATGCGACCTGGCCAGACCTGCAGTGGATGTGACTTCTGCCTCTTCCAGTAGGTGGCGCCACAGGGCTTAGGAGTCAGGAAAGGGGTTTGGGGGCCGGCGGATGATGAAAGGTGTAAGCGGAGTTTGGAGCTTATGACCTGTTGGGGTTGTGCTGCTTTCATCATCCCACACCTGCCCCAGCACAGGTAACCCAAAAGACCAGTGTGTCTCCATGCCACCGCATATACCAGAGGCCGTCGTGGCATCGCTGAGGGACCCAGGTCCCACAGTGACCTCTCCACCCTGTAGTGATGAAAACCCCTTTGGAGACCACCCTGTCCATCGCAGGCTCTTCCCACAGACCTCTGTTTACCTCCAGCACAGACAGCATCCCGCCGAGCCTTGGAGGGAGCCTTTTGGGTGATTCGCTGAACTTGGTATGACCGTATGTTAATTTTCTCCCTGATTTTTCACAGATGGCTTAGTAACCAGAGGGCTCAGTGGTGCCCAAGCCCAGTGGAGCATGGGGTGACCTGAAGCGTGGGATCTGGGAACGTGAACTTGTGCCGTCACAAAGCTTGTCAGCTCAAAGGCAGGAAGACATTTTCCTAACTTTAATAGGGAGAAGAACACAAAAATGACTGGGTGCACTTCACAGCTGATTTCCGTTTATGAGTCTGCCTGGGTCTCCTGCTGGGTAATGGCAGAAAAGCTCAGGAGACCCAGGTTAGGCAGTCACTGAGATTTGTTCTAATTTCCAGTGATGTTTTCCAGGGCCTGGCATTTGCTTTTCTGTTGCTTTCTTCACCCGGTTTTCTTAGTTGTGTGGCAAGTTCCATGAGGTCTGAGGAGCCCTTGGCACTGTGTTAAGAAGGGGTGAGTGGCTGGCAGCACTTTCTTCCTTTTACAGTAATCCCTCCCGCCTGATACAGCAGCTGTTTGTTCTGTAGGAGGTACAGGTCAGCCGGCGTCATCTCACCCCTTCCTTGCCGTGACCCTGAAATTAGTGCTCAGCATTCAAATTCAGCCAACAATCTTGTACTCCAGTGTGGACTGCGGAAAGCTGATAGACTGTTTGGGAAACACCTGGAGACTTAACAGTCTTAACTGACAAAGTATTCACACTGATTCAGTCTGTTTCTAGATTCCACCCTCACAGTTGCCTAGGTTAATGCTGGGCACTGTGGAGGAGAACGGAGATTGGTTAAAAAAAAGGCAGGAGGAATTGTTTTGCAGAATATCAGGTGCTAAATATTTAGCAACATAAGTGCTAAACATTCTGATAATGAAATAACACTCTGAGCGTGCCTGTCATTGTTAAAATAATTCAGTAAACACCTGTTTACGTGTACCTCAAGGTTAGATACCCCGTAAAACAAGTAAAAGTGACAGGATCCCTCGAGGAAAATGGAATGGAATGTTTTTCGGTGCCGTTTCCAAGCCGGGTGTGTAGACTTAACTGAACCCTCTGCAGAAAAAGCAAACCGGAAGGCTGAAACAATGAATGCCATCATTTGAACCTACACCTGGTGCTCCAGAGGAGCTCTTTTCTGTGTTTTAATTCCCAGATGGGGTGCTCATTTGCTCAAGACCAGGCTTTCCTGAGCCCCTGTAGACGTGTGCCTGGAGCATGTGGGCAGAGCTTCTCGGCTTCTATAGTTGAGGAACACCTGAGGCAGCTGTTTATCATGGCAAGAAGGGAAGTAGACCCATGCTCTACTGCCCCCTTTCCCCTGCCGAATTTAGGCGGGACCTGTGGGTCCCTGGAGAACCTCGCTTCGGTGCTAGGTGAGTGTACCGTGTGGGCAGGACCCCAGCTGGGAGATCGGGAGCCCAGGATGACCCCACAGAAAAGCAGAGCTCTGAGATGGCTGGAGCTTCCGAGAACTGAGGTGCAGAAGATGAGGGGAAGCCAGAGGAGACCCAACCCATTAGGGTGCCTGGGAGGCCTTGGGGAGCCGGGTCATTGGGGTAGTCAGCTGCTTTTTGTGGAGCTGAACTAAATTTAAGTGGGGATTGTAGGGACTGTAGGAGAGAAGTTTGGACCTGGAGCTCAGGAATCAGAGGTTGAAAATAGACCCTTCCTGCCGGGAAGCCGAGGGAACTAGAGGCAGTGTTCATCCGGCTTAAGCAGAGGGTGAGGGAAGCAGGGGTTAACTGGCAAGAAACCCAAGCTTCTCAGTCCCTCTCCTCCCCAAAGCACCACAAAACGGTTCTCTCCATAACACATTCACTTTAAAATGAGCTTCTTGTGCTCTATTCTGTGTGTATAGGGGGCAGGGGGCGAGGCTTTTGTTCTTTAAAGGGTTTGTCAAACAGAATTAATGTAATGTCTCTTTGGGAATCTACTTCCTAGGATCAGGACATTTTATGGGTAAAGGAACCTTAGAGAGACAAACCTCATTTCCAATTGAGAAAACGGAGGCCCCTAAAGGGTCACTGAGGCAGGGATGTAACGAAATACAAGGTCTTCAGTCTCTTTATCCTCCTGCCTTTGCACAGGAGGATAAAGGCACTTGGTGCTGGCTTCCTGAGAGAGCATTGTTAGTGCTTTTGGCTAAATTTTGCTTGGTAGATCTCTCAACCTCTCTATTCTTCCTCCTTCTGCCTCCACCTTTGTACTGCCTTAAAATAATTTCTGCGATGTTAGATTTAGGAACAGAGTTGGAAGGGTGGGGTGGGGGAAATCTATCACTGGGAAGGTTTAAAAATAATTTCTTAGACTACAAGAAGTTCATACATGTCCACAAGAAACTCCTGCAAAATTCAGATCACGATTTTGTCTGCAAACAGATCTGCCTCTAAGCCTTTTTTATTTGCTCACTTCCTCTCGGCCCCAATCTAGGCTTGTTTCAGCCCCTTTGGGAGAGTGGGATGGGGATGGGAAGCCAGGCTGTGCTGTGGGACTTCCCTGGTGAGCTGTTAGGATTCTTCACGGGCCAGCTGGCATTACCAGTAGCCAGAGTATGGACACGCAGATCAGCTCCAGGGTAAGAGACCATCATGAGATGGGCTGCCACAGACTCCACCTGAGCTGGGCGAACAAGGGCGTCTTTCTGCTCCCATGTCAGGCTTGGTCTCCTGGGACCCCTGGCCTACTCCCGGGAGACATTCCCAGAAGACATTCCTGGCAGTGGTGGTAGGTAGATTGAGCCCATGGAAGAGAATCACTAGGACCTGCCTCTGACATTCCCGTCTTCCTTGGAGTGTTCATTGGCTGACTTGTTTGATACTCTTTCAAGTCATCTCTGAGAAACTGGAAGGGCTCTGAGGCTGACTTGGTCTGTCTTGGAGACAGAGGCATGTGCCAGGCTCATGCTTAGAGATGTGGCCTTTGAGTTCCCTGGAGGAAGCCACCATTTCAGAACATAGTGTTGTGTTGTGATAATTTCATGAAATATTCAAGCTGCCAATTTGCCAACAGGGGTTTCTTTTAATACACTCGGCTACACTTGGTGTTGCCCGCTTGAACCTAGCTAAAAGGAAAATAAAATAATCTTGTCTCCTCTCCTTTAGAGAACCAAGCCAAAATCTAGACAGTAAATGAATGTTCTTCTCCATATTGCCTGTGGGCAGAAATGTTGACTTGATTACTCAATTAAGCTCTATTTACTTTATAACCATTGTGTCATGTTCAGTCATTTATATTACTTTTTTTCTTCCAAAATAATCTATGTTGGGCTAAAACCTTTCAAAGACATTAGCAAAAGTAACAAAGTAAATAGCTAAAGAGTAAATAAAGCTGTAGGCTAGAGAAATGACTTGGGTCTTGGGTTACATTCTTTGACTTGATCTCTGTCTCTCAGAGTTCAGAAGGAAATCAAGTTTAAAATCTGTAAAATGGAGATAATAATCCTTAGCCAATTCACTTCGTAGGGCAGCTGTGAGGATCCAAATGGGAGAATGAGCGTATATCACTTTTCAAACATCAGCTATTCTTATTCCCCCCATCAGAGAGCAGAACACCAGAGTTTGGAAAAGCAACGCGGTGAAGTAACATTCACAGCATTTCAAAGTAACATTTCAAACAACTTTGGAGATATTATTGGAGGGCTGACATTATTCAGTATTTTAAAGGTGAAAATGTAAAACACAGAGAAATGAGAGTCGGAGGTGGTCTGCCTGATACCAGGATAATCCATGGGGAAGTGAGCCGCTGGACGAGGTGGGCCTGGTGTTTTGCCCTCCAGAGAGTCTAGGACCCTGTCTCCAGTAGGCTCCCAGGACACTGGAGCCATGTGCACTGCTGCTGTTTCCAAGCTGAGGGTGAGGACCTGGGGATGCAGGGTTCCCGATGCCCGGCAGCCGTCCATCTGCCATGCTGCCGTCCCCTGACTGTCATCACACGTGGCTGCCTGCCTTTGACCTCAAGTCCAAAGCCATGCTGGCTGGAAGTCCTTTGATGGCCTGAATATCTGAAAATAGGGCCACTGAGGGCAGGAAGGACACCACCTGGGAAAACCAGTGTCTCCTCACTTTTGAACATGAATTACCCAGACCTAAACACAACTTCCCAGTACAGAAGGACAGGATGGAAAAGAAAACTTTGCTTCAAAAGTAAACTTTGGGCTTGGAAAATAAACTTAACTTATTTTTCATAGCAGAAGTGCTGCAGGTTTGGCGGTAGAGGGGACAGTTCTGTACAGCTCCTTGAGACACTGATCAAAATAGGAAAGGGCTTTCACATTATAGTTTAAGTGACAGGAATAGCCTTTAGTTTCCCAAATCAAAAATAATCCTGTCATCAAAATGTATGCTGGGAAACTTTTGCATTTCTTTGCACCTTGCTCTACCCCCAGCTCTGGTCCTGTGATCTGCGGAGCCATATATGTTTTAATTTTTATCTAAAGAAAAAAGCTGTATTGAAGTGTAACATCTACCTTTTTATAATTTTAAAATGGAGCAAGAGAAACCATTTATTGAATGCCTAGCATACGTTAGGCAATGCTCCCGGTGCTTCATGTGCTTAATATGTTTTATCCTTATAGCAGTCCTACCACGTGGCATTTAATTATGTTTTTTAGATAAGAAAACTGAGAACCAAACATCTTAAGCAATGTAGCCACAGCCACCCAGACAGTGTTGAGGCTGGGAATTAAATTCAGGTCTGTCGGACTTTCAAAACATGTGTTCTTCCTGCTATCTCTCTCCATGGGGACGAATAGAAAGAGGAACCCACCACCCATCTATCTTGGGAAAACGACCTTGTCCTCACCTTCTGGAACCTGGCTTCAGTTTGCTTTACGGAAGCTCAGAGCTGGAATCCTTGTTCTTACTTGACGGCCGCATGTAGTCTTGGTACCACGCCTCGTCTCCTAGCTTCTTCTTATGCCCAGGGTTTCTCACGGGGCCCTCCCTGCTTCTTCAGATCCTTTCACAGAGCTTCACAGACCACCTAGGTCTGTACGCTTTGTCTCTCAGGGGACCCCTTTGTGGCATGGCCTTGCTTCACGACCCATTCTTGAAATATTTTCTCAGTCACTCCTTCCTGGAAAATAGATACCTCCATTCTTGAATGAGATTCCCATGATTCCCAGGGACCATTCCTGGAAGCTGAGCTCTCCAGACTTCATGGGTTATTTATTTATTTTGAAATAGTAGCTTGGTTGAGACACAATTCAAGTACCGTAAAATTTACTCTTTTGATGTGTACGATTCAGTGGTCTACCTAGTTCCCCAATATTTTCGTCCCCCCAAAAAATACCCGTTACCTGTTGATAGTCACTTTTCATTCTCCTTTTTCTCCAGTCCTTGGCAATTGTGAATTTACTTTTGTCTCTGTGGATTTTCATTCGTTATTGATAGCAGTAATTTTTTTTTTTTTTTTTTTTTTTTTGAGTCGGAGTTTTGCTCTATTGCCAGGCTGGAGTGCAATGGCGTGATCTTGGCTCACTGCAACTTCTGACTCCCTGGCTCAAGTGATTCTCCTGCCATAGCCTCCCAAGTAGCTGGGATTATGGGCGCCTACCACCACGCCCAGCTAATTTTTGTATCTTTAGTAGAGACGGGGTTTCACCATGTTGGCCAGGATGATCTTGATATTCTAAACTTGCGATCCACCCGTCCTGGCCTCCCAAAGTGCTGGGATTATAGACATGAGCCACCGCTCATGGTCAATAGCAATAATAATTCTACAGTTGGAATTTTCTGTGTAGTCTGACTGTTGGCAACATATCTCACAAATTTCAAACCTAGATAGGTCATGACAATCTACATGATAAATGATGGAGTTAAAAGGAAGCGTGTGAAATGAGTTAGGGAGTTGGATGTCATTTAGAAGTGGGATTGAGCATTTTCTTTCAATTACACAAAAAAGCGGTTTCAGCATTTTTTTTTTTTTTTTAGAGACGGGGTTTCACCAAGTTGACCAGGATGCTCTCGATCTCTTGACCTCATGATCCACCCACCTCGGCCTCCCAAAGTGCTGGGATTACAGGCTTGAGCCACCGCGCCTGGCTCAACAGATATTTATTGAGTATTTATTATATGCCAGGCTCTCTTCAAACTCTGGTGAGAGTATTTTCTTTTTTATTTTTATTTTATTTTTATTTTTATTTTTTATAAGAAAAAGAATAAAGAAGAGGAAGAAAGAGAAAGAGGAAGAGGGAGAGAGGATGGGGGTATTGCTTTATTGCCTGGGCTAGAATGCAATCTAAATATGGGTATGCCTATAATTGTCCTTAATAATGGAGATATAAAAGAAAATGAGGGAAACGAATAACAAACAAGGAGCCAACCAACATTTCGTTTAAACTTCTAAGTTGATATGATGTGGTACTGATCTACGTATTCCTGTATTGGGTGCGTATATATTTAGGATCTTTAGCTCTTCTTGTTGTTGCATTGATCCTTTTATCATTATATAATGTCCTTCTTTGCTTCTTTTGATCTTTGTTGCTTAATTGTAACTTCTGCTTTTTATTTATTTATTTTAGCTCTCTGTATGGTTGGTAAATCCTTCTCCATCCCTTGTTTTGAGTCTTTGTGTATCCTTGAATGTGAGATGGGTCTGGATGCAGCATACTGATGGGTTTTAGTTTTTTATTCAAATTGCCTGTCTGTCTTTGGACTGGGGGATTTAGTCAATTTAAATTTAGAATTAATAATAATAATATATGTGAGTTTAATACTGCCACTTAATATTAGCTGGCTATTTTGCCCATTAGTTGATGTAAATTCTTCATTATATTGATGCTCTTTTTGATACTTTTTTAGAAAGGCTGATACTGTTTGTTCCTTTTTTTTTTTTTTTTTTTTTTTTTTTTGAGGCGGAGTTTCGCTCTCGTTACCCAGGCTGCAGGCTGGAGTGCAATGGCGCGATCTCGGCTCACCGCAACCTCCGCCTCCTGGGTTCAGGCAATTCTCCTGCCTCAGCCTCCTGAGTAGCTGGGATTACAGGCACACGCCACCATGCCCAGCTGATTTTTTGTATTTTTAGTAGAGACGGGGTTTCACCATGTCGACCAGGATGGTCTTGAACTCTCGACCTCGTGATCCACCCGCCTCGGCCTCCCAAAGTGCTGGGATTACAGGCTTGAGCCACCGCGCCCGGCCTGTTCCTTTCTATGTGTAGTGGTTCTTTCAGAAGCTCTTGTAAAGCAGGCCTGGTGGTGATGAAATCTCTGAGTGCTTGTTTATTCACAAAAAACTTTTATTTTTCCTTCACTTGTGAAGCTTAGTTTGGCTGGATGTGAAATTCTGGGTTGAAAGTTCTTTTCTTTAAGGATATTGAATATTGGCCCCCACTCTCTTCTGGCTTGTAGGGTTTCTGCTGAGAGATCTGCTGTAAGTCTGATAGGCTTCCCTTTGTGGGTAACCTGACCTTTCTCTCTGCCCTTAGTATTTTCTCCTTCATTTCAACCCTGGTGAATCTGACGATTATATGCCTTGGAGTTGCTCTTCTTGAGGAATATCTCTGTGGTGTTCTCTGTATTACCTGGAGTTGAATATTATCCTGCCTTACTAGGTTGGGAAATTTTCCTGAATAATGTCCTGAAGCGTATTTTCCAGCTTGGATTCATTCTCTTCGTCACGTTCAGGTACACCTATCAAGCGTAGATTAGGTCTTTTCACATAGTCCCATATTTCTTGGAGACTTTGCTCGTTCCTTTTTATCCTTTTTTCTCTAATCTTGTCTTCTTGTTTTATTTCATTGAGTTGGTCTTCAACCTCTGATATCCTTTCTTCTGCTTGATCAATTCGGCTGTTAAAACTTGTGCATACTTCACGAAGTTCTCGTATTGTGTTTTTCAGCTCCATCAATTCACTTATATTCCTCTCTAAATTGTGTATTCTTGTTAACATTTCGTCAAATCTTTTTTCAAAGTGCTTTGTTTCTTTGGATTGGTTTAAAACAAGTTCTTTTAATTCACAGAAGTTTCTCATTATCCACATTTTGAAGCCTGCTTCTGTAATTGGAACACACTCGTTCTCCATCAAGCCTTGTTCCGTTGCTGATGAGGAACTGTGATCCCTCGCTGAGGGAGAGGCGTTCTGATCTTGGGTATTCTCAGCCTTTTTTGGCTGTTTTCTTCCCTCCGTTATAAATTTATCCATCTGTGGTCTTTGTATTTACCGTCTTTGTGATTGGTTTTCTGAGTGGATGTCCGACTTATTGATTCTCAGCGCCGAAATCTGAGCAACCCACTGCGCCGACTCAATCAGCGGCGTTAAGATTGACGGTGCTTCTCTGATTCTGCACCAAGAACCGACGCTCCGAGGTGCCGGCAAAACCGCCTCGCCGGTCACAAGAGTCGCGCTGGTGACCCGTGGGGCTTCTCCGCTAGGAATCTCCTGCTGCGTGAGCAACAAGAATTCATGTGAAGGTATGGCGTCCTTTCGTTCTTTGTGCTTTCACTGGGAGCTACAATCCCGAGCTGCTAGTGATCAGCCATCTTGGATCTCTCTCGAGCATTTTTGAAAAGTGTCTTAGCATAATGTCTTCAAGGTTCATCCATGTTGTACCATGTGTCAGGACTTCATTCCTTTTTATGGCTGAATAGTATTTCAGTGAAAGCACATGCCACATTTTGCTTATCCATTCTGTTGATGGACACTTGGGTTTCCATCTTTTGGCTATTGTGAATAGTGCTGCAATGAACACCAACATTCAAGTATCTATTTGAGTCCATTTTTAGTTATTTTGGGTTTACCTAGGAGTGGAATTGCTGGCCCTGCAATGTGAGTTTTTAGTCATAAGAGTCCATTTACTTGTGTAGTGCCCCAAGTTTGAATCCTGTGTAGCTGAGAATCCAGTATTGGGAAATCCTATTACGTTAGTAGTGAGGGTTTGGTATTTACTCTGGGCTCCCAGTTCCTATACCAGAAACTTGACTTTAATTGGTGTTTCACAATCTGTCAGCTGCCTTTTGATGAGGAGTGACTAATAATGCCTCTATTCTGAAAATAAATAAATAAATAAAAGAATGTCTCTTCATCTAGTTCAGCTTTCACCTCATTGCTGACCTGGCTTTGTAACTCAACAGGAAATTGGTGTTTGGCAAGACAAAGCTATTTAGTCTGTCTCTGTCTCTCCCTCTGCCTGTGTGTCTAGTCCAGGAGCACCCATGCCTGTGGCTAGAGATGTGGGCCTGATAAGCCTCAGGACTGTGGGAGAGGGTGGCTCCCCCGATGTGTGGCTGGGCTGAGTCTTCCCTGGACTGTGCGGGCGGGGAGGCTGCTGTGGGCTCTGTGCTGGCCAGGGGCTGCCTGCCCTGCCCCAGGCATGACTGATTAATGAGGGATCTCTGCCTTCATCCTGAAAGCTGCCTTGTTGGGGGAGGGAAGCAGCTTCCCAGGGCTCTCACCTGCTCCTCGCACATCTAAAGTCTAGGCAAGGGAGGCAAAAACGTGAGAAGAAAGGTAAACAGTCTGGGGAGCAAACTGGGAAAGGAGGAAGGAGAGAAGGAAGTGAGCAGAGGGTAGACAGCCAGGGGAAGCAGCAGCATGTGGTAGGCCCTTGGATGTGCATCGATGCCCCAGTTAAATGATGCTGGAAGCCTCTTTCCAATCTTGGGGTGGGCATTTTCTTGGTAATCATTTTACCTGAAAGTAATAATATCATCAGATGCATTTCTATCATAGCATGCTGAACTCTTTTAACCTGAGGAAGAAACAAACACACGCATTGATGCCTTGGCTGAACCTGTTAGTCAGAGATCTGGGTATAGGTAAAAAAGCTCACAGGCTCATGGAGGAGTGTGGCGCTCAGAAGACTGCACTTTGAAGGCCAGTGCACTTAATTTATTTCAACCTACTATTAGTAAATTTCTCTCATGTGGGCTCTGCCCTCACACCCCCACACTGGCCCTGGCTTACAGGTGGGTCTGGGCCGCTGTCCAGAGCTGGAATGTTGCACAGAGTTTCTCCAAGGTGGGAGCTTCTGTTGCCGTATCTGGCTGCCTGAGACGTCCTGGGGATCCGAGCTTCACATCCAAGTCAATGGCAGTGACTCAGAGCTCATATTTGGTCTGCCATGAATAGGATCTTGTGCCTCTGTTTTTTAAATTATTTAAAAGGCAAAAATTTTGACCTATGCCCAGCTGTCTGAAAGACCAGAAGATAAGAAGCCTTTTCTAGGATAAATTGACTGTGAAAAATCCCTGAAAATGGAATGTCTCATGCCAGTTGTGATGAAACAATTCTAAATAGTTTCTTTTCTCTGAAATAGGAATGGTTAGTCATTAACAAAAAGTTATTGAGCATCTGCCGTCTGCTAGGCAGTTTGCTTATAGGATCTGTGGATTAAGGGGACCTTCAAGGTTTCAGCCCTTGAAGGTACCCTTGAAGCCCTTAACTCTCCCTTCCTTTAAGGAGTATCTATTCTGCTAGGAGGTAAGATACATGCCTAGACATACAGACGCCCACAACTGTAATAAAAGGCAGAATATGCTTGATGTTACAAGGATATAAAGATAAAGGCTCACAGATTTAAAGAAGGGTGATATGAGAAGATGGAAAAATGGAGGAAGCGTTATATGGAGGTTGTGACTCAGCCAAACCTTGAAGGATAGACAAAAATGGGGTGGAGAGGAGAGGGGCACATTCCCAACAGAAAGAGTGGAATGGCCCGTAATGTGTTGATAGGCATGTGCATTGGATTTCAAAGGAGTGGTGAGTTGAGTTTGGCTGGAACAAGGTTTTGCAGGGGGGAAAAATGGGAGAGACAGTTGGAATGGCAGGAAGGGGGTAACACGTGGAACACTCCGTATTGGCCTGAAGAGTTTGCATGGCATTTGGTAGGCAATGGAGGGACATTTAAAGTGTAGGAGTGGAGAGAGGGTGTACTCAGAGCTGCTCTTCCAGGCAGCAGGCTAGAGGATGAGGTAGGGGAGCCGAGGCTACAGGTAGAGGGGCAGTTCTGAGGCTGCTACCACCATCCAGGCAAGAGAGGGAAAGAGTGATATAACCAACAGAAAGAGGACAAGGGAGCCCTGTGCTGTAATCTGGATGGGAAGGGGAGAGGTTGTAGAAGATGCCCAGCATGCATGCAGACTTAGACTTCTGTCTAAGAAGGTGCTATCCGAAGCGGTGCAGATGGAGCCATTAGGGAGAGAGAGCAGAGAGAAGGAACGATGGAGAGCTGAAGACAGACAGGAAGAGGGTGAAATGGAGGAGACAGTGACAGAGCAGTCAGGGAGGTGGGGGAGAGGCTGACTACTGCAGGGTCCCAGGGATTGAAGCAGGAGATCCTTTCCAGGAGGCTGTCATTGCTGAATGGAGTAGGGGAAGGGAAGATGGGAGGAAGAAGCCCACTGGGGAGTGGGTTTGGAATGACTGTTGTCCAGCCCGACTGTGCAATGCTGAGGCGTGGTGGTTGTGAAGTAGGGGCAGCACATGGGGACCACTCTTTCAAGAATTTTGGTTGTGAATGAAAGGAGAGGGGAGGGATTTGTTGGCACACTAGAGGTTGAAAACGCAAGAAAGGGGAGCAGATTGGGAAGAAGGCAGTAGGCAGTGGCATTGGGGATGGGAGTGGAAGGCTCAACCCGAGTAAAGGAGGTAGCACTCTGTCTTCAGAGGCAGACATGTGGCAAGCAGTGGGTGAGGAAATGTAGAGGGTAGAGGAGTATCGGGGGAGCTGGCAAGGGGGCTAGAAGGAGTCTCAGGCAGGGGTGCTGAGTCCTGGGAAGGATGAGGCTGCTGCAATGCAGCCTGAGCTTGAGGAGACTGGAAGAGGGAACAGTCAGTGGGAAACGCTATGAGACACCCCAGAGAAATCTCTAAGGGTGCCAGGTCCCAGAGGGCACTGGCCAAGATCTGGAAGAATGATTTAGGGGCCATGAGTGATTGGCATTCCTAGAGAAAGCTTCCTCAGAATTGAGTTTGGCAAAGTGAGACAGTTGCTGACTAGGTCTGGGGGCAAAGGCATCTAGCTCTGCAAGGAGGCGTGCCAAGCTGGAGCTGGTGTGGGAGCATCGACGTGTCCAGTGGGACGCAGGTGCCAGAATGCATAATTTATTGGGAGTCAGGGAGTCTGAATCCTCTAGCCTGCCTCCATCCCATATGAGTTAGTCATCAGAATAGCCAGTGGGCCCCTTGAGCTCTGAGTGGATGCACAAAGGGCCAGGTGGGCTTTATTTGGGGAACATAACAGGAAGAAGATATCAAAAGCCTGGGTGGTGGAGATGGCAGTTTAAGGATGTGGGCTTAGGGCTGTGGGCTAGGATGCACGTACGTGTGTGTGTGTGTGTGCACGCGCATGTGTGTGCACATGTGTGTAAGTGTAGGTACATGAAGACAACTTTGCTGGCTTCACAGTTTGGCCTCCAGAGGGTCTTCTGGGTACTGACACCAAAGCAGAGAGAGAGCTCGTGGTGTGGAACCCTGAGGTCACATTTGTGACGGGGATGGAAGGAAACGGGATGCGAGGACTGTGATGGAGGGGGATGTCAGATACCAGGCTTCCCACAGACTGTCTTGGGCATCAGGGACAAGGAACTTGCACTGTTAACCTGAGTCAGGGCACAGCGGTAGAGAGGAGAAGCGAAGGGGCAGTTGGGATCACAAGTTCCAACCTCAGCGCATTTACTGGAGAATATTTACCTCCACACTCTTCCCAGCCCTGTCTCTATATGCCCCTCCATCCAAACCAGGCCCAGCTTCCCAGCCTATGATATTGGCTCTCTGGAGAACCAGTTAGCCTTTGTGGAGTGTTAAGCCCTGTGATTTTTATATCCTTGTAATTATAACAGAATATCAAATTCCTGAGAACAGAACGTTTTATTATTTTTTTCTTCATCCTTTCCCCTGTTATAATCCCACAAGAAAAATGTTACAAACCACTGGAAAGTCTCTGGTTGGATCCCATTTGAGCTTTGCGATTCCTGGATTTCCCTGTAATCAAGAAAAATGTGATATCCTGAATGTTTCATGAAAGGATATGAGTATTTGGTGCCAAGGACCGTAACACTCTTTGAATGCTATGGAAATATGCTCTGCTGTGTGGCTCTGAGCTTACCCTTGGTGGAGGAAGATGTGAATGACCAGGAGGTACCCCCCCAGACTCTGCCTCAGTTGCTGTCACATATGTGGGGGCTCTGGTTGGGAGGGGCCTGGTGGAAGTAGAGGTGTGAGTGGACTGGAGGCCTGCCCAGAGGCAGGCAGAGAGGTGGTGGCTGCAAAGGCCTAGTGTCTCTGAGTTGGGGAGGCTGGGCTCCTGTACTCAAATTCTCTGCAGTGGCCAGAGCCTCTGCATTCATTCTTATACGTTGGCATTGTTGTTGCCAAAAGAGGCACAGTTGTTGACTTCTCATAGATGCCAATTTGTGTGATGTTTGGAGTATTAGCTCCTCACGGTGCCACGCGTAGGCAGTCCGGTGGCCCCAAGTCCTTGCCTTTGTTCTGTCGTTGTTGGCTAGGGAAGTGGCACTAGTCTTCTGTGTGCCTTGCCTGGAAACTGTGTGTTATGACAGCTCTCGTGGGAGTTGGCATGGCAGGCCCTGTGGCCACCATCTCACCCTGTCTGGCCTCATCTGGAAACCTACTTGCACAGTTTGGCCTAATTCTGATGAACCTCAAGGGCAGCACTGACCCCAGCTTGATCTCTTGCTGGGTCTGGGCAACAAAAGGCTTTGGGATTTTTCCTTTTTTCCACTCCAGTGAAACTTAGGCAGAATACAATGTTTTCCTCTGAGGGTATCAGTTGGGGAATGAACTGAGTCCAGATGGACAGGTTTCCATAGTTCCAGCTGCTGCCACACTCAAACAACTGGCCCTCTGCATTTCTTTGGCGTTTGGGTTGGCTTTAATAAAATGAAAGAGAAAAGAAAATCCTGAAGAAGAAAATGACCAGAAGAAGAATGTCCTTGAGTTGGGAGAAGCCATGGAATGGGCTGGTGTCCCTGAGAAGTGGACTCAGCTCTTCTTCAGAGACCTGTAGACATCACAGCCTGCAGTCTCATGCATCTTTGGCCCTCAGACTGGCACAGCTAGCACCCCTCCTAATGATTTTTCCTGGGTATGTCTGAAAGGGAGAGGGTAAAATGGCAATTAGGGTCATCAACTTATGTCTTTCAGGCCCAGAAGGAAATGAACAGAAAATTTAAACCAAAGATAGAGCCTTATGGAGAGGTTTCTCTAACACTTGGGGGTCAAACCCTGTAAGTTCTTTGATTTGCATTTGGAGGGTGTGCATGTGCATGTGTGCATTTGCATTCATGTGTGTCAGAGAGAAGAAGCAGAGAGGAGGAGAGAGTAGTGTGACCGAGCTTGTAATCCCTGAAAGACAGCATGTCGTCACAAGATACAGCCATATCTGGGAGCAGGAATTTATGTTTAGATTTATTGTGATCTGTCACATTGTCATTTTGATCGAACCATTTAATTTCCCCATGTCTGGGATTCTGCATCTGACCTTCCTGCCTTATGGATCTATTTATTCTTTGAACCCTGTTTATAATGACTATTACTTGAGTGTTTAAAAGGGATTGGTGGAAATATGGCAGGAGAAAACTTTGTGTTAGGTCCTTTATGTACTGTTAGCTGCTTTGGGACATTATAGCATAGGCTCAAATGCTTAAAGAGTATTTCTTTTCTTTCTTTTTTTTTCTTCCCTTGCCCAGACTGGAATGCAGTGGTGCAATAATGGCTCACTGCAGCCTCAAATTCCTGGAGTCAACCAATCCTTCCAAATAGCTGGGACTGTAAGTGTCTGCCACCATGCCTGGATAAATTTTAAACTTTTGTAGAGATAGGGTCTTACTATATTGTCCAGGTTGGTCTCAGACTCCTGGCTTCAGGCGATTCTCCTGCCTTGGCCTTGCAGAATGCTGGCATTATAGACTTGAGCCACCATGCCCAGCCATAAAGAGCATTTCTGAGCTAAGTTCACACTAAGAAAGAATATCTTGGGGGTGGAGCAGGGAGAGCATAAAACAGCCCTGCTCCATGACTTCAAAATAGTACCAGGGTAAAAAGGACTTTGGGTCTTAAAGGCGTGGGGATGTTGCGTGTTTCCATGGCCTCGCATAAGAAACTCCTGAGAGAGTCTTGCACTGGGGACGCTTTATCCTACTTGTGGTAGATGTGACTAACAAGTCACACCCATTTTCAGGAAAGTCTGAGAGGAAGCTTTATTGCATCTTGCATTCCTTTTCTTCTTTCGGGATTTCTTTCCTTAGTACTGAAGAATGTATTTTGTAGTTCTTTCAGCAGTGGTCTATGAGTGGTAAACTTCCTCAGTCTTTATCTGAGATTTTCTGTTTTTCCTCTTGGCTTCTTACTCTTGAACGATAGTTTAGTTAGGTACAGGATTCTGTGTTGGCAGTTATCTTCCTTCAACCGTTTAAAGATATTCCATTATCTTCTGGATTCTATTGTTGCTGATGAGAAGTCTGCCATCAGTCTAAATGAATAATCAGTATTCTGATTTTTGAAAAGATATATTAGTGTTATGCAGTTATACAATGTTGTGTTAATTACATAGATTAAAAAATTCTTTCTGGGAGTTGGTGAGATACTTCAACCTGAGGATTCATATCACTCGCCAGTTCTTAGTCATTATCTCTTTCTTTGCTTTGCTTTCTTTTCTGAGACAGGGTTTCACTCTGTTGCCCAGGCTGGAGTACAGTGGCACAATATCTTGGCTCACTGCAGCCTTGACCTCCCAGGCTCAAGCAATCCTCTTGCTGCAGCCTCCTGAGTAGCTGGGACTACAGATGTGTGGCACCATGCCCTACTAATTTTTTCATTTTTAGTAGAGACGAGGTCTTGCCATGTTGCTGAGGCTGATCTTGAACTCCTAAGCTCCAGTGATCCTACCACCTTGGCTTCCTAAAATGCTGGGATTCCCAACCTCTTTTCAAATATTACCTCTCCCCTAGTCACTGTATTTTATTCCTCTGGAATTCTATTATAAAAACATGTATTAATCTTCCTCTTTTTTTTTTTTTTTTGAGATGGAGTCTCACTTTGTTACTCAGACTGGAGTGCAGTGGTGCAATCTCTGCTCACTGCAACCTCTGCATTCAGGGTTTAAGTGATTCTTCTGCCTCGGCCTGCCAAGTAACTGGGACTACAGGTGTGTGCCACTACACTTGGCTAATTTTTGTGTTTTTAGTAGAGATGGAGTTTTACCATATTCGCCAGGCTGGTCTCAAACTCCTGACCTTGTGATCTACATGCCTTGGCCTCCTGAAGTGCTGGGATTACAGGGGTGAGCCACCACGACCTGCTGATCTTCCTCATTTTACCCATTCTTTTAAATGTTCTTTCATATTCTATATTTTGTTATATATCCTGTGCTACATTCTGGATGATTTCTTCTGCTTTGCTTTCCAGTTTACCAGTTTCCTCCTCATCTGTATCTTATCTGCTGCTTAGCCTTTAAGTGCATTTGCAATTTCAATGGCTTTTTATTTCTAGAAGTTCTACTTTTTCAATTATTTTAGTTTTTTCATAGAACATTTTTTTCCCTTTATGATTTCTGTTGTGAATGAATTCACAGTATGTGCCTGAATTCTCCATTCCTTGGTGCTCTGAGCATGACCTGCCATATTGCCAGAACAGGGAATTTGCACCTGTGTTTTATAGGCCACTAGTAATACTACTACCATCACAAGGATGCTGTGATGACAAATGACTTAATGGATGTGGACATGCTTTGAAAATATTCATATATTTTCTGTAAAGGGGTTATAATAAATATATCTTTGATTGGTTTGTTAAATAATTCTCTCTTGAATCCAAAGTTCAATAAAACTGTTTTTGTTTTTGTTTTTTGTTTGTTTTTTTTTTTTTTTTGAGATGGAGTTTTGCTCGCTGGAGTGCAATGGTGTGATCTTGGCTCACGGCAACCTCCGCCTCCTGGGTTCAAGCAATTCTCCTGCCTCAGCCTCCTGAGTAGCTGGGATTACAGGCACGTGCCACCATGCCCAGCTAATTTTTTGTATTTTTAGTAGAGACGGGGTTTCACCATGTTGACCAGGATGGTCTCGATCTCTCGACCTCGTGATCCATCTGCCTTGGCCTCCCAAAGTGCTGGGATTACAGGCTTGAGCCACCTTGCCCGGCAATAAAACTGTTATTGTAAAGGGAATCTCTTCAAATCCATGTGACAAGATAATTTTTTTTTTTTTTTTTTTTTTTTTTTTTTTTTTTTTGAGACAGAGTCTTGCTCTGCTGCCCAGGCTGGAGTGCAGTGGTACAGTCTCAGCTCACTGTAACCTCTGCCTCCTGGGTTCAAGCAATTCTCCTGCCTCAACCTCCTGAGTAGCTGGGACTACAGGTGCAGGCCACCTTGCCTGGCTTATTTTTTGTAATTTAGTAGAGACGGGGTTTCACAGTGTTGCCCAAACTGGTCTTGAACTCCTGATCTCAGGCAATTTGCCCACCTCAGCCTCCCAAAGTGCTAGAATTACAGATGTGAGCCACCATGTCCTGCCTGTAAAGATAATATTTAATAGCTTACCTCCTTTATTGCCTCATATTTATGTCACCTAATGATTTCTAGTCTGTTTGGTGGAAATACTTATTTACAGAGTGTTTTAAACTTTCAAGATATTAGTCTGTTGTTTCTCCTTTTCAGTGTTTTGGTATATAATTTGGTATAAGAGGTATACATTAGATCTACATTAAAATATATTTCTGGTACACTAGGTATCTGTTAGATAAATTAGGTTAGGTATTCTGGGTATATGTCAGGTATATTAGGCTAACTCATTCTACTGCCTTCATTTAGGGAACCAAGGACAGGGCAGACTGTCAATCAGCAATCAATCAATCCGTGTTAAATGTGTGCTTACTGTGAGTTTGGCACTGTAATAGGCATTGGCAGAGGGCATAAACAAGCATAACCAATTTTGACAGCCATGTATTAAGTGTCTACTAGATACCAGATGGACACAGTGGTAGATATGTTGATGAATAAAACAGATGGGCATCTGCCATGCTGGAGCTGATGGCTAGGCCACTGGCTGGAAATGGATCACATGTTCTCAGTGGTAGCAACACAGGCCATTGTTAAATCATACTTGTTTGAGAAGTAAGTGAATCTTCCAGCTCTGAAAGTCTTGCTCTGTTTTACATGGAGCTCTACTGCACAGGCAGGTACCCTGATCCCATCAAGGACCGTGTGTTTAAAAAAACGTAGTCTCACAGCTCAGCAGCTTTTGATATGGGGGGTCAAATACAGGATGAAAGATGATATTTTCTGGGGTTGAGTGGCTATCTCTATGTCATTGAAGTTTGTCTTTGGTTGTCATCTTACCCTTCTGTGCCCTTCCATTGCTATGGGACATTCTCACTTCACCCTCAAGGATCTAGGGTTCTTCCCTCATCTATCTCCTTCCTTCTGCCGAAACATGCCCAGAGAGAAAGGGCCCTTGCTGCTCTGATCTTGCTCATCTTGGCAATGCAGTGCTGACTGTGTCTTGGAGGAGCTTGACTGGCCCTCCAGGCCAACTTTGCCAGGATAAAGCACAGGTGGGAGAAGAATAATCCTTAGGATGCAGCTGAGCGCTCCACAGAAGCAGGGCCACCTGGAACCTGCTCAGAGGGAGACTGGAATCAACTGTTTACATTTTTGTATACATTTAAGTCATTTTATCTTCCTTCTGAAGTATTTGCACATTCAGCCTTTTCTCTAATTGTGAAATGAAAGACTATCTCCTTTCCAGGAATTTCAGGCATCAGCAAATAAGTTCAGGAGGAATTAGTAAGATGAATTCTGTGGATGATTTTGCCGAACCTGTGACTTCCAGTTAAATCCAGTGAAGGAGAAATCTAAGACGACAAGTAGGTTTCGTGTCCTGCGTAGATTCAGGACTGGTTATGGCCTCCTGCAGTGCTATGTCAAAAGGATCCTGGACCATCGCCTAAGCTCCTAGGGCAAAGTGTTCAGTGATGGATTAGTGATGTCTGCCACAGGCTTAGGCAGGAGTGAAGGCAAGCGTCACAGCTGCAATTTTGGCCATTCGTCGTAGAGTCAGAGATGTGCTTAGGTTGTATTTTATACAGCAGATTGATTCAATCATTTCCATCAAACAAACTGCCAATTCAATTAAAAAAAAAGAACTGTTGAAATATGTGTCAGGATAATGTGGGAAAAAATATCTACCCATTAAAAAATTATGTTCTTTTCTTTTTATTCAGCTAAGTTGGTAAATTGGACAGATTTTTAAAGGTGAATTAATTTGAAAGCTTCTAATTTCTGGTCTAACTTTCCTGAAGGGTCAGTAGATAGTACTTTATAGTTCTACTGCACCTTCATGCTAAGGATTTTTCCAAACATCTCACGCATGTCATCTCATTGCATTGTTTCCTTGACCCCATGAAGATTTGTTTCCAGCATACAGGTGGGGAAACTGAGGCTGAGAGATGATCTGACTTGCCAAAGGTTGAATGGCAAGTCTGAGCAGGTATGGGTTTGGCCCTGCTCTTCTTCCTTTGTACCATGAACTTGCTGTGACTCCTCTGGGGTCTCCTCTGGGAGGTGGAAATTTCCATCTAGGGAGTCTTTGTTGATAGGCTCTCTCAGGGGCAGGAGACTGTTAGTGCCGTGACTCAAAATAGCTGTCTCTTCCCTGCTGAAGATGTTGCCTTTTCTACAGCAAATGGACGAATTAGACCCCCCTCCTTTGATAAAATACTTTAGGGTTTATAGGCTGGAAAATTTTGTTTGGAAATGAAAATAGCCCATAGCCATCCATACCCTGAAGCTGTCAGCTAATGCGGTCTGAGTCACCCCTCCCCATCTTCTGGCACCTGTGGGGGGCCTCCCTGTGGTCCACCTCGCAGGGTCTGAGCTTGGCCATATTTGGCATTCTAGAGCCTCCTGGCTTTGGAAGTGCCTTTCAACCTGCCAACACCCACATGGGGACCCAGATCAAGCCATGTGTTTAAATGGCTGGGCTGTGGAGGGAGCTCTCATGGAGACGTCCAAGAGATGTAGGGCCATTTACTTAACATAAATCAGTTCCCTGAGTGTGAGTGTCTTAATGCATTCCTTCGGTTATAAACAGTTTAGAGTCATGACAGCCAACATCTTTTCACCCCCACTCTCCTTAGCCCAGGCCTCCATTTGGATTTGTTTCTGCAGCCAGAGACTTTGATGATTGCAAGGGATGATAGGGAGGCCATTCTGAAGACAAATAGCTGTTGTTTATGGAGCCCTTACTCCTGGGGTTGCAGCCGCTCACTGGGTGCAGGCATGAGCCCTACTCTTCAGCTCCTGGTGGGTCCTACATTAAGTGTGTCCCATACACTGTCTCATTTGATCTTCCCCTCTCATTGATGAGGTGGGAACCTCTTACATTTTACACTTTACAGAAAATTTTCCATTTATGGAAACCCATTTTACAGAGAAGAAAGCAGACGTACCCTGAGCCTAAATAATTTGCTCAAGGTCACACAGCTAATGAATGGTAGAGCTCGAATTTGAACTTAGGCAGCTTGTTTTCTGAGCTCTGGCTTCTAAAATGCTCTGCCATGATTATATTATTTCCTGTCTAATTTGGATGGTTTGTTTTTGGGCTTTTGAGATCTTGCTTGCTTGCTTAAATAGCAGCCCATTGGTTGGCAGAACAAGCCTGTGGATACTGCCCCAACCTCCCCAAGCCAGGGGAAAGTTTGGGGTAGGAATGTTCACAGAATTGGTGTCAGTGCCATGGACTTGTTCTTGTCCCAACCTTGGATGTGGAACAGTGGAGCCAGGTTCCCAGAGTCCTGGCTTATGCTGTGCCCCAGGTTTCTCCTGGGAGCGGATGTGCCAGGGCTTGTTCTTGGGAGTCTGCCTGCACCCATGGAGAACTGACAGTCAGGGCACCCATTTTGGTATAAACAGGGGTTGGTATATTTAGAAATAATCTCTAGAGACTGTCATATGTGCTTATCTGCATGCTCAGAGATAAAAGTCAGGGAGGTGGGTCAGTAAGAAAATGCTGGGGTTGACATCCAGTTGACACATGGCTCTTTCCCAGGGACACAGGGCAGCCTGATACGTAGGGCCTATTTTAGGGTCTTTTATTATCAGTTTGGAATTGTCGCTGTCTGCACTGCAGTAAAACAAGACTCGCCTGGATCTGCCTTTCCTGACTTGAGAAAAAGATCCTCACACAGGCATGCCTTCGATTCCCATCTTTCTCCAACAGGCTCACATGTGCTAGGGCTTTTTGTTTTCTCTCTGCAACCCACCCGCAGATGTAACCTTCTGATTCACTGTCTAATTTAGGGCAGAAACTTGCAGAGCAATGTCAAATGGGTCTGTTTTCACTTCTGGATATTACACATGCTGAATGTTCTCGCTTTGAAAGCATTCCAAGAGGATATGATAAATAAAGGGGCTCGTACACATCCAGCTCAGTGGCCACGTGGCTTACATGGGTCTGCTGCTTTTGGGAGTGAGCCATGTTTCTTTTTCTTCCCTTCCTTCCCCTCCCTCCCTCCGTACCTCCCTCCCTCACTCCCTTACTCCCTCCCTCCCCATCCCTTCCTTCCTTGTTTTCCCCCCCTCCTTTCTTTCTTTGTTAAGCAAAATATTTTTTCATTCATGAGCAAAAACAGTTTTCTAAGGGATGTGAAAGAGTAACAGAGATGGCATCTCTAGCAACTTGTATTTTTCAGTTGCAAAATTATTTGCCTCTGGTGTTTCTCCCAAGTTTGATTCCCATTTATTCTACAGTCAGCTACACTTATATCGGAACCATTGCTGTTTTCTGTGAGATGACACTGGTAGAATCAACCCCTGCTTTATAGAATGGGACTTGTTAGATGGGCCGCCCTGTTTGGAAGCCCTGGGAGACCTCTGGCTCTTTGAACATGCACGTACTGTGTGTGAAGGACATTGGGTTCTGCTCTATGGTACTTTCTACTGAGTGGGAAAGTGAGACATGGAACATGGACCAGCCACCTATGGAATCCAGGAGAGGACCAAAGCACTGGACGTGACCTGGAGCGGACGGCATGCTGGGCTCACTGGCTGTGGCTTCATGTTCAGCAATCATGTCGAGCAACATTCATTACAGCATGTTGCCCACTGAAGTTTGATTCAAGATGTGTATCATTTATGATCAACTGGGAAATTTCATTTAGTACAGCTAATAGCTGCATATGTGAATATGTGTGTGTGTTAGCTTGGTGAGAGTTTCAGGCATTTTGTTTAAATTTGAACATTAGCTAACCTAGGTAAGTGTGTCATAATGAGGTTTCTCACATATAAAAATGACATTAGGATTCAGACTTAGCAATTTATTCCAGGTATCTCTTTTCTAAATGTTTTCTTCTGTCTTTTTCAAGAGAAAGGGGAGATCTTAATGCATGGGTAGTCCAAGGTACATAATGTTGTATATCACTGTTTTAAATTTGTTTTACTTTTTAAAGAGGAAGGTGAGGTAGTATTGGCTAGACTGGGCTGAGTTGGGATTTGCAAGTAAAAATAGCCTACTTTATAGAGTATCTAGTGTATGCCAGGCCTTATATCAGGAACTTTATGTGAATTGCACAATTTAATTCTCACAGAAGCCCTGTGTTGTAGATATGAGTGTGAACAAAGGAGAGAATAGGTTCGAAATAGCTAATGCCATGGCAGCCTGTAGAAGTTTGGAGCTGGATATATAGGGTATAGGGTTTGGGGCTGGGGAGGCAAGAGTTATGGTCTCAGATCTATAAGAATTGGGGGAGTTGGAATGGAGCTGTTGCATAAAGCCCAGAACTTTAAAGAGTTTCCTATTCAAGGAAGGGAGATGAGAAAACTCTGTTTACTGCTCTGGAGCCAACAGCAATGAAGTGTTCTGTTTGTCCTGGGGCTTGCTGTGTCACCTTTGAGAAAGTGAAACTCTAGGCCTGTATCACTCACCTGTGTGGTGCCTGAATTCATACTGCTTGCATACTAACTTTAGGATAAAAATTAACATAAAAATGAAATCGAAGACATTGATAGATGAATGGATAAAGAAAATGTGGTGTATACATACTGCTGTGGACTGAATAGTGTCCCCCCAGATTCATGTGTGGAAGACCTCGCCTCCAATGTGATGGTATTTGGGGATGGGGCCTTTGGGAGGTAGTTAGGTTCAGATGAGGCCAGGAGGTGGGGCCTTCATGATGGGATTAGTGCCCTTAGAAGAAGAAATAGCAGAGAGGTTGCTCTCACTTTCTCCCTGCCACATGAGGACACAGCGAGAAGGTGGCCATCTGCAAGGTAAAAGGAGAGCCCTCATTAGACATCCATCTGCCGGCATCTTGACCTTGGACTTCCAGCCTCCAGAATGGTGAAGAAATGCATTTCTATTTCTTAAGCCACCTAGTCTATGGTATTTTGCTATGACAGCCTGAGCTGACTAAGACATGTACAGCACAGAGTATTATCCAGCCTGAAAAAAAGAAAGAAATCTTGTCATACGCTACAACAGGGATGAACCATGAGGATGTTGTGCTAAGTGAAATGAGCCAGTCACAAAAGGACAAATACTGCATGATCCCATTTATACGAGGTATCTAAAGTAGTCAGACTCTTAGAAAGTAGAATGGGCCGGGCGCGGTGGCTCAAGCCTGTAATCCCAGCACTTTGGGAGGCCGAGGCAGGTGGATCACGAGGTCAAGAGATCGAGACCATCCTGGTCAACATAGTGAAACCCCATCTCTACTAAAAATACAAAAAATTAGCTGGGCATGGTGGCACGTGCCTGTAATCCCAGCTACTCAGGAGGCTGAGGCAGGAGAATTGCCTGAACCCAGGAGACGGAGGTTGTGGTGAGCCGAGATCGCGCCATTGCACTCCAGCCTGGGTAACGAGAGCGAAACTCCGTCTCAAAAAAAAAAAAAAAAAAAAAAAAGAAAGTAGAATGGTGGTTGCCAAGGGCTAGGGGAGGAGTAAGTGGGGGGTTGTTCAATGGATATAGAGTTTCAGTTACACAAGTTCTAGAAATCTGAAAAAGTTCTAGAAATCTGATCACAACAGTGCAATATAGTTAACACTAGTTTAACTGTACACTTAAAATGGTTAAGATGGTTGTCTTAGTCAGTTTGGCTGCTGTAACAATTTATTATAGAGCCAGTGGCTTAAACAGCAAATTTCTCACAATTCCAGAGGCTGGGAAGTCCAAGATCAAGGTGCTATTAGATGTGATGCCTGGTGAGGACCTGCTGCCTGGACAACTGCCTTCTCATTGTCTCCTCACTGGCAGAGCGTGGAGACCTGAAGAGCACTCTCATGGCTCTTTCTATAAGGGCACGAATCCCACTCATGAGGAACCATCTTTATGACCTAATTACCTCCTGAAGGCCCCACCTCCTCATACCATCACATTGGGGGTCCAGTACTTCAACATATGAGTTTTGGGGAGACACAAACATTTAGTCCATAACAATGGTAAATTATATATATATTTTTTGCCTCAATAACAAGAATTCGACATAACTAGATCTAGGATAACTGATAGCCATAGGACCCTTCCAAAATAATCACAAAAACTCTGAAGCCTTCTTCTGCAGCTCAGGACCCTTCAGACTTTTATGAAATAAGCAGTCCAGGATGAAGATGAGCTTACAATAAAAAGTATACACCTCACAACAGAGGTGAGGAAGAATCAGCAGATATAACAAACATAATTACTACCTTGAAAACTAAAGTTAACAGGACAATTTGAGGAAAACATAAAATACCTTTTTTAGGCTGGGTGCGGTGGCTCACACCTATATTCCCAGCTCTTTGGGAGGCTGAGGCGGGCAGATCACTTGAAGTCAGGAGTTTGAGACCAGCCTGGCCAACACGGCAAAACCTTGTCTCTACTAAAAATACAAAAATTGGCTGGGCATGGTGGCACAGGCCTATAGTCCCAGCTACTTGGGAGGCTGAGGCGGGGGAGTGTCTTGAACCCAGCAGGTGGTGGTTACAGTGAGCCGAGATTGCCCCACTGCACTCCATCCTGGACAACAAAGTGAGACCGTGTCTCAACAAACAAACAAACTAACTAACTAACTAACTAACTAACTAACCTTGTTTAAAACAAAGAGATAAAGGAAGAAATAGCATAATAAAATAATCATGCTGTATAAAAAAGGAGAAGATTTTTAAAAAGGGCCCAATTGTATTTTTTAGAAATGAACAACACATTTAAATAAATAACTTAATGGATGGGTTAAACATTAGATTAGATATGGTAGAAGGTAATATCAGTGGATTGGAAGTTAGATCTGAGGAAATTGCATAGAATACAGTCCAGATATTGAAATATTGCATATATGAAGGAGCCATTGGAAGAATTGGTGGAAAGAATGAAATGTCTAAATGGAGTTCTAGAAAACAGTGGAGAGGAAGTTGAAAAGGCATTACTTTAAAAGTTGATGCCAAGAATGTTTCAAAATTTAAGAAAGATAATTGATTTTTAGATTATAATAGCACAGTGAGTATTGAGTAGGGTAATTAAAAATACATCTAGACCTAGACACTCAATGTAGAAAACTGCTTAAAAGTCAAAGAAAATCTTAAAAGCAAGCAGGGAGAAAAGACAGATTATTTCTGTATAAACACCAGACTTCATTAACCACAACTGAGGCCAGAAGACAATGAAATAATATCTTCAGAGTGCTCAGTGAATATCAAACTAGAATTCTATACAAAGCTAAACAATCATTCAAGAGTTAGAATGAAAATACATTTTTCACATAAGCAGAGGCTGAGAGTATTTACCTCTAAAGTGATTCAGGCTGAGGGAACTACCAAGGGACTTGTTTAATAAAGAAGCATATTTTTTTCATGAACCTGACATTGCAAATGTATTTTTTTAAAAGAAGATTAAGATTTAGGACGATTCAAAATTAAGGTGGTTTTAGACATTGAACAGTAATAAGGTGGAAGGTTAGTGAGAGATGGGGTGGGTGCAAAGATCAGAATTTAATGTATTCTAAGGTCTTGGTATTTTTCAGAGGAATAATGAACTATTATCTGAAATGTTTCATAATTAAAAAGAAAGAAGAGAGAAATACCCAGACACTGGCCTTTGGGCATCATCATTATCACTAGAATAACAACTAATATATGCAGAGTTCTTACTGTGTGCCAAGGTCTTTTGTGATGCTACTCCATTTAATCTCACAGCAACCATATGAGAAAGGTAATGCTGCCATTTTGAGAGGTAAGAAAACAGGGGGAGAGAGGGGATATTCACTTCAGTGCTCCATCATTGAGGGTAATGCACAGCAATAGTCTGTTCAGTGAATGTGTATGAATCAAACTAAGCTGAGGTTAAACTAGAATAAGCACTTTGCCCGTGTCACATGTTAGACGAGTGATGAAACTGTGGTTCTACCTTGGGCTGGTCTAGCCTTAGACTCCCTGCTCTTCTCCACTGTGTCTACCCCTTACTGTTTCCTTCACTGGGTGGACGACTGGAAAATAGACCCTGGCCTTGCACTTCCTGTGAATTAATGCCCTGCTTTTCCCCCTCTCACATACCTGTGTGACTTGTCTCATTCAGGCCCTGATTTTCCAGGTGTCTTTCCAGGTGCCACACAGCCTGGCAGAGGCTCCTGGATCCTTGCTTTGCTTTCAACAAACCTGAGCCAGCTGTCGCTCCCCAGTTTCTATGTGGCGCTCAGACAACACCCCCAGAATGGTGTTGCTAGGAAATGCAGGAGCAATCATAGCATTTGGAGCAGGGGCCCTCACTCCTGCCTCCTGCACACACCTGCCTTTACCATCTGTTCAGGATGCCCCTGGCACCTTGACCCTGCCACACTGAGATGCTCCACTGCATTCTAGACTGTGGACCTTAGAGCTTGGGTTTTCTTAATGGAGGAATTATCAGGGAGAAAACTGGAGCCTGGGGTTGCTAAGCTACACTGGACCCTGTTCTAGTCACACACTGGAGAAGAGGTGCCGAGAGTGGGATGTCTCGCGTTCAAGGAATTTTCATTCAGTTTCCTATATTTTCAACAAGATGCCTATCTCTGTTCAAGTCTACTTTATATCCTGTATTTATATATAGATATGCACACACATATGTGTACATACAGACACTGAATAATTAACTTGTTACGTCTGTGAAAATAGTTTTTTGGTGGTATTTGTTTTTTGCCCCTTTGGTTTGTTTAATCATGGACTGTGCTGCTTGGCTTCCTGAATTGCCAGTTAATTTCAGGCTAAGGCAGTTAATCAGGTAGTCCCACATGGCCTGGTTTGAACATAGAATGAACAGGGAGTTCTGAATGCATTTAAGTTCCTATTACTGGCTTCTCACACACTGTCATCATTCTTTTGAGGGTTTTTCTGACCTGAGCTCAAATCGTTCCATACCAGAGGGGTTCCTGATTTAAATTGTCAGTGTTAGCAGGCCTGGTGGACAGATGGTGTCTTAGAGGCAAACAAAGGCCCTTGGCTTGCTGCTGATGGAAGCCATGGACTCCTCCAATTTCTGCTTTTCCCTAGAGAGGCCCTGCTGTAGATCCCAGCATTGCCAGGGCAACCTGTGTTGTTGAGGACTGTGTCCTGCCCTTTGGTGACCACAAGCGTTTTGACCCTCCCAGGGGTGTGCCAGAGGATCAGGCAATCCCTTTTTTAGGGACACAGCCGAGGTGAGTGGAAACAGCATGCGCCTTGCCGTTGGAGAAGCTGGGTTTATGCTGGGGCTCACCCAGCCATCTCAGGTTATACTCTTGGGAAAGTCTTTGATCCTCAGTTTCCCCAGCTGTAGATTGGTGATATTTATCTCCACATTGTAAAGAGAATTGATGATACAGAAAAAAATGCTCTGTAAACCTTAAAACACAATACAAATGTAAGGCATTGCTACTCTCAGTGCTTGGAGGATGTTTTGTGGGAAGTTAATGGCCCTTGCTCTACCATATTTCAGTGCCAAGAACCATGAGAGCTGTCAATAAATATTGATGAATGATGAGGTGGAGAAGCCGTTTGACTCTGTGGAAGCCAGTGCTTTATATATTAAATGCATGTTTTCATTGGATCATTCATTGAGCAAATATTTATTGAGCTCCTACTAAACACAAGGCACTGGGAATACAACAGTGAATAAAACAAGTGGAATCATGACTAATGTTTCCTCTGGCTTTCACAGAGTTGGAAAAATTAGATATGTTGTTTTCATAAAATTAAATTATTCTATATATATAAAGGATTTAAAAATGCTGATAGTATATCTGTCTTGCTCTTTGGTGTTAAAATGTCTCTTCTTTTGTGTGATGATGGTGATAGTTGATTTTAATTAAAAAAATTTTACCATGTAAAATTTAAAAAAGGTGTTGTTACTTGTCCTTGAAATCCAGCTTGGGAATGACTGATCCAGCCCAACTTCCCACCCACTGCAGAGCTGTCTTCAGCATTTTAACAAGTGGTCATCTGGTTTCTGCTTGGGTAGTTTGGAAGGGGACCTCACTAACTTCAACATGCAGCCATTTGAATGTTAAATAGGCTTTATCTTTTGAATGTTCTTTTTTATATTAAGTTGAAATCTGCCATCCTATAACTTCTGCCCATCAAGCTTGATTCCTCCATCTGGAGCAAACAAAATATATTTACTTCATTTTCGTTAGCCCTCCAGATTTTTGAAGCAGACTGTTATGTTTCTTCTAAGCATATTTTCCAGACTTCTTGTCCCCACTTTCTTTACCCAAGTTCTCTCATGGCTTCATTCCTCACCCTTTTGTCCTGCCTTTGCTGGTCAGCCTCTCCTTGCCAGTGTTCCTCCTGGAGTCTGTTCTCCAGAAGGGACCCAGGGCTTCAGCTGTGGGCTGGCTTGGATGGAGTCTCAGCCTGCTACCTCCCTGATTTGGAGCTCTGAATGCAGATGAAGGAAGAAGTAAAGATTGCATTTGCTTTTTTGGCAGCTGTGCTCTGCTGTTGACTCATATTGAGTCGCAGCCTACTAAAACCCCTAGGGTCCTTGTCATATAAATTGCTGATAAGGCAAGCCAGGGTTCCACCTACCCTATGTTTATGCAGTGAATTTCTTCATCTAAGTATAGTCCTTTACGTTTGTGCTTATTATATTTCATCTTGTTAGTGCAGACCATAGTTTCAGCTTGTTGAGGTCATTTTAATTCTGACTCAAACTTCCAATTTACTAGCTATTCCTCCCAGATTTGTGTCAGCAGCACATTTGACAAATTTGTCTTCATCCAACTTTTTAATTTAATGTTCAAAAGCCTAGAGCCAAAGACAGAGTCGTGGGTCACATCAGTAGAGACCTCCCAGTGTAAATGTAACAGTGAGTGAATGCCTAGGCATCTGTGCATAGAATCAGTGCACCTATGAATATGTCAATCATCAGTGCATCTCTGGGTCAGCTAACAGCAGACCCTCCTGAGTGTATTAGCTACACTGGTGATGTGAGTTCTATTTTCGGACTCTTCTACTTCTCATTTTTTAAGGAAATGTCAACCTTTCCCATTACTGAACCACCATTGGTAGGATTATGACTTTCAAATTTACTTTTCAGCCCAGATATCTGTCTCAAGTTTACATTTTTAATTTTTTAATTGGATAGCTGCAGAATGTTTCAATTTTTCAAAGTAAATCCACTATCTCTGTGTCCTCTCAAACCTTCTTCTCCTTCTGTGATCACTATTTCAGTGGTGGTGCCACCCAGTTGGCCCAGCCAGGTACCTGGGAGCCATTCTCAGTGCTTTGGCTTTCTTCTCATTCCACAGCTAATTCAGTTAGCTGTTTTCAGAGATTCTACCACCTTAATACATTATAATACACCCCCCGGGACTCTAATCTGTCTTGCCTATGCAATTGTAGGAGCCTTCTGACTAGATTCTGTATTCCTGGCCTAACTCCTGGTAGCCCTCATGCTCTACTATGGCACCACTCAGTTTATGTCAGTGTACTGCACTAAGCCCCTCGCTGGTTCCCTGTCCACTGCAAATGATGGCTCCTCCTGCCTTATCTTACCATTCTCAGCTTTTACTGTTTCTTCTACCAACCCGACACTTTAAATGTACTGTCTACCGCTGGTTCCCAATTAGAATGTGTAAATTCGTACTTTGGGCATGCTGCTCCCTGTACCTGGGATGCCTTTCACTCCTCCTAGTCAACTGACTTTTACTGCTTCTTTAGGATCAAGCATCCGTTCCTTTGGGACTCCTTCCACAGATCCAGACTGAGTTGGGCATCCCTTTTCAGCACTGCTGCAACACTCTAAGTCTACCCATTGGATAACTCATTACTACGTGGTAGACTGCTTGTCTGCCTCTCCCACTTGGTTGAGGGTTCTTGTAGGACAATGACTGTGCTCTGTTTATCACTGGAGCCACAGCTCTTAGCACTTAGTAGTAGGCACTCGGGATTTGCTGGGAAAAAAAACAGATGAATGGATGGTTTGACCAATCATTTCCAATTTGCCTTGGACTGAGTGATCATTATTTCCCTTTTAGCATTACTCTACGATTCTGTGTCTGAGGCATCCCCTTGATATACTAGCCATATAATTCCGTTCAAAAAGTGAAAGTGTAGTTTCACATTGATTAGGTTTTTTTCTCCTTAGGTGTTCCACGTCATCTGATTTCTAATCCATTCTAGGCTTGTTAAACTCCATGTTTACCACTTAGTTGCATATTTGTTTCTCTGATCCTGTTTTAATTAGGGAAGGCTAGCAACTGTTATAAGCAGCCCAAAATCTCACTGGCTTTGTGCAGTAGAAGTTTAATTTTCAGTTACATGATAGTCCAGTGCAGTTATTCCTGGTCAGGTGGCCTTCCACATGGTGGCTCAGTGACTGTGGGTCTTTTCGTTCTGCAGAGCTTCTCTCTTTGAGATCTTTGACATCATCTCTACTCAACTAACACATGGAGAAAGAGAAGCAGTTGCAGATGAGGAAACAGAGGGATGGTGCATGGCAGCTTCTCACCGGCCCGGCTTGAACTAGCACGCCATCACTTCTGTGCACATTTCACTGGCCAGAACTTAGTCATATGGCCATATCTAACTGCCACAGCAGCTGGAAAATATAGGCTAGCTGTGACTCCAAGTAGAAGAAGGGAACACAGATATTCATGAGCATGAACAGTTGCCTTTGAACCCATTCATAGATTCTGATCTCATGCTTCCCAGGGCTGCCTTCTAGAGCTCTTCTTAGTCAGGGCATTTTCTCTGCTCCAAGCCCTTGATCTTCCATCTCCCAGGCTGGGTTTTTGATCTCTGCCCTTTGCCTCTCTATTCTCTCAAGCCCTCTTGGCCATTGGTACCTCACTTCTCTTTTCTTGCTGGCCTGTCTGGTCTTGACTCCTCACTGCTCCAGTTTCTTAGTAGCTGATCCCTGCTTCGCTCACATATCTGGGACTGGATCATCTGATTCTTGGTATCTGCCTGTCATTGCCAGATGTGCTTCTCAGGGACAGCCCATCTTATTCCAACTCCCAGCACAATGGGGGAGAGTCCTTTCACTGTGTCCTGTGCTTTGAAGTCCTTCCCATGAGTACAGAGTATGGATTGGAACTCTGTTTTTAGGGATAATTTGAGAACTTAAAGAGTTACAGTGAGAGCCACTGGGAGATAGGAACTTTGGGAAGCCAGAAGAATCCATGCTGTATGACTTGAAGCAGCTAAGCCTGAAGTGAATGGATAGTCTTTACATATGTGCAGAAAAATCGTAAAGGTGGTGATGCTACAGTACGTATTCTTTCGTTACTCTGAAAAAGAAGAAAGGGTCACATTTTAGTGTGAGAATTTTAGGTAAGAGACAAAGAAAAAATTCATAAATTCCAGAATTTGGGGATGCCATTATGGGTTCTTAAGAGAGGTTAAGTAATGTGCTTTCCTAGAAAAAACGAGAGTGGCAGAGCCCCTCTCAGGAAGCTTTGCAGTGACCTGCTGTGTGGCAGGAGATGGATAAGCAAGCTCGAAATCTCTTCTTGTGTCATGATTCTTTGAAACAAACTAAAAAGCTGGGTGTTCGGCTTTTGACTCTGCCCTCATTTGAGAGATGCTCACACTGAACGTGTTTGTCTCTGGGCAGTGGTTTCAGATGATTTTGTAAATGGAAGTGAATTGTCTTGTAAGGTTTCAGGAATTAGTGTCTAAGTTCCATCACCTGTTTTGTCACCGAGTCATTCTGCAGGTTACCCACTAGGGCAGGCCACTTCTCCGTTCTTTTCATGGTCTGCTTATCTATTAAGTGGGGATGGGAACAGGATGAATTTTCAGGAGGTTTGAGTGAGAAGTAATTCATGTTTCTAACATGCTTCAGAATGCATAAGTACAACATCCTATGGGAATTCAAAATATAATTCTACTTTTGTTAGGTTTAGTTCTCTGTATGCTGGTTCTTTGGTTCTTGCCTTGAGACTTGCAGCTTTTTGCAAATGCTGTTTCCTAGAAATAGCTCTTTAAATGTGTGTGCCTCTCCTAGTGAGGGCTGAAATGGTACTCTCTGCTGGAGTAGAGGGAGGGAAGGAGGGAGAGGAGGCTGGAAGTCAGCATCCTCAGGCCAGGGACCTAACTCCAGAGGCTATGGACCCGGTGGTTAAAGCACATACTTTGCTGTCAGGCTGCTTGGTTTGCTGGTGGCTTTGCACAAGCTGCTTAGTCCCTCTGTGCCTCAGTGTTCTCATCTGTGAAGTGGGCGTCATAATAATGCCTACCTTATGGGGGTGCTGAGAAGATTAAATATATCAATGTGTGTAAAATTGTGAAAACAGGGTCTGGCCCACAGGAAGTACTCTGTACATATTAACTATAATTTTTAAACAGGAATTTTGGAAAGACGCTTTGCCTCAGATGCATTCTCCTTGGTTACTTGCTGAGTAGACAGCCTCCTCCCATGTGTTTGAAGGGCCTCAGAGCAGCCTTCATGTTTGCAGACATCAGAAGGACCTTTCCACTGTCCTCATGCTGGCTCAGCTTATGTTAAGAGATGACCATCAACGCACGGGGAAAGCAATTTTTCTGTTCATAGGATTTAGTTGGAGTGGTTATGACATATCACCGCAGCACGGAGGGACTGTCAGAGGACTCCACTGTATCAGGCAGGCTGGGCACTTGCTCACTGTTGATACTCTTAAATGAATCATGGTGTTAAATGTGGAGAGAGGGCTGTGCGTGCAGACCTATATTCTTACTTCTGGGAGACCCTGTGGGGTTCTGATACTTTGCACTTCTTAGTCCAACCAAATTGAAGCTGTCTCTTGCTCCCAGTGGCTCATTCTGCTTTTACTGTTGATTCTGTGTTCTTGAGGGATTCATGGTTTGTGCACATGTGGAAGGCTAGGGCACTGGATAAGGAATGACATTCCATGAGTGTATAGACAATAGCTGCACTGTGTCAGTTATAGCCTGAGCCTCTTCCATAGTACTGAGCCACCCTGTCTGTCCCCACTGGCCCTGAGGTAAGCCATGGATGTGGGGGCAAGTGGTAGACTAAGCACCCCTTTGGAAGAATAGGATTAATTCGCATGAAGCTAGCAACACACTTTTGAAAAATTAAATCCAACAAAGGTCTGCTGAGTACCTCCTATGTGTAAAACACTATGCTGGGTGCTGTGCAAGGTACTTGGAGTAGTAAGACTTGACTCCTGGCTGGGTACAGTGGCTCACACCTGTAATTCCAGCACTTTGGGAGACTGAGGTGGGCAGATCACGAGGTCAAGAGATTGGGACCATCCTGGCCAACATAGTGAAACCCCATCTCTACTAAAATACAAAAATTAGCTGGGCATGGTGGTGCACACCTGTAGTTCCAGCTACTCGGGCAGCTGAGGCAGGAGAATTGCTTGAACCTGGGAGGCGGAGGTTGCAGCGAGCTGAGATCCAGCCACTGCACTCCAGCCTGGCACCTGGTGACAGAGTGAGACTCTGTCTCAAAAAAAAAAAAAAAAAAAAAAAAAGAGAGACTTGACTCCCATCCTCAACAAGCTCAAGATCTCTTGGGGAAGATGAACACAGGAGTAAAGCAGGTTGTGAAGAAGGGCAACAGAGCACGGTGACAGGAGTGCCACAACAATCCTGGGGCTCTGCTGGGCTCGTCTGGGGCATGTTATGCACCTAGAGACTTAACATTTTTTAATATTTAAAAATTGTGGTAAAAAGTGCATAACACAATTTTCAGTCTGAATAATTTTTAAGTGTTACAGTTCAGTACTGTTAAGTATATCATTGTGGAACAGATCTCCAGAACATTTTCGTTTTGAAAATTGTAGCTATATACGCATTGAACAACTCCTCATTTCTCCCTGCTTCCAGCCCCTGACAACCACCATTCTACTCTCTGTTTTTATGCATTTGACTACTTTAGATACCTCAAGTTAAAGTGGAATCATTGTGTATTTGTCTTTGTGACCGGCTTATTTCACATAGCACAATGGACTGAAAGTTATGTGTGTGGCTGTGTGTGTCAGAGTTTCATCGCTTTTTAAGGCTGAATAATATTTTATTGTATGGATAGAATGCATTTTTTTGATTTTTTAAAATTGTAATTTAGGTTCTGGGGTACATGTGCAGATCATGCAGGATTGTTGCATAGGTACATACATGGCAAGGTGGTTTGCTGCCTCCATCCCCCCATCACCTGTATCTGGTATTTCTCCCCTCATTATCCCTCCTCATCCTCCCCACCCCCTCCGTCCCTCCCCTAGCCCCTCACTACTGACTGCAGTGTGTGATGCTCCCCTCCCTGTGTCCATGTGCTCTAATTGTTCAACACCTGCCTATGAGTGATAACATACGGTGTTGGGTTTTCTGTTCCTTTGTCAGTTTGCTGAGAATGATGGTTTCCAGATTCATCCATGTCCCTACGAAGGAAACGAACTCATTGTTTTTCATGGCTGCATAGTATTCCATGGTGTATATGTGCCACATTTTCTTTATCCCATCCATTGTTGATGGACATTTGGGTTGGTTCCAAGTCTTTGCTGTTGTAAACAGTGCCACAGTGAACATACATGTGCATGTGTCTTTATAATAGAACAATTTATAATTCTTTGGGTATATACCCAGTAATGGGATTGCTGGGTCAAATGAAATTTCTATTTCTAGGTCCTTGAGGAATTACCACATTGTCTTCTACAATGGTTAAACTAATTTACTCTCCTACCAACAGTGTTAAAGTGTTCCTATTTCTCCACGTCCTCTCCAGCATTTGTTGTCTCCAGATTTTTTAATGATCACCATTCTAATGTGTGAGATGGTATCTCAATGTGGTTTTGATTTGCATTTCTCTAATGACCAGTAACGATGAATATTTTTTCATATGTTTGTTAGCCTCATCGATGTTTTCTTTTGTAAAGTTTCTGTCCATATCCTTTGCCCACTTTTGAATGGGTTTGTTTGTTTGTTTTTTCTTGTAAATCTGTTTTAGTACTTTGTAGATTCTGGATATTAGCCCTTTTTCAGATGGGTTGTTTGCAAAAATTTTTTCCCATTCTGTTGGTTGCCAGTTTGCTCTAATGATTGTTTCCTTCACTTCTTATTGTGAATAGTGCTGCTGTGAACCTGGGCATGCAGATATCTCTTGGAAATTCTGCTTTGAGTTCTTTTGGATACATATCCAGAAGTAGGATTGCTGGATCATATAGTAGTTCTATTTTTAATTTTCTGAGGAATCGTCATACTGTTTTCCACAGTGGCTGCTCTATTTTCCTTTCCCATCAACAGTGTATAAGGTTCTTATTCCTCCACATCCTCTCCAGCTCTTGTTAATTTCTATTTTTTGACAGCAGCGATCCTAATGGGTGGGAAGTGATAGCTCATGGTGGTTTGGATTTGCATTTCTCTGATGATCAGTTGTATTGGCCATGTGTATATCATCTTGGAGAAATAGCTATTCAAGTCATTTGCCCATTTTAACATCAACACTCAAAGACTTCTGTTTCTGCTTTGCCCATGCCCTCAGACATCAGGACTGGTTTCCTTCTGCAGAAGTGGCAAGACCAGCCCTGCATCAGCAGAGGCTGAGGGCAGCAAGGGCTTCTCCCTCTGGAGGTTCCAAATGTATGTGGGTTTCTTATCCCCACTGGCCATATAACTAGGACCTCCTGGACCACTTAGCTCCGCCCATCCCGCTGTTTCCACCTTGCGATGATTTGCAGGGATGAGAAGCTGGGTATATTTATTTCTTCCTGCTTCAGTATTAATACATTACCACAAACTTAGTGGCTTAAAATGACAGTTTTATTATCTTACATTTTTGAAGGTCAGATGTCTAAAATGGGTCTGCAGAGCTGCAATCCTTCTGGAAGTTTCTTTTGCCACATACGGTAACTTATTCACAAGTACCAGGGATGAGGATATGGACATGTCTGGGGATGATGGTCATTATTCATCCCACACTGGGCCTCTGCTATGTGGAAGGCAGGGGTGAGAGCAGCTTTTGTAGGGAGGTCTCTTATTCTGTGCCTTCTAGACTGAGACTTTATCCTGGGTTAATAGGAACAGCATCCAGGGATCTGGAGGCTTTGGCTTAACTTTGGCTTAGCTGTGAGTGGGCAGGAACTTAGGGCACAGAAGGATTGCTTTCTCTGAGCTCCCGTGGCCTCGCCTCTTAAAGGAGGTGGGTGGGCCAGGTGCTGTCTGTGTCCCTCTGGCTCTGCCATATCCTCACCCACTCTCATGTCTCATGTGGCGTCCTCACATTGCTTTTTCCCATTGGCTATGGAGCGTGAGGCTGCCCTTAAGGGTAGAAGAAGAAAATTATGTGAAGCTTTGCGGAAATGGCTCCTGGGCACCAACTAATTCAAAGGAGGACGGGAATAGCAGACGTGAAGGGCATGAAGGCACTGCTTTATTACCTGCCTCCTTCTTCCAGCCCTACATAAAGCATCCTTGGAACAAACAAACGGAAATACTGCACACCCTATAAGCCTAATTGGGTCATATATAATTTGTACAGTGATTTCCTACGGAACTTCAATTATCCTTCTTTTTCAATTCAGACCTGATAAGCTCAAATATTTGTAAACTGCCAGCCAGATGGAAGATGTGTTTCCCTGTGGCTTGGATGTCCTGTAACTCAGTATGTGTGGTGACTGGCATGGGCATCCATATTCAAGGAAGGAAAGGAGCCTTGCTCCCTGGATGTAGCATTGAGGGGCAAGAAAAGGCATTGTCTGTTCTCTTTGGGACAGGTTGCTCGAGTCCCCTCTGGAGCAGGCTGGGAGAAGTTGCCAAGGATAGTTGGTGTCCTTCAGTAGCTGGGGAAGGAGTATGTGACTCTTGGGTCTTATGTCATTCTTCATTGCACCCAACTCAAGGGAGAATGTTGACGTCAAATAGTTAACCTTTAGTAAGCACGCATTAGTATTAATGCACCCTATTTAATACTTATAATATTATATTATCCCTGTTTTACTGATAAGAAAGTGATCAAAGAGGTTAGGTTAACTTGGCAAAGATCACGTGGTCAGCAAGTGGAGAGCTGAGAGTCAAATGGAAATGAGTCTAATGTCTAATTAAATGTCGAATTTCAAAATTCATCTCTTTCTACTATGCTGCATTATAGCTTCTGGCCTCCCCTTCACGCAAAACCATTGCTCTTGGGAGTGGCGTGTGGGTGAAGGAGGAGACACTGAGCCACAGCCTGGAGGAGGTGATGGCTGCAAACCCTACACTCTGGCAGAGGCCAGTGAACTGCTTTGGAATGCCAAGCTGCCTGGAGCTAACTGTGGGCCAATCTTGTGTTGGCCACTTTTGTTTCAGGCCCAAATTTAGTGACAGACTCAGAAAGAGCAAGGCCCCTGGCAGGGCAGAGTTGCCGGAGAGTGTGCGTGGGTATGTGTCTGTGTGGGTGACCGTGCAGCGGGGCCTCTCCTTCCCAGGGATGCTGGTGGCTTGTTGTGGCAGGGGAGTATCTTACACAGCGGTGCCTCCCATGTCCCTATACCAGGGGAGCCCGTGGTAGGCCCACACCCCTATGCTTCCTGACCACTTGTCACCGTGGGGTCACATAGTGGAATGAGACAGGGCTCTGCTCTCAGGGTTACGTTTGGATAGGAGGAGAGGTTACATGGATACAAGAAACCCAGTGACCAAGGCCATGAGCTGCACAGATGCAAGTGGTGATGCTTTGTGCCTCCACGTCCCATGCTGGCAACATGTGTTTGTACGTGGACTCTTGTATCTGCGTGCATGTGCTCAAGGGTGACTGTGGAGTCACGTGGGGGACTTGCCTCCCCAGCTCCTTACCCTGGGCAGATGGTGGTGGCTCCTTTCCCCCATCGCTGAGCCCTTTACGTAACTGTATGATTGTGGATGATCTGGGACCTGTGGGGGCAGCTTTGTAACTCTTTGGCTCAACTGGGAAGTTGGATCAGGCATTTGCCACCCTGAGTGTGAGCCCTAAGACCATAGTTTTATGCAGGAAATCACCCCTCTTTCGTGACACTCAGCTCCCAGTGCCTGCAGTTGCAGGCTACCAAGGGACCACTCAATAACAAAGCTATGTTGAGGCCATCTGCGTTTCATCCTAAAAGTATATTTTTCTTCGGCAGCATACTAAGTATATAGAGCAGACCAAAGCAGATGTCCCATTTTTCCCAGTAACCTCTGCACTTGTGAGAACTAGGCAGCTCTCACCTTGAGAAAGATGCTGCTGGGTCACCCCAGAGATCCCACATACATGCTATTTGGTGCCTCCTTGTATGTGTGTAGCTGTTATTAGCCCATTTCACAGGTGGGAAAGACAAAGGCAGGAAGGCTGCAAAAGAGCCTGGTGTTCAAGGGAAGTGAATGAGCAGACAGTTATAATTCTAGTGGGATCCCACTCCACAATCTGAAGTGCATCCCTGAGGATTAGGGAAAGCAGCTTAAGAAACCAGCAGACATTTCAGAAGCTGAGCCCTGTGGGCAGTGCACATCCCACGCTCAAGGAGTTCCAATGGTCCTAGCCCATTAGCCACGTTTGTTGAGACTCAGGGGAGCACCCCCAGTAAGTGGCTGCCCTACTCAGGAGTACTTTTCAGATTCAAGTCTTTATCAACATTAAGGGAGGAAATTCAGGGGTAGAGGTGGGCAAGAGGAGCCTACTCTCTTTTGGGAAGCCTATTTCTTTGGCCAGTATGTCCCTAATGATTAACTTCTCCACCACCCACTTGTGAATTCCAGAAACACCGAATGCCAGAAAAGTACATAGGACCTTAGAGATCATTTGGTGAACACCTTCTTTTTACAGATGAGGCGACTGAAGCACAGAGAAGGAGATAAACTTGTCTAGAGTCACACAGCTGCCTAGTTGAAGAGGTAGGAAGACTCATGCCTTCAGGCCCACTCGGAAAAGTGACCCACGAGGGAGAGCTGACCAGGAAGTGGGAGTAGCTGGGGCTGTCTGAGCTTCAGGGGAAATGTGGGGGTGGGTTGTGAAATGCAGCCACTCTGGATGGGGCCATGCTGGGGTGCCCACAAGGGCGTTCCAGGTGTTCAGCTTCTCCTGTGCCTCTCCTTCATTGTGGCAGGCCCCAGGGGCTCAGCCCCCTTTAAAAATAACAAAATGATGCCAATTAATGACTGCCGCCCCCTGAGAACTTAGATGGCTGCACCATGCTAAGTGCTTATAAATGTTTTAAGACTCTGGTCACAACTCAGAGGTATCGACGTCTCAGAAATGTAGATAGGTAGCCCAGGATCACAAGGCTAGACAGGAACACAGGGCTCCTGCTTTTGCCATTTCCACCAGACCACACTGTCTCTTCACGGAGGTGGCTGCTGTGACTCAGTTCACTCAATGCCCTTCCAGTCCTGTCCCCTAAAACTTGGTATTTCTAGATGCTGCACTCCACCTGTCTACTTTTTCTTTGCTGTTTTCATAGACCAGAAGCAGGTCCAATTTGTCTCCAGGGCTATGACCTTCCTAATTCCTATGGGGACAGAGAGTCAGAGGAGGGGAACAGAGACGGGGGGAGAGAATCGCAGAGATGATTGAGTGTTACAGCGTTTTTACAGCCCTGGGTTCTGCTCTGTGAATCCTGACTCCATTCTGAGATGAAGAATGGTAGTGCCATTGACCTCTGCCTTCTGCTTTTGGGCTCTTAAAGATGGACTTCTCCCCTTCTATTCCCTTTTGGCCCAGACTTTCAATGCAATTGATGTTGTAGGGGAATCTGGGTAGCACCATAAGTGCTCCCGGCCTGAGTCAGGCCATCTGGTGTTTCCTTGATCCTTCAAGAAGAGGACCCTGGAGAAGAAGGGCTAGGCAGAGTTGGATACCACTGGCTCCAGAGAGTGTCAGAAAATCCTGAGCAGAAAGAGGAGAAGGGTGAGTGCAGGACACAGGAAGATGGTAAACAGACGCCCACGGAGGAGGAGAATGCACATGCCCTGTGAGGACAGAGTGTGGATTTACGATGCCAGAGAAATTGGAAGGTTTGGGAGTGGAGAGGTCAGTCTTAGCCTGGGTCCCACTAGATCGAGGCCGTGGGCTTCTGTCTGCCTTGGTTTCATCATTCACCATCATTGGGAATAATGTCATTTGTCTTCTGACTTAAAATGATCAGGTGCTGAGTTGAAATCAGCATTCCTTCAGCAAACACTTCTTTTCATACTGGGTGTGTGCCAGGCTCTGGGCTAGGCACAGAGCCACAGAGATGAGCACGTCATGGCCTGCCCTGGAGATACTCACAGGTGCCCAGAGTGGAGCTTTTGGACGGGACTGAAACTGTGCAGAGATGAGGGGTTGATCTAACTTCCCATCAAACCAGCTCTCGCAGCTAAAGGTCTGATGCCTGATTTTTAACGGCGCTTGAGAAAACTGTTGATATATTTGGATGTGCATCTGGTTTCACTCAATGGTGAAGGCATGTTTGTGCATGTGCACATGTGATTTATTTGATGTTTGAAAACAATTTATGACTTGAATTCTTTGCATCCTTCTCTGGGCCTATGTTCCTGTGGTGAGCGGGCTCGACGGAAGCACATGTATAGGGTAGAGACTTGTCCTGCCACACATCTCCCCTCAGGACTGGCCTAAAGTCTGTCCTCCCATCTCCTTCCTGAGGGACAGCTTCCAAAGGCCTTCCCCTCTGCTTCTCTTTTCCTAGAAGGACAGACCTCCTTCTCTTTCTTCTTGGGTTGTGCTTCCAAGTATTCTGAGTCTCTTTGGCTTTTTATAAAAACATTAAATTGAGATAATTTTTTGTTACGGTAAAATATATGTAACATCAAAATTGCAATTTTAACCATTTTAAGTGTACAATTGAGTACATTCACCATGTTGTGTAACCATCAACCACTATCCATGTCTAGAACTTTTCGTCATTTTGAACTAAAACCCTATAACCATTAATTCTCATTATCTCTTCCTCCTTCACCCTGGCAAACTCTATTCTACTTTCTCTCTTTACAGCTCTTCTAGGTACCTCATATAAGTAGAATTATTCAATACTTGTTCTTGTGTGTATGGTTTATTTCACTTAGCACCGTGTCTTCAAGGTTCATCCATGTCGTAGCCTGTAGCAGAATTTCATTAGTTTAAAGGCTGAATAACATTCCATTGTGTGGATAGATCACATTTTGTTTGCCTGTCCATTCATTGAAGGACACCTGGGTTGCTTCCATCTTTTGTCTCTGGATGATGCTGCTATGGACATCTGTTCGAGTCACTGCCGTCAGTTCTCTTGGGTATATACCCAGAAGTGGAATTGCTGGCTCATATGGTAATTTTATGTTTCAGTTTTTGAGGCACCTCCATCCTGTTTTTCATAGTGGTAGCACCATTTTACATTCCCAACCAGCAACACATGAAGTCTCCAATTTCTCCACATGCTTGCCAATACTTTTTATTTTCTCATTTTTAGATAGTAGCCATCCGAAGGGGTTTGAAGAGCCATCTCTGGCTTTGAGGATTTCCATGTAAACCACGGTGAGCCGCCAGGACTCTCTCTGTGGCTTTTCCTAGCCGGGGGTACAGGGGTAGGGGGGATCTTGGGTTGTACTTGCCTTGTAAGCACAGGCAATTGGAAGCAGGTGCTCAGGATAGCTGAGTGTGCTCTCAGGCCACCTCTGCAGCCAGGAGAGCCCAGCCAATGGGCAGAGTGGAGTGGCTTCCGGGCTGCACCTGGTTCAGCCCCGGCTTCGAGATCAGTGGGGAGGAGATCCAGGCATCAAACAACCGGGGGAGGCGGATGAGGCTGGCTGGAGAGGCTGAGGGGATCAGTGAGATGTCTGGACCAGAGAGTTCTGGAACCTGAGCTGTCTGAGCTGGAAGGACCTTGTACGGTTATCTGGTTGAGCCTCCTCGTTGTATGGAAGAGATTGAGAGCTGGAGGAGAAATGTGGTTTGCCTGAGTTTGTAGAGCAAATGGATGATGGGCCTGGGACTGGAATTCAGATTTACTGACTTCTGGCCCAGTTCTTTTCGTACTGAACTTGGGAAGGAGTCAAGATAACTTCATATCTATATGAAGCTTAGTATTTACCAAGGAATGACAGCCTCAGGGGAGACTTGCATATTTTTTCAATGCCTTCCACCTTCTTGTCTGCCTGCTGTCTGATGGGGTTTTGTGGGGATTAATCAGATAAATGGCTTTGACTTTTCTAAATGAAAGAAGTATTATATTTTACACAAAGCATCGTTATTAGATGGTCCGTGAGTGTGTGGAAAAGCTGATGCTGTTTCTTTTGTCGTGCCTTAATGAGAATTGGAGACTTCCAGGAGTGGCACAAAATAGGCCGTGTGTGGGTACATTAGTGTGTGTGATGTTTTTAGTGCGTGCATATGCGGCATGACCCTCCTTCCCCAAACAGTGCAATCCCCCGACAATGGAAGAATTTCAGAGGCTTTTACTAATACAGGATTCTTGGGAAAAGAGCACCATGTTCAAGGATCTCTGGAATTCGGTGTTCTGAATTTTCTGGATAGATCCATTAATGTCTGTGTATGAGATATAGCAATTATTTGTGAGATTGGTTATTGTTAAGTAATAACACAGAAAATGTGCTTCTGGGAAAACGATTTTTAAAACCCAGCTTTCTTGTTTGATTTTACTTCATTGAAATGAGGTTCTTCTTGGGTGCCCAGAGCTTTATCTGTGGAATGATTTTTACTAAATAATTCTTCATATTCAGGTAGTACTTTCATAGACACAGTCCCTTGTAGTCTTCACCATTGTTCTGTGAGGGATGTGGTATCATCTCAGTTTTACAGATGGGGAAACTGAGGTGTGGACAGCATGTGCCACTTGGCACTGGTAGCAGTGCTCATGGTATGAGGGGCGACTGAAGAGCCAGGGCCTGCGTGCTGAAGCTGCATGGCTGTGTGGCTGGGGAAGCCTTCCCTCCCTGGTGTCTGGTTCTGAGGTTATGTGCACGGTGCACCCCGGACCGGGGCTGAGTCTCACTGCTGCTCATTCTGGGCGCATAGCCCTGCTCATGCTTCCTGGAGGCGAGCGGATAGGAAACAGAATGGTTTTTAAACCAGATGAAAAGAAAAAGGAAAAGATGAAGAGAAAAAGGAAAGGATCTTGCCTGTGTTTCTCAGCTAATTTTCAAACCAACCGTCTTACTCTGCCCTAAACCTAGATCCTTCTGTCTGCAGAGAGCCACAGCTGGAAACACAGGAGTGCAAGTGGTCCTCTGTCTGGAGCTTAGGCTGGAGTCAGAGGACTGCTGAGAGGCGTGCTGAGTTCTCATGGGACTTCCAGCTTCTTTCTCTGCAGGGAGCTGCCTGTGTTTCCCTGCAGTGCTGGGGGTGAGGGAGAAGCAGCCTGAGGCAGGTTGGGAGGTGGGCAGCCTGTCTGCCCCCTTCCAGAGGCAGGAATCTGGCACTGGGGTGGCCACAGTCATATTGGAAGTGTACTTAAGCAAGAAAACCAAACTGTAACTTGTTTTTCTTTCTGATTACCAAAGAATTACTTATTGCACAGAATTTGGAAAATTAATCACAAAAATAGCTAGTATTATTTGTTGTATATTGTATTTTCTCTTACTGTGGCCAAGCCAGTGCCAGATTCTGAGGTTATGTGCACCATGCACATAACCTCAGAACAGCCGCTGACAGTCCCACTTGGGTAGAGGACAGACAGGTTGCCTGCCTCCCAGCCTGCCTGAGGCCGCTTTCCCCTCACCCCCAGCACCACAGGGAAACACAAGCAGCTCCCTGCAGCTCTGTCCTGAGAGTTTTATGTTCATTAACTCATTTGATTGTCATGCAGTGCTATGAGATAGGCAGAGTTATTATATGCATTTTACAAGTGAAGAAGCTGAGGCACAGAGAGGCTGTGTGCCTATTCAACTCACACAGCTAGCAATGGGCAGAGCTCAAAGTTGGATCCATTCTGCCTGGTTTGCAGGTCCAGGCCTCTGAGCACTAGGCTGTACTACCTCTCAGCACATGTATATTACTTGACACTTAAAAATAACACTAGTGTTTCCTTCTAGTCTTTCTTCCATGAAAACAAACCTATAAAATTGGATGGGGGCTGGGTGCGGTGACTCCCGCCTGTAATCCCAGCACTTTTGGAGGCTGAGGTGGGCAGATCACCTGAGGTCATGGCAAAACCCCGTCTCTACTAAAAATACAAAAATTAGCTGGGTGTGGTGACATGCGCCTGTAATCCCAGCTACTCAGGAGGCTGAGGTAGGAAAATCACTTGAACCCAGGAGGCGGAGGTTGCAGTGAGCTGAGATCATGCTACTGCACTCCAGCCTGGCGACAGAGCAAGACTCTGTTTTAAAAAATAAAAATTGGATGGGAGGCTGAGGTGGGAAGTTCACTTGAGCCTAGGAGTTCAAGACTGACCTGGGCAGCATAGCCCTGTTTCTACAAAAAATAAATTAAAAAATCAGCTGGACATAGTGTCTCATGCCTGTAGTCCCAGCTACTTTGGAGGCTGTGGTAGGAGGATTGCTTGAGCCCAGGGAGGTTGAGGCTGCAGTGAGCCATGATCATGGCACTGCATTCTAGCCTGAGTGACAGAATGGGAGTATCTCAAAAAAAGAAAAAAAAAGGCCGGATGCAGTGCCTCGCACCTGTAATGCTAGCATTTCGGTGGCCAAGATTGCTTGAGCCCAGGAGTTGGAGACCAGCCTGGGCAACAGGGTGAAGACCCATCTCTACTAAAAACAAAACAAAACAAAACAAAAATCTGAGGTTAGAAGATCACCTGAGTCTGGGGAGGTCAAGGCTCCAGTGAACCATGATTGTGCCACTGCAATCCAGCTTGGACAAGAGCGAGACCTGTCTCAAAAAAAAAAAAAGAAAGTAAAGAAAAATTGTGGTCCCATTGTATATACTTTTGTAGACCCTGTTTTTGCTTAATATTATACTGTGGAAACAATTTCTATATTATTTCATATTTTTTAAAGCGTAATTTTTATGGCTTCCTAAAATTCTGTCAGTGGGTGTGCACTGATTTGTCTAACCAGTTCTACAGTGAGGGGCTGCTAGGCTATTTCCAATTTTGTGTTGGTGTCATTCACACCGTAATGAGTAGCCAGGCGCATCGCTTTGCTATAGTCTTGGATTAGTTCTTTCAGGGTAGCTTCTGAGAAGTGTGGTGAATGCTGGAATTTCTTTCTTTTTTTTTTTTTTTTGAGACGGAGTTTCGCTCTTGTTACCCAGGCTGGAGTGCAATGGTGCGATCTCGGCTCACCGCAAGCTCCGCCTCCTGGGTTCAGGCAATTCTCCTGCCTCAGCCTCCTGAGTAGCTGGGATGACAGGCACGCGCCACCACGCCCAGCTAATTTTTTGTATTTTTAGTAGAGACGGGGTTTCACCATGTTGACCAGGATGGTCTCGATCTCTTGACCTCGTGATCCACCCGCCTCGGCCTCCCAAAGTGCTGGGATTACAGGCGTGAGCCACCGCGCACGACCCCCAGCAGAGTGCTAAACCCGGACAGGGTGGAGCAGACCGTGCTTCCCCGGGAAGAAGTGTAGGAGGCTCTGGGAGGGGTCGGGGCTCAGCCTCCCCATCCCAGGCGGGACTGTGAGAGCTACAGCTCCATTGTCCTCACAGTGCAGAACAAAAATGTGCGCTCTGCCTCCCTGAGTGTCAGGTCTGTGGGTCTGTGAATTTCAAGCCTCAGGAGCAGGGCCAGCCTCTGCTACAGGGACCACTGTGCCATCCCACTGAGTCCTGTGGCCCACAAGGTGGGGTGTTCAGAGGCAGGGGTGTGAGCAGTTCCTGCCGGTTCCCAAGGGTGCCCACCCAGTTCAGTGGGTGACAGTGAGTGTGCAGGGTGACTGAGGATTAGTCGAGGGAGCCATTCTCTCAGATGGTGGCAGGAGGAGGCAGGGGCCACCAAGAATACTAAAAACTGCCCTTGCAAGGTCGCTGCCTCCTGTGTTCTAGTTCAGGTGCCTGGGAAAGCTGTACTCACCCTCTACCTCTGCCCTCCTACCAGTAAGGTGGGTCAGAGCAACAGGACCCCAGCATCATGGGACAGAAGTCCAAGTAATTACCACTATGGGGAAAAAAGCCTTGGGACAGTTACATGTTGAGTCATCTTTTCATTCAACACATTGGTATTGTGCACATCCCATACTCCAGGCTGCCCTGGGCTCTGAGAATACAGTTGTGCAAAAGAGACAAAAGCTCATGCTTCCTGGGACTTCCCTTCTGTTGGGAACAAGAAACACATATTCATTTAACCTATGATAATAGATACATTGAACATGTGGCAAACACCAATTTAAGATAATGGAATGCATCTTCCCTGTCTACTTCTGCACAGAAACCTTTGAAGGCCAAAGTAAAGTTCTGCAAAAGAACTTCCATGTGGCCAGTGTGTTTTGAGTGCCTACTGGCAACACCATACTAGGATTCGAGGCCACAATGCTGATTCCTGCTCTCAAGGAGCTTATGAGTTGCTGGGAGAATAAGAGAAGGACCCAAGTGTTAGAGCTGAACTCACTTCAGGCGTTCAGCAACTGAAGGAAAGGGGAGGCTGAGCTGGGGTCTGGATCCCCTCGGTGTGGTGCCTGGCTGCTGGGGGCATTCTTCCCACTGTCTGCACCACCTCTCTGCCCCCTAGACATCAGCAACCCGAAGGAATTTCTCCTTTATTTAGATGGCTCTCTGTCCTCAGGCAGGCAGATCTTTTTATGTTTTTTAACCTCAAAGGCTTCTCTGCTGCCACACTAAAAAAGGTAAAATGCTGATTTTTCAATAAATGTGAATTCATTCTCAACTGGGGCCTGTTTGCCATCACCAGGTAGTGATAGGTGCATTCGTTCAAGTAGCAAGAGGTCGTGACTTCCCTCCTCTCCATGCTTGGAAATAAGTGGAAGAAGCATTTGGTTATTACGGCGATTTGCCATCTTTGGTTGAAAGCCATGGCTTTGCTGTGTGTGTCTATGCATTTGTTTCTTCCCTGTGCTCTTCAACGTCAACGTGAGAGACGTTGATGGCCACGGGCGTTATATCAGGGTCCTCTCGCCAAAGCAGTGCTGGTCTGGTGGGCATCACAGGTGGTTTGCTTCCAGGGGTTCCTTACGAGGCTTCCTTTTCCTTTCTTTACCTTCTTTCAGCTAGCTGCCCCGTGAAGAACAGAGGGCAGATGTGGTCTGTTGGATCACTAGTAGGTGTGGATGCTGTAGCTTTCCCGCTTTTCTCATTGCCCTGGGCCCCTGAAGTGCTCCAGGCTATTTGCCTTCCTCTGCCTTCATGCAGTCATCAGAGGCAGGTGGGATGTAGAATAGAAAAGAGACAATTGTGTTTGAGGGAGTACTGGTCAGTTGGGTTGGGAAGAGAGCGGCAGATGTCCTGGTGCCCTCACAGTCTCCTTGTTTTGGAGAACATTTGACTGCTGTGATCATGGGGTCTGTTCTGGGCACCCCATCTCTCATGAACTGTGTCTGTGGGGAAAGGAGGGTGAGCAGAGTGACAGAATGCTGCTGGGGATGGTGTGAAAACAGCTCAGGTAGGAGGAAGCGCAGTCAGATGCACAGCATGGCGACTGGTGCATTGGGAACCACTGGGTGCCCACCCCGGAGAGGGTTTCTTTCCACCTCAGCTGGGGTGTCCTGAAACCAGTGGGTGCTCACGCTGGAGAGGGTTTCTTTCCACCTCAGCTGGGGTGCCCTGAAACCAGTGGGTGCTCATGCTGGTGAGCGTTTCCATCTCACGTGGGGTGTCCTGAAACCAGTGGGTGCTCATGCTGGTGAGCGTTTCCACCTCAGGTGGGGCGTCCTGAAACTAATGGGTGCTCATGCTGGTGAGCGTTTCCACCTCAGGTGGGACATCCTGGGGCTTTCTCTCGCTTAGGCTGGGGAGGAATGCCAGCTTCTCCATTTGTCCATTTAGAAGAAAGTCATCTCTCGTTTATGTGATGAGCATATTAGACACTGAAAAAGGACTTTTGGTTTCTATATTGTTTGTTGGATCTTAGAATCTCTTATGCTTTGAAAATATGTCTTTTTGCACAGGGTGGTTAATTCCTGATCAAAAATCCACCCACCCAACAACATCTGAATTCATTCTCGATTGCCTTTTTAAAAAGTTTTCCCACAATTGTGAATTCAGTGCTCTGCTCATCGTCACCCCCACTTCTCACACTTCTTCGTCACCACGCTCTTCCCAAGAGTACTTCCTCTTAATACAGCACAGCCTGTGTTGTCCAGTGTGGGAGCCTCCGGCCACGTGTGACTATCTAAATGTACAGTTATTGAAAATTAAGTGAAATTCAAAATGCATTTCCTCAGATGCGCTAGCGACATTTCAGATGCTCAGGAGCTGCGTATGACTGGCGGCTAGGGCATTGCACAGCCTGGGCTTATAGAACATTTCCGTTGTTGTAAATTTTGTATTGGTCAGTGTTGCTGCAGACTGGTCTGTATATCTCAGTCAGGGTTCAGGCCTGTAACAGAAACTTCTTTGGCTGTTTTTAGAGGAAAGATACTCAGTACAGGAATTTAGGGGCTTATTGAATAATTGGAAGTGCTGCAAGAGCAGGCTTTAGGCTGGGTCTGTGGGAATGATTCTCTAAACAATGCTGCAGAAGAGGCCCGAGGAAGGAACTGTGGCTCGGGTACATTTATGGGGACCTGGAGGTCACTGCGTCAACGGCTGGCTCTGGGGTCACACCACCTTATGCATGATCCAGGAATCAGGAAGCCACTGGCTTAGCCCTGCAAAATAGATACCTTGCCACCTGACTTCGTTTTGATTCAGTTCTTTACTGGCAAAAGTTGTGTCAGGAATTCTCGATGCAAAGGAGGTTGGGAGCCATTGTGTTTAGCTCTCCAGCCCCTGCAGTCCAGCAGGACGAGGGAGGGTGGAAGAGCTGCCGAGACCTCCCGTCCTCCAGCCTCTCGTCCACCATATGGTGCCCAGCACACGCCATCCTTCCAGAGATGAGTGCCACTGGGCTTGAGATGCCAGGGTCTCAGGTTATCATCTAAGACCAAAAGACGGTGTCCTCTCTGTTCACGTCCTCCAGCTATCTTCGTACCGCAATAGATAGGGAAGATGAATGGCCCTGCTCTCAAGTCATTTGGCCTTTAGTGGGCAGAGGAAGTCCGGTTTCTGATCCAGGTTGTCTGCTGTGCTCTTAAGGGGAATGTAGGCCCCTTGCCACTACAGCAAGATAAGAGTAAGAGCCAAGTGGGCTTCCGCAAAGGTCCTGGGTGACAAGTCGGCTTGAGAGAAGGCATTTCCTTTGCCCTGCAGAGATTGCTCCGTGGTCAGGACTTTAGGGGGAAATTCATTTGCAGTTCTCCCTTTTCTAAGAGGCAGCTGTGGCTGCTTACTCTCTCTAAATCAGTCTCGGTGTCTGTGTCTACGAAGGTGGAGGAGTGACCGGCCTTTGTGCTCACAGAAGGCACCAAGGCCAAGCAGGGTGACTGCTGCTGAAGCAGGCTGGTAGCCCCAGACCATCTCTTACACACATAGCTGATTGGGGGTCTCTTTACAATGCCAGGGGCATTGGGCAAGTTTATTCAAGGGTGGCATGGAGGCAGGGAAGTGGGGAGAACCCTGGCAGCTAGTGTTTGAATTCTGTTTATTTGGAGTGGAGGCTTGAAAAAGGGATTACCTAAGCCCCAACCTGAAATGTGAGAAGAGGTTGCCTAGCAAAGGGCAGAGGGAAGAAAATGAAGAACATTCTAAGTGCATGCAAAGGCACTGTGGCAAGCAAGAACTGGGCATGTCTGAGGCATGAAATGAGCCACTGTGTCAGGAGTGCATTGGACCAGGCCCACAGGGGAGTGAGGTGAGCTCAGAGAAGTGGGCCAGGGCCAGTCTGTGCAGGTGTCGTGAGCTGTGGCAAGGAGTCTGGATTTTGAAGGGATCTAACTAGGGGGATGACAGCGCCCAATTTACAAATTCTGTTTCTGAAAGGTCACGTTAGCTGCTGCATAGAGATTGGCTTGGGGATAGCCAAGCATGGAATGAGGGAAATGCCGGGGGGCTGCTGCAGCATTTCTGGGCAAGAAATAGGTAGTGGCCTGGAGTAGGGTGGAGGCTTGGGAGATGGAGATCTTCCTCACAGCCTCTTTCCCCCGAACTTCTCCCCTATGGTTACATCCAAGAAATCAGTAGAAGAGCATGTGGCTTGAGAATAAGCACATTCTTTAGGGGTAGATGGAGCGATTCCAGCAGTGCTCTTTCTGCAGTATCCTAGCCCACCTTCATCTGTATCATGACAACATTATCGTCATAGTCATTAGCAAACAGATATTGAACATTTTCTGGGGTACAACCCTGAATCAGGTGTAGAGATGGATTAAAAAAAATCAATTTTTTCATCACTGAACATCTTCCAAGTCCTCAACACCAAGCCCGTCACTCACAGGGGACAGCCAGGAAGCACACACCACCGACTCCTAACTTGGACTCCTGACTTGGACCCTTGCAGAGTTGCAGAGGAGAATGACATGAGGCTGGTCAGACTATGCTGGGGTCCTTCCCTTGTCCTGGTCCCCAGCAGCAGCTCCTAGGTGCAAGAGGAGGAGGCAGATGCTGTCTTCAGGGGAGCCAGGCCATTTGACAGGCGGGAAGCATTTTCTTATGTCGGGATGAGGTCACTGTTGGGGGGCACCTACCTGTTGGTGTGTGGCCTGATCTGCTAGGCAACTGCTTGGGGGCTCATTCAGGGGTAGGAGCATCCATGGAAACAGCCCATTCAGGCAGAGCCAGAACAGACTTAAATGGTGGCATCCTTTCAGCTGGCAGCCAGGAGCCTGAGCTTTGAATCAGCTTTATAATTTGAAAATTGGTCTCTTTGCATTGGGTGGTTATTTCGTGCTAACAAAAGCCATCAGTGACACAATGCTGCCTGCCCTACCTTCATGGCACCACTCTGGGTTCAAAACATTGAGCCAGGGATGGAGATTTTCCACTCCTGGGAGTCTTGGGTGGTTGTGCCACCCTGTTGCGGGTGACCCGGAGATACTCAAAGAACATTTCACATGCTCAGGAGCTGCATATGACTGGTGGCTAGGGCATTGGACAACCTAGGATTATAGAACATTTCTATTACTCTAAACATTGTATTGGACAGTGTTGTTATAGACTGGCCTATACGTTCAGGTCAGGGTGGGATCCACCACACTGGGTGGGGAAAAGTACCTGAAGAAGCGGAGGCCCAGGCCCAGAGGTGAGCAGTCCCGAGAGGCCATACCTGTCTCACCTGTGTGTGGCTCCGCGTTCCTGTGCAGGGCCCTAGTCTTGTCATGGGACTGCAGCAATGCTCAGAGCTGCCAGGACCAAAATAGTGTAGGTTGTTTTCTTGGCCTCTGGCTAGGGAGGTTGACATTCTGTTTTTCCCCAAGGGCTGGTTCATATGTGCTTTTTCCAGATGGTGTGCTCCAGAGAGGTCCTTGTGCTCTGGGAACGGTTTATAATATAAATACGGGCCCCATGGAATTTTGGGAGGTCTCAGAAGGCAGCCCACCGGGATGTGGTTTTCAGAGCTGCCCCGGGGCTCTGCGCAGCCAGTCGCCAGCTTGAAGCTTCCACCCTGTGCTCTGGGTGCAGGGATGCGCCACACACCCAGCTCTTCTGAGTGATGGGTGTGTTCTCAGGCTGGGGCTTCCTGCCCTCTTTTTAAGTGTTATCCTGAAATTCCTGGGACTCCTTGGTTTTGGGAACTGGCAGCCTGTATGAGATGGGGGGATTAAGGGCAATGCATGGGGGTGAGTACAAAGATTAGGGTCTGGGGACAGTCATTTCAGGGGAGGTGTGGGGCATGGAGGGCTTGCCATGAGTGACCTGGGGTCTGGGAATGCCAACAGTTAGGGTGAGCGCAGCTTTTATGTATCTGAGGGAAAAGGAGACGTTAGTCTAGGAACTAAAGTTAGTCTATTAAATTTTGCCAGGCCAGGCGCCGTCGCTCACGCCTGTAATCCCAGCACTTTTGGAGGCCGAGGCGGGCGGATCACGAGGTCAAGAGATCGAGACCATCCTGGCCAACATGGTGAAACCCCGTCTCTACTAAAAATACAAAAATTAGCTGGGCGTGGTGGTGCATGCCTGTAGTCCCAGCTACTCAGGAGGCTGAGGCAGGAGAATTGCTTGAACCCGGGAGGCGGAGGTTGCGGTGAGCTGAGATGGCACCACTGCACTCCAGCCTGGCACCTGGCACCTGGTGACGAAGTGAGACTCTGTATAAAAAAAAAATTGTCAGTGCCAAGCAGAGAGTCTAGGAAGAAAACATTATATACCACAGATTGAATGGAGCAAAGTTAGACTTCCAGCCTTCCCTGGCAAGCCAAAGAGGCAGGAGCCGAGGCTGCTCTGGACTCAGTGGCTCCAGTGTAGCAGGTGGAAATGGGCACTTTCCACTTTTGCCTAAGGGACTCCCCAAGGTTACTGAGGGGCAGGTGGAATAGTGCACACTGTCACGTGGAGATCATAGTAAGCAGAAAGGATGTTCTTGGGGTCAGAAATGCAGCTGCTTGTATCTTGAGGCCTGGAGAAGCCCAGGAGGAGGTGTGAGCCTTGTTCGTCACCATGTACACGGGCATGTGCGTGCATGTGGAGTGTGTGAGAGAGGGCTGAGGAGGCAGGAGTGGAGTCTGGCAGCTCACCGTGAGCCCTGTGCCTGCTGCAGCAACCCTCCATCGCTGCACTCTGTGACCTTTAGTGAGTCAGACACTCCTTTGTCTTCTTATGTGTTAAGTGGAGACACGCATGCTTGCTGGGTGTTTAAGCCGTGCGTGTGTTTTGGGCACCTTTATTAATTCAAATGCACTCTTTTCATCTTTTCCCTCTGGGTCTTGTGAGAAACGTTAAGGTCCTGGCCTTATTAGGGTCTTCGTCGCTTTAGGCTTGGGATCTACACAGTGAGGGCAGGGAGGATAGGGATGAGTTATGGGAGAGATGAGAGGTCTCATTGTAGGGAGTGTCACGTCTTCCATGAGGCTGATGTTCTGGTGATTGTAGTTTATCCCTGGGGCAGAGAACAGGAGGAAGGTGAAGGGAATATATGGTGAGGTGAGTGGCAGTGTCACATTGAGAATGTGGCCAGGAATTGGTCATGGCAGAGGCAATTTTCCAGGCCTTGAGGAGTAGAGGTGGGGCTGCAATGTGCAGGGGCCAGCTGGCGGTAGAACAGGTGGCAACCGTTGTGGGTCAGGAGGCAGCTGACCAGCTAGTCCTCTTGGGATCACACAGGGGTGGTACCTACGTGGCATGAGTGATACCATTCCCTGCCTTTCGTGTCCACAGTGGGCCACACTAATCTACCATCCCCTGAGTTCTTTAAGTATAGCATTTTGGAATTTGATATCAATCAATTGGCATAAAAGTTGAAACTTACTGTCTGTCACCGGTGTGATGGAAAAGGCATAGACTGGAATCCAGCAGAAATGACAGCCCAGCCAGATCCAAGCTTTCGGCCCTGACCAAGCGTATTAGGTTGTTTTTTGGTTGCAAAGGACAGAGACCCAATTCACATTAGCTTCAGCTATGTTACTTAAGTTACTTAAACATCACAGCAGGTGGGGGAAAATACCTGGAGAAGGGGAGGCTCAGTCAGCCTTGCAGCACAGCCATAATGGAGGTCAGCCCCAAGAGACCATACCTGTCTCACCTGCGTGTGGCTCACCTGTGTGTGGTTCAGGTAAGGGCTAACTTCAGGTGTGGCTGGATGAGGGATCTAGTGAGGTTGCTGGGGCTCTGTCTCTGGGGCAGACTCTCTCTGGGTGAAAATGTTCACATGGCTAAGCCGGGTCATGTGCTCTTAACAGGTTCCTGTGGGGATGGGGTGGACATGGGGGTGATAGGTTCTAGAAAGCAGGTCACATGGGGAGCAAAGTTATCTTGGAGGTCAACATAGAAGGATCAGCCCAAGGTAAGAGTTGGAGAGGCGACTGGGAGAGGTGCCAAGTTCATCTGTGTCTTAGTCACAGGTGAGGAGGTAGGGGGGTCAATAATGTTGAGCCAGCAACCTTAGGACACATGGCTTCCCTGGAAGACCTTGTGTCCATGGACCAGAAACGGTCACTGTGGGCAGGCTTGGAGGTGATATATTTGCAGTTGGTCTGGCTGCTCTGGCCATAGTCTCCCAGACAGCTGAAGTGACCTCAGATGCCAAGCTCACCGCCCATGGTAGCACCCTCTTCTTTGTGGCTTTTCTTGATCCTGTAGCACCTGGCCCACTGACTAGTGATACCAAGTCTCAAGGTCATGCATGTGTTCCGGGGAGATTTAGGTGTGGATCAGGCTGAGCTGATTGCTTGGCAAACTTTACAGATTCTAGAGTGAGGCATGCAGCTTAACAGGCCAAAGAGTGTCTGCCAAGCATATGTGTTGTCTTAGGGACCGTCTAAGAGCTTTGTTGCCTTGACACCAGAGCAGTGCCGCTGTCTCTGTGCAGGTCGGCGCCCTGGGCTGCACAGGTTCCAATCAAGTTTCCTTCCTGACATTGTCCCTCTCCCCTACCTGGTCAACCCCTGCCACTCACAGCTCCCTTTCTCAGATAGCAAATGCTGTCTAATGAATCACCCCAAAACGAAGTGGCTCACAACAGCAGACACCTTGTTATTGCTCAGTCTCTGTGGGTCAGGAATTCAGTAAGTTCTTGTGTGGGTCAGGAATTCAAAAAGTTATTGATTTGGGCAGTCCTGACGTGGGGTCTCTCCTGGAGGTGGCAGTCAAATGGTGACTGGGGCAGCCAGGAGCTGGTAAGGACTCTCCCTTGCCACATGGCTTCTCTGTTGAGGCTAGTCTGGGCTTCCTCACAGCATGGCAGCTTAGGGCTGAATGGCTGCCTTGTATGGGGGCTGGCTTCCTCCAGGGCAACCATCCCGAGACAGTCAGGGGGATGCAATGTTGCCTTTTTTGTTGATTTTTAACCTATCCTTGGAAGTCACATGGTGTCACTTTTGCTGTACTTCATTGGTAAGACAGTCACCAAAGGCCAACCTCATTTCAAGAGGAGGGGGCCTAGATCTTTCTCAATGAAAGGGATGTCAGATGTGAAGGGATTTGTTGACATGATTTAAAACCATCAGAGCTCCCCTTTCCCCTCCTGGTCAACCTAAACTTAAAGCCCAGATGGCTTTGAGGTAGCTGGATGTGACCTTACTCTAGTCCAGCCTCCTCATTTTATTATATGTATTTTTGTTTGTTGAAACTCAGGTACAGACAGTTGAGTGAATCATACTCTAGTTCATTGTACCTTTTTTATCATTGCTTCATGCAATGACCTCTCATATTCACTCACTCATTCATTTATGCTTCCTCCTTACCCCGACATCTTATTCTCATTTTCCTCCTCACCTTCTTTAAACAATCATTCTATTCTATTTAATGAATATCCTTTCGTTTGTGTGTGTTCTTATAAACATGTATTTTAATTTGCAGGTAATCGTTGTGTTTTATCTGTTTCTGCAGAGGTCCATGTGTGCTGATATGCACGGATCTCACCTCTTGCCCACTTAAGGTGAGGCAGAGACTAGAAGGGAATGACGTGCTCAACGTCACCCAGCGAACCAGGACCGGACCAATCCTGGCCCTCTTCCCTCAGCATCTCACACTCATGTTTCCATGTGACACTTCCTAACTGCTGCAATAGCTTGAAATAAAGCTTTGAAAAAAGTGGGAATCTGGGGTCCAGAGAGTGTCAGAAGTGCTCCTGTTTTCTGTCTAGTAATTGTTGTGTTGTTTTCTCTTTTGCCACAGGTTCCAACTATGGGAGCCCACGCCCCGCCCATGCCAACATGAATGCCAACGCAGCGGCGGGGCTGGCCCCTGAGCACATCCCCACCCCGGGGGCTGCCCTGTCCTGGCAGGCAGCCATCGACGCAGCCCGGCAGGCTAAGCTGATGGGCAGCGCTGGCAACGCGACCATCTCCACGGTCAGCTCCACGCAGCGGAAGCGGCAGCAATATGGGAAACCCAAGAAGCAGGGCAGCACCACGGCCACACGCCCGCCCCGAGCCCTGCTCTGCCTGACCCTGAAGAACCCCATCCGAAGGGCCTGCATCAGCATTGTCGAATGGAAATATCCTTTGTGCTTTGGGCTGGGCATGCTCGTGGGACCTAAACCCTGGGGCCAGCCCTCCAAGGTTCCCTGGGCCACAGACTGTGTCAGTGGTGCTGGGCTACAAACCAGGCCCCGGGCCTACTGCAACTGTATCACTGGGGTGCTGTGAAATGCAGAGTTCTGGGCCCTGCCCTAGACTTGATGAATCAGAATCTCTGGGGACAGGGCCCAGCAATCTTTTTGTAAATAAGCTGCCTGGGTCGGGTGTTTTTTCATATAATAAGCAACATTTGAGCAAATGAGCCTAAGAAGTTATGAAATCTCATCTCCTGTAGCTGAACTCGCTCAGGGGTCCACTCACGCATCGGGGTAACAGTCGTTAGTTACGTGCTGCCTCATTCCCTTTTTTCCCTCCTGTGCCATGGTGCTGGATGGTTTCATGGCCTTCCCGCTCTCTGGGGTGAAGGGGCTCAGGAGATGCAAGAGTGTAGTGGTCAGGGCCCCAGCTCTTGGCTCAAGGGCCCTGGAGGAGTGAGTGGTTCTCAGCCTTGGCTGCACATTCGATAGAGTCTCCTGGAAAGTCCTAACAAACGACAGACCACGCAGCTCCACCTAAGCATGAAAATAAACAGACAACAGCAGCAAACTCTCTGGGTAATTCTAATGTACAGACGAAGTTGTGAACACTGTCTGGAGTGCTCACTTTGTCTGTATAGAAACCAGCAAATGGGCCCTTCAGAGACAGTGGCTTTGAAGGGTTGGGCCATCACTGTGGCGCTACAAGCCCCTTGCCTCATCAGAATCCTCGGGCTGTAGAAATTGGAAGGACCTTTAAGCTCTGTAGATCCACCCTGACTTCCACCAGTGATGAAACAGCCCCATAGGAGAGGCTCTCCAGGGTCATGTGGTCAGGAACAGATGAGGCTAGAATCCTGGTACTGACTGTGGGAATTTTTGCAGTAAGAATTCATCCAGGCGGCCAGGCGCGGTGGCTCATACCTGTAATCCCAGCACTTTGGGAGGTGGAGGCGGGCAGATCACGGGATCAGGAGTTTGAGAGCATCCTGGCCGACATGGTGAAATACTGTCTCTACTAAAAATACAAAAATTAGCTGGGCATGGTGGCACATGCCTGTAATCCCAGCTACTTAGGAGGCTGAGGTAGGAGAATTGCTTGAATTGGGACCCAGGAAGTGGAGGTTGCAGTGAGCCAAGATGTCACCACTGCACTCCAGCCTGGGCTACAGAGTGAGACTCCCTCTCAAAAAAAAAAAAAGAAAGAATTCATCCAGGCAGGACTGTCATGTCTCTCAAGGGCCAAGATGGGAGCATTAGGCTTCAGTAGTGAGTTTCTATGGAAAGATTTAAAAGTCTCAGGTACTGGTTGAAAGAAGATAGCTTAGAGATAAAAGAAAGTTTCTGTTGAGCAAGAAACATAGTTTTATAAACATATGAGGCTAGGTGCAGTGGCTCACACCTATTATCCTAGCACTTTGGGAGGCCAAGGAGACTGATCACCTGAGGTCAGGAGTTCGAGACCAGCCTGGCCAACATGGTGAAACCCTGTTGCATTAATAACACAAAAGTTAGCCAGGCATGGTGGCACACACCTGCAATCTCAGCTACTCGGGAGCCTGAGGCAAAAGAGTTGCTCGAACTCGGGACGCAGAGGTTGTGGTGAGCCAAGATCATGCCACTGCACTCCAGCCTGGGCAACAGAGTGAAACTGTCTCAAAATAAATAAATAATAAGTAAATGTTTGAGCCCCTCAACTTAAAAGTAGTTTAAGAAAATGCAATTTGAAACAAGTGGCTGCAGCTGCCTGGCTGGCCTGCCTGAGTGGTCAAGCATGATTTCGGGAGACTAGGTGGGAGGCTTGACTTTGGTCAGCTCCATAGGACTGCTTGCATAGCTGCTCACGGTGGAGTCAGGGAGTGGGAGCGCTGAGGACCCTGCATGTCAGGCACTCCCGAGAGAAGGGTAGCAAGGCCCAGAGAAGCCAGAGGACTTGCCCTAAATCACTCAGTTGGCGATTGACAGAGCTGAGTTTCAAATTCAGGTTCCCCTGACCCCAAAGTAAATGCATGTCCCACACCCTATGCATCCCTAGTACTAGGAAGGACTAGGTAGGTCCTAGGAGATACTAGGTAGGACCAGTTAGGCACTAGGGAGGGTGTCCAGGGGCTGTAGTCCAGGTGCACTGGGACATGCCGGACCCGGACCTGGGCCTAGACACCTACTTCCTGGGTGCTGTGGCCACCCCTTTGGGGAAATGTGCCTTCCCACCTGGAGGAGAGGAAGGGGCCCAGCCCTAGCAGTGCCAGGTGGGTGGCATTCTAGGATTGCCTTGGAGGAGTGGCAGGACAGGGAAGGAGATAGCCTGGAGTACTAGCCAGCTAAGCTCTTCTTGAAAAAGTAGAATCTGAACTGTCATTAGGAAGGAAAAGCAGTTTAAAAAGTAATCTGGGCCTCAAAAGGTGACACAGAGCACTTTCCAGTGCTGACCTGGGTTCTCTGCTTTTCAGCCGGTGGCTTTTCTTATCTGCCTGATTGCTTTTACACATGAGCTTCTGTGGCTTTAGCCCAATGCCTTTAGCATAAAGGATGGCTTGATGATAGTCTGGATGAGGGGAGGGGAACTGATAGTACCAGAAACCCCAAGCTCAGCTGTCCCCTGCTGTGGTGGAAAGAGTGAGGTGACATTTTCTGGGTGGGTGTTCACGGGTCTGGCTTGGCTGGGTTGTTGCATCCTGGTCCTATTGGGGGGAGCACAGGCACAGCTGGTGGGAATGAAACTGACCAGCCTGTGGGCTCAGTGTCACTTCCCTGAGCAGGTGAGAAAAGGTTTGGGAGGCAAGAGGTGACGCAGTAGGAGGGCTAAGAGAACTGCCTACAAAGGCTTCAGGTAATTTTAAAGTGGATCAGTATAGAGTGGTCCTTAGAACTGAGACTGCCTGAGCTTGGATCCCATCCTACCACTTGTTCTGTGACCTGGCACAAGTTAACATCTGACCCTTCTGTGCCTCAGTTTCCTCATTTAGAAAGCGGGGATCACAAGCATACATTCCACACAGGGCATTTCTGTAGGGTCGTAAGAATGTGCCTGGCACCGAGCAAGCTCTTGGCAGAGGTCAGCTTCTGTCCTTACTGTCACTGGTGCCGGCATCAGCGTCTGTCTCCTGTCATCACCACTTGTGCCTCATCCAGCACAAGGGCAGCAGGATGTAAAAGCTTAGTCAGTCGGTCTGGGTTCTGGCCCAGGCTTTGCTATTTGCCAGCTTGGGGTCTTGGACAGGCTGCTTTACTTTTCACACCTGCAAAGTTGGGAGATGGACAGGTCCACTGTGTGCCATCTTTTTTATATCAAGGTAGCATAGAAAATGTTCTGCGGGAAAATGGATACTCAGAAGTACCCACAGGGCTGAGGGGGACCAGTGCTGAGATAATCACTTGGGTTCCTCCCCGTTCAGTATGCTGTGACCCTGACCCAGGGTTGCCCATGAACTCATCAGGAGGCTGTCTGTGGCAGGGGAGTGAACACCGGAATTGGTGACTGGGAGATCTGGGCTCTATTCTCAGCTGGTGATTAACCAGCTGTGGGGCCTTAGGAAAGTTTCTCAGGCTCTCTGGGCCTCAGAAGGTTAGACTAGTTAATCTCTATGGTCTCTTTCTGCCTCGATATTCATTAACTTTGTAAGTATGGATTTCCCTGAGAGAATTATGGTGGTCCCTTCACCCCGGCTCTCCATCCCTCTCTCTCTTCCTCTTCCTGTGAGACTTCGTGAGCTGGGCTGCAAACTTGGCAATGGGAGCGGGGTAGGTGGGGGTGGAGCTGGAAGAGCATAGGCGGCCCTTCCTGGGAAGCTTCTCCTTGCTGGCCTTCCATGGGGCGTGTGGGGTGGTCCCGTTGGAAGGGGTGTTATGACATTAGCTCGTTTTTCTCTTGAGAGTGTGTCCTGCTCTGAAAATGTGATGAAGAAGTCGAGGCATGGGACCCTCTGCCTGCACACTGGTGATGGAACCTTAGGCTGTCCCACTAGAGTCCAGGACACACCAAGGAAAAATTAGGCGGCCTTAGAATCGAAGCTTTGCCTGCTGAAGTGGGACCTCTGCAGACCAAAGGGGTTTCTGTGCTCCCTGTGAGACTCAGCCATAAAGAGGACACAGCCTTCCTTCCCTACACTCAGGACAGACATCCTGCTATGTGCTTGGGGGTCTTCAGGATCTCTGGAACCTGTCAGAAAATGAGAGAGAAGAAATGAAAACCACTCTTAACTTCAGTTTAAGAGATTAAAAATAAAACCTCCAAATTTCAGTGAGACCCTGGGAAAGTCTCTCTGTCTTGGAATCCTGTTCAACCCATGTCCCCTGTTGCAGTGGGCATGGGCCCATGGGCAGTTGGGCGTAAGCCGTGAAGGAACGGGGTACGTGGTGCAGGGTATGCTCTTTAGAGGCAACCCCAGGCACACATTGGGGAGACTGAAGACCAATGCAATCCAAATAAATAAAAGGAGGGGAAAAAAGTTTTTAGAAATCTGTGTTTACTCTGGCACGCGACTGGCCTCCACTGCTTTTGACATATTAGGGAAAATTTTGGCGGGGACCCACTAGAAGCACTTAAAAAGGCATATGTTTCTTTTCAGAATACAAGGGGCTTGGAATGCATTGTTTAAACAAAATTCTTATGAATCTTTGATTCATTTAAAAAAATACATAGATGTATGTTTGTTTCACTTGTGCTTTCTGTGGCATTAATTTCCTTAACTCCCTTTCTCAGACCATTTGAAATAATTATTTTACTGACTATTTTTGCCAATTGTGTGGCCTTAGCGATCTATATTCCCTTTCCAGAAGATGATTCCAACGCCACCAATTCCAACCTGGTAAGTCTACCATCCTTAAGTCTCTGCTTTTTCACTCGACAGAGAACTGTGTTTGGATCACATGGATTCATGGAATGTGGGAGAGAAGTGAGACGTGTGTTTGGCATGTGCAGAAGCCCTGTATAGCTCACATCCCGAGTGTTATTTTACTCTTTATTCAAAGCAGCACCTGTCTCATCATGGCCTGTTTTCCAAAAGAATATTCCAGTTAGCTGATGGTGAGCTCTGTGTGTGAGTGTGTGTGTGTGTGTGTGTGTGTGTGTGTGTGTAGTAGTAGCAAATCCCATGAGTGCTACAAAATGCTGCAAAAGTTGTGAGTGCAGGTGTTTGCTTCAGTGAGCAGCTATTCTTGGGTTGTGTGTTGTTTCTACTTTGAACGCCTTTGTCCCACTGGTAGGGTTTGCTCAGGTGATCTGGAGCATTACTGCACAATAAATAATTTCTGGGAAGCTTGTAGGAATGTTTGCCTTTGCAGCCAAGATGTATTTATTGAGTTAAAAAGGATTTATTTTATTGGGAAAGGCGGCTTTCCATTTGGATTGTTGAGGGGACAGCTCTGGCAATTTGGGGTTAGAATTGGTCCATGGAAAAAGTGGAGCGTGTTTACTTTTGGCTGAGCGTGAAGTCATTACAAAGACTTTTGCTCCGTCTGGGCATGTGAGGAAAAGAGCTCTGGAATGCAGTTGGCAAAATTAGGGCACTCCAGGATGCCCCTGCGAAAGACGCGCAGGGAAAATCCTGTCTCTTTCTGCTGCTCCATTGCAGAGACACTGTTACTCTTCACGTGATTTCCACATGGCACGTTCGGTCATCAAAGCCACCATCTTTCCCGTTCTGTCGGCACCTTCCTCTAATTAGTATGATGGGACCATCCGATGAGATGGTTTTTAAAAGAAGCAGGCAGCATATAAGATTCTCCTTTCCACAGCTGCCAGGCTGATACCATCGCAGGGTAGTTTTTGTGTTTCGTAACCTTTGACATTTCCCCGGGCCCCCTCAGCAAAAAAATCTGATGTACGTTTTCAACTTCTCTGCTGTTACCCCGGTTTTTACAGGTACTGCTGATGCATAGCAGGTAAGGTGTTCATTGCCTGCGGGCTGTGGTATCTTGTGGCTTGGCTTGGGGCCCTTTGTTGGGGATGGGTTCCAAAAATTTTAAAGCTGGGCACAGCACTGAGTGATGATGTGGCTGGAGTCAGAGGGCAGAACATTGGCCGCCATCCATGAGGTCATCTGAGGTGTGACCTTGTCTCTTAAGGGGCAAGAAATCTTTACTGTGTCAAAATAAATACAAGCCAAGGTGTCTCCCCGAAGCAGGAGTTCCTTCCCTTGGTGTAGCCACTTCCTCCCTTAGCCATGGTCCTCCCCACCTTACCACAGTTTAACATTTAATCTGCAACTTTTTTTTTTTTTTGAGACGGAGTTTCGCTCTTGTTACCCAGGCTGGAGTGCAATGGCGCGATCTCGGCTCACCGCAACCTCCGCATCCTGGGTTCAAGCAATTCTCCTGCCTCAGCCTCCTGAGTAGCGGGGATTACAGGCACGTGCCACCATGCCCAGCTAACTTTTTGTATTTTTAGTAGAGACGGGGTTTCACCATGTTGACCAGGATGGTCTCGATCTCTTGACCTCGTGATCCACCCGCCTCGGCCTCCCAAAGTGCTGGGATTACAGGCGTGAGCCACCGCGCCCGGCCTAATCTGCAACTTTTAAAGAGGAGCCTTGGTTCCAAATAGAGTCCATATCTTGTTCTTAAGCTGATGACACTTTGGGCTGCTCTAGGCCCAAGCAGTGGTGAAAGTGAGCAAAGGAGTTTGGTTTTTCTTAGGTCCTAGAGATGGCCACATGTGGCCCCTTCGCCCCTCCATTCCCAGGGGGATTAAGGGAGCCACTTGCATTGCTGAGCTAGAGGGAAGCCCTGGGCTGGCTGAGGCCCCTCATCTCTGTACCTCCTGGAGGCAGAGGAGCTCGTAGGAGAGGACAAGGAGTCACCCTGGACTTACTCTGGAGCTGGAGTGAGATTGTTGGGTTCAGATGATGTGGAGGGATGGTGGGTTTTTATCACACCAGAGTGATGGAAGTATTCTAAAAGAGATGGTGGGGCTGCTTGCACAGCTGTGTAACTTTACTAAACATCATCAAACGGTGTACTTACAATGGGTAAATCTTATGGCATGGTAATGATACCTCAATAAAGCTGCAGGTGACTCCTCATTCTCTGCATTCCACAGTGTCACAGTTTCCCTGGGGCAGTGAATGCTGCCAACTGAAGGTGGGGGCATCAGAAAAACCCCCTAAAACAGATGAATAAACATGACCTCACATCAGCTAATAAATCAGAACACGATTCTGCCCCATGGAGAAACACATCCCAAGTGCTATGACCCGGCCTCCCGATCTTTGCTCTCTGCAGCATTTTGAAGCTGCAGCATCTCTGCAGATACCTCCTTTTCAGAACACATTCTCCTCTTGCTTCTTCCAGCTTCTCTTCCCGTGTCTACATGAATGTTTACCAGGCTTCTGTCCTGAGCCCGCTAATTTTCTTCTTCTGCACTTTCCCCTTGGGGACCTCATCTGTGTCCACAGATTTCAGTTCACTTTCTAGGTAAATTGTTCCTAAGATGGACATCTCCAGCGCTAAGCCTTTCCAAAGGTCTGGCCCAGTGTTTCCTGCATTGGAGAGGCCTGTGGACCAGAGCAGCAACCCCTGAAGCCTGCACATCATTACAACCCCGGAAAACTCCAGCTATGCAGACTCCAGCACCCTGGTGGATCTGATTCACATTTAGTAGTTCTGGGGCATGGTCTGGGGATGTGCATTAAAAAAAAAAAATCTCATAGGGCTGCCAGTGATTAGTCAGTTTCAGGAACAACTGGCCTCTTGGGTAGAGCAAAATTTGAGTTGGATACATCTGATTTCAAATCTTGGCTTCTCCACTTTAAGGTTAAGTCTGAATCTTAATCTGAGCTTACTTAGTATTTCCAAACCTCAGTTTCCCAGCTTGTAAAATGGAAGTGACCTCAGATGGTTCTACGGAAGAGTAGGGCAGGCAGTGACAGTTATATGTGACAGAATGTCTTGCCGATACCTCAAACAAGCCAGCCCCAAATGGAATTCATTCCCTCTCCGACCACATGACCCTGTGCCCCAGAAGAAAACAAAACAAAGCTCAGGCAAATGCTGCTCCTTTTCTCTTTCCTTGGCTGGGTCGATCGCCTTCCTGTCACACACAGCTATTTCTGACATCTTCTTCCCCTTTCCATGCCCATCCAAGCAGGAATCCAGTTCTGGAGATTGTGATTTGCAATGCATCACATTTAGCCTTCTTTCTTTTCTCAAAGTCATTTGTTTAGACTTCCTGTGCCTTAGTTTCTATATTTATAAAATGAAAATAACAGTAATGACAGTACCTACCTCACAGGGTTGTTTTGAAGAGTAAATGAGCCAAAATGTTTATATAGCCCTTGGGAGAGTGTCTTAGTAAAGGCTGAGTGTTGGGTCTTGTTAATAGTGCTGGATGCTATTGTTTTGATTGTCATCTTTGTCATCCTTGTCACCCTAACCCAGTCTCTGTTGCCTTTTGCTGGGACTCTTGCAGTCACCTCCTTCCTGCTGTTCTCCCTCTAGTCTCTCCTTCCTCTGGTCTAGCTCATGTCTAGCTCATTTGGCAGACATCTATACCAACAGATAGTCACTATGATTAATAGGGAAGATAAACCTATAAACAGATGTTTCAAATAGTGAAAGGTCTTATAAGGGTATCAGGGTAGAAGAACCGATTCATTTGCTGTAGGGAAAAGATTAATGGCAAGTTTTACATAGGTTGACATATTTGCATTGCATCTCTCAACAAGAGGATGCCATAAGAGATATGTCAGGCTGAATATAAACATGTGCAAAGGCCCTGTGGTCACATTCTTTAGGACCAGAGGAAGGGGTGCTGCTTTTGAGGGAATGAGAAGAGCCAGGTGATGGGGGCTTGATGGCCGGTGCAAGCTCTTGGACTTAACTACAAGTGAGGAGGAGGATCACAGGCTTTAACGGCAGGGGAGTGTTCTTGCAGCATGAGGAATATGGCTCAGATGGAGGCCTCATTGTTTGTGAAGAGAAAAAGAAACCTTGCCAGAGTCCAGATGATGGTGACATAGGATAGAGAGGGGGCAGTGGATTTAAGAGGCAAGCTTGTCTGGTTGAGTGACCAGTTGGATATCTTGGGTGGAGGCGAGAGCAGGCTCCCAGGATATGAGATGAGGAGCCAGGTGCCCTTGGCCAGGAGAAAGACTTCAGGAGGAAGGTCACATCTAAAGGGCAGGGAATGATGTGTATGATTGGTGATTGTGAAGTGAGAAACCTGTGGAGCATGAGGATGGAGATGTCCCATGGGCAGTCGTCAGAGGTCTGCAGCCTAGGAGACCATTCAGGCTGAGGATGGAGACTTGGGGGTACCAGGAGGAGAAACACAAGGAGAATCTGTAGGCATGGCCCAGAGCACCTGCATCAGGGTGGAGCTAGAGGGTAGCAGTGACCCCAGCTAGACCCTGGAGAAGAGTGACGTTTGCAGAGTGTGGAGGAAGAAGAGCAAAGAAGGATGTATGCTACCTGTCAGGAAGGCTTAGCTTGAGGAGTAGGAGGGAAGCCTGCTGAGCGTGGAGTCTTAGACGGTAAGGGAACAGGCAGTTTAAGATATCCAAGAGGGACTGGTTGGTAGTTCAAAAGCGTGGCTCATCGCAACTCAAGGCCAATGACAAGAGGGTTGGCCTGACTGAAAAGAGCTGAGCTTAGGGCCGAAAGTAAGAGGAGAGGATGTTGATCTGTGCCCGTACCCCTATGGAGGCCCTGAAATTATAGGTGCATGACAATGGTTTGCTGAGGTTCAGTGCTTGAAACATTCCCACTGTTGTGCCAGAGCAGAATGCCTCAAGTCATTTATGTACCCCAAAAATGAAGCTTGAGAAATCCTCCATTAGTTTCATAGCTTTTTTTAAAAAAAATGAAAGAATTGCTATTTCAGAGTGCTGCTCTGAGAACCAGCAAAGAAGAGATGCTGGTGCACCTGCAGCTGTGGCTCTCAAGCCCTGTGGCATAAGATCGTAGAGATGACGAAAATACATGTTCCCAGGCTCTGCTCTCAGAGATTCTGATTCCGTGAGTCTGGAGTGGGCCCTGGGTGTCTGCATTTTTAATAAGCTCCCGTGGGGTTCTGATGCAAGTGGTCCTGAGCTGCTCTTTGAGAACAGTGACCTAGAATGTTCCCCATGGTGTGATTGGATCCACCTTCAGCTCCCTCCGCAATCAGCTCTGTCTACCCACAAGCTCCCTTTAGGATCCAAGCAGAAAGACGACACACGTCAACAGCCGAGAGCTTTCCCACTCCACTGGGTTCAAGAATAATCTATTTAGCAAAGCACACTCACACAGTCACAGAATTAGAAAAGATTCTTCTTTTCACACACACTTGCAAATTCACATCTGTGCTTGCTCCTGCTCTCAGATTCCCTCGCAAACTCATCGGCTTCCACCCATTCTCTCGCAGGCCCTTTCCTTTCTCCCACCTGCTTAATTTAATCTCCACTTATTTTTCTAACACTTTGCATTCTTCTGTTTCCAAGAGATGAAAAGTATTCCAGAATAGAGTTTTTTTTTTAAAAAAAGATCTCCCTCTCTCATTATTTAAATAAAAAAATCTGTTTGTTTTATGCTCCATCTAACATACACTTTTGTACCAAAATCCATCATCTTTGTTATCTTTTCCTCACGCTAGTGAAGTGTAATGAAAGCTGAACTGGGTCATGACATGACGTTTCTTTCTTTAGATTCACTGCTGCTATTGGCGATGCCACCTCTCTGCAGCACATCGTTTATAATATAGCAGCTATAACCCCTGTCTACCAAGAGCGTTACCTGGTAGGTGAATTGTCTGATGTCTGTTGAACAAGCTCTGCAAGCAGAGCTGACTCACTGTGTGTGGAAAACTCCCCGTTCTCTGCAAACCCTGAAGTCCACAAAGACTTGGCTTGGTTTGAAATATTAAGAGAATATATTTGGCATTTGACCTTGTGCAAAGAACAGTGCATGTACTTTCTGGAGCAAGAGCCAGGCTTGAAGTGGAGGTGAGGAGAAGAGGGGATGAGGCCAGAAAAGGGATTGTCTTTTGGCTGGGCTTTCTTCCTTCAGAGGCTGGGAGAGGAGAAGCTGTTTGTCAGAGGGGATTGAGCTCCACTAGGAAGAAGGTTGAATGTCAGAATTGCCTATTATTGCTGTAAAATTGGGGCAGCAAGAGTTGCATCATAACCTGGTTGAGAGGATTAAGTGAGTTAACATAAGTAAACTTCATAGAACATGCCCAGCAGAGGCAAATGTGTGTTGCTCTTTGAACTCTAAACCAGGCTGAAGGCCTCTCCCCTCCGCCTGGTCCCTGAGGGTAAGTCAGGATCATTGGCACCTTGTGCTAGCTTTGGCCTCAGAGGGGGGGAGAGAGGAGACCAAAAAGCCGTGCTTCTTGGCAGCTCTGACCCAGCGAGACTGGTGTCTGTGTGTGCTCACCCTTGCCTTCTGACTACACAGGGAGAGAAGCAGGGATTCGTTACTGGCCAGAAAAGAGCCTCAGAGGGAGAGCGCTGGTGGGGAAGCCCCACTCCCCCAGCCAGGCTTTGTGTGTCTCTTGCCAGTCTGCTCAGGAGGTGCCCCCATGGCCACACAGTGCTGGGTTGAATCACCCCACATGGGGCCCTGCACTTGGACCACCACCACAGGTTCTGAGACGCGTCTGAGCCCTGTCGCCCCTCACGCCCTGAGAAGTGAATGAAAATGCCAGTTTAGGCTTCCCTCCTGTTCCTGCAGTGAACTGTGTTTTCTTTTATCATCAGGGTTACTTAAGAGTGAGAAGTCTTTTTGTGGGGCTTTTGTGCATCAACAATAATGATGATAATGAAGTGAGATTTATTATTGCTATCTCATGTGTGTTGTCCTAATGCACCAGGTGTTAGGGTTTGCAGGAATGCTAGGGTTATAAAATACACTAATAGATAACTGCAGGGAACAAGCCACCTAGCTTGGTTTGTACATGTACAAACACCCTCTCCTGTGCTGTGCAGTGAGGTGTGGAAGACAGGGTGGAGAATCTGGTTTTGGATGAGAGAATGAGCTTGACACAATGCACTGGGAAAGTGCTTCTACTGAGTCAGGTGTCCCCTCAGATTTTCCAGCTGAATGGGTCTGAGTGGGAACTGGCTAAGGGTGTGTCTTAAAAGCTATACCGGAGCCAGAGTGGTAGGCACTGACCTAGGAAGAGAGATCTGAACTGTGTGGCTTCAGGTCAGTCAGTTAACCCCTCTGTGGGTATCCCTTTCAGCACGTTGAGTATTGATACTTGCTTAGTCATCGTAATTGCCTTTGCTGAGTGACCACCAGGTGCCAGTGCTTTGCATGCAATGTTTCTAATCTCCATAACTGTAAATGATGCTTTCTACTTCTTTGTTGTCTTGACGGTAGAGAACGAATCCCTCTTGTTCACAGGTGTATCCCCAGTGCTTTGGCAATAACTGGCACACGTAAGGCTCCCCATAAATAACTGCTGAGTGAAACCTGGGTGAATGAGTGGACCTTGTGAGGGGTTGTCCCTTTGTTTCAGATAAGAAAGTAAAATCTCAGAGAAGTAAAGTGACTGGGCGAGGCAGTGGCAGGGGTGTAGTTGGAACAACCACAGCTTGGATTCTTGCTCTGTTCCCGGGGATGTGTAGGGTTGCTGTGAGATTCCAGTGAGGTAGATGTGAAAATGTTTCAAAGATGAAGCACTCTGTAGCAGTATTAACAGATTAAAAACAACAACAACAACAAAACTTGGTTTTGTTGCAAAATAAATTCAGTAAGTGCCAAGTTAGCCAAAGGTAATTTACTATAAGACTTCTCCAAGCCTTTAACACGATAGCAACAAGACACTGCTTATGAGTTCCTACCATGTACAGATGCTGTCGTAAGTGCCTCGTGTATAAATGCACTTAAACATGATTGTAGCACAATGAGATGTTATTATCCCATTCTATAGATGAGCACACAGAAGCTCAGAGAATGCAAATAATTCACCCTATGAGACGTAGCTATGAAGCGAAGTCACGGCCATGCAGTTGTGGGTGAGGCATCTCCAGTCTGTGTTCTCACCCATTCTGCTACAGCTGCCTCCTTGTGTGGTAAGGTGCTCTGTGAGTCCCTGGGCCAGGCAGAGAGCACATCGCGTTTCCCACTCATACCATCACAGATGTCTTGAGGAACGGTGTTCCTGGGATCACACCTTTGGGAAATGCTGTTCTGTGGAGATGCAGCGGTTTAAAACCACAGGGAAGAAGAAAATTGTTGCCCCAAGAACGGATGCCATTAGGAGGGTAAAGGACAGAGCTGAGCACAGGATGGGACATGCTGCGAGGCTGGTGTAGAAAAGGAGCAAAGGCCACAGGACCATCTTCATCAGGAGCATGATATTTCAAACTAGATGGCAGCTTCTGATGGTTTTGTGCTTAATCCCGGGGTCATAAACCTGCAGAGAGCCTGGGGCAATTGTTTGACTCAGAGTTTACTCACTAGATATTTCAGAGAGAGGAGAAAGCATTTTGTGCTCTGCGTTTGCCAGCGGATGGGAGAAGAGAGATGATGATTTGAGGTCTAAATAGGGTGACACCTCTTCCTCCATTTTTATCCATCTTTATTCATTTTTTTAGGGGGAATGTTCCAAATAAATTCATTTTTTTTTATGTAATAGACCCCCTTTCATGTACTAAACTCCTTGTAATTTAAGTATATTTGAAAGAAGTCTTTCCAGAATATAAAATACAAATTCCTGGATCCTTAAAAAAATATGACCACATTTCATCCTTTTTCTGGGACTATACAATTCTTAGGAATTTCAATGATTGCACCTCAATGATTGCACCTGTTGTAATGCTGGGAAGCTGTTGGGAGAGGTAGGCAACCCCCAGAGGGTCCCAGAACGTTCTGACCTGGGGAAGATTTGGGGTGTGCTTTTCATGCACCACTTTGTTGGCGTGTCAGCCTTCTCCAGCACCAGCCTGATTAATTGGCTCCCCGCTCTCTCCTACAGGCTTGGGAACCAGATGATCAAGTCCATTACAGTTGTGTGCAAAGTAAGAGTAACTAGATTCTGATTGGGGACCTACAGGGCTTACTTATGAATAAAGTGCATTAGCTTTAATTTATGGGTTTTATAACACTGATTTTGGCTTCTTAGAAGCTGTTTTTTTCCCTTTATTCTCTTTGTTCTGTCTGGTTTCTGTATGATTGAAGTTGTTGGATTGGTGCCTTCTGCTAATAATAATAGCAGTGGTAACGTCAACCCTTATGCTGCTGGCTGCTGGCATCGCTCTGTGGTCCGTGTGTTAACTCATTTAGTCCCCTCAACTATACCATGAGACCTTTCTTATAATTATAATCATCCCATTTTAAAGAGGAGGAAGGGGCACAGGGCAATGAACTAACTTGCCCAAGGTCACATAGCTGTGAAGCATTGGAGCTGGGATTCCAGCCTGGCTGTGTGGCTCCCAAGTCTGTGCTTTTAACTGCTATGCCCTGTGGCCCGCCACTAAGGTGTAAATGGGAGGGGTATTTTGCTTTGAATATGCTCCTTTAATTATCAAGCCCTCGGCTGGAGTTTATGCTGTATATGCGCTGCTGTCTTTACCAAGAGGACCAAGGGAGCAGCAACAATGAAGGAGGGAGTGAATGTCCTCAGCCTCAGGCTGGGTGGTGTCTGTGGGGTCCTAGGAGCATGCCATGAAGCCCCCAGACCATGCCATTTGGAAAGCATAAGGGGTAGGCAAAGGGGAGGCTTTTCATCTGCTGCTACCTGAGAGGTAGGCTTGGCTTTGAGGCCATATTTTCCCGAGGATCAGGAATTCATATTACCCAAGATCCTCATCCAAACAGGCCCCCAGGCCCCCTCCTAAATAGATGAGAACCTCTGGTTGGGGTGAGGGAACCCAGAATCAGCCCGACTTTCTGAGACAAGCGTAAAACTTGAAGGACCCTTCTCATGGACTGAGTCCTTGGAAGCAGATCCTGGGAGCTGCCTGGGCCTGCATTTGAACCTGGGGACTTCATGGGTCATTGGCAGGGCTGAAAGCATAAGATGTGGGGGACCCCCATGGCACGCAGCCCAGCTGAGAGAGGCTCCTCTCAAGCCGAGAGGCTCCACAAGTCTGCCTGCACACTCCAGGCTTCGTTGGAGATGTGGAAACATGATAGAACCATGTCCTGAGTGCCGGCGTGTGAAATGGGTAATAAGAGAGTGCTGAGCTGCGTGTCAGAACCCTGGGTTCTGGTTCTAGTTCTACCCCTGCCTAGTGCACTGGCCTTGTTACTTCACTTCCCTGAGTTTCAGGTTTCTCAACTGTGAAATAAAGATAACAATTCCTATCTCACTGAGTTATGGCAAGGGCAAATGGGAGTATAGAGAGAAATGCTCCAGCCAGCTCTACTAAATATATATATATATTATATAATACATATAATATATATATATAGGTATACATACACACACACACACACACACACACACACACACACACACACACATACACACAAGCTGGGCTTTAAAACCACAGGGAAGAAGAAAATTGTTCTTGAAGTTTTGATGGCTTGTCCCTGAAGTTTTAGCTGCTTGGGAGGCTGAGGCAGGAGGATTGCTTCAGCCCAGGAGTTCAAGGCAGCGGTGAGCTATGATTATTTCAGGGTGATGGAGTGAGACCCCATCTTACTTTTTTTTAATGCTCTGGAAAAATGCAAAGTGCCATATAAATTTAGAGTCATTATCATGATCATTATTACTGTTATGATTAAAACTAGACAGAGATATTTATCTCTAAAATATTTACTCTTTTTTCTGGCACATTCCTCTATGAACCTTCTTCCTTAGCTTCTTCTCAAGATCACTTAGACATGCAAAAGAACTAAAAGCCAAGTTCCAAATTTAGTTCCTGGCCTTTCCAAGATGGATGGTGAGTGGTGTGGCCGTAACCTGCCTGCTGCCGAGAGCCTGGCAGGGCTGCTAGGGCTTGGGAGTGCCAGGACAGCGGACTCTGGACTTTGTGTGCAGGCCCAGAGCGGACACATCCCCTCCCCAGGTGCCCTTGCCGAGAGCTCATGCAGACCACTCCTTGTTTTCTCACTGGGTCTAGCTGAACTTCCGCACAGCTGAGTGCGGCTGCTGAGCAGTACGTTTGATGCTGTCCTCCCACTTGCAAAGCCTTTCTCAAATGCACAGCAGAAATGATGGGAAATCCCCAGGGCTTTACTCTCTGGGCTCTCGGGCACACAGTCAGAAATATGGCCTGGGGCAACCTCTGACTCTGGTGGCTTTGAGTCCTGAGGACCAGGGTCAGGCATTGAGAAGAAGGAAGGCCGGGATATCTGGGAGGAGGATCTCACGTCTGCACAGAGGCTTCGTCAGATTTGACTGGAAGTGCTATGGTCCCTGTGGCCAGGCCAGCTTCACAGGGCCGGGAAGCATAAGCCTTGGGGTGACCTGTGCCTGCAGACGGAGCCTGGTTGTGTGGGGGAAGGCAGGTGGCAGGTGGTGGATGTTAGGCTTGAGGGCTGGGCTGTGTGCGCAGCTCACAATGTGGAGGTGCTTGAACCCTGGCAGTTGGGCAGGGTTGATAGGGATGGGCCTTGTGAGTGTCGAAGGTGTCAAAAGCCGGGACCTTGCCCTGAGTCCCACCTCTGCCAGACTGACCAGAGAAATCAGGTAAGAGAATGATCAACAGCAGGCTGGGGTCACTTCACACTCCCTGCCCATCAGAGGAATGTTCCAGAGGTTATCCTGGAGAAAGGTGAAGCCCAGCATGGCCTTTCAGCTGTGATCTCTGCACACACAGCCCCCCTCCTGCCATGAGTGGAAGCAGCCTGAGTCCGTCATCAGAAGCAGATGCTGGAGCCATGCCTCTTGTGTAACCTGCAGAACTGTGAGCCAAATACACCTCTTTTCCTTTTAAGTTACCCGGCCTCAGGTATTCCTTTATAGCAACACAAATGGACTAAGACGATCCCCAAGGCCCAGACTTGAAGTCCCATCTCGTAGGACATTTTCTTTGATCCTTCATGGCTGACTTTGGTGCTGCCCTCCGTGTTTCCATAGCATCCTAGATGACCCTTATCTAATGAAGCACGTTTAACCTCCTGCTTACTCATCTGTGTCTCTCACTGTATTTGTTTTCTGGGACTGCTCTGAAAATACTACACATTTGGTGGCCTAAAACAAAAGTAATCTATTGTCTCACAGTTCCGGAGGCCAGAGTTTCAAAATCCACATGTCAAGTCGCATTGGTTCCTCTGGGCACTCCCAGGAGTGTGTTCCGGGCTCCTCCCCCACTCTGCTGTGGCCGGCAGTGCCTGGCATTCCTTGGCTTCTAGGCACATCCCTCTGATCTCAGCCTCCATCTTCACATGGCGTGCTCCCCTGTGTGTTTTGTCTCTCTGTGCCCAGCTTTCCTTCCTCTGATAAGCACAGCAGTTCTTGGATTAGGGCTCTTTCACCCTAATCCGGTGGAACTTCATTTTCACATGATTCCATCTGCAGAGACTCTATTTCCAAATAGAATCCAACTGCAGCTCTCACCAGAAACGAGCCCTGTGCAAGCAGGAATCACATCACACAGATCCAGTGCAGAGCCTGGAACCTTGTGTGTGTCTGTGAGGGCAAGGCTGGGCTGCTAGAGAGTGTTTCTTAAAGGAAGATGTGCTTCAGTGTGGATCCTGGCCTTGACTAGGCCACTGCCCTTGCCTGTTAGCTCCAGACAGGGTGAACTTCTGTACCCGTTTACAGCATAGCAGCCTGAAGGACAGCGGCGTGTTTGGTAGAGGAGATCTCTTGCGCCCCTGAGGGCCTCCAATTATAGCTTAGTCCTGCAGCTTAGCACCAATGCTTCCCCATTCTCTGCCTCTTCTGTCCACTAGCCTCAGACACGCACCCTAAGGTGGGAGGATGCAGAGTATGAACTGGAGGTGTGAATGCTGAGGCCACTCCCAGGCCACAGCAGGCCTTGAGCGATGAGCCCTGGCTTCTTGCTTCTGGCTCCCTAAGTACCGAGGCCATCCAGGGAAGGGCTGGCCTCCTCCCTGGCTCTCAGAGTGCTGTGAATCAGGTTTGGCAGGGGTCTCAGCAGGGACTTATCTCTACCATAGTTCAGTCCAAACAGGGTGAGCAGTTCTCAGTGGACCAGCGGTGACCCAGGCAGCTTGCTCCACACCCTTTGGAGGGCGTCCCTGCAGAACCCTCGCTCACTGCCCATGTGGCTGTGTGTCATCAACGTGTTTTGGCAGAGCACCTGTCCCATAATCAGAGAACCTATGTCCTAGGACAGGGACAGGCCCGGCTCATTCTGGGAACAGTCACGGGGCGGGGGGCGTGGATGATTTGCAGAATGGTTGGAGACCCTCTAGCAAGAGGATCCACTGTTCACGGCTGTGGGTGGTTTCTTTGGGGTTGCAGACAAGGGCCTCCCAGTCACTCTTGGTTTGAACTCAGTTCTTACCACAGTTCCCGAGACATAGAAGGCACTCGATGAGTATTGGCTGAATGAGTATGTGAGGAAGAGAAGTTGTTCATGGACTGGGAATTCTGGCAAGGTGTGGCATGGCTGTGAGAGCACCAGTGAGAGGCCAGGAGGCCTCCACCCCCGACCTCTCTCTGCTCCTCACCAGCTGGGTGACCTGGGGCCAAGTGTCTTTGCCTCTCTTTACCTCTGTTTGTTCATTTTTCATAATCTAGGAGAGGAGTATATTCAGAGAATTCTTTTATGTAGTCTTTTGCCTGACAAGTAGACCATTTGACTTGATATCAGCATGTTCCTTCATGCATTCATTCCATCGTATTTATTAAATGCCTGCTATATACCAGGCTATTTGCTGGAAATGCAAGATGTGCAGAAACAAGGGTGCACGGGGTCTCTGCCCTCATGGAGCTTACGTTCTTATGATGCCAATCAGTAAGCAACTGGCAGCTTCACACAGCCAATGCTTTCAGAGCATTGTCAATATTAATACTATGGAGAAAGTAAAGGAGATAATGAGATGGAGAGTTCCAGGGTGAGGGCCCACCTGGAGCGAGTAGGCAGGGAGGGTCTCTCTGAGGAGATGGCACATGGGCTGGCTGTGGGCAGACCTGGGGAGGAGTCTGCAGGCAGGGGACAGCAGGGCCAGGACCTCGAGGTGAGCAGGGCCCGCTGTGGCTGCTGCTCAGGAGGGTGGTGAAGGAGGACGCGAGTCGGGTTGGAGGGGCAGTCAGGGGCTGAATTATGTGGACCAGCATGAGGAGTTTGCCGTCAGTGTGACGTTGGCAGGTCTGTGTGCTTCCCAAGGCTCCAGAGGAGCAGGAAGGATCTGGAGGAGGGTTAGGAAGGTAGCAGAGACACCTTTACTTCAGCATTGCCAGAGTGGCTGCTGTGGTTGCCAGAGGGCCTAGCCAGAGCTGACAAGGGAAGAAAGCCCTGGGTGGTGCGAGCTGCCGGTTTTTGAAGGGAAGTCGGTCATGGAAACATGTCCAAGGGACCTGTCGGAATCTTCTGGATACAAGGCTCCTGTGGAGGAGTTTTTCCCGGCTCTTTTCTGCACACTGTGAGCTTGGCCATCCAGCTTTCATTTCTCTGGCAACTTCTCTACATCCAGATCCACAGGAGAAATCTTTCTGGTAAACCCGTAAGGGGTTCAAGCTCCGTAATGAGCACTCAAGCTCCTCGCCTGTGGGGGCTGTGAGGTTCCAGAGGGTCAGCCCATGTAGTAGGCTGCTCCTCGGTGCCTCTGGCCCTGGGTAGACTTTGGCCTCAGGGGAAAAGAGTGTGGAGACGGAGCTCTGGACACCCAGATTGCTGTATATCTGGAAGAGCTTGGCCCCTGTTTATCTGGAAACAGGGTGAGGCAGACTGCATTCTCAAGCTCAACCCTTTTCTTTATGGCAACTGGGGCGGTGACCAGCCCAGTGGAAGCCATAATAACCCAGCCCCCATGAGGATACCATAAAGCTGAAGTCAGGCAGCTCTTTGAAGGGATGATGTAGGAAGGGTACCCACTCCTTTCCAGCATTCCTTCATTTGGGGAGCACTGCCTCCTTGGTACAAGACTCTGTATAGGGGAGGCAGCAATGAGCAGGGAGGTCACTGGTCTGGCAGGGACAGCCACCACCTGGCACGTGACCGTGGCAAGGAAGCCTAATGCTTACGAGTGATGCAGTGTGCAGCTCCGTACCTTACACACGTCACCTCCTGCCGTCTCCCGAGGACCGCATGGGGCGGATCATACAGTCAGGCACCGCGTAACAAGGTTCTGATCAACAGCAGAGCACGTGTACCATGGCGGTCCCATAAGACTGCCAGGGAGCCGAAACCTCCCTGTCTTCTGACCGTCGCAGTGGTGCAGTGGCACGTATTCCTTACATGCATGGGGTGGTGCTGCTGTAAACAAACCCACCGTGCTGACAGTCATATAAAAGTCCAGCACAGTCTATGCAGTACACAATACTTGGTAATAATAAATGACTGTGTTACTGATTTGTGTATTGCCTGTACTTTTAACTGTTATTTTAGAGTATATTCCTACTTATTAAAACAAAAGTTAACTGTAAAACAGCCTCAGGCAAGTCTTTCAGGAGGTTGCCGGAAGAAGGCATTGCCATCATAGGAGATGCAGCTCTGTGTGTGTTCTTGTCCCTGCAGACCTGCCGGTGGGACGAGATGTGGAGGGCAGTGATGCTGATGACCCTGACCTTGTGTAGGCCTAGACTAATGTGCACATTTGCGTCTTCATTTTTAACAAAAACCTTAAAAGTTAAAAAACTGTTACAAATAGAAAAAAGCTTATAGAAAGAGGATCAAAGAGAGAAAATGTTTTTGTACAGCTATACAGTGTGTTTGTGTTTTAAGCTAAGTGTTATTACAAAAGAGTCAAAAGTTAAAAAAAAATGAAGTTTTGTAAGGTGAAAAAGTTACAGTAAGCTAAGGTTAATTTTTGATTGGAGAAATAAAATCTTTATAATAAATGTAGTGTCGTTGAGGTGCACAGCGTTTGTGAAGTCCACGGTAGCGTGCTGTCATGTCCTAGGCCTTCACATCCACTGACCACTCCCTCACTGACTCACAGAGAGCAGCTTCCAGTCCTGCAAGCTCTGCTCATGGTGCCCTATAGAGGTGCACCATGTGTTACCTTTTATAGCACCTTATCTATGTATGGACATGTTTAGATACACACGAGTTCAGTACAGTCACGTGCATGGTCTGTGGACTACGCTACACTAGGCTGTAGCGTAGTCTAGGTGTGTCGTAGGCTGTGCCATCTGGGTTTGTGTAAGTGCACTCTGTGATGTTCACACAACAATGAAGTCACCTAACGACTCATTTCTCAGAATGTATCCCTGTCATCAGGAGATTCAAGACTATAATTAGGGGTAAACTTTAAAGGACTTTGTTAAAAAGGCCATTTGTGTGGGGTTTCCTGGATTTTCTTGCGCTGTGGTACCTCCTGTAGTGACGCAGAGCCTTCCTGTGATTTTTCTCCCCACCCCACCCAAATGCCCACCCTTTTGATTTGCTATTTCATCTCTTCTCCCCACCCAGCACCCAGTGCTATTTACATGCTGTCTATATGATGCAAGTTGTGTCTTTAGTTTGCTTTTTAGCTGCCTGAAGACATCTGACTGTGAATTTATAATCACTGGTGTTGGTAGCGGTAGCCTATTTGGTCCAGCCAAACAAAGATAACTGAGTCCTGCTCTGTTGCTTGTGGTAGCACTATGTGTGGGCATGCAAGAGTACTAATCCCTCCTGTGTATATGTTGAGAAAACAGAATTAAGACACGTGGAAAAATTAGGAGCTATCTGCAGGATTCTGACTGTCATGTGATTATTAGCCAAAAAGGCAGTGGTTAGCATGAAGTGGAGTGGCAGAAAAGGATTTCTTGGAAGCAGCTGGGCTTAAGTGCCGTCTTGAACGGTGTAGAGGAATCGTCTGGACCAACGGTAGGAGTGCTGGGATTCCAGGTAAGGAAAAGAAGAGATACCATTCTGTGTGAAAGGTATCATTTTGACATATAAACATGGAATTTCCAAAGTTTAGTCTAAGATCATTCTTGGGGTGGTCTTTCATTCATTCAAAAATTATCTGTTGAGCACCTACCATATATGAGACACAGCAGAGCTTGACACATACACAGTTCCTGCCTTCATAGGGCATCCTTCTATCTAAGGGAGACAGGTATTCAGTATCTATTTAAATAATTATTCATTTACAACTCACCTCTAAAATTCTTAGGTTTGGGGTTTGACTACATTTGTTTTAAATTAACATTTTACCCATGTTGCTGAAAAAGCAAAACCCAAACTTATGATCACTTTATTTCATGGGAGTGGGGGCTGTCTCATGAAGATGACGTTTGTCTTAAATTATGATTGAAAAACTGTTTTAGGGTAGACTGTTTGTGGAGTTTTTCAACCTGCTACAGTGATCCCTCTAGGTCATAAAACTTGAGACTTGCTGAATGAAAGGGAGAAAAGAATGAGAAGGACCTATAAATCTTCATGGGGAAGAGATTGTGTCAGTTAGAAGTAAAGCCACACCTGTCATGAGAGACCAGGAGAGGCTTCTAGGAGGAAAGAGAATGTACTGGGGTAAAGAACTGAGCAGATTTTCAATGCTCTGCTGTGTTGCAGGTGGACAGGAGGGCAGCATTATATTGGAGAGATTGTTAGACTGAAAACTCAATTAGCATGCACAGAAAGTGTATATGTGTAAGGCTGTTTTAACTGTTGGGGAGCCGCTGAGCCGCTAAGAGCTGCCTGCTGTCATTACCTATTAGCAAGACTTTAAATTCTGACTTGCTGAAGTCATATTTCCCCCCATAGCTAGCCGTTTCTAGTAAAGCTTGTTTATTTTTGTAAAAAAAAAATTGTTATAGTTAATTTATCCTTTTGGAATTGGAAGAGCTTTCTGCCTGAATAACTTTTTTTTCCTTTTCATTTTCTCCAGTGTGGAATTCCTGGTTTTGGCCTTTTGGAGCTAAATAATAAAACTCTTTGTTTATTCTGCTGGGTCTTTGCTTGTGTTAGAGCTGCTTTATCTCAAACAGTTGTAATTCTATAAATTGAAATCAGCTTTTCTTACACTCATAGATTCCTTTAGATTTGAAATCTATTCTTGGTTATGTTTATAGCTTCAACATGCCTCTTGTAGATTTATACATGTGTTTCCTTGCTCATTTACTTTGTCATCATTTGCTCATTTCATTACCATTTATTGAGTGCTTACTATGTACCAGGCACTTGGCAAGGGGCATTCTGTGAGACGGCATGGTACCTATGGGCCTAAGTAGTCCACGGGCTTGTGGGGAAAACACTAGATTAATCTTGATTACTATAAATGTCAAGTATGGCCAAGTGTGGGATTTCACGGCAGGCATGAAATTTCCTGGAATTTGTCTTTCTTGCCTCAATTTGCCTGATAGTCATTTCATGCTGACGATGTTTTAAAGGCTCTGGAGAGGCCCTGCAGTGTAGAGGAAAATGCTCATCCGATACCAGAAATGCGAACCTGGCTCTCTGCCCTTAGGCAAGTCACTTAACCTTCCTGAGCCTCAGTTTCCATCTGTCGCTTAGAGCTGATTATACCTACTTAACTCCCAGGCTTTTTGTGAGGAGCATTATCTCATTAGAGATAATGTTTTTAAAAGCTCTTTGTAAATTGCGTAGCATTCAAATGGAAGGTATTGTTATTTTTATTATTGAGTGCCTTCTAATTCAACACTGGGGTGGTAACAAAAGAAGAAAGGGTTTATTATCACCCCTCTGCCCTGTCACTGTGGGGGTGTTGTGAGTATGTTTGAATTGGATCAAGGTAAGGTTCTCACCCTCGAGGAATTTATGATCACATTAGAGAGACAAGAACCAGTTTGAGAACCAGGTAATGGTAGTTGAGAGAAGGGAGAGAGGGCTCAAGAATCTCTCTGGGCCTTCCTAGCTCCACAATTCTACAGTGGTAATCAGGAAAGGCTTCACTTGGGAAGTGGTACTTGAGTGAGGCTGTCATCAGCATAGGAACCAGAATCATCTTTGTATGCTCATCATAGTAAAATAAACATTGATTGAGTAGCAGTATGTGGCAAGGGACTCACACATGCATTTTCATTGAGGAGTCAGGATACTTGCGTCGAAAATGATAATGAATGGTACAGAATTCCCTCCACTGGCACCAGAGACGGGGCAGCCCCAGGCCTGAGGTCTTTGGGAAAGGCGTGGGAGAGGCGGTAGGCACAGGCCTAGGGAAGGGCAGGATTTAGACAAAAGCAGAGCCATTGGAAAGGCATTCTTCGTTTCTGCTTATTGACGGCCTTAATTCCGGTTTTCCCATTCAGCTGGAAAAGATTGCTTTCTCCTCTCAATACCTCATCCTGTTTACCTGCTGGTGGGCAGAGCGTCAAACAGCCAAACTCATGTAGCCCTCTTCACCCTTTCTCCTCTTTTCTGCAGAATGGGTTTTGTTATGATTTGGCTGTGATTTTTCAGGCCCTTAATCATCCAGGGGTGAATGTCTAGGGGTTAATTGGACTCAAGCAGGGCTGAGAGTTGGGGGAAGTGGGAAGAGAGGGAAAGGCCAGCCTGAGCCCTTCCAGACACATGCAAAGGAGTGAGGACAGACACAGCCTCCCTGAGAGCTCTCCAACCCCTCCAATTATCAAAGCAAATCAATGTCACTTTTAAGTCATGTCTCCATACCAGCTCTATCCCTTTTCCTGTCCTTATCTCTAGGTCTGTACATTCAGGGCTTAAGGATAAGGATGGTATCAAGGGAAATTACAACAAACGAATCACTGAGAGAGAGTGGCAACCCCCAAAATGTTGTGATTTGCTTGTTTAATGTTTCAGGAGCAATTTGGATTCAATTTCAAGAAGTAGGGCTGACTAGAGAGAGAGGAAAGTTAGAAACAGCGTGCTATAGAGGTTGAAGGTGGAAGTAACTGTGTTTTAGCCAGGCCAGGCTTCCTTTCAGGCATTGTATTTATGATGTTAATAAATGGGAAAGTTATTGACAACTTCCTTAGGCAACTTTGGGGAGTGAAATGCCAAATTTGGGCAAAGCCGACATCTAGCTTTATTGGTATTGGGGCTTCACCAGAATTATCTGCTGTTAAATACTCACAGGGACCTGTTGCCTCTTTGTGACAAATGTTAGATAATTTCCATTAACTGCATTATTGATGGACAAAGCAGAAAGGTGAGAAAATTGGAACAGTAAAAACTGAATGAGTGTCATAACTAACTGGAGGAAGAAGGAAGACAGAAGTGGAGAAGAAGCATATATCCGAGCATAAAATGTAAAAGGAAATTAATGAAAATACGATGGTCAGATTGGACGGAGAGAAAATGTGAATTCCAGAGTGAAAGGAGACTTCTTCCTAGTCTCTCAAACCTTTTTGAGGCAGCAGGTTTTCATGTAGGTGAAGTATTTTGAAAAATCCACGTCTTGACACTTGAGTTTTCAGGTTCTTGATTCGTAATCCTAGGATTACCATTGTCAGTTGTGCAGAATCCCATTGGAAAGCAATACGCCATCAGTACATCTGGTAACAGGAGGATACTAGGAATGGAAATACAGTATGTTTATACAACTTTTAGGACTTCTAAAAATTGTATGTTTACATTCACCTATACACATACATGCACACTAACATAAAACTTGTCAAATTTTCCAAAAATTTTGGAAAGAATTATCATTTTAAAGTCATAAAGAAATCTCTGAAGGGACTTTGGAGTAGAGAAAGATGTGGGAAAAAGCCTAACTATATCACCGCAGCAAACGAATCATCCACACAACCACAGAAATCTCTGATAAATTTCTTGTGAACTGAACTCCCTCTTACCTGATGGTTCTTTTTTGGAAACTTTGTCTCTGTCTCTGATATTAAAATATCGCACTGAGAAGACCAGAAGGCATCTGAACTTATCTTCCAGCCGTGGCTCAAAGATTGCAGATGGAAATCCCTGCCGTTCGCATTTGTATATTTAATCAAACTCTTTCCATGGCCAGGCCAGGCTCCAGGGGTTCTGGGTTATTTCTTCCCTCTAGCTGCCATTTACTTTAATCATACCACTAACAATTACCACTGCATTCTAGAGCATGTATTATATGCCAGGAACATTGAGTTTGTAATCTTTTTTTTTTTTTTTTTTTTTTTTTTTTCTGAGACAGGGTCTCACTCTGTCACCCAAGCTGGAGGGCAGTGGCACGATCTTGGCTCACTGCAACCTCTGCCTCCTGGGCTCAAGTAATCTTCCCACCTCAGCCTCCTAAGTGGCTGGGACTACAAGGCATGTGACACTATACCCGGCAAATTTTTGTATATTTGTAGAAACAGAGTCCTGTTGTATCGCCCAAGTTGGTCTCAAACTCCCAGGCTCAAGCTGTCCTTCTACCTCAGCCTCCCAAAGTGCCTTCCCTCCCCGAGGTTTGGAGGAGGTGCCTTGGGACCTGTGCTTCCTTGACTCTGTGCACTACTAGACGCAGTCCTGTGGGCAGCCTGCCCCGTCTCCCTGGGACTCATTGCTTTGCAACCTGTCTGGACCATACCTAAAATTTTATTTTTTTGACTTTTCCAGTGGATAGTCCACAAAGAATTTGATTTTTCCTTGGGTCATCTGTAAAGACTTGGCAAGTGATGTCTTGCCTCTGGGGAGATGTGGTCTTGGGGGTCACCTAAGCAGCAGAAAAAACCTTGCAAGATGACATGTGGGGCTAATGTGGAATTAACTAATAGACTGATGAGTCTGCTTGATCTGAGAACTCACAAACGGCACTGAGGAAGAAAGGGCAGCTATGACCCATCTTGGGATTTTGCGTTTTGTTCTTGTGATGCCGTGGAAACGCTCAGATGAGTGCACATGTTCAGACGCATGCCAGGCCAGTGTGAAGAATCAAGCTGAGTATGCATCCTTCCGAGGCGGCAAGCCAAGAGAAAAAAAAAGAGAGTCTTGGTGACATATCACAGAAAATGTCACGGTCCTTTCTGGACTCGCTTAAAAAGCCCGAGACCCATTTAATATTTCGATTGCAAGACTTATCTCTCCTGGGTGGCGTTTTGGAAAGCTGGAGTTTCAGACAATCCTGGCTGTAGGAGTGCTCTGCTGCTATGAGTATTCCTGCTTTAGGAATGCTCATCACAGTAGAGAGCAGACTACTGACTTTTCTAGTTTTCAACAGTATCTTACTTTTCCTGAACATGTATTAACTGTGTGCTCTATCAGAGAACTTCTCAGATTGGGACTTCCCCTGCGTAAGAGACAGTGACTTGAAATGCAGATCGAGAGAAGTTTCTTTTAGTTGAGGGCAGAAGGTGGGACCCAAGCTTAAGAGAGACAACACCACGTAAAGAAGAACAGCTCTCACTGGGCATGCGTGGGACCTACGCTGGAGCACACCCCCGGGAAGGGCTGGTGGTGGAGCTGGAGGTCTGACCTGGAGCCCAGGCTGAAGTAGAATGTCAGCACTGCCAACAGCCCAGGAAAGAGCTTAAAGGACCAAACTGGAATTGTGAGTCAAGACTGGGAAGGAGGCAGGAAGCAAAGATGAGGATCCAGGTCATGGTAACTGGTGATGGATAGGGTGTCCAGGCCCAGAGGCACTAGTAAGAGGTCAAGGACCCAGCATGGAGACTGGGTAACAGGGAGTTATGCTATGCTCATGGAGTCTGGGCAGCGACTCCATGAGTCTTGGCAGCTCCCAGAGGGGCTGGCTGGCAACCCTTTATATCAGCTTAGGAACTTTATATGTTGGTCAGGAGCATAGACGCACTCCCAGTTTTGACTGGCCTGGAGCTTGCAGGTTGAGGTAAGCCCGTGTCTGCCTGCAGTGTAAAAACGATGTGGAGAATAGGATGGGTCTTGTCCTTGGTCTCTAGAACAGCCACTGCATGGAAGAAAGAGGTAGAAGGCAGGTGTCTATCAGCTGACATCAGCAGAACTCGAGGGGAGTGAGTGTCCGTCCATCCCCCAGTCTCCCACCATTCCCTGGGGAACAGGGCAGAGGGACGACAGAGTAGGGGCATTCCAGGATAAGCTTCATGCACCCAGAATGTGGAATGCTCACCGAAGAAGCACAAGAGCACTGCTCACATCATGGTATTCCGCCCTCTTCATTCCCAAACAGGGCTCCCAGGCTACAAAGCAGCTTTGATAACAGCAGTGCACTCCCTCTCCTCTAGAAAGTTAGGTGGCTTTAAAATAGGTAAGGCTAATTTCATTCCCTCTGTGAGTTCTGATGAAAAGGGCATTTGGCGAAAAGCATGTGTGGGCTGGCATGCAATGAACACTTCTTTACATGGCTGTTTTAAAGACAGTGACACAGAATCAAAATGTAACCTGCAAGTTTAAGTTTTCATTTTCCTTCTGGTTCTCTCCTTCTTTGAGAAACAGAGATTGGAAACTGTCTCTACCCCTCTGATTTTCTCACTCTGATGATCTTTCCCATTAGGAGAGTGCTGTATAAGGTACAGTGCACTTGGGAAATGCCTCTCGGGAAGGTGACATGTAAACACAGTGGGCAGTGCCACTTCTGGGCTGGTGCCAAGGCCTGTAGCAGCCTGTGTCTTTGGGTCCTGCATGCTTCCTTTGTGTTGGCTGGTTCCTCTGGCTGAGTTCACTATTGGTCTGTCTTTGACAATTACGTAGAAGCGTGGCAGTCACAGCTTCCCTGAGTTCTGCTGAACTCATGCACTCACAACAGACGCTGCAGGTGCTGCAGGATTCCTGTGGCCACAACTCAACTCAGCTCAGTAAAATCAAGGTTTATGGATCATTGGAGCTAAAAGAAAACTTGCAGATCAGATCATCTCATCCAATTCCCTGACTTTACAGAATGAGGAAACAGGTGCAGTAAGATTTTGCCCAGGTCTGAATAAAATGGAAGCCACCCTTACCATAGCCAGGATTATTTGTATATACCACTGGCTGACCAGTGGTAGCTAAAAAAAAAAAAAAAAGGGATTTGAGATGGCAGGATGGGTGTCTGACTGAGGAGCCATTTTTATAGGTTTTTTTTTATAGATGTTTGCATAGGTTTGGAGTAGCAGAATCAGAAATAGTCTTTCCCTTTTCTGGAGCAACTCTGCATAGAAGACTCACTGGCTTTGGACTCTGTCCCTATCACATACATTTCAGTAGCCAGGCCAAAGCATCTGGCTGGGAGGCTGGGTATGTCTCAGCTAGAGAACAAACGCTTGTCACAGAATGAGTCGTGATGCTGGGCTGAGAGCCAGGTTTGCAGAGATAGCTTTGTATTGATGGAGAAGGGAGATTTTTACCTTGTCTTGGCCTCCATCATGTTGGGAGTGCTACAGAAAAGTACAGATGTCAGCAGGTCACTCTGGGAGTCCCACAAGAAGCCTGTCTTCCTCCACCACAAGTACATAGGTCAGTGGACCCCCCAGGAGTCCCTTCTGATGCGTGGGTGGATGAGCCAAGGGCTGGGCAGAGGCCATTTCAAGAGCTTAATACTTGCCAGGCATATCCTGAACCAGTGCTGCCATAGGGACAGGGTACGCCTCTGGGAGATCTGAACCAAGCAAGGGTGTGGCGGCCAGTGGATGACTTACAGTCAGCTTCTCTGGGCAGATTTTAAACCCTGGTGCCTTTAGTGCCTTGACTAGTGTGAGAAACTGGAACTCAGTCTCATTGCTATTTTTGGCAATGGTCATTTAATTTCAGGAAAACACCAACTGTGCCCTTCCCTAGATAGCCACATTGCGATGGACCGCATCATGGCATGCATGTTATTGTAGTGGTTGGTCATACAGAAGAGGACACAGAGGCCACCTGTGATAGAAATGACTAACAGCTACCCTGTGTCTGTTCCCTACCTCTTTCTTAATGATAGAAATTTCAGCTGGGCACATGACTGCCTAGAATGAAGAACTACGGTTCTCATCCTCCCTTGTAAGCTAAGTGAGGTTGTGTGACTAAGTTCTAGCTAATAGGAGGTCAGCAGAGGCGATGCGTATGACTTCTGGTTTGTGCCCTTGAAGGGAGAGGCATGCCTGCCCTTTGCCTTTCTTCCCTCTGCTGCTGTGATGCCGTCATGGTGAGGAGCCATTTTGGATCATGCACCCTTTCCAGGTGGTGGAGCAGCCATTCAGAAGGCAGTGACGCCTGGGGGAAGGCTTCCGTGGGAGAAAAAAAGTGAATGTCTCTCACGGGGAACCCCTGTTGTTTTGGTCTCTGTCAACCACAGTTCAATTTATAACTTAAGTTATGCCCTACTTATTGGGAACTTTGATTTTGAAAACAAAGAAGTTAAAAAATTAAGAAATAAAAATAAAACAACAGATAGCACTTGGATAAGATGGCCAAGTTCAAGTAACACAAATGAGTCAGGACATGGAACCAGAAGGTGGAAGTGCCTTGTTTCTCTTTCTGATGCCCATCTCACCCATAGGACCGGTGTGCCCTGTAGGGAAGATTGGTAGGCCCCATTGGTCCTGAGTCTCCTACAGCCCCTTGTATTGGATAATACTGGAACTGGATTCTCCTAGAGACTGGGAATGGTGACAGAAAAACTAAAATTGGCAGGTGAAGGTTCACGGAGTTAGTTACAAAACAAAGCAAAACAAACAGTTTTAAGCATGCAGCTGCCTTTCAGTGGTGTCAATGTTTCCCATTAGGAGAGTGCCGTATAAGGTACAGTGCGCTTAGGAAATGCCTCTTGGGAAGGTGACATGTGAACACAGTGGGCAGTGCCACTTCTGGGCAGGTGCCAAGGCCTGTAGCAGCCTGTGTCTTTGGGTCCTGCATGCTTTCTGTCACGGTGGCAGAGACCAGCAGAGCAAAGGGTAAGGAGACAGGCTCATTTCTGATCTAACTTTAATAATCACCAATTGTAGTGGCCCCTGAGTGAGTGAAGCAGTCGATTCCCTTCTCCATCCTCCCTCTGTCTTTGTCTGTTGTTTCTGCAAAGCCTGTAGGGCCTTGCCTGAGGAATCAGTCCTTATGCTTGACGCCAACACTCTTTTCGTAGAAGCATTCCACTTACAGAACTCTTTCTCCAGTTTAGGATGGAGGCTACTTTTTGTTTTTATTTTATTTTATCATTATTTTTTTACTGTGGTAAAATATCTAGCATTCACATTGCAACCATTTTGAAGCCATTGAGTACATTCATGCTGTTGCGCAGCCATCACAACTATTCATCTCCAGAACCGTTTCATCCTGCAAAACTGAAAGGCTCTGCCTATTAATAAGTTCCCGTTCCCGCTTCCCCCAGCCCCTGGCACCCACCATTCTACTTTCTGTCTGTGAATTTGACCGCTCTGCGAACCTCAAATAAGTGGAATCTCAGAATATTTGTCCTGTGACTGGAGCTAGTTTTGGCTAAGTAGGGAGAAAGGCGGGTGGGTCCTTGCTGGTAGGAGGGACAGGGCCGTGTTGACAGGGACTCTGAGGCCTCTGACCTGTGGTTCTCCTTTGTCCTCTGTGTGGGGTGGGGCAAACCCCTAGGGGAAAAGGTTCCCCTCACTTCTTTCCTTCTCCTTCCTGGGACATGGAGAAAATGGCTCCTGCCTTCTCCGTTTGGAGCACACAGGCATAGATCATGAATAAGACGGTTGGAATGTACTTGGCAAAAAATGAAATAGTAACTATCTTAGAGAAGCTAAATAATCACAGGGTCTCACCAAGCTCTACCTCAAGCACAGCTTTTACCTGTCCTTGGACATTTATTTTCCTTTGTCCCTACTCTGTTCCCTTTCTCCCAAAATGATGGGTAGAAGTTCTTTAAAAATCAGGAAAAAAAGAAGACTTCACCTTCTCCCCAACGACATTCCCAGCCTCTTCTCTCACTTGAGCGATTTCCTGTATAAAATTCAACAACAGGCCTACCCAGATGATGTTTTTTTTTCCCTCTAGCTTCTCCATTTAAAAATCTTGGGTTCTTCCTGACAAAAGGAGGCTTAGTCATCTTCCCCCAGTGACAGGCCCTACTTAAAAACAAACAACGAAGAAATCCTACATCCCACTCCAGCCCGTGCTGCAGAGCCTGGCCGGGGAGGGACAGGGAATGGTACACTTGGAAAGGCAATCGAAGAGTGGGCGGTCAGAAAACAAAACCTGCCAGGTTATCAAAAGGACACCACCTCCGATGCACAGAGCTGCTTCCTTGGTGCACACATAGAATCTTCCTGCTCCCTGCCCCACTCATCATGGTCATGGCCAGTTGTGTTCAGTGGCCTGGCGCCCACTTAACAAACGAGACAATAAGGGATATTTCTCACCCGTGCCAGCGTGGGTCAGGGAAGAGCCTGGGGTTAGGGCTCAGAGCTCTCCACCTGGAGTCCTGTGTTTGCAGCTACAGCTCCTAGGCCTTGGAGTTTGCCTAGTGGGGAATCCTGGGCTCCAGGGCAGAAGTCACTGAAGGTTTACCAGGCAGACTCATAAATGGGGAGAAGCTGAAGCCTAGAACGCCCCCATTGCTGATGACTGCTGCCTACGCTGCCTCCTTCCTTCTCGCAGCTCCAAAGGCACAGAATGTTTGATCAGAGAGTTTAGCGTGCTGCTTTCTACTGTTTTCTCACAGTTTTGTGTATCAGCCTTGTCTTGCCAATGACACAGAAGCTCCTCGCAGGACAGTGGGTAGGTGGGAGCTTCAAGATTATCATATTGGTGTTGACAAAGCTCCCCAAAGTGTAGTATTCCCTCAGGCTGATCTCCTGAGCCTGCTCTGTGCTCTGAAAGGGGTCCCATCCTGCCTTCCTGGGGTGCAGGTTCCGTCTACCTCTGTTTGTTGAGCCATCAGGAGATGGAAGACTTTTTTCACTTGGTGAATCCTGGCATTGAGGGAGGACTCTTCTAATACAGACGTAATTCTCTTGCCCGCAATCACATAGGCACACACATTCGCAGAATCACACCTCTGGTGTGTCACAGGCCTTGTTTTGCATGGAGAAGGTGGAGCATGAAGAAACGTTTTCTACTGCAGCGGTTCCCTTGTTGTGGGATTGACTGACCTCTAGACAACAGGAGTTAGAATGTTAGTGCTCTTCAGGATCTCGGGGGTCACAGGCTAGAACACCTTTCTCCACAGGTGAAGAGACCGCAACCCGAGAGCTCTGTTATGTAGACACACAATTTTACTGCACTTGGGCTTCAGTTTTTCTATGGGAAAAGAAGAAAAAAAAAAAAATAGAATCGCCCTAAAGGATCTTAAGGACTTTTTCAGAATTCTGTACATAATGAGTTTTTATCGCCATTTCCTCACCATACTTTGGCCTTTGTGGAACTGACTAGAATAACTCAATTTGTTTATTAAGGAATTTATGACTTCAGTCAGTTTTCCTTATATAAGAAGTTAAACACTTCTGGAGCCTCATGTCACTTGGGGCTGCGCCTCCCTTAAAAGTGTTCTGAGAACATATTGGATTGCTGAAAGGAGAAACTGACCACCTCTTAGAAGACATCACCAATTCAAATGAGGGTATCTTCTTTCCTAGCAAAAACGGGCACTTAGACTAGTTTAGAGCCACTGGAGGTGGGAGGATGAGCCAGATGTCCCTGGAAAGCCAGTTTAGGGGTGCTTTTCTCATGTTTTCAAGAGTTTAATTATGCTCCACACTTGAGAGAAATATTTTTGGATCTGAGCATTTTTTATCTTAATGTTGAACAAATTATTTAACTTATCTTCTTATTCGTGTCCCCTCCATAGTTCCCCAGTGCCTCTAATCTGTATTATTGTTATAAAGCATTTTTCCTTAAAGAGTAAAGATACAAAAAAAATCTGTAACTTAGACACAACAAGAATGAATCTGACAAACCTAAGGTTGAGTGAAAGAAACAAGGCAAAGGGGTGTGTTCAGCAGGACTCCATTCCTATAAAGCTAACTGTGGGCCAAATGAAACTGTCTTTTGAGGTACACATACACAGAGCGGCAAAACCGTAAAAAGAACTCAGGAAATGACCATAGGTCAAGGTAGGGTGGTGTTTCTTGACTGATGGTAGTTATGTGAAAGTTTGCTTCATTATTTATTAAACTATAAAAATATTTTGCATGTGCCTTTTAAATAAAAATCAAAAAGTGACATTGAAATCAGAAAAAAACTAGTCGCATAAAAATGGCTGATTAATATGGTGGATTGAATGCTCTCGTCCAAAAGTACACTAACATGATGGTAAAGGAAGGGCTAAAAACTGCATAAACCACAAAGACAAAATGAATTGAAAGAAGACATCACCAAACATGCATATATATATAGATATATATATATATGTATACACACACACATACCTGTGGAATAGGTTTTCATTTGTTCATTTTTTTGGTATTTGAAATCCTCTTTGATGACGTAGTTGACCTTGATTCTTTGCCACTGTCCTTGACAACCGTACAGCTGCAACCAGTTGCTTACAGAGCTTTGCTTTTCTGCTGAATTTGCAGAGGCCTTACCCATTCCTTTAGTTTGACCAACCTCAAGTAAGCTAATGTGGGTATCAACAAACAGTTCCTCAACCAGGTTTTTCTACGTAGATTCATGAGAGTCAGATGCAAGTACACACGAATTCCACAAGCTAAGCTATCGTGGATGAGGGTGGTCTTCAGCACCCTTTTTGAAGCAGGATTAATGTCATTTCTCCCCCAGCAGCAGTGCCTTTCTTGGCCATGGTGGAGGCTTAAGGTTGGAGCTGAGTGTTGAACTCACTGGAGAAATTCTGCCTTCATGCAGCCCAGTGGGGGCTGGGAAAGCTGGAAAGTAGATGGACAAGTAGTAACAGACTTTGCATGTACCTTGTGAGACAGCTGAAGCCTAAGCGGCAGTGGGGAAAATTGAGACACAATTAAACTTGCAGCTCACAACCTCCAAACGGGTTGGAAATTGTGGTATCGGGTATTTTTGGAAGTGACGGTTAAATGGGGTTAAAAACTAGAGAATTGGTTGAAGGTTTGTATTCTTAGAAAATGCTAAGAGTAGATGACGTACAGTGTTCTCGCCACAAAAATAATAACTATGTGAGGTAATGCATATGTTAATTAGTTAGATGTAGTCATTCCACAATGTAAATATACTTCAAAACATGTCGTACACAATAAAGATATATACTCTTATCCATCCATTAAAAAAGGTCATTAGACCTCATACCCCTGCTCCTATTCTTGGCAACCAATACTCTTTCCCATTTCAGCTGAGGACTGGAGGATACAGAGTAGTGTCCCTCAGTGGTGATAAAGTGGAAGCTGTCTGCATGGGAGCACCACTGGCACAATTGAGGGCAGCACGCCTGGGGTGAATACAGGGCTGAGACTTCCGGGGCATCGCTCACTTGCTCGCAGGGTGCTGGCCCATAAGCCTGTACTCTCTAGGCAGGAGATCTGAATGTCCTCTGCAGAGTGGATCAGCCTAAAGAAGACAGCCCTAAAGGTACCCCAAGATTTATTCAATAGGACGTTCCCACCAGGGAGCTCTAGAGCAAAGCCCAGTGCATCATAAGCCACACCTACGCTCAGAATGTCCCATCAATCTTTGGTGGTTCTCTCTTAAATAAGGTCCATCAGTTAAGGATCCCTAAATATCCCTAAGTATCTGAGGAGGGCCTTGAAAATAGAAACCAAAACAAACAAGCAAAGATGCCTATTTAAATCAGAACATATAAGAAGAAAACTTATAAAAACCCAACATTATTTTCTATCTTTAGAGGGATAAGATATTACATCCCTGAAACAGAAACTGATTGCTATGTAAAGGGAAAAATTGAAAATTTAAAAATGTGATAACTGAGTGCTATGAATGGTTAGAAAACAAAATTGAAGAATATCCAGGAAAGTAGGGCAAAAAAATCAGAGATGGAAATTAGGAGTAAAAAAAAATGTGACAACTGGACAACCAGTCCAGGAAGTCCACTCTCTGAATACTGAGAGTTCCAGAAAGAGGTAACTGCAAAAGCAGACGGGAGGACATCACCACTGAGACAGTTCCAGGACATTTCCTAGAACAGAGGGATATTAGTATCCAGATTGAAAGAGCTTATTAAGTGCCCTCACAAATGGGTGAAATAGGCCTATACCCAGGGTGCATCATTATGAAATCTCAGAAAAGTAGGGACAATTGGATCTTAACAAGTTTCTAGGCTGGGCGCAGTGGCTCACACCTGTAATCCTGGCACCAGAGGCAGAGGCAGGCTCACCTTGAGCTCAGGAGTTTGAGACCAGCCTGGGCAACATAGCAAAACCATGTCTTTACTAAAGACAAAAAAATTAGCCAGGCATGGTGGCATGTGACTGTAGTCCCAGCTACTTGGGAGGTTGAGGTGAGAGGATTGCTTGGGCCTGGGTGACAGAGCAAGTTTGCCTTAAAAAAAATAAAGGGTTATATAAAAGAAGAAATGTGTTACAAAAAGGTCAGGAATCAGCTTGATTTACCAGCAGCGATATGGGAAGCTGGAAGGCAATGGAGAATTGCCCTCAAAGTTCTGAAGAAAAACGATTTCCAGTTGACAAGTTTATATCTGATCAAACACTCAAGCAAGAAGGTAGAACAGAGACATTTTCGGATACGTAAAAATCTAAAACAAAAAGAAGATAGAGAACCTAGCCCTGAGGCACCTTCTCTCAGGAAGCTGTTAGAGGGATTTCTTCACCACAAAGAGGGATTAAACCAAGGGAATCGTAGGATCCAGGAAATGGGAGCCAACACAGAAGACGGGTGGATGGAGTACATGAGGGAGGTCCTTCATCGTTGTGAAAAGTAGACGCAGGGCGTTGATCTAAACTAAATCCTGACAGAACTGTTGCAGAAGATGGTGGACAGGTGAAAGAGGGCTAAACCCTTACCTTCTGTAACGAGGAAAAAACCTTAAAAATCACCAAGAGGCTACAGAAGCATATGATTAAAAATATGGAATGAAATACCAAAAGAAATAGCTAAGGAATTGAAAGAGGTTATTGTTATTGAGGAGTGGGTTGCGGGGAAGGGTAAGAAGAGAACTGTGTGTGTGTGTGTGTGTGTGTGTTTTTTTTTTTTTTCTTCAATGAACCTTTTAGAACTATTTTGACTCTTTAAATTATGTGTATAGGCCAGGCATGGTGGCTCATGCCTGTAATCCTAGCACTTTGGGAGGCCGAGGTGGGAGAATTGCTTGTGCCCAGGAGTTTGAAACCAGCCTGGGCAACATGGCAAGACCCCCCTCTCTACAGAAAATAAAAAAATTAGCTGGGGCGTGGTAGCATGTGCCTGTGGTCCCAGCTACTCAGGAGGCTGAGGTGAGAGGATTGCTTGAGTCTGGGAGATTGAGGCTGCAGTGAGCTGTGATTGTACCCAGAGCGAGACCCTGCCTCTAAATAAATAAAATAAATAAATAAATAAATAAATAAATTTATAATATATAAAGATTAAAACTAGAAAAATTAATAGCTTATTATTGGTGTTCATCTCCTTTAGATTTGTTTGTTTGTTTCTTTTTTTTTTTCCGAGATGGGAGTTGTGCTCTCATTGCCCAGGCTGGAGTGCAATGGCATAATCTCGGCTCACTGCAATCTCCACCTCCTGGGTTCAAGCGATTCTCCTGCCTCAACCTGCCAAGTAGCTGGGATTACAGGCCTGCACCACCATGCCCAGCTAATCTTTTGTATTTAGTAGAGACAGGTTTTCACCATGTTGGCCAGGCTGGTCGTGAACTCCTGACCTCAGGTGATCCACTTGCCTCGGCCCCCGAAAGTGCTGGGATTACAGGTGTGAGCCACCATGCCCGGCCTAGACTTATTTCTTATAAGTAAAACAAGAGTCTTGTGTTGTCCATTCACTTATTCCACAGATCTTGTTTTGAATATCTGTTGTGTGCTGGGCATTGAGGCAATTTCTCTTCTCCTTGTTACCCCTTGTTTTCATTGCTCATGTTCTAGACTGTCCTGCTGGGATCCTATTTAAGGAGCTAGTGACCGCCTGCCCCATATGCCTCTCTCTGGACTTCTGCTGTGGTGTGGCTGTGGCTCTAGCGTGATGTCAGGGAGGTCTCACTTAATGTTCCTCTCATGCTTTCCAGTGGCGGGTTGTCAGAAGTGGTACGTTTTGCTTTTTCTTCTGAGACGGGAGAAACATGCCCAATCCCCAGATCCCTAGATGGCACAGTTGATGGTTTATTTGCTTAGCACATGGCCTGACACACAGCAGACACTCAATGCATGAGTGAACGTGGGAGCTGTGACATGTACTCACTTCCTCTCTCCTGCCTCTGATCCTCAGAGAGGACCACATACCTGCCTCCCTGCATCCTCAAACGGCTCACAGCTTGGGTAGAAAGGGGCCACCACGGAGGACCTGTTGCAGCCTTCCCAGTTCCCTGATGTTTCCACTTTTGCTACCTGAAATCTAATGATTTGAGATTCAGTACTTTGCGTCTTTAAGAATATTTGGAAATTAAGGAAAATGCAAGTGCCCCTAAGAGGAAAAATACTATGACCCATTATCACAGTAATTTCTAACCTGGAGTTCCCACACGCTAGTGTCTCATAACAGGCGTAATGGTGGCCAGAGAGCACTTTTTAATATTTCAAAACACTTAATGGAAACCACCCATTTATTTATGATAAGGCTGCAAAGAGTAACTAAAATGGCAAATTTCTTTGCTTTCCAGAAAGAATATCAATTAACTCGGTATGGTAGCTCTGGTTTATTTATTTTATTTTTTGAGATGGAGTCATGCTTTGTCACCCAGGCTGGCGCAATCTCGGCTCACTGCAACCTCCGTCTCCTGGGTTCACTCGATTCTTCTGCCTCAGTCTCCTGAGTAGCTGGGACTACAGGTGTGCACCACCACGCCTGTTAATTTTTGTACTTTTAGTGCAAACAGGGTTTCATCATGTTAGTCAGGCTGGTCTCCAACTCCTGACCTCATGATCCTCCCGCCTTGGCCTCCCAAAGTGCTGAGATTACAGCCATGAGCCACTGCACCCAGCCAGCTCTGGTTATTCTATGCTGAACAGATGCTTCAGTTGGTAGCCATCTATCTGTGATAAACATAAGAACGGTTGGTGGTGGGGTGAGAGATAATAGTTATCAATAACAGCTTGTATGGTTTACAAGACCTTGCCAAAGGCAGTGTGGGTGTGTAGGAATGGGAAAAGGGTCTTTAGGAGGGGAGAGATGGGGGTACTGCAGGCTACTTAGATATTCCTGGGGTTTGTTGGCAGCTGCACTGAGGACAGAGGGCTCCAGACAGAGGGCAGAGCAGGGGTGCAGAGAGCAGTGTGAGGCTCTGAAGGCCAGCTTGGTCAGCTCACTTTGTCATTTTGCTGAGGGCTGGTGGAGGTGCCGATGTGTCTGTGCCACAGGCCCCGCCTGTCACCTCTCCCTGCAATCCAGACCCCATCACAGAGCCTCATGGCAGCGGAGAAAAATGCTTCAACAAAGCAAATGAAATCCAGAGGGAATGGGAGCCTCAAGCCGTGAAAAATGGTGGGGACTGTGGCCTACTTTCTTGCTTTGTAAAAGTCACTTGCACTTTTCTGGGACACAGCCAAACTGACCTGCTGTAGAATGGAGATGTGCAGTAATGCTATTTGGCAAACAAATGGCGCTCTCCGGCCCCCAGCAGTTCTGGCTTTTGAGCCCAAACTAAAGAAAGCCAGGCTGGAGACTGTATATCAAACTTTGCAAGCTCATCTATATACCTTGCTGGTGACTCAGGGGACAGAAATGGTGGTTGGGGATCTTTTTGTTTTATTTTTGAAAGAGTCATGTTTGGAAGCCAAATAATACATCCTGACCTATGGCACTTAAAACTGCCACCAGAGCTTGACATTTAATTGTTCTGTTTTTCATGCTGTGTTCTAATTTTCGGTTTCCAGACAGATTCTAAGGTCAACAATGACGGTTTATTTACAAGTCAGTCTTGGTTTTTCTCATCTGTACAAGTCGGGATAAAAACACAGGTTTGCTGTGAGTATTAGAGGTTCAGGGTTTTGTTTTGGATATAACGCCTCCCACCTACCTTTCTTCCCTTCTGGGACCTCTCAGGACACACCTTATTTCCAAAGCACAATATCCAAATGGCAAAGAGGTTGTCCCTTTCTTAGAGAGCTCCACAAGTACCTGACCAAAATCCCCTCCCATGTGAGGCCTCCTTATCCCCTCCTGCTGAATGTAAACTGCCCTGAGGAACAGCTCACCAGGCATCAGTCCCGCCTGGATGAAGATGCTGATTTTGTGTCTAGGGAAACAAGCCTGCCTCGTTTGCTTTCCACCTGGAAGCTGAGAGTACAAGAGAAGGTTGGAGGAAGTAGCAAGGAAAGTTCACAGAGGGCAATGGTCCGTTTTTTTCTTATCAGCCATGAAACAAAGAATAAAAAAAAGGAGGAGGAGGCTGTGTCTTTGAGGCACAGCAAGCCTGCCCACTGAATGTCCCTGGGAGTAACTAGTTATAGCAGCTACTCTTCCTACAGGAAGAACTAGAGATGGGGCGGAGAGAGGAAAGGAAGTGCCCTCCGTGAATAGCAGAGGGGTGAACAAGAGGCCCGGGGGACAAATTGCCTTCCTGACAAGGAGAGTTGGAAATGATGAATACAGGACCTCTGGCACACTGCCTGGCCCGTGGTGATATAACTATCAGTAGTGGCTTTGCCATTTCCAGATTACCATCCGTGCCCTAAACAGAGAATTTTGCTGAGATGAAATTTCCTTGCTGGGATGCTTTTGTGGAGTACTCCATTGAAAACCAGCACAAAGCCACGGCCTTCTTGGATGTATTCATTAAAACTAGAATGATCTCTGCCCCTCATTTGCCCATGCACGTGGAGAACACATGGATACGCATTCCCGGATTAAAAATATGACCACTGAAATGTGTATAATGCTTTAAAATTGACGTTGAATTTTCTCATGTATCATTTGAGCCTCACAACAGCCTTGTGATGTGGGCAGTATTAGTATTCTCACTTCAAAGATAAGGAAGTGGATGCTGGAATGGCTTGGGCACCAGGCCAGGTTCATACAGTACGTAAATGGCCAAGGCAGGGCGTAAATCTTTCGACTCAACACCCAGTGCTCCTTTTTTTTTTTGTCATCTGTGATGTTTCTTCCGCCCTGCTGTTGATAGCCTAGAAACAAGACTTGTGACTTTTCTTATCACCCACTGGCGAGTACATCCTAGGTACACTTTTCTGTTTTCTAGTAGGGGTAAGGAAAATGGCTTTCAGTGGTGAAGGTTCACAGAAAGAATGGGATCCAGAAGCGTCTTCCAGCCTGGTCCAGGTGCCAGAGGACTTTGGCAGGCGAGTGTACCATGGCTGAGTCAGGTCCTCCTCCCCGGCTCCCTGGATTTCGGATCGATTTTGCAACAACGGCTCTGGCGGCTCCGTGTGTTTCCCTTGGCCTCTAAGGCATTCCAGTGATGGTGATGGCTCAGCGGGGTCACGGCCCTGTACAAAGCAAAGGCTATTTGTGGCTGATCTAAAACATAACTGGAGCCACCTGCATCCAAGGCTGGCTTCTCAGGCTCTGGGGCCTGTAACCCAGCTGAAGTAAAAAGTTCACGTGTGAAGCAGATATCAAAAGTGACGTCTTTTTCTTTTCTTTAGTTTTGGCTGAGTAATTGGAAAACCAAGCTGCCCGCCACCCTGCTGTGGCTTCTCCTTCTATTCTTAGGGCCTGGAGTGGCCCTCCTCTCTCCCTTTATCTAAGCCGTCCTTGCTGCAAGACCCTGCTCCTTCCACGGAGTCTCCATTACCAGAATGTGCATGACCTTATTGTTTGTCACCCATGGATAGCGGAGGGCATAGAAAACATGGAGACCCGGGAACCCAGAGACCAGGTTTTGTTGCCAGGGCAAATCCCATTGCCTCTCTGGGTTGCTCAGTTGTTATCTGTAAAATGAGGATTGAACTGGATGATCTCTAAGGTCCATTGCAAATTCAAAGTTCTGGAACTAATTTTAAACTGATCAGGAGCAATGCTTGTTGCCTTTACCTATCTTTCTGTGCTCCCCATATTGCAGCCTGGTAAGCTGTTTTGGCTCATCACCTGCACTTACGATTTGCCTGAATGTAACTTAAAAACTTGCCTTCATATCTCAGAGGAAGGTCACAAAAGAGAATGAGAGAGTGCTGAGTGGTGTTTAGAAGCAGAGACTGGGGAATCAGACAAACCTAGGTTTTTTAGCCCCACCACTTAATAGTTGGGTGGCCTTGAGCAGGTCACCTTGTTAAGTACTACCTTCCTTTTCAGAAACATGGAGTTAATGCCAGTCTCACAAGGCAGTGGAGGACTAAGAGAGATAATACAGGTGTGGTGCACATACAGTGAAAGAGCTCACTAAGTGGTGGCAATCACAATTATTAAAGTGGGGAGGGGCAAGAAGCAGAGGGGTGTGTTTCCCAGTCCTCTGGTGAGCATTTTCTGACTTGTAAACTATTGGTTGCATTTTAAGACAATGCCTTTATCATTTTAATAAGCATTGTAATGATTTGAGGAAAACCATTTCAGTTCTAATAAGAACACTAGCAGTACTAATTGTGCACATGATAGCATTTTAATAGAGTTCCATAATTTATGGAATTGGGAAGACTTACAAAAACATGGGTTGACTCTCTGGAGTGTTAGATTTCTGGTGAGTGATTCAAACAGGCTGCTCTTGCTTCCTGCCAGTGCAAATAAATCAAGTGTAAACCTGTACTTTTTAACAAAATTGTGAAAAAAGAAACAAATCTAGTGATAAACTATTTTAATGAGACACTGCATTCTTGAGGTGATTTGCTAAGGAGAGATTTTCCAGTTTATCTCTGAACTACCAAAAGCAACAGCCCCACTGTGGTACTTTCTTCTTTTCTAGCCACTCTGGGTTTAAGTAACTGAAGTCTTCTCAAGTATTAGATTTGGAGGGTGGCTCAATGATCTAAGAAATGAAGTCTCATGAAAGACTTTGGGTCTGAATCAAAGTTTTCTAACTGCTCTGGGTGCTGGGAAAGTCCCTTCTTAACCATAGATACTGCAATCTTACCAATTAAAAGAGTGGTGGATGGCGGGGTGAATATCACCCAGCTTTAGACAGTGAAACTTGGATTAACTTAACCTGGCTTGAGATGATCCTTTCTGTTTAAGAGGAAAATGCATTTTGAGTGAACATTACCTTTCAAGCAACTTCTGGATGGAGTCCACATATGTGTACATGTGTGTGTGCGTGTGTGTGTGTGTGTTTGTGTGTGTGTGTATTAGCCTGAAGTTCAAGTACTTGCAAAGGTTTCTAGCACACAACGGGTGGTTAGGTGAGCTAGACTTAGGACTTCCAGATCTCCCATGTTTTATCTTGATCATTTATGTTTAACTGAGTTTTAACATTGACTCTCAGAGTCAGAAAGAATTCCAGAAGATAAAGGAAAACCAGAAAGCCAAACTTTAATAAATACTCAGAGAGCAAAAAGAAATAATAGAAATGGCATACATGCAGAGGGCACATAGTTAGTGAAGAAATAGCTTTTGATGAAACAGGACAGGGTGAGACTTCAAAGACGTGTCTTTTATCCATTAATCCCATTAGTGCTCCAGCGATTTCTCAGAGATTGATTATCTTTGGGGAAATGTGTTACATCAGCCCTCAGCTTTCCAGTCCCATTAGACCCAGCAAACATTCTGTGCTGCTGGCATGATTGGCTTCTATGCCATGTTTATCCGTATTCCTCCAGCTTGGCCCTCTCTTCACCAGTTCCAGTCAGGAACAGAGAGAGGCCTCCACCTTCAGTAGTCAGAATTTGAAATTATCATTCACACCTCTTTGGAAGGGAAGAGAAACATAAAAAGAATGGGCAAGCAGCATGTACTCAGGTTAACTTTACATTGGCTGATCAATTCTTCATATAGCCTTGGGTATTTATTAGGATTTTCATGGTGGATAGACACACTGTCCCCATTCAGAGTGCCTCTAAATTAGAAGTGAGATACCTAAGGAGTGTCAACAATGAGGAACAATGGGCTGCTCTTGAAATCTTGCTCTTTGTCTAGTACGGTGGGCAAAGGAATCTATCAGTTACTAATTTTGTAAATAACCTTCTCACAGTCTCAGTTTTGTCATATGTGAAATGGCAGTAATATAATGTATCCTCCAGAGGACTGTTAGGATGACTAAATGGGTTAGTATGTGTTAAATGCTTGGCACTGTGCCTGCCTCACACCATACAGGCACTCAATAAAAGTTAGCTGAAATTATGTTAACAATTCTAAGCAAAGGATTAATAGGCATGTTAGAACTGATGCTAAGAAGGAATAAGACTCACCTTGGGATCAGGGAGAAGACTAGGCAGCAGGCTTCTGAGTGTGGGAGTGTGCAGGATGTGAGCACATCTCTGCAGTGTCTGCACCCTCCTTGCCACAGAAATAACCTACATCAGACATAGTAACAGAAAAAGAACCCAAGCATTTTTAAGACAATGTGAGCAAGATAGAAAAGGGCAACCCATGAGTCAACAATACTCAAGCTTTTATCAGTCTCAGTTTCTTCATTCTTTGTTTCATTCATTCAACCCACGTTTATCATCAAACCTGTGCTTGTCATTGATGTTATAGATAAAAATGAACCAGTCTCTACCCTCAAGAAAGCAAAAGGAAGAAGCAGGTAAGTAGACAATTAGAGAACAAGATCCTGAGTGATCAGAGGAATGAAGTACACTAGGAAGGCTTCTGGGAGGAGGTGATGCCTAAGATTAGATGAGTGACAGTTATCTAGTGAGGGGAAAGGCATGATGACAGAACACTGTGTGTGACAAATCCTTGTCTGCTAATTCTCACTTCTGACTCATCTCAGGGTCAGTCTCCATTGATTGCCTATTCTTTTAAGTATGGGCCATATTTTTATGTCTAGTAATTTTGGATTATATTCTAGGCATTGTCAGTGGTCTAGAGTAGAGCCTGTGAATTCTATTATGTTTCTCCGAAGAGTGTTAAATTTTTATTTTAGCAGGCATTTAATTTGACTGAACTCAAACACCAGACTCCACGGTGGGCAGAAGCTGAAGTCTCTGATTAGTTCTGTTAATTTTAGATGAGTTACTTGGACTCTGCCCCATGCGTGTGTAGCTCAGGAGTCAGCCAGAGACTTGGACGGAGTTTATATGCAGAATTTGGAGCATCTCTTCTGAGACTTTCTCCTTTTGGGGATTTCTCCTTCTATTTTTCAGCTGCCCCAACCATTTGTTCCTTCCATTTTCCAGCTGCTCTTCTGATTCTACAGATTTCTCTCTAGTTTCTAATCACTCTGTGTACTGTAGATTGGGTTCTGCTCTCAAGCACAAAGCTGTGAAACCCAGAGACTCATCCAGTGCTCCCTTCTCAGGTTCTGCCTACTTTGAGTTGCTCTCTAGTGCATGCAAATAGGTATTTGTAATTTTTTATTAAGTAATAGCTATGTTCAGAGAATAGGTTTAATATACACTACTCTGAGATATTGGAAGCAAAACTTCAATATCTCAGAGTAGTGTATATTAAACCTATTTAATATTAAGGAATTTGAACTGGATCCTGAAGGCTGTGATGGAGAGCTTTAATCAGAAGAGTGAAATGATCACAATTGTTCTTAGAAACTTTGCTGGGCATCTGTATGAAGGATGAATCAAAAGAGGTAGAAAGATCGTCAGGGGATTGATGGGGAAACAGAATTCAGTTTTTGTCCTCTGGAAAACGAGGGGTTGAACTAGCTGATCATTAATGTCTCTTGTGGCTCTAGTATTCTGATCTTCCCACTGATGCCTTTATTTGGCCCTACTGTAGCCAGGAGTTCCCGCAAGGCTGTTTTTTTGCAGAGCACTGTACACAACCCTTGAAGCCTAGGCTTTGAAAAATGCCATTAGAGAAAAATACACCTAGCGATATTTTATGGCTTGTGAATAGATTAAGGTAATGGAGACACAAAACAACACACATGAATACACCATGGGTGGGTAACAGCCTTTGAATTTCTCCAGTTCTCCCTTCAGACCTCCTGTATCACAACAGGTATTTGGTCATTTTATGTGATCTTAAGTGGCCTACTATCAACCTGGCTTTGATTATTTTTCGGTCCTCAGAGAGATGGAGATGATCCTAGAAGGAACCCAGTGCTAGAGATTAATTGCAATAGGGGTACCCAAATTGGGGAGGATGGGAAGATATTCTGTGATGGTCTCGCGAGAACTTCAAGAGATGCTGGTTGCAGTGTGATGGGTATCTTGGTTTCATTCTTTTCTGTTTCTGAACCAATAGGAAAATGAGGCTTCTTGAGCCTCAGGATGCCTTGATCTTTCTGAGGCTTCCTGGAGAGCCAAGAGTTCCTGCTCTGCCCTGTATGAGTCAGAGATTGTGATGACACACTGAACAGCAACACCTGTCCTTGCTGGGGAGGGGATCCAAAGTCCAGCCACTCACCTTCAACACGACATATTTTTCTGTGTTTTGCCTCTTTAGGAGCTCAGGTCCTTTAGTGCTTGAAGGTAGCTGAGTGCACTGCCTCTGTAAATTGATCCCACAACTCAGTTCATGAAACATCAGGTTTTAGGAATTGGAGAGGCAGCAATATAATTCTTGTGTGCTGTTGCTTGAGTGAACTGTAAACCAAGGCTTTTCTCCCAGGATTGCATGGCTTTTTACTTTGATGAATGTCGTTTCACTTAGAGTTGACTAAATGATATTGTCTTATATGGCTCTCAATTTTTTTCTGATCTGTTCCCAATCTGAAATGTCTGAGTACACTGATTCAGATATTTGCTAGGCATCTGAGCTTGGCCTAAGGATATTCACAGGCATAACTGAGAAAACATGCTTACCCTCAGGAAGGCCCAAGTCTAAGCACCTGCTCATGCTGCTTCCTTCACTGTGTGGCTTTCTGTGCTGCAAACCAAGCTTGTAGAGATGATGTACCTTTCTGTAACAGGTCTCTCTCTTCTCTTATGTTGTGATCACTGAATTGGATCAGAAATAGCAGGAAGTGGAGCATGTGGTTTCAGCATGTGACCTTCAAGTCAGTTCCAGCTGGTGCTTACCGGCCTCCGTTTGTTGGTTCAGGTGGAATCAGGCCTATGAGTGGACTGCACTGCTATTATTTGAAGACATTGTGAGGCCTGTTCTGAGTGTGTCTCCTACCTCCTTGACTACGTGCCTGAAGTTTCTCTCATTGATTTAACTCATATGTGTTACAACATTGCCTCCAGAATTCTCTTATTTATGAAGTCCCATTCTGTTGGAACAGGTTGATTGGGGAGCACATTACCTACTTATGGTGCTCCATCTGGGGACTGTGGACAGCAGAAGAGGGTGTGGGGTGAGCTTGAGGGGTTGAGGGAGAGTGACTCAGAAGAGCAGGACTGGCTCCCCTGAAACAGGAGGCTCCCCTGTTTCAGCTGTGGCAGGCTCTCTGCCAGTTTTTTCCACTCCTTTATCCCCAGCACTTAACCTCATGTTTGGCACATAGTAGATGCTTAGAAGATGAAAGCCTCAGGTCCAGCCGTGGCTGGCAGTTAAATCTGTGAACCTCAGACTTGATTTCAGCTTGGCGAAGTCTGAGTCACTAAAGGCCGCTTTGCATTTCTGGATAGTGGAACTTCTGCCATCTTGTTCTTTTTCCATGGTGTCATGGCTTTGGCATGATCAAGGTTATGAGAAAATGGGGATGAACCCTCTGCTGTGCTTTACCTGCTATGATTGGGATCAAACACTGGTTTTTAGAGGGAAATGTTCATTTTAGAGCAAGAAGAGAGAGAGGACCTTAAGCATGACCTAAAGAAAAGAGAGAGGCCAGGCTATCCTGCCACTTTATGCCTGGCTGACTGAGCCAAGTTTGACTGCAGGACTGGGTCTTGGCCCAGGATGGGGAATATTCACTAATGAGGCAAATGACTTCAAGAAGATCAAAATAATTAGTCAGTTTTCACCGCTATAGTGAGTCACCCTTGTGAAGACATTATGTTCCAACTGAAGAGTAAGGGAGTTCAGGTGGAAGTCTCCTGGCTCCTGCTCCCTGGGGAGTGCAGTGTGTCTAGAAGTCTGGGCTGGCAGGCCCTGGCAGGGGGGACCTGAGCTCTTTTCTTTCTGCCTGTGCTTTTGTTCTCTCATCATCCACATTCACTGGGAAGCAAGGAAAGTGAGGACACCTTCTATGCATACCACAATATGCATTAGAAGTCTGCTTCCCAGGCCCCTGGATTCTGCGTAGGCACTCCGGGCCTGCAGGGGCCCTGAGGCAAGGGTTGGTGAGCATGAGAGTGTGATCTATCTCTGCTGCTGAAACACGGGAGGGTCTGTGTTCCCTTGGAGGCAGGACAAGGGCTGACTGTCTCTGCACTTGGGCGCTGCCATCTGCACAGTGCCCTGTAGCAGGGAGACATGGCCGCAGAGCCTTTGGTTCCTTTAAAGTGGATGGATTTTTATGTGCTGGGCTGGATTGCTAAGACTATGTTTTCCCTGGGGGATCCCCGAATAGGCGAGGTGGATTTGGGTCTGGAAAGTTAATTGATATCTTTGCTGAAGGCCAGGGAAGGGCAGGGGCAGCCTGACCCGTCAGGGTGATACATTCCGTAGCTGTTGGCCATAGTGAGAGGAGTGTCTGATGGAACGGGACTTGCCTTGGAACCGTTTGGCCCCGTAGAGACTGAGCCTCAGACCTTTGTTACCCCGAGTACCCCACGCCAGCCAGCTCACAGATAGGAGGCTGGAGAAGGGAGTGGGGCGGATCACACGCCATCCCCACGTGTTCTCTGTGTGGCCGTTCTTCTCTCCACATATGTGGAGGGTTGATCATTCTGCAGGGAGTCCGTCAAGATGAGTCCATGGTGGAAAAGCTCCCAGACAGGGAGGTGAGGACTCTGCAGGGTTCTGCCACTTCCTGGGTAGGGAACCTCAGGAACGTCACTTAAATTATTTGAGCCTTCTTTCTCTTCTTTCCTCCCTCCCTTCCTTCTTCCCTTTCTCCCTCCCTTCCTTTTCCCCACAAATATTTTTTGAGTGCCCATTGGAGGTTTTAAGTGCTGGAAATGCAGTGAAGAATAGCGTAGACAAGACTGGTGCTAAGGCAGGAAGAAGGGGAAAATGAGGCAAACAGCTCAGTCAGTTAGACTTTCAGATATGGCTAAATGATTTCAAGAGACTAGGATAACAGGTAGAGAGGGGCATGCCACTCTCGCAGATAGTGTAGGAGAGGAAGACCTCCCTTGGGCTATGACCCTAAGATAAAGAGCCCCTCGTCATAGGTCTGGGAGGATGGTCACTGTGCACAGAGGCGACAGCACATGCTACTGCCCTGAGGCGGGCAGACCAGAATGCAGATGACCACAGGGCACTCAGGGAGGAGAGAGACCAGCCTCTGAACCGAGCTGTGGAAGAGCGTGAACACAGGATTTTTCCTGCTTTGGACTGCTGGCAAGAAAGAAACTCCTATTGTGCCCGGAAGCTGCCTCAGTGTTGGGGTGTGTTTGCTGCAGCAGCTAGTGCCCCCCTAACGACGCAGTCTCATCGTGTGTGGCAGTGCACAGGACCTGAAGCAACTGGGAGCTTGAGCGCAGGGAAGTAAAGCTCATTATCACTGCAGCAACAGGGGCCCTGGGAGAGCCAAAGCCTGCTCTTCTCTCTGCTGGCTGTTCCCACTCGTCTGAGCCAGAGGCTCTGTCCTGCCGGAATGTCAGTTCGAAAGCAGCCTTTCCAGACTCTTGTCACGTCACCAGGAGCTCTCGGTCCTCTAATTAAGTAGTAACGTGCTTGTCCAATAAGTGCCATATGGTTGCAATGAATCAAGCCCAAATTATCTTAGCTCTGAAAATTAATATTACTAATTATGATGATAAAATCTCACCATTTTATGTTTGCTTTTCTTCTGAAGAGCTGAAAATGCAAGTATTAAAATAATATGTCCAAATATCCTAGGTTAGGAAGAAAGGAGGACCCATGGAGATGTCTTTCAATGTTTTTTGTTTGTTTGTTTTTGAGATGGAGTTTCGCTCTTGTGACCCAGGCTGGAGTGCAATGGCGCGATCTCGGCTCACCGCAACCTCCGCCTCCCGGGTTCAAGAAATTCTCCTGCCTCAGCCTCCCGAGAAGCTGGGACTAGAGGCGTGCGCCACCATGCCCAGCTAATTTTTTGTATTTTTAGTAGAGACGGGGTTTCACCATCTTGACCAGGATGGTCTCGATCTCTTGACCTCGTGATCCACCTGTCTCGGCCTCCCAAAGTGCTGGGATAATAGGCATGAGCCACCCCACCTGGCCGACTTTCAATGTTAAGATGAGGCTCCAGTCTTCCCCTTGTCTTTATCTCTGACTCCATAAAGATAGCTAATCATTCCTGGCAATAAGCCAGAATGGTGATAGGATTAGGAAAACGGGATTATCTTAACATCACAGAGGAGATGAGGCACGAATAAGGGACTGAAGCTAATTAGATATTACAAAATACCAAGATTGGAGAAAACTGGAATAGACTTACCCTGATGGACCTTGTCCTTGGGGAGTAGATATAGGGTGGGGCCAGGGAAGCTGGCCAGCCTTGGCTGGGGCCTCATGAGACCAGAAGTGGCAGCAGAGAGCAGAGTTGGTGAGGAGCTGGGAGAGGGATTTATCAGGAAGGACTGAGTTCTGAATGGCAGGGACATTTGCAGACAGGAGACTGGCATCTGTCCAGGAGAGAGCAGGGCTTACTGTGAGCGAGAAGCAGTGGGATAAGTATGTCCAGGGGTGTCTCTTAACTTAAGACTGACAAAGGAAGAGTGCAAGAGTTTCCGTGTTGGGCCCCAACCCAGGTCCACTTCACTGCTCTGAGAGTTACCGTGGGATGACTGCGGGGACTGGGGGCAGAGTGGATATTTAAGTCTTGGGGGAGAAGTTAGGAAAGGGTTGTGGGTCACAGAGAGTTACCAAGGAAACTGCAGAGATCATTCATTAGTCAGTTCTTCATTCCAGGAAGATTTATCACCATGGGAAAAAGAATTCATTAACCTTTATTCAACAGGTATTAATTAATTGGCTGTTATGTGCTTTTCTTACCCCAGAAGGGCATATGATGGAAGGTGATCATACAATTTATCATCCAAATGGGAACATATTTGAGAAGGAAAGGCAGCATGATTATCTGGGAACAAATACTGGCCTAAGCCAGCTGGGCCATGTGGTCACCTTATTTATGATCCATGAGATATGGAATCACCCCCGGTTCATACCAGGTGCAGTGAGATGCATGCTGTATGTGCAGTGGGTTTTTCCACCCTGTAACCCCATCTTCTTCTGGGAGCAGGACTCCCTTCCTCCCTGCCTGAGCCCATTCTCCTCGCTGTCAGGATCCCGCTCAAGCCCTACCCCAATCCACCCCACCACCACTCTGACCCCTGACTAGGCTTATGACTTAGCCTTTCTGTGCCTCAGCTCCCTGATCAGTAAAACAGGGCTAAACACAGTACCTACTACTAGAACCGTGCCCAACTCAAAGTAGGCACCACATGCAACCTGCGATGATGACGGGGAGCCTTGTAACTTGGTAACTTCCCCAATCTCTCTGCACTTTTGTTTCCTCATGTGGGCATCAGGGACAACATTACCTACCTTTTAAGGGCTTGGAATCCAAGAAAAATTAGCCCTCCTTCCCCCTTAGAATCAGCAGCAGACATCAAAGGGTGAGTTTTAATACTTTCCACACAAGTTCACAGATTTATTACATAACATATTTAGTTGTGGCTAAAGAACATCTAAGAGGCAGAGGAGCTACCCAAGGGGAAGGAGGCAGACAAGAGAGATGTGTGTGGCCTTACATGAAAAAGGGAAGTGGAATCCCAGAGAAAGGGTGGCCAGCCTTCCCAGGGCTTTCAGGCAAGAGAGAAAACTCTAGACATCACCAGTGCCTGGGCTTTATTGCAGGCAGAGGTGCTTTCTCTACAAGGGGAGGCAAGTCTTTATAGTTAGAGAATGACCAGCTCTTCAGCTTCTAGTACTTGACCTCCAGCCAGACTTGATGGGGCACACAGAGCTATTCTAGGTACTTTGAATTTTTTTAACCTCATTAAGTTCATCTATAAGACAGGTAGTTTTATATTTTAAAATGGAATTTTATAATGGAAACTTTCAAATGTCATCAAAGAGACATGGATAATGAGTTTCCATGCGCCAGCTTCAGCGGTCATCAAGTTGCTGATTTGGTTTTATCTGTTTCCCTCAAGATTTTTTTCTCTTCTGGGATGTCCGGAAGACAATTCCAGCAATTATATAATTTCGTCTGTAAGTATAGCTGACCCTTGAACAACATGGGGATTAGAGGTACTGACCTCTTGCATGGTCGAAAATCTGCACATAAATTTTGACTCATTCAAAACCTAATTACTAATGGTCTACTGTTAACCTGAAGCGTGACCAATAACATAAACAGTCGATGAACACATATTTTGTATTTTATGTGTATCATTTAGTATATTCTTACAGTAAAGTAGGCTAGAGAAAAGAAAATGTCATTAAGAAAATCCTAAGGAAGAACAAATATATTTACTATTCATTAAGTGTAAGCAGACCATTGTAAAGATCTTCATCCTTGTCTTCACATTGATCAGGCTGCAGAAGAGAAGAGGAGGAGGAGGAGGAGGGTGGCTAGGTCTTGCTGTCTCGGGGGTGGCAGAGGCGGAAGAAAATCCACATGTAAGTGACCCGCACTGTTCAAACCTGTGTTGTTCAAGGGTCAGCTATACTTTGGCATGCATCTTTAACAGACAAGATTTTTCCTTTTTTTTTTGAGCCAAAGTCTTGCTCTGTCACCCAGATAGAGTGCAATGATGCGATCTCCGCTAACTGTAACCTCTGCCTCCCTGATTCAAGCAATTCTCCTGCCTTAGCCTCCCGAGTAGCTGGGACTACAGGTGCGTGCCACCACAGCTGGCTAATATTTTGTATTTTTAGTAGAGACACAGTTTCACCGTGTTAGCCAGGATGGTGTCAATCTCCTGACCTCATGATCCACCCGCCTCGGCCTCCCAAACTGTTGAGATTTACAGGGGTGAGCCACTGTCCCCAGCCAAGTTTTTAAAAATATATATAACCAAATGTCTTTTTCACTCCAGATAACAATAACAGTAAAACACAGGAGATCCTTAATATTATCTAATATTCAGTTCACATGTAAATTTCCCTTATTATGTCAACATGTCTTTGCCGGTTGGTTTGAATCAGGATTCTAATAAAGTCTACACATGACATTTGCTTGTACGTGTTGTAAATCTCTTTTTATGTGTAACTGTTCCCCTCCCATTTTGCATGTCGTTTGTTTGTTGAAGAAACTAGGTCAGTTGTCCTACAGAATGTCCCTTGTTTTCATTTGGTTGGCTGTTTCCTTATTTTGTCCTTTAATTTTTTCCTTCATCCTCCATGTTTTCTGTGACCTCTAAGTTAGATTCCCGGTCTATTTGTTTTGAAGGGAGGGTCAGGGGTATGGCAGCTGTGGTTATCCTGTTGTGATGCTGAGATGGGTGGGTGGGCTTCTGGATTGACAGCCTTGTCTTTCATCCCTTACTGAGGTCCCATCAGCCTTTCCCCTGATGGCTTTCACATCCATCGACAATTGTTGCTGAGATCCATTATTTCGTTAGGGCTTGAAATGCTCATTTTCTGATTCTCTCATTCCTTTTGCGTTGAGTAGCTGGAATTCTTCTATAAAGAAGAACGCTCTGTCATCAGCAGTTTGATTACCCTGAAATACCATGTGGCAGAAAAAGGACAGGTTCTTTCTCATCACTTACTGATTTTCAAAGTAATGAGTTGGTCCCTTGCAAGGGAGATAGATCTTTAATTAATTGCTTAAACAAATATTTATTGAGTCTCTGTTATATGCTGGGTATTGTTCTAACAGCCTGATGGTTCAGCAGTGAACAAAACTGACAAAAATGCCTGCATTCTTGGAATTTACATTCTACTGGGGGAAGATGAACAGCAAACAAACTGGCATGCTGGTGCCATATCACCCCGAACTCAAAACGTTAAGTTAGGGGTGATAGAGGCTATGGAGGAAAGCAAAGCAGGACAGGGACATGACATAGGCTATGGAGGAAAGCAAAGCAGGACAGGGACATGAGGATGCCAGAGGGGCAGGATTTGGGTTTGCAGTCTTGAATAGGGCCAGAAGGTGATGTTTAAGCAAACTCCTGAGAAGGTGAGAAATTGCTGGAGAGGAGCAGGCCAGGCAGCGGGCTGCAGTGCGTGAGGCAGGGGTGCTGATTTGGAGCCCATTGTGGGAAGATGGTAGGAGATGGCCCAGAGAGGCGGCTACAGGGGCAGACCAGGCAGAGTCTTAGACCATTTTCAGGACCTTGGTTTTCCCCTGAATGAGATGGGCAGCCCTGAGGACTGTAAGCAAATGTATGGTCGGACTCACATTTGTAAGGGTCTTGCTGGCTGCCTGGGGAGCGGATGGAGAAGTCAGGTAAGGGTAGAACTGAGTTTAGCCTTGAAAGCAGAAAGCCTTCAGCCCTGGTCAAGCTTCCTTCCTTGTCATCTAGTGCCTGGGGGAGGGGGAGGGGGGAGGGGCAGCGGTAGGCGCTTCACATGTTCCTAGGGGTCCTCTGTGCATCTGACATTACAGAAAATGCTTCTCTCTCAGTTCTGTTCTTTAAAATTCCTAGGCATAGCATTCTCCTTGAGTGCTTCAGGACGTAAAATCCCAGAGCAGAAACCTTCCTTCCTGAGTCTCTAAACAAAATGGCTACATGTCCATCACCCCAGGGAAGTGGAATTCCATTTCATACTGAAAGTGAGATACAGGAAGACAATGCTATCACTTGACCCATCTTCTTTCATGGTTGGTGATGAGTCTGTTGGACTGTCTTTACTGTTACTGAAGAATTGGTACTGGCTAGCTAGGCACGTCCAGAGGGAACTTCTCATGATTCCAGAACTCAGTCAGCATTTGTGGTGGGATTGGCCATCTATCTATGGAGGGTCACCAGTCCACCCATGGCCAGGTCAGCTGAAACCAGGGGTGCCTGATTAAGGAGACTGAGGAGGGCAGATCACCTAAGGTCAGGAGTTCGAGACCAGCCTGGCCAACACGGCAAAACCCTGTCTCTACTAAAAATACAAAATTTAGGTGGGCACGGTGGCAGGCACCTGTAATTCCAGCTACTCAGGATGTGCAGAGCAATGGGGTACCTTTTCCTTTCCATCCAGACTCTTCCAGCCAGCTTGGAAAGCACTTTTTACCCAGGCTGCCTTCCCAACATCCAGAGAGCCTTTCCGTGGACAAGCATCTCTCCCTGCCTGTAACTCTCTCCTGACAAAGGCTGTTCATCAATTTCTGGGTGCTTAGCAACCAGGAGAGGGGACGATACAAGCCGCCTCTATCCATGTCAGGTAGCTGCTCCTGTTGTTCCTCTTCTCCTCTGGGTTTGTGTATGCATTGAAAGCAAGAGAGATGCTCCACCTCAACTTAAACAGCAGCACACAGAATTCAGCAACACACAGAATTCAGTTCAAGTAGATCTTGCCTCAAATAAAGCTTGCAGGCATCCCTTCTCATCATTCCCTGTCCTGATTTCCAGTGTCTCTCTCCCTTCCTTCCTTCCAAGCATCCCTTCTCATAGTTCCCTGTCCTGATTTCCAGTGTTTCTCTTCCTTCCTTCCTTCTTTCCTTCCTTCCTTCCTTCCTTCCTTCCTTCCTTCCTTCCTTCCTTTCCTCCCTCCCTACCTTCCTCCCTCCCTCCCTCCTTCCTTCCTTCCTCTTTCTCTCCCTCTCTCTCTCTCTTTCTCTCTTTTCTTTCTTCTTTCTCCAGAAGCTCGCTCTGTTGTACTGCAGTGCAGTGACATGATCTCAGCTTACTGCAACCTCCGCCTCCCGGGTTCAAGTGATTCTCCTGCCTCAGCCTCCTGAGTAGCTGGAATTACATGCCCCTACTACCATGCCCACCTATTTTTATATTTTTAGTAGAGACGTGGTTTTGCCATGTTGGCCAGGCTGGTCTTGAACTCCTGACCTCAGGTGATCTGCCTGCCTCAGCCTCCCAAAGTGCTGGGATTACAGGCATGAGCCATTGCGCCAGGCTGATTTCCAGTGTTTCTATGTAACCTTCTGAGATTCCCACAGCCTAGCATGAAGGTGAAACACACCAAGGGAGGCGAGGAGCTGGGAGAAGGGCGGTATTTTCAAATTGCAAGTTTCTTCTCAAACTGCAGATCTGCAGAGAAAAAGGAAGAACACAGTTAAGGAAGCAGATTCTCCATGGAAGGGATATCAGGACTTAGGAATGGACTCTCTGCCTCTTATTAAAAGTGACGTTGCTTGCTGGGGAAGCAGCAAATCATTTAAAATGGGCATCATTCCTTGGTAGCCACCAATATCCATCAGTTTAACAGGAAAGGAAATAGAATTCTCATGCTAGGAGGATTTTGGAGGAGCTAGGGCCTCTCGGGAAGGGACGGGAACTAGCACCTGCTGAGTTTCTTCAAGGGTCCATGGACTTTGCTTTTTGCATGGGGTGAACCTAACTCAGAGTTGATGCTGCTTGTAGGATTGTGTTTTTCAGACAATCCAGGGATCTGCAGAAGGTTGCTATAGGATCTCAGCGGGAGTGTAAGCAGCTGTCTTGTGATATCAAGGCACCTGTGTCTGGAGAGCTGGTTGCTAAGACCTGGAGAGGGCCCCTCTTGGGCTGTCACAGGAGTCTGTGAACATCTCTCTGCTCCTGGAAAATGCCTTCCTTTCTTGTCCCCAGAGAAGGCTCTCCCACTTCCTTCATAACCTGGTTCTCACTGGGGAGCCTTTGGGACTGCTTGAGTACCAGATTATTAACAGGACCTACGAATGTGCTTTCCATGCCCCCATACAAATTCACAGGCCCTGAGAAGAAAAGGAAAAGATAGGCCAGGCGCGGTGGCTCAAGCCTGTAATCCCAGCACTTTGGGAGGCTGAGACAGGCAGATCACCTGAGGTCAGGAGTTTGATACCAGCCTGGCCAACATGACAAAACCCCATCTCTACTAAAAATACAAAAATTAGTTGGGTGAGATGATGGATGCTTGTAGTCCCAGTTACCCAGGAGGCTGAGGCAGGAATAATCACTTGAACCCAGAAGGTGGAGGTTGTAGTAAGCCATGATTGTGCCACTGCACCCCAGCCTGGGTGACAGAGCAAGACTCTGTCTCAAAAAAAAAAAAAAAAAAAAAAAAGAAAGACAGACGTGATGGGGGTCTTTTCTGTAGTTAGAACAACTTAATACTTATTTAATGGATAAGCAAGCATCAAAATGAATGTTTGATGCCTTAGAATCCAGTCTTTTCTAAAACTCTCAGTGTTCTGTGTCTCCACGCACTCATGGCTGTGGCAGGCATCCTGCCAGTTGGAGCCAGGGGTTCAACCAGCACAGAAGTAAGTGGGGAGGTGGTGTGCATGGTCTTAGCCATGTTCCTGAACAAGTGAGCTGTCTAATGAGAGAAAACATAAAAACCTATTAGTGGAGTCAGTACTTTAGCCTCACAGACTCTTTAAGGTTGGAAGGACTTTTGAAGTCATCTAGCCTCTTGCCCCACTGGATGCTTGATTAATAAGCACCACAAAAACTCTGGGCTCTGCATACTGAACATTGACCCAGACCCCTATTGTGTTAGAAAATATTGCAATTAGTGGAATGCTGCTAGAGTATTGGCTCCAGACCTGAATCCCCAAATTGGAAGAGATTTAGAAAGAAGGATGTCCAGAGGAAGGAACAGACATGAGTGAAGTTGGAAAATGGAGATTGGCAAAAGAGTAGCTTGAAAAAGAACCAAGTTTCATAGTAATGACCACAGATGAATATTTGGCTGTTGAATGGACATATATCTGCTCCATGCTCATTGGATGCTAGCCTGCTCTTAGGAAGAGCTCTTGCCTTCCTGCCTCCAAACCACTGTATACACTGTTGCTGGACTGATCTCCCAAGAATTGGCTTCTACCATGTTCCTTCTCTGCTTCAAATGAAATTTTGATCGATTCTCTTCATCTGACAGGTGAAAAATCAGAATTTGCTGAGCTTAGTCCTCAAGGCCTCACCCTTCTTTCTCCACTCAGCCTTTGGTCAGGCAGGCCCTCCCACTGCCTCCTGAGCAACCTTCCTCGGTCTTTGCTCATACTTGCTAGAATGGAGAGCATGTTCTCTCCTTCCCTGTAACCCTAACAGTATCTGCTGTAAGGTTGAACACACAGTAGATGGATGGTTGAAGCCTTTGTTCTGAGTAAACATGCATGCAAATATAAACACATACCTACACACAGAAACACCACATACTCTTAAGTGTGGATGAAGAGAAAGAACCCCTTCTTTCTTCCCTGGTGTCCCAGGAAAGGGCAAAGGGATGGTTGGCAAACATTAGGAGACAGAGGCCCTGGTTCTCGTTCCTCCCTGGAACTGGCTTCTGCTAAGAAGCCCAGCAGGGCCTGAGTGCTGGCAAGCCTGGCATGGAGCCCTTCTTCTTTGGAGGAAGCGAAATGTCCCAGCAGGATGAGTCAGTGGGAGAATGGAACCAGAAAGTGAGTCATTTTGGGAGGAGAGGCTAAAGGATCTTCTCTGCTCAAAGATATTTTAGGTCTTGGTAGGTTTTCCCCACTTCTCTTGTTTAGATGTAAGTTTGGGGCATGTGACTTTAGTGGCTCAGTTCCCAGATGTAATGCTGAGAGACTGCCCAGTGCGCTGCGTTCTAGAACAATTTTGCTGATAGGGAGGTAAAGTGAGGGGCTGGTTTTGGAGCCAGGCAGATTGGGTTCTAATCACAGCATGTCCCAGAATCAGCTGGGGACCTCAAGTCCTTTGTTTAATCTCTTAAAGTCTAGGTTTTATCATTTTCAAGGAAATGTCAAATGTTTGTCCAGCAAGTGTTTGTTGAGTCCCTAGTGTGTGTCTGGCACAGAGCTGGGTGCAGAGTACAGGGTGCTGAATGCTGCAGCCCCACATTCTGCCCTCTGGGGGTGGGTGCAGCTTGGGATTGTGTCATATTTGTAGCGGTTCTGATGGCAGCAAGAATAGAATAAAATAAAACACCTGGATTTGTTTCATGGGCATGACCCTCAAATCTGCGCTCTCCTAGTGTGTGTTTGGTCAACTGAGTTTTGGGGCCTACATATTAGACTCAACTGTTTTCCTCTGGGGGGGCGGTTACAGTCTAGGGAGACCCCTTTGTAAAGCATGGCGTCTTTGCTTAGTGCCTGTGGACAGGAGTGCCCAGTCTGTGACGGCAGTAACAATGATCATTACTACCTCTGTGATTTCCTGTACCCAACTAATCTCTTTGTACCTCCGTTTCCTCATCTAGAAAATGTGCAGCTCAATTGCAATCCTCTCACAGAGGCTGTTCCTGAGTCTCTAGCTTTTGGGCTCATGCTTGAGTTGTTTAGAGAATCTCTAAGATACAAGTGTGGAGACAGCTGGAAGGGGCAGCACCCAGGCCTTCAGTGTGGGGACAGACGTAAGATCAGCATGATCGCAGCAGACTGATTTGGCGAGCTGAAACAAACAGGAAAACATTTGGATCCGACATTAGATTCCAAAACTCAGTTGCCGAAATGTGTAATAGGGGAGTACAGATTTGAGAGTCATGCCCATGAAAACAAATACAGGTGTTTTATTTTATTCTTGTTGCCATCAGAACTGCTACAAATATGACACAATCCCAAGCTGCACCCACAGAAGAAGCGTGAGTAGTGTACAGGCCAGGGCAAGAAAGATAAGAGCAATAATAGTTAATATTTTGGTTATTGGAGGCCAAGGGATATAGATCCATGATATCATTCGTTTACAGCTCATGACTGAATCCTCACAGTAATGCCAGGGAGTAAATGTTATTGTTATTACCATTTTATAGATGAGAACACTGGAGCTTAGTGAGGGTAGGTAATGGGCAGCAGGTATGCTCTGCCCCTGGCCCAGAGGAACAGCTGGAGGATGCAGGTAAGATGTGTGTTAAGGGGGTTGTGCAGAGCAAGAGTAAACTGATTCTGGGTTACTCATTAATGTAGAACTCCAACCAGGGTATGGATTCTGAGAGCTCTTCAGAAATGGAACACGTTGAGAGCCCAGGAGCTCTCCATCCCTGAGAGCATTCAAGGAGAGGTTGGGTGGCTGAGGGTGGTATTGGAGAGGGGATTTTAACATTGGGAGGGAACTGGTGAGATTATGTGTGAGTTTCTGTCTGCAAAAAAAAAAAAAAAAAAAAAAAAAAATGGTAGTACCTGCCTTGAACCCATGCAATCTTCTTTAGTAATATTCATCAAGAACAACCACCATAAAATTGTGTGAGAAAATCAGGTGACGTGGTGAAAGCCAAGCACAGGCTCCACATTGTGTAAGTGAGAACGTGGTATTGTTACTGTGATGGATTCATGCACGCTGGGATGGGTATGCTGATGGTTTCTTTTGCTTCTGCTTCTAGGAAGCCCCTCTGCCAATGCCTTTTCCAAATCTCTCCTCATGGGGATTTTTTTCCTCTTCTCAACCACTTTAAATTGAAATCCACTCACATTTGTAGCCATTCCACAGTCTCTTTGCATATTGGCGAGTCCTGTGGGGGGTCACTGGTATCTTATAGCATTGATGTTACAAAATGTAAAGACATTCCGGAGAAATGACTTCTCTTGTGAAATTTTTATAGGGAGCAGGTGGTGAGCTTAACCCTACACTCTCTTTTCCTTTGTCTAATTCCTCCACAGAATATTTGTCCAGTGCCCACTGTAGACTGGAAGTGTGCTAGGGACTGTGGACCTCAAGGCGACTGGGATGTGCCCTTGAATATCCCTGAGTCCAAGGTGGGGGAAGGAGGAAGTGGTCCATGATGACCCCGTGATGACGGGCATCCTGATGAAGGCACACCCATCCTGAGGCAGCTCAGGGAAGGGGAGCGTGTCCAGACATCTTGCAGGCAGGGTTTCGATGGTACTGTCCTCAGAAGAGAGGACTTTGGAATCATGTGGTCTTGGTTTCAGTCCTTAGTCTACCAGATACCAGGTACTTAACCCTTTTGAACCTCTGTTCTTCACCTTTTAAATGGGGATAATATTACTTCCCCGACATGATCTTTTATTTTTTAAAAATTATTATTTTTAGTGGTTTTAATAGAGATGGGGTCTCACTATGTTGACCAGACTTGTCTCCAGCTCCTGGCCTTAAGCAATCCTTCCATCTCAGCCTCCCAAAGTGCTGGAATTATAGGCATGAGCCACCATGCCCAACCTCCAACATGATTTCTATGAAAATTAGAGTTAATTTAGGGAAGCCCCTTAACAAAATTTCTGTCTTTAAAAAAAGGTTTTTTTCCCTTCCCGACCTTGGAGGAGAACGGAGCTTCTTCACCTGAGGTGCACGAGTCCTTATGCAGAGGTTCCCTGACACCTGCCCGTAGGTTGGTGTCCCGCTGATCTGGGAAGCACTGGGAATGGTCTCTTAAACACCAAGTTTGGGCTGCCTCCTGTAGAGATTCTATTTCCACAAGTGTGGGAAGGGGCTGCACGGGAATCAGAAAAGTTCCCCCAGTGATTCCGACACATAGTTCAGTTTGGAGACCTGCTAACAATGTATGCCAGCAAAGGTTGTGTGTGTCTTTTTTTGGAGACAGACGCCCTGGCTTTCATCAGAATGTCCAAGTGCTTCACGGTCCCACACAAGTGAAGATGCGCCCTCTCATGCTCTGTCCTACTGGGCACAGACTGGGGCTGGAGCTCAAGGGCTTGGGAAGCGAAAGGCCCCAGGGCTAGTCCTGCTCCACCCTCCTCTTTTGCCCTCCCGCCAGGTGGTTCAGGAAATAGGAACAGGTAGTTAGTCATGGGGCTCTCCAGCGGTAGGGCAGTAGCTGGGGAAATAGGGTGTCTCATCAGCTCTGTCTCTAGAGGTTCTTAAGACATTTAGTTGTCACCAGCCTGAAAAGTCAGCATGGAAAATGTTCCAGTCTGGTTCCTGTAAATGTAAAATCTGTTGTGAATTATATCCATCCGCGTGGAAGAGGGAGACAGAGTGATCTGGTGTGTGCAGGAGGGCCAGCCTCTGCGTGGTCTGAAAGCTTTTGCAATTGTTCCTAATTGGCCCGGTCCTTTTCTGTAGGAATCTCCTCTCTCTTTTCTCCATCCCATCCCCCACTGCCTGCAGTTCTCATTTCTTGGCAAGGCAAGCAGGCACCAGAGCTGGGGTGCTATTGTTCTGAAGGATTTTCAGGTGTGCGTGTTGAAAGCCGGCGGGAAGAGAACGCTGGCTCTGTGGTTAGCAGCTGAGGGGACTTATTATTCAACGTGTCTTCTGAGGCCGCGTGGCTGGGCTTTGTAACTTGCTTTCTTGACTCCTGTAAGTCTTCTGAGATGCCCCATGGACTGTAGGAGGAGCTCTGACTTCCTGGCCATGCCCTTATGTTTACCACTACAGGGACAGAGGTTCACAGCTGCTTCTGGTTTCTGTGGATGATCTGGTCCCCTGATAATGGGAGATAAGTTTGTGTTAGTTTGGAGTCTTTGGTGAAGACCTTAGGGTACAAGTTTCTTCATCATTCCTGGCAGGGCGGATCATAGACCACGTCGACCCAAGAATGTGATTGCCTCTCTGATGAGCCTACATCTAGAATATGAAATCATCGAGTGTTTAAGTATCTTTCTACATAGTTCATTAATTAGTTCATTCATTTGTTCAACAACTATTTCTTGCTCGTCTGCCATGTTCTAGACATGTTGTGGGCTCTGGAAGCAGAGTGAGAATCGAGGCCAAGTCCTGTGCCCACAGAGCTCAGGTTCTAGTGAGGAAGACAGGCAAACAAGGTACTGCGGAGAGGCGGGCACAGAACCTTGTTTTCCAACCCTGCTTGGAGGCACAGTCTCTTTATATTCCCAGTTCTGCTATTCCCAAACGTGCCTGTTAGCACTGGCATCTAAAGGGCGCACGGTGAATTAAAATGTGACCCCACCTCTGGGTATTTACTTTTATAACTGGGGTTAAAGTCCTAAGGAAAGGCATGTGGAGCTAATATTTTTTGGGACAGGCCCTTCTGGAAGTCATGGAATCTCAGTTCGCGTTGCTCATCCCTCCTGGGCTTTATAACTCGACACAGCTGTAGCTCATTCACTGTGCCATGGCGAAGCGGAGGGGAGTTCACATGTCCCCACTGCCATTCTCCAAGTTGTCTTTCTCTCGGGTTTCTATTTCCCTGGCTTTTGTCACTCCCACTTTACCTAAGGCCCAAATTCTTCTTTATTTTAATGTGAGGCAGGCAGGTGAGACAGACAATGGGGAACAGTTGTTCTGCAGGAGGGAAGGGGACTGTCGTTCCTCCATCCTGAGCGACTTCCTGCACCTGCTCCCCACCTGTCTACTCTCCATATCCCACCATGCTCTCAGGGCCTCGCCCTAACCCCAGGAAGCCCACATGGTCTGTCTATAAACCCGCCTCTTGGCTGACTCTTATGGGGTGAGTTGGGTCCCTCCGAAACTCATGTGTTGAAGCCCTGTCTTCTGTACTTCTAGAATGGGACTGCATTTGGAGACAGGGTCTTTAAAGAAGTGATTAGGTTAGCCTGAGATCATTAAGGTGGGCCTACCCCAACATGACTGGTGTCCTTATAAAAAGAGGAGACTTGGACGCAGACGCACACAGAGGGAAAAGCACGTGAAAACATGGGGAGAAGACGGGCAACTGCAAGCCAGGGAGGGAGGCCTCAGGAGACATCTACTCTGCTAGCACCTTGATCTTGGACTTGCAGCTTTCAGGAAGTTCATTTCTGTTGTGTAAGCTGCCCTGTCTGTGGCACTTGGTCGGGACAGCCCCAGCACTGCCTCCCACCCTGTCTGTGCGGCCCTGGGCGGAAGTGGCCTGGGAGCCTCACTCTCCCTTACCACGTGTCTTTGCACGGTGGGCTCCAGCATGCCTGGGCAGCAGCCTAGACTTCTTGCAGTCTCTCAGACTTCTTTGTGGCTGTTGCGTGTCAAGTGCCCAGTGCACACTTGTGGCCTGATTGATTGGTTTTCTCAGCCAGGCCACAGATTGTTTCCCGGCCACTGTCTGTCTCCTCTTTCAGATGCCTCACCCGGTCCCCTACTCCGAGGAGGCTATGGCCAGACCCGCGTCAGCAGCTGTCCCCACCACAGGCGGTGGTTTTTGACGAGCTTCTTCCAGTCCTCTCATCTTTATGGGAAAACTGCCCAGCCCAGGACCAATTAGAGTGGAATGGTTGCAATAAAGGTTTCACTTCCCGACATGTGGCCAGCACATAGCCCTCCCTGGTTCCCTCCTGGCATCTGGTCCCAGTCCCCAGCTGTTATGTTATGGGTGGCTGGGAAAGCAGACGCTCTTGGGGTCTAAGCCCAGGTGACTGGGTGATGAGGCGAGGTGGCTGCCTCTGCATCCACTTGGGGACATCCTCAAAGTGGCTGCAGGCCATGGGCAGGTGGCCACTGATGGGGTGAGGGTTCCTTTCAGTGAGAAATGTGCCTCTATCTGAGAGAACTTGGATTCACTTGAAAAAAAAAATTATTTTTTAAAGAAATGAAGGGAGAAAAAGAGAGACTAAGAACCCTGGAGGCCAGGGTCTGAGAGACAGACCCTGTGATGTGCTGGGAACCCTACTTATAGATTTATTAATCCCTGACTTTTCACAGCTTGTGCCTGGGATTCAGTACTTACACGTTTCCATAGCATGATGGACATCAGTTTAGTAATAACAGGGTTTCTTCAGTGATTACTGCATACCAATGCCAGGTACTACGCCTAGTTATTTGTCAACATGATCTCCTTTAATCCTTTCAACTATCCCATGGGGCCACTTGCCAGAAGAGGAAACTGAGGCCCAGAGGGGTCACGTGACTAAAAGAGTGGTGGCTCTGCACTCAGGTCTGCCTGACCCAGAGTGTGTTATCTTAAGCATAGGTGACACTTCTTGCTTCGATTCCTGCTGGCTACACCATCTGTTTGTTCCTGTGAGGTTCCTTTCCCCCAAAACTGGCTGTGAGCACATCCCACCCCTCACCCGTCTTGCTGCCCCCATCACTCGGGGCTCTGCTTGTTGCCAGCAGAGTCAAGCACACAGACTCATGGTACAATTTTATCTTACATTTGTGTACCATTTCATGTTTTCAGAACCTTTTCCAGGCAGTATCTAATTTAATTTTTACCATTGTTCTGAGTGGATATTATTTTCTGTTTTATGGTTGGGGAAACTGAGGTCAGAAGGGTTAAATGATCCTGGGGTTGCACTGCACAGCCTCTGTGTGATGGAGCTAGGGCCCAGGTCAGGTTCAGAGTTTTAATCCAGCACTCTACCCTGGTAGGGACCTCTCTGCAAAGCCAGCCCCCATAGCAGCGGCTCTGTCTTCGGCCAAAGATATAGATCAGCAATGGCCGGGAAACGATTTTTATGAACTGAGGTTGGGCAGGAGAGAGGCTGAGGCAACAAGGGACCAAGTGGGCACATAGAAACTTCCCTCTGGAGGTTGCAGCCTCTTTCCAAGGCTCAGCATACGTGCAATGGCTTAGTTTGTCAATTCCTGGGAGCTCTGGGTAAGTCTTCCCTCTCACAGAGGGAAAAGCTGATTCTTCCAGGCAAGGGTGAAGAGACCCACCTTTCTGAGTCAGTGACCGACAGGCCAGAGGACTGAAGGTGTGGGCACTGTGATGAGAACCAGAGTGGCCAAGGAAGCAGGGTGGTCCCCACACAAGTGATGATTGGTTTGTGGGGTCCCTGCTTGTCCTCCAGAGAAAGATTACTAAGGAGCAAAAGCCGACCTTGCTCAGTGACCCCACCTGGTGCCACATCCGTCACACCTGCAGCAGAAGGCCCAGGCTCCAGGCCCCTGACAGGTCGTCCTGATCTTAGAGAAGAGTCTGCTGCTCCCGGGACAGGGACTGAGCCATTCCATGGTCACCGAGGGCGAGCAGGATGCCCGGGGAGGCACCTTGGCCCCTGCTGTGGCATTGGCCACAGGTTGGGAGCTGCCCTTCCCGAAGCCCTGGCTCTGCTCCTGTCAGAAGCAGACACCCAACAGCACAAGCAACCCATGTAGAAGGCTTTTCACTAGGAATTAAAAACTCAAAAAAGGAACTTCTTATCAGCATGCACCCTAGGGGCCACATGGACTAATAAGTGGCATCTTCCGCAAGGTCTCTTAAGACCTTTGAAGGCCCAGACCCTCAGATAGTTGGTACCTCTGCCTTTCTACCTATCCAACATCTGAAAATGTATCTACCTCCCACATCAAATGTAATATATTTGCTATAACAAAATTGGGAAAAATGGTTATATTTTTAATAATGTTGAGTTTTATTAAGAATAAATTGCTCATTTTAGTCTTACAACATAAAGTCTATTATACTGATAGATAACTCTATAAACTGAGATGCATTCGACTAGTTGACACAATGTTAATTTTTGTGGATGTTGTGTTAAATATTCATTTTGATTTTGTAGTTTTATATTTTGGACCCAATCTATTTTTGTTTTTGGTTTTCAAGTTTTTTTTTTTTTTTTTTTTTTTTTCAGGACAGTGGAAAGCTTGTAGGGTATAAGAGTTGAACCTATTGCACCTAATGGGTAAAATCTCTTCTGTCCCTCCCCATCCCCAGAAAGAGAGAAAAAAATAAATAAAAAAAGAAAGAGACTGTTTCAACAAATTGATATTCAGTTTTAGGCCTATATTCTACTTAAATCTCAGATCCTCTAATCTCTTAATTGGTGTTGTCCTTATAAAATATAAGAAGTGTTCTCTGAGAAATGTGGAAAATTTCTGACTATCCAGATGATGCTATATTAATTGCCTCAAATCCTTTAGAAGGAAGAATACAAATTCCCAGTGTGAAGCATCGAACAGCTCAGCTTTTCTAAGTGGTAGGACAAGAAGTGGGGAACACCGGTTCTCCTGGGATGGTGCCTGGGTTAGCAGCAATGTGTGGATCCAGTGTAACGTAGATGCAGGATTTCTTCCCCTGCCCAGTAAGAGAGCCCTGTGCTAGATGCAGTGAGGACAGAGGCCCCTTGCTGGCTGTGTGTGCAAATATTGAGCACCAAATGGTGACCAGAGGAATGGGGAAGAACTGACTTGGGATAAGAGTGAGATGTGTACAAGGAGAGAAGGCTGGAGAAAACCTTCCAGGCTGCAGGAGCAGGCTCCCCATGCTAGAAGGACCCAGTCCCTGGAAACAGGGGGACCTGCCATATGAACCATTGTGGCTGCCTGTGTGGGGACCTAAGCTGGGTGCTGGCTACTGCCCAAGATGAAGGGGCCAGGTCTAGCTTCCAAAGGGTAGCTTCCAGGCAGAGGGCTGCTAACCAGCTGGAAAGCTATCAGTGCATCGAGTGGGAATCTGTAGGGGCAGAGAAACGAAGGTACATTTGGCCATCTTCCGCCATTGTGATTTACCTACCATAAGAAAAACTATAGTAAAACAGCCTGAAGTTGTGGCCAACCCCATTAAAATAACATGCTCATTAAAGGCTCTCATCACTAGTGATATTTAAAGAAGAAAAAAAAAGTCACAAAAATACCTGAGGCAATTATCTACCGCAAAAGAAGATATAGATCCCTTGAGATCACTGATGCAAGAGAACCAGGGAGGTCCCTAAAGAGGCTGTCTGTGATCCAGGTGAGAGCCGAAACCTTCAAGGCTGGGCACCAGCGCTCCTCACACCTGGGTGAAGAAGCATCTTGGGTCATGCCTTGTGGTTCTCCATTAAAGGAATAGCACAGCCAAGCAGAATCTGCTCTTTGTTAATGGAATGGAATCCTCTTTCTGCACTAAAAATGAGATGATGTGAAATCCTTTAAAATTTATTGGAAGGAGGGAGGGGGCTTTTTGTGCATGATGCATTACCACGAAATGACACTGTCTCATTCCTTATTGCTAAATTAGCAATATTATACTTCTGTGTGAAATGGGGTGTTTAAACATTGCCAATCGATTTAAACAAAAGATTTCAAAATACTGTAGGATGGAGCACAGTAAAAAATTCCTTGCCAGCCAGCATTCTCCTAGGTAAGGTTTTTGACATTCAAGGTGTGGCTGCGCAGCAGGAACTGCACAGCGGGGAAAGCTTTACTCATCCCTGCCCCGGAACCCCCCACCCATTCCCTCCATTGGGGTTTTACCTAGTGTTGGGTCTGGTTTTCTGGTTGTTTTTCTTTGGATTAATTTTTTCAGGATATCATAGACATGTTGGGCTCCACTGGGCCCTGCCAGTTATTTACTTATTTATTCATTACACACTTAATGAAGACATAAGCTGTGCATTCTAGGTGCTAAGGATATAGAAATGCGTATAATACAGTTCCTTTCCTCAAGGAGGTCAATCTGGTGGGAAAAGAGACGTTTTTGTGGAAAGTGGAAATACAGCCTGGTGGGTGAGGAAGCTGTAGAGAGAGGAGCACAACGCTATGAATAGCCTGTCTGCTGGAGCAAGTCACCCCCAGCAGTTGGTGGCTTCACAGAGTAAAGGTTTGTTTCTTGCTCACATCACAGACTGGCTGGGATGCAGCCTGTGGCCCTGCCTCGTCCAGGAAGACTAAGTGTGGTCCAGTGGCGTGCCCAGGAGGAAGAGCAGGTGTGCTGCACATCAGCCATGTCCCCACCCCATGGAGCAGCTCATCCACCCTGGGGCAGTCAGAAGAGGCTCATCAGAGGGGATTTTGCCAGGGAGATGTGGGGTGTCGGGTGCTGGGTGCTAGGTCCGGGAGAGCAGGAGTGTGAGAATAGCAACCCACGCAAGGAAGAAGAAAAGGCCTGGATATGTCTTCAGATAGAAATGGATTGAAACGCTGGCCCACACCCACCAGCAGCGTGGCCTTGGGCCTGGTCCTTAGGTGTCCCAGGTGTCAATCTCAGTGCTTCTTCCCAGGCCTTCTCCAGCGTGTGGGCATCACACGGGGAAGGGCTCTCTGCAGTCACGCTGACTCCTGCTGAGCCTTTCTCACACACACTTTCTCTGCCTGTGACTTTCCTTTTGCTGTGGATTAACCTAGACATGGGCGTGATGCTTTTTCTTTAATTTACACACACATATGCACTCACACATACATTCACTCACACACATGCTTTCACATACACATGGGCACATACACGTTCACACAAGCACACATATGCACTCACATACGTATACACATGCACTCACACATGCACCCACACACATGCATCCACACACACACACACACATGCACTCACACACACATACACTCACATATACACACAAACATGCACTCACACACACAGGCACACACACACACACACACACGCCCTTTGCTCCCTCTCAAGGTTTTTGGTTCAGTCTGCACTGAAGTTTTGGGCAGATGGAGCGCACATCATGGTAATGTGAATGTTGAATGTCTGAAACTTCCTTGCTGAAAAATCCCCTCAGGCCTTTTTGCCAGGTTGGCTGTGGTATTTTTGTATATTTCTTGCCCTTTCCACCTCTCTCCCTTTGCTGCTCCCAAGCAACTCTAACACCCACCGTGCCCTGTTATACAGAGCAGTTCAGTCCTCTCCAGTCCCTACCCTTGAGCTCAGCTCCAAGCCGTCTTCTGTGCATGGATTCCCACGCCTGTGGACTCATGGCAGGCCAGGCTGGCTCATGTGGGGTGGACCCTGTCTCCTTCCACAGAGAGAGGGGCGATAAAGACATCAATTTCCCATGCTTTGAAGGATGTCACTGTCTCAGAAGGCAGAAGCCGATTGTGTCAGTTTTTAAGTACTTTTTAATGTTATGTTTAATTTCATTAACGTCAATTTTCCCTTATGTAGAACGGAATGCTGGCACTACAATTGCAAAGTTGTTGTGAGAATTCAGTAAGATAATGTATGAGGCTGGGCTCAGTGGCTTATGCCTGTAATCCCAGTACTTAGGGAGGCCAAGGCAAGCAAATCACGAGGACAGGAGATCAAGACCATCCTGGCCATGGTGAAACTCCGTCTCTACTAAAATACAAAAAATTAGCTGGGCATGGTGGCGCGTGCCTGTAGTCCCAGCTACTCAGGAGGCTGAGGCAGGGGAATCGTTTGAACCCAGGAGGCGGAGACTGCAGTGAGCCGAGAGCGTGCCGTTGCACTCCAGCCTGGTGACAGAGCAAGACTCCAGCTCAAAAAAAATAAACACATAAGATAATGTGTGAAAGTATGTAACATGGTACCTGGCACATAGTAGCTCCTCCATTAAAAGGCAGTACTCCCCCCACGCACCCCCTCCACAGAGCCCTGGAAGACTGGTGTGCTGGGTGGTGCTATGACAAGTGTGGTGTGTGCTGGGTAGCAGTGAGGGACAGCTGGAGACGGTGCGTGGAGCCAGAATTTCCTGCTGTGCATTTTTTCAAGGAGATGGGCCTTTGTCTTCTGCATTCAGAGTCAGAAGAGAGCTCATCAGGCACAGTTGGGAAGAGAACCTTATAAATAGCTGTCTGTGCAGACTGCCCCCCTCGAATTCAATATGTCATTCCATGTAGGTTTCCATTTGCACGGCACATCTAGGAGAAGCTGTTGGTTGCTGTGATTTCATACCTGGAGTGAGGGGAGGACATCATGGTTTCCTGCCAGGTGTGCTGGGGCTTACTGGTCATGCCAGGAAGATCTAGTTGAAACTTGTCACCTCAAGGCGGGGTACAGAGGCCCACACCTGAAATCCCAGCACTTTGGGAGTCTGAGGCAGGTGGATCACTTGAACCCAGAAGTTTGAGACCAGCCTAGGCAACATGGCCAAACCCTATCTCTACGAAAAGTAAAAAATTAGCCATTCCTGTTGGAGAATTCCCATAATCCCAGCTACTTGGGAGGCTGAGGCGAGAGGATGGTTTGAGCCCAGGAGGCAGAGGTTGCAGTGAGCTGAGATCCCACCACTGAACTCCAGCCTGGGCAGTACAACTAGACCCTGTCTCAAAGAAAGAAAAGAAACTTATCACCTCAGTGCAACTGATTTACATGAAGAAACCTGAAAGGAAAAGAGGCCGACAAAGCTGGAAGGTTCCATGTGCTCCTTCCCTGCAGAGGCCGGTGTTGAGAGCTCGCCACCTTTCCTTCTGTTTAGGGGTAGGGGGAGAACTCAGGCAAGCGGAGTGCAAGCCGCCTGAATTGGGCAAGGGCCCCGGGCTGGAACCCTTTTCTCCCCTGCTTTCCTGGTATCACGGTGCTAGATGGGGCCTCTGCAGCCCACCCAGCCAAGGAGGCCCTTCTCCTGCAGCGGCCTTGACAGATCTTGTCCAGTCTCTGCCCTGACCCCTCCAGGTTTAGGCCATCTGTGGGGGAAGATTGTAACTGTAAGGAAGGTTTTTCTTAAAGCTGCCAGTCTCTATCTTCTACCTGCCGCCCCTCATTTTGTCCTCAGAGGAGGAACATGTCTTCTCTTCCCTAGGACGTCTGTCTTGATATGGAAGACAGCGCTCCTGTGCTTCTTACTTACCTTCCTTGACGTTAGCCATCCTTGTCTCTGCACCCTCTCCCTCACTTCTGGCCACTCCCGTATGAATCCTGGTGTTTTTTTCCTGACTCAGGAAACCTCAGCTCCAACTGGACCCCGGGCAGTAAGAGGCTACCCGTTAGAGTCAGCGCATTCCCACTGATGCAGCCCAAGGTTACCTGCCCCATCCTCCTCCTCCGGCTCCTCCTCTGGCTCCTCCCGCTCTCCCTCCTCCTCCCCTCCTCTTCTTCCCCTCCTCCTGCTCCCACTCCTCCTCCTCCTTCTACTCCTTTTGCTCCTTCTCCCCTGCCTCTTCCTGCTTCTATCCCTCCTCCTCCCTGCTCTTCCCCTTCCCCCTCTCTGTCTCCTTCCTCTCCTCCTGCTCCCACTCCTCCTCCTCCTTCTACTCCTTTTGCTCCTCCTCCCCTGCCTCCTCCTGCTTCTATCCCTCCTCCTCTTCTACTCCTCCTCCTCCTTCTCCTGTTCCTCCTACTCTGTGCTCTTCTTCCCCTCCTCCTCCTGGTCCTCCTCCTCCCTGCTCTTCCCCTTCCCCCTCTTGCTCCCCCTCCTCTTCCTGATTCTCTCCTCTTTCCCCTCCTCTGCGCAGCCATATTACATGGCTTACTCATGTTGAAGTTGTGCTGCTAGTAAGCTTTGTTTCTCCCTTGCTGTGCATGTACAGTTCTTTTCCTTGGATGTTTTCTGCCAAATGTTTTTCATTGATGACTTTGCTGTTTAGGTCTCTTTGTCTGTCTTCCTTCCTTCCCCCTTCCTGCTCTGTGATGTTCTTGTTGACATACCTCTCTACTGTGAGCCTGGTGTTTCAGTGACGGGAGAAGTTATCTGAGCTTCTTTCCATGTTATCACTGATGTTCACACAGCTCCATCCATTTTTCTCGTGCAGGAAGTCCTGATCCTGCCATGGAGCACCTGAGGGGAGGAGTCTCTGGGTTTCTGGCCTCGGAGGAGCACAGTGCTCCCCAGGACTTACTCTGCATCCTATACTGGAATATCTGAAAATTTCATCACTGTTGAAAACAGGAATGTTTTCTGAACTAAGGTCTTCTGAGGCCATTGGGGACATTTTATTCCCAAGAGCAAACACTGACTAGGATGTCTTTTTGGCTATGAAGGGATCTGGTAGACAGTTTCAAGTTACTAAAATAGGGAATGTATTCTAATGTTGTCTTGAAAATAAACCAAATACACTTCCCTAAATGAAAGAAGAGATGTGCGTGTGTTTAAATCATCGATAGCAGCAGTGATGATGGTGACAGTCAGCCGTGCCGTGCCTGGCACTGTGCTAAGTGCTTGCACACACTATCATTTGGTCCAGGCCGTAAATCATGAGGAGTGGGTATTAGTGTCCCAAAGCCTCAGGGAGTTTACAGGCCTGTCCTGATCACAGCTGGAGGACCTCACCACACCCCTCCCTGTGGAAGTAGGAATTCTTCAGCAGAAAATGGAGTTTTCCCACAGAACACAGGACAGCAGGGAGGAGCGCACTGGGAATCGTGGCTGTGTCACTGCCCCTGACACTGGGCAAGACTCCAGGCCTCAGTTTCTCCTGTGGCAAAGTGGCGGGATTGAATTAGATGCACTTAAGTAGGTTTCCAGCTCTAAAAATCTATGATTTGATGTTTCCCTTATTTCAGTGGAAAATATTGCTGTCACAAGAAAAAAATGCCGCCATCAAAATGTCTTCTGCTCTTGGACAAACGGAATGAGGTTAAGCAATGGTTCGGAAACCACTTCTATAGGGTGAGGGGACAGATGGATGAGTGTCCTAACCAGAATAGGGAAATGATTTTAGAACTGATTTTTCAGGGAGTCTCAGGATTATATTAATCTAGCTCTAGCTCTGCACCTAGAATTGGACAGTGCTCAGGACAGGGCATGTCTAAACCAGGAAGGGGCTTCCCCTCAGACCCAAACACAGAATTCATATGTCAGATCTGGAAGGGGACCACAGTGACCACTTAGTCCACCCCTTCATTTTATATCAGTATCCCTGGAAACTCCAGCTTTTGGGAGAAAGAGACCCCTGAGGCCACATGGTCCAAGTCCCCAGAGCATCTCTGGCAGAGGAGTCTTCAGATCAGATGTCCCCCAGCCTGTACCCGCCAAGTGTACCATCCCTGATAAGTGGATCTTAGTGAAGTAAGGCTTACTTTAGGGATGTGGAGTGGAGCTTACTTGGATCTTTCAGCCTTTTTTCCAATAACTTCTGCTTTAGAGATTATGGCGTCACTGATGAGAACTCTCTTGAGACTTCTTTTTGTACTTAAAGTGGACGGGGCAGGCTGGTTTAGTACCTAGGGCAAAGAGTCGGGGGTCCTTCTCTTGGTTTAGGAAGCTCCTTTTGTCTGTCTGGCCTGGATGCTTGTGATTTGCCAGCTTAGTTAACAGTGGGAAGTAATGAATCCAGAATTCTCTGCTACTTTTCAGGTGATAAATTGTGATAGTCAAGTCGGAATTTCCTCACTTAGGTGTTGTGAAAGCCCAGATGAGGTATGATTGATAAGATACTTTGAGTTTTTCCACACAGAAGTAATTTATAGATGATTCCCAACTTTTGAACTGCTCTTTTATTTATTATTAGGTTGGTGTTTCAAACTTAGAAAACTCTAAATGACATTTAGTTTTCCAGGCTGGCCTGTTTAATGCATAACACAGCTGACACGCTATATGGTTGCCATAAATCATAACAGAAAATAGTACTTTTGCAAACAGATAATATAGAATTGCAGTTGCAGGCTCCCTAAAGGCCTTCAGCAGTTCCAGCCAGCACATGAACACATTGACACCAAAGCATAAAAGACAGTTGCCCCACGCATCTTTACTGTGCTGAGAGGACCTTGAGGAGCAAGAGGTCACTGGGTATCTGCAGGTAGTCCCCAGGAAGCAGCAGCCAGAGCCAGGGGTTTAGTCTTCTCGTGGCCATGGCTGTGTGCAGCCACATGGCCTCCTGAAACACCACTCCTGGGCTTTTCAGAACTCCCCCAGATCAATGGGTCCAGAGCTGTTAGGAGCCAGGTGGGCAGGGGAACGCGAAGGCTGTAGGGCCTCTCAGGTTTTGAGCAGGACATTGTTACCAACCTGCCTCGTGCTCAGAAAAGATGGGCTGGAGCTGCCCAGCAGAGTAAATACTGACCCTTTCTACGTCAGCAATTCAATGCCCAGTGCTATCTCCAGAGCCTGGCTTTCCCCGAGGTGCAGGCTGGCCCCTGCCTCCTCCAGGCACTGCGCTGTGCTTCTGAGATCAGGAGTGGAAGCTGGCAGAACCAAGAGCAGGCAACACACTGGCCTCCACCTTGGCCCAGAACATACCCACCATGCCCTTGGGAGGTTTAAATCCCATCACCCTCTCTGCTGCTTTTCCCTATCACAGCGTGTAAACTAAGATTCCACACTTGGAAATTCATGTGTCCCTCTCTTGGGAGAGCCACCCCCATCTCCCTGCATCTTGTGTCCACTGGAGCCTTTCGCTGACTGTAGAGAATGCCCAGTTTAATCCAGAGTGCCGGGCAGCATACATTCAGACTGTGCCCCAGGAAATCTGACACAAACCGTGTTTCCCATTGATTTAAAAAGTTAAGACTCAGTGATCTAATGTCGCTCATTATTATGTAATAAAGGCCTATTATGGCTAGTAATTTTTCAGTGACTGACTTAATTTTACTTATTAGCGTTCATTTAAATCTTAGACTGGTATGTTCAGTGCAAGTACTAAAACCGCCTTTCCTCAAAAATCAGAAATTTGAAATTTGTCATCCGTCAAGAATTCCTTCCTTTTACCTCCTTCAAAAACATCCAGAGAAGTGAGATTTTCTCACATTTGAGCCAATGATTGAATAGAACCAAATTGGGAGATGATTAATTTTTGAACCAGTAGCACCGAACTGAAATTAATTTGACGAATTTTAAAATCTGACAGTTTTGAGGACCCTTTAATAGAACCAGAGCTTCTGAAAGTAATCACCTACTGAGCTGGTTCAGTGCAGAAATGAACCCAGGTCTAGAACCGCGGTGTTAAGATGGTTTCCAAACCAAGCTGCGGTTTCATTTGGAACGCTCTCTTGATTTACATGTTCTGGGTTTTGTAAGTCTAATTCAAATTTATTTTCTCCTAAATGAATTTTTACTACCGGAAGGCCCCCGTATGGAAATCACCTTCTTTCATTATGCAGCTTGCCTGGCCCAGAGGGTGAGCGGACCTTGAAATGAGAACACCGCCCTGGCTGGGAGACAGGCCGGTTAGCATCCAAGGCTGTAGCACAGTGCAGCCCACAGCAAAGGATGTCCTCAGGAAGGAAAGTGCTTGTGTTTGTGCCTCTGTCCCTTAAGACTGAATACCCAGATCTGGCAGTATCTCCTGCAGCAGTAGGGGCTGATTACCTGGAGCTCTGCCGGCCCCTCTCCCGCCTCTGCCTCCCCCCAGAGAGGCGGCTTCTGAGGAGCCTGCTGTTTGCAGCCAGGAGAATTCCTTGTCTCTGTGGAACTGGAGGCCTCCCCTCTGCGGCTATTTAAATGTGTTCCTCCGGCATGAGGATGACTCACCATTTAACAATTAATTACAGCTCCGCATATTGTAGGCACTGCACCTACATGGGGGTGTAATCTCTGTGCTGCACAATGTTAATGAGCTTCTCCACATTACCAAATTGTGAGGGCTTCAGTTTTAAAAAACAGACATTGAACCAGATTTGGAGGAAAGGGAGAATTTATACTATGTTGTTGATACGAATTCTTTTCATTTTCTACTCTGTGGCTTGCAGTTTCCACCAGAGTAAGGGAGGCAGAGGTGGGAGGTGAGGAGGGAGAGACAAGGGGTCCTGGCTAGTGAGGGATCGCGCAAGGAAGCTGCCCACTACGCGCTGTCACCCGGGGCTGCCATGGCTGGCCCTCATTTCCACCACACCGGCGAGAGGCATCATCATCTTAGGTGATTTTAAGTTTTCAAGGTGAGGATGAATTTTACTATATGCCAATTTTTCTTAATCACATGTTATGGTTTATTATCAACAGATCTTTAAATAACATTTCCTGTAGTAAATATTTAAACCTTTATAAAATTAAGAATTGGCTGCATAAAGTCCTCTCTCCAGAGATTTGTTGCAAGTTTGTGCTTTTTGAGATGTACCGAGTGGCTCCAGGTCATTCAGTCATGATCATGACCATGACATCTTGATAGACTTTTAGGCGTGAATCCCCTGATCTCTGTCTTGCTGCCTTCCTCACACCAACCATGAATTATACTTTCTCAGTATCCAGTTTCCTCTGGTACCAGGAGAGGGCCACCACCCCTTTGTGGCCTCAAGGACATTGCACGTGCTACAGCTGGCCCTTGCACAGTACGGGTTTGAACTGTGTGGGTCACTTGCACATGGATTTCCTTCTGCCTCTGCCATCCTTGAGATGGGAAAATCAACCCACCCTTTCCTCCTCCTCAGTCTGCACTACATGAAGATGATGAGGGTGAAAACCTTTACGATGGTCCACTTGTACTTAATAAACAGTAAATATATTTTTTCTTCCTTAGGATTTTCTCTTTTTTTTTTTTTTTTTTTTTTTGAGACGGAGTTTCGCTCTTGTTACCCAGGCTGGAGTGCAATGGCGCGATCTCGGCTCACCGCAACCTCTGCCTCCTGGGTTCAGGCAATTCTCCTGCCTCAGCCTCCTGAGTAGCTGGGATTACAGGCACGCACCACCATGCCCAGCTGATTTTTTTGTATTTTTAGTAGAGACGGGGTTTCACCATGTTGACCAGGATGGTCTCGATCTCTTGACCTCGTGATCTACCCGCCTCAGATTTTCTTAATAACATTCTTTTCTCTAGCTTACTTTACCATGAGAATACACCATAAAATACATAAACATGTAAAATATGTATTCCTTGACTCTTTATCCTATTGGTGAGCCTTCCAGTCAGTAGTAAGCTATGAGTAGTTAAGTTTGTGGGGAGCAAGAAGTTACCTTGGAGTTTTGATTGTGAGGGGGTCAGTGCCCCCAGCCCCTGTGTTGTTCAGGGGTAAAACTGCATTCTGTCTGCTTGGACTGCCCTTCCCACAGGCGTTGTCCTGCTCCCTTTTCCTCTCTCAGGTCCCAGAGCGTGCGTTACCACCACAGGGAGGCCTCTGCGGATGCCTATCTAAGGAGGAAAAGGCAACTTTATGCTATGTCTTTGATACGAATTCTTTTCCTTTTCTACTCTGTGGCTTGTAGTTTCCATTTGCTTGGGCTGGGGGGTCAAGGCTACAGTGAGCCAGGACCACACCACTGCACTCCAGTCTGAGCAACAGAGTGAGACCCTGTTGCAATAAGAATAAAAACGTGGTACCATCCTCCCAGCTCCTCACTTCCAGCAATCACTCAGGATCCAATTTTTCTGTCTTATTTTTTTCAAAGCACAATTACTATCTGAAATGATCTCATTTATTTACTTGTTTTCGGCCTCCCACCAGAATGTTCCCTGTTCTCTGCTGTATCCTTAGCACCGAGCAGTGCCTGCACATGGTGAATGCTCAACAAAAACTTCTTATACGATGAATGAATGGATGGCCCTAGATTCTGTTATTATTATTATTATTTAATCCAGGCCACACTCAGGAGTTTCACTGTATCAATATATCCATTAGGAAAGTTAGTAATGTGTAAAAGCTCTCCTGTGAATGCGTTCATTCAGTACTCTTACGGTGCTTAAACCCGTCTATAAGGGATAAATCCTTCAGCAGATTCTTAGGGAGTGTTTACCAAGTGTCAGGCACTGTTCTAGAGCAGTGGTTCTAACCTAGGGATGATTTTGCCTCCCAGGGGCAACTGTCAATGTCTAGGAACAGTTTTGGTTGTCAGGATGGGTGGCAAGTTGCTACTGGCCTATAGTGGGTAGAGGCCAGGGATGCCGCTAAACATCTGGCCACACACAGGACAGCCCCCTAACAAAGAATTATCTGGCACAAAATGTCCATAGTGTGAGGTTGAGAAGCCTTGTTCTGGAGCCTGAGGATCCAGTGGTGATGGAGCAAGGCTCCTACTCCCATGAAGCTTATATTCTGTCACGGGGACTGGGATAGATAACCCAATAAACAAATGAGATTATTCCAGGAATGACAAGGGCTGACAAAGAAATCAAATTGAATGTTGAGATGGTAGCTGCGGGAGTTACTTAGATCGTGGGACTGGGGAAGGCTTTCTGAGGGGTAGCATGTGAGCTGGGACCCCTCCAGATGAGCTGGAGGCAGCCCTGGAGATCTGGCAGACCCTACCAGGAGGAGGGGGACAGCAAGTGCTAATGGGGAAGCGGACAGCTTTCCAAAGGTTCTAAGGTTTAGGTTGGTTTAAAAGAGGGCCATTCACTCTGGGGCTTGAATATACTTTTATCCAATGAAGGTAGCCTAGAAGTCTGCTTGAAAAACCATGAGATTAGTATTCTTTTTTCATTATCTCATTTTCTGGAAAGAGCTAAGCTTCCTACAGAATGTATTTTTCTAGACTTCAGAGTTCCTTAAGAGCGGTGGTTTATCTATCTGAGGTTGGCTGCCACGTTGATTCCTCCTCCCCTTTCTCAGCATTAGGCATCTTACAGCTTTGTCTCTCCACTCAGTGCTCAGAGAATCACACACACAGACCCAAGTCAGGACACTTCAAAAAATAAAGAAGTCAGGGCACAGAGAAGGTGGAGGGGGGCTTCCCTGGAACTTAGCTGCAGTTAGGGTTTCAATAATTGAGCCTGAAAGATCGTTTTAACTTCCTCAATAAAAGTTTGGTGTTCTTATCTGTTAGGTTATATAGCTCCTAAAATGCAGCATAATTCAATACCATTGTGTTGCAAACCCACTCACACTTTACTGCCCAGCCTGGCTGCTCCTCTTAGGAGTCCCCTGTCCATAGTTTAGAGAGTCCCAGAAATTCTGCCTTTTCCTCTATGTTCTCCTAGACTGAACAGAAGACTGGAAATGTCTTCCCTTAGGTCTCTGCTGCCAATCTGGGAAATGCCAAAGGAATTAGCGTTTCTTTCTATACTTCTAGCATGTATTTATCCTTGCTATAAATGTCACTTTTTCTTACTGTTTGTGTGTCAGTCACGTTGCTTTTGGCTGCAAGTGTCCTCATGACCCTAAAGACAAGTTATTGTGTCATGTATCAAGTTCTGGGAGAGGGGATTCTGGGGGGAACCGGAGAGCATGTCTTCCTTTAGTGAGGAACCCTCTCCAAGAATCCTCCAGCAGACTCTGCCATGCCTCATTGGCTAGGGGTCGGCCAGATATCTCTTTAACAGGGAGAATGGGATTGGCTTGGGTGACTTCTGCTGTGCCTCCACTGTGGGAGAGGGGTGACATCCAAACAAAATTTGGGGGCTCCTAGCAAGGGAGCAGGAAGGAGTGCTTCTGGGCGGGCAACCCAACTTTGTCATTGGTCTTCCTGGCAAGGTCTCAGAAGATACTGACCATTTATAGTTTTCTGGTTCTTCATCACATGCAAGAATGTCTTTGTTATAATGATTAGAGAGATGATCATGATCTTGGGCCTTTGTTTCCCCTTGCCTGAGCTGGGCCTTCACAATGCACAGAGATTGCCTTTGATACATTGGATTGACTTAGAGGATGTTAGACTTGGAAAGCCTTAAAGAACAGCCAGTTCAGTCTTTGTCTTTCTACACAGGGACACTGAGCCCAGGCTGCCATGTGGCCTGCCCAGGACCTCATGGCTCATTCAGCTGAGGCCCACATGTTTTGGGTGCACAAGGCTCTCATTTATTTTGTGCCTTTTTCCTCATTTCATGATACCTGGTCGCCGTGTCCCTCCATGTAATCAATGCTATTGTACACGTTTAAGTCTTTATCTCAGCTGAAACCTGCACAAGAACTGAAGAACTAAACAGTAGTCATATATAGCTCAGCATGAATATTAAATATTTCATATTTGAAGTCTTCTCTTGAATCATTTAAAGACATTTCAATCATTTATTAACAGATATGGAAATTGTTTTGGGGCCTGGGGATCTTCAGTCCTCTTCTTGGTCCTTCAGAACCACACCATCTGGGTGGTGCCTCTTCTGCCCCTTCCTCCTCTAAGAAAGCTCTGCCACCACTAACGGCCGCAGTGGAAAAAAGAAAGGGGACTTGCCTCACGGGGGAAGGAGTGTCTTACCTGACAGCATCCTTGGACCCTTTTTTTTTTTTTTTTTTTTTTTTGAGACGGAGTTTCACTCTTGTTACCCAGGCTGGAGTGCAATGGCGCGATCTCGGCTCACCGCAACCTCCGCCTCCTGGGTTCAGGCAATTCTCCTGCCTCAGCCTCCTGAGTAGCTGGGATTACAGGCACGCGCCACCATGCCCAGCTAATTTTTTTGTATTTTTAGTAGAGACGGGGTTTCACCATGTTGACCAGGATGGTCTCGATCTCTTGACCTCGTGATCCACCCGCCTCGGCCTCCCAAAGTGCTGGGATTACAGGCTTGAGCCACCGTGCCCGGCTGGACCCTTCTTTAATTTAAAAATATTTTGTGCGCAAATTCCGAGCTCTGCTATCTTCTTCCCCATGAGCAGAGGGTGGGATGAGACTTTAGGATAGAGGACCCTGGACTCTGAGAATGCTTCCAGCCCTGGAGATGAAGGTTTCTTTCTGACAGAGGTCCCCCAGTCCTCAACCAAGGAGGTGACCTCTCTTCTCTGTGAAGAGATGCTTTGCTTCTGGAAACCCAAGTATGATCCTAATAACCTAGCAGCTGGCTGTTTGTACCTTGAAAGTTTTCTTTTTTCTATGTGGATGGAATCCACACGAGGGTCCTATTGAAGTTCTCTGGGAAATTTAGATAGGTCTTGATTTCCATGCTGGTGTTGTAGCCACGCACACCCTGTCTGTAGTGAAGACACACATAGTCTTTCCCATGAAGGGAAGTGCCTGCAAACTCTTCAAAGTATCAGGCCACAGGAGCGACCAGCCGGGCCCGAGAAGGTGGTATAGGATGGGATGTCCGGCTGCAGTCATCTGTCTCCATGCTGTCCTGCCCTCCTGTCCCCAGAGGAACAGTCATGGACATTGGACTTCTCCTTCTTATAGTACTCTCAGTTTTGGTGCTGTTGGCATTTTTGCAGGGACCATTCATTGTTAGTGGCTGTCTCACCCACTGAAGGGTATTTAGGATTCTTGGCTTTTACCTGCACTCAACTCCCCAACCAGGTACTGCGGCAACCGGAAGTCCCCCACCAGCTTCTCACCACCTCCTGTGGGGCAGACTGCTCTGGGCCTCTGTTAGACACAGGATGAATTAGGTGTCAGGATTCTGGAGCCTGCTGCAATCCTATGGCCAGGCTGATACCTGCAGCTCCAGGGATCTGCATTCCTTGGGCAGTTTTCTGAATGTAGGGGAAGTGCACACTGGGGGACACTGCTCCTTCTGGTTCACCCACCAGCACATCATGGCTTTGTTCAGCCGAGAAGCACATCGTTATCTCTTTGGGCCCCTCTGGCATCTCCTCTGCTTTCATACTCGGTCCAGAGATGCATGTATTTGGGATACATTTTCACACTACGGAGCTTGCTAGACAGAACCCAAGGGGATGGAACTGAGTGAAGTGACCTACAGTCCTGTTTCTGGCCAAATCTCAGGGCCCAGGTCCCCAGCACAGGTCTTCGCTGCATGTGATGTCTGCCCTGTCATGCAGGGCCAGGGGGCCTTGCAGTCTTTTGGACATTAAATGATGCATGCAAAACAACAACGTGATGGGTTAGGAATGAATCAGAAGCAGACCAGGGACATTTAAAACCTCTTATATACACATTCCCTTGTGCTCCTCCTCAAAGAACCTTGTCCCTTCCCAGGGAGAGGGTCTTGGCCACCTGCGTGGGAGGCTCTGTGAAGCCAGTGAGCTCTTCCACCCACAGTGCTCCCAGGACCCTGCCCTTCTTGCTTCCCTTTCTGGGCTCCAGCCTTTCTAGAAGGAAGCCATGCATTCGGGCACTTCTGAAGGGCTGGGTGAAACCAGGCAACAGACTTCTGCATGTTACACTGGGAAAGCCGGTATGTGGAGGTACAGTGTGACCCCCACCAGTCCTGAGAGGCCAGGTGCCCACACTTGGCTGTGGGGCTTGGCTGCTGGGGGTGGGGCATGTAGCCTGGGTACAGGGAAGAGGGGTGCTGCCAACAGGCACTCACTCTTAATTTGGCTTTCTCTTCAGGTCTCATTATGTGTCACTTAATGTGAAAAGTCTGCCTTAGACTCCTATTCTAAATTGTCTTAACCTTTCATCTTGCCCTGTGGTGCTCTTGGCTCCTTTAGCACTGAAAACAACGTGTAATGCTATGTTTATTTGTATATTTGTTATCTGTCACCCCCATCTACCCCAGTAGATGGTAAACTGTGTGAGCTGGGGTCTGTGCATTGCAAGTGCGGGCATCTAAGTAGCTGCAGAATGAATAAACAGTGGCAGTGGCATCCTCTCGGGATGAGTTTTTAAAGTAGGAAGTAGGCAGAGGGTTTGGGGCCATCTTAGTTTGCTCAGGCTCCTGTAGCAAAATACCACAGTGGGAGGACTACAAAGACAGAAATGTATTTCTCACAGGTCTGGAGGCTGGGCAGCCCCAGGATCAAGGCGCCTGCAAGTTTGGTGGCTGGTGAGAGTGTTCTTCCTGGCTTATGGCATTTGTCCCCTTGCCGTGTCCTCACATAGTGGAAGGGGCGAAGGAGCTTTCTGGAGTCTCTAAGGGTGTTAATCTCATTCATGAGTGCTCTTCCCATGACCTAATTATCTATAACCACCCCCTGCCATATCATCACACTGGGGGCTAGGATTTCAGCATAGGAATTTGGGGGGACACATTCAGTCTATCACAATGTACATGGACTGCAGTGGGAATTACCCTGATTTGGGGAGTATTTAGCGAGGGGGAGTGCCAGCTGGACAGACCTGGGATGGCTCCGTGTGAACCATGTCTGCAGCATCCTGGGAGCCTGCTTGAGATCCAGGCCTTCTAAGGAGCTCTGGGAGACTTACAACCCAGCCCTTGGAATGAGATCCAGAGGGAAGAAGGCCAGTTGATGACTTATGAAATGTAGATTTGTATTTTCAGAAGTGCAGAGTAGTATTTTAAAAAAGCAAATGAGACTCTGAGGGTTGGGAGAATGGCAGAGCATGGGAAGTGGAGGCTGCTTCTGATCCGGGAGGAGGCACTGTGAGATGTGGAAAGAGCTCAGGCTTTGGAGTGGAGCCTGCATTTGATTCCGGATTTCACCACTGACTTGTTGTGTGGCTTTCATCCAGTTTGAGACTCAGCATTTTTACCTGCAAAATGGGGCTAGTAACACCGCCCTCTTTGAGTTGTCATGAATATTCAATGAGATGATGTGTGTACCCACCTCCCTACCTACCACATGCCTGCTTCATAGTGAGTGTCCAATGAGTGTTTGTTCTTTGTTTTTTTTTTTTCTCTCTTGAGCAGCCAGCGTGGCCAGTTTTAGATTTCTCTTGCTCTCCAACCTAGTCTAATTTATTCTGTCAGCTGTCACATCTACTAACTACATAGTCCATAGGTGCATATTGTGTGCACGTAATGGACCCATTGCTGTGTGAAGGGTGGTAAAGATTCAGGAGCACAGATTTATTCTGCAGACCATCTCCCCATTTACGTGTTCCTGAGAGAATACATTTGGGATTTTTAATACTCATACTTCATATTTTATACACATATTTTAATAAAATGATTTTAAGCTGCTGTTGATATAGGAAATTATATTTACAGCCTCCAAACTCAACATAACATTTTAGTGAAAAGTCCTGAGTTACATTTCAAGTACAGTGGTAGAACGTGGGAATCACTTGCGGGTGTTATGTAGAACTCGTCAAGTAATAAATGGGAACTGCTTTGGGGATATGTTTGGGCTCCATGACCACATTCGAGGAGCATCTTTCCCTTCCCAAGGTAAGGCACCTTGGCCACATGTGCTGGAGGATTTGCAGAGCCAGGGTTTGGGGGATAGACCAGGCTGCTTTCCCAACCCATGACACACCTGGGCTCTCTTCCCTTCCCTTTTTCTGGCTGATAGTCTTCCTAGAAAGAGGTCATTTGTTTGGCCCCTCCATGGGACTGCGTGAAATCAGCTGATGGGCATCTGCACATTAAGCTGAGAGGTCAGGAGGTGTTATTGTAAGCACTTTATATCCATTTTGATAGTTTGTGTGATAGTTGTACTATGTAATAGACATGCTGTATTTTGTTACATTTTAGGAAATACAAGATGAAGTGTTTTGATTACATTTTAGGAAATTGGCTTTGAGTTGACATGTAATACATTCTAACTTTTCATATTTAAAAGATGAGAAATAGGCTGGGCGTGGTGGCTCAAGCCTGTAATCCCAGCACTTTGGGAGGCTAAGGTAGAAGCATCACTTGAGCTCAGCAGTTCAAGACCAGTTGGGCAATATAGCGACACCTCATCTCTACAAAAAAGTAAAAGAAATTAGTCAGGTGTGGTGGTGTGCACCTGTAGTCTCATTTATTCTGGAGGCTGACACAGGATGATTACTTGGGCCCAGGAAGTTGAAGCTGCAGTAAAGTCAGAGCTGAGATCATGACACTGTACTCCAGCTTGGGTGACAGAGCCAGACCCTCTCCCCAGAAAAAAAAGGGAAGTAGGCTAGCATTTCCCACAGAACATCTGACTTTCAGGAAAGGATTATTGATGTGTGCTTTTTTACAGATGGCCCCTATCTTCAAGGAGTGGATAGTTTTTTAGGGAGACAGAACAAACAATAAGAATGGAGCATTCATATAATGAACATAACAAATAGCACAAAGAGGTATGCAGCCGAATTAGTGGACCTTTGAGGACAGCAGGGCTGGAGAGGATGGGTAGCAACCGCATATGCCATGGCTCCTTGAATTTCAGACTTTAGCAGTTTCTCCCTGTGAATGTTCCTTAAGGACCTGTCATGCACAGGTACTGTGTTAAGTATAAAGCGGTGAGCAAGGAAGCGGAAGACATAGCATGATGCCTGCCCTGAATTTCTTTATGTCTGAGAGGAATGAGAAGACATTAAAAAACACAGCGCACCATGATTCAAGGTAGAAAAGTTGCAACGTGCTAAAAGAGAACAACAGCTAGACAACGTACTGCTCAGAGAGGGGAGATGGCGTGCGCATCTAAGAGGTTGCTGTGGCTTTGGCTAGGACCGTTATCTTAGCTGAGACGGCCTTAAGGCGAGGTAAATTGATGAGGCTGCCCATATTGATAACACCGGGTACCGCAGTGTCTGGCAGAGCGGACTCCCCTGGGTGAGGGAGCTGGCAGGCTCTGGAGCCTTCTGTCCTCCAGGCCGACATCCACCATGCATTGCATTGGAGGGAAGCTCCAGGGAGCCTGAGGAAGGATGTCTGGGTGGTGGGCAGCATTTGAGGGACTCAGGGTATTTCCAACTGGCATTTCCAACCTATACAGTGTTTTACTATTTAATGATCAGTATGTTTTACCACATTTAGTTGCTAAAGATCAGCCCAAATTGGACCCCCAGGGGTAGATAAGCTAATGAAGCCAGAGGTGTAGGCTATTCATCCTCTTTCACCCCACTCCAAGAAATATATTTCACCCAGTAACAACTGTCTTGTGTTCTTGGAGGGTATTCCTCCTGGCTTAACCTAAGGGTCTAACTTAGGGTTTAAGTTCCCTGTATTGAAATAGTAGAGAAACTTGTGACCTAACCACTCTACTTATTCTAATCAAAGTGCTCTATCACTGTGATCCCCTGCCCCAGACCCCTGGGCCTCACCTCCATCCAGTAAATAGAGGGTTTGTACATGGCAAGGCTGAGGGCCACAGAGCCCCGCACTAGCTCTCCTGGCTGGCAGTGTCCATTCTGATGGGTAGTGTTTGTGCAGCACCTGGTACTAAATCTGTCAACCCCCTGGTTCCCATGCCTGCCCCTTTGTTCAGCAAGAAGCAACGAGTCACATAGTACCACAGTGCAGTCTTGGTTTTGGATGAGGTATATGATTATAAGAACGTGTTTTCATAAAAACAATAATCATCCTAAAAAATTGTGTAAGCCTTCCCTCTATAAATCAGTATGGTTTGAAAGAAAACCAAGTAAAACAAACACCAACAATCCTTATGAACAAAGGAGTGGGAAGGGGTATGTTTGATGGTTGTAATAGTAAGAAATTCACAGGGAGTAGTCATAGTGTGCTTGAAGTTTGGTGGCTCTCCGAAGACAAATGGCGCTCCATCTGTGTGAAAGGGAGCGAGGGAGGGAGGGAGGCACGCCCGTGGCTGCTCTGTAGCTGGGGTGCTGTTCCATAAGGTGGTTGACTGGCTGGTACTACCATCACACAGTGCCCTATTACCAGTTGTTTACCCAAGAATAAATAATCCTAAGTATATTTTAGAAGTACAATTTAAGGAGCTGAAGTTTAAAATAACTGTTGTGAGCTTCAGAAAACTCATCTCTGGAAGATATCCATAGAGGGATATTTGTACTTCCAAGGGAATCTGAAGGGGCAAGAATCAAGTCAGATTTCTCTACTTTTCAGTTAGTGGACTCCTTAAAGATTATGTTCGTATTCCTTTAAAATAGTAATTACTTTGTTTCCTCAAGAGCCAAGATCCATCCAGTCCCTAAATGAAATTCTCAACTAAAATCAGAAGGTTTAAGATACAGTTATTTTAAGTGCTGCATACTCTTAAAAATGTGTGTCTGGTTATGTTGTGTATATAAGTGGCTCATCTCAGAGATGCAGCAAGTCAAGCTATATAAAATTCAGTAACACATGCCAGAAAGGGAAGGAGGGAAGAGAGAGAGAGAGACGAGATAGAGAGAGAAAGAAAGAGATGCTTATCCTTCTCTCCAGGAGAGGCTCAAATTTTACTTTCAACCCGTTTCTAAAAATGGCAGATGCAAAGTAAGAAAACAAATTTATCTGTTGCAGGAAGGAAGGAAGGACAGAGAGGGGAATCTAATCTTCAGCTTGATGTGATATGTTTTTATCCGAATGCTTTTGCAATAGAACATCTGGGAGGCAAGTGAGAATTGGGGTATGCCTATGTTTCAACAGTTTCATTAGGGTCACAGAGCTTTATTTCCTGGGGCTGTGATAGAAAATATGAACTATTTACATGGTTGAGAATTGAGGGAGGGGTGGGCTAAAACAGTGATATATGCGACAGTACATGCCATCAGTGGGATGTGATGATAGTGCTTATCACCATAGCTTGAGGACTTATGCCCTCTTTCTTTGTAGGCATTTAAATAGCTAGCCTTGTTTCTCTATCCTAGGAGTAAGGCTGGAGTTGATGGTGGTACCTCCATCTGGAAGTCTGGGAAATTGGTGGGGGGTTTAGTGACTCAAGTTTAGAAGTGGATTTTAACCCAGTTCACGTGGTGCTTGTGCCGACATTGGCATTTTGTGCTGCGTGATCTAGAAGTTGAGGCAAACGTTTTCAGTATTAGACTGGCACAGTCTCAGAGGACGGAGTCCAAGTTTCACAGTTTAGAAACATTGTATTGATCGAAGTGTATTAGAGAAAAAAGCGTTCAGTTAATTTTTTCATTCAGTCATCTTGTCATGCAACATATCTTTCTTGATCAGCTGTGAGGACCCCAGCACATTGCTGGTGGCTGTACTGGGGGGCAGACTGAAGCTAGGTGCAGTGTAATCTCCTCTCTGGTAACTCCTTTCCTCTGGAATCTGCAGGTATAACTGGTATTTTGTGCCATAGAGGACGAAAAAAATACACAGGTGGGCAAGCTGGGATTATGTGTATCAAGATGGCTGTGTAATGATGAAGGGACTATCTCTTGGGGTACATTTGAGCAGAAAGGAACATAAAGCATTCAAAAGAGTTCTATTCTCCAGTTATTGTCAGGACTGACTTTTCTTTGTTCTGTGGTCAAGGAAGGCTCTGCTGGAAACCCAGAAATCAAAGTGGGTCCTCACATGAATTTCCCTTCAGTGTCAGGAATGAGAGCAGTAAATCAGTCAGAGCTCCCTGAAGTAGGACTCCTAGGGAGTCCTTGACCAAGGCTGTGAGGTCAAGGTCAGATTTAATTTGGGATTTTGTAGTTTATAGGCTGCTACTCACTTTCTTACACCTTGCAGTAACCATGTTCCAGTGGCTTATCAGGTTGGTCCAGGCCGTTACTGGTGGTGAGAACGTCGGGTTTTGTGGGCACATAGCTTCGCTAGGAGAGGTCTGGGGTGTCTTATGTTGGTAGAGGAGGAGTGTGCCCATGGACTTTAACTTCTCTAGATGCAATGCTAAAGGCCAACTGGATAGCTATTGCTGCTATAGCTTTGTAAATCTATGACTCTCTGTTGAGGCCTCTTGGACTCTAGCAGGCTTATAAATCTTTGTGTTAATTCAGTAGGAACCCACCAGATGACTCTCCTTCTCCCAAGAGTGTAAAGTCATTCACACAGGTTTGGTCTTGCCTGGAGGTTGGGGCTTGGGAGGAAATGAGCAGGGCTTGCCCTCAAATCAGCAGTCATTTGGTTCCTCCTTTCTTTCACCTGTCACTCTTTCGCTCTACTTTTTTTTTTTTTTTTTTTTTAAGATATAGTCTTGCTCTTGTCTCCCAGGCTGCAGTGCAATGGCGCCATCTCAACTCACAGCAACCTCTGCCTCCCAGGTTCAAGTGATTCTCCTGCCTCAGCCTCCCAAGAAGCTGGGATTACAGGCACCCACCACTAAACCTGGCTAATTTTTTGTATTTTTAGTAAAGACAGGCCCTCACCATCTTGGTCAGGCTGGTCTCAAACTGCTGACCTCAAGTGATCCACCCACCTTGGCCTCCCAAAGTGCTGGGATTACAGGTGTGAGCCACAGTACCCCACCTCTTTCTGCTACTCTTAAGTTATTAACACAAGCTTGGGGGACTAGAGGCAGGAGCTGGTATTTGGATCAATGGCTTGGTAATCCAGACCATTCAAATAACCAAGAAATTATTAATATTTGTTCCAGGTGATATGTTTTTATGGGGTGATGGTGAAAGAAAAAATTAATTTCATTTCCTAAATGTGTGCTTTTCACATAGCAAAATTTGCCACTATTTGCATTTGCTAAGCATTCATCAGCCCATGGTAGAGAGAAAGAACTCAAAGCTAAGTATGGTTGCAGGTAAAGAAACCAGGAATCTAGTGGTTACCACTAGCTTCATTCAAAGTATAGATCCAGATTATTACGTATTATCTGAATTAAACAAATTTTACTTTAGAGAGATCAGGGAGGTTCTATGTTTGAGGAAATCTTATGATTACTTATAAAAGACATCACTGCCACCAAAATTCTGGATTTTAACTGATCTGATCTGCTTAAAGCATGATACCTGCATACCTGCTAACTTATTTTTTGAGAACAGAGAGTTAGATAAGGCATAGGATTCAGTCCTTAGAATGCAGAGCCTATAATTTTAGAAAGAGATATAATTTATTTATTTATTTTGTTTTAATTTTTTAAGACATATGAGTACTTTCTCTCATAAAAGTTTTACCCATACAGATAAAGTAAACTTTTTCTTTTACTCTGCCTGTGAATCTCAGTTTCCTAGGGGATAACAAATCATAACGGTGATTTGGATATATTCTTCCCAACCATGTTAAAGGTATCTGTAGATATATATGTATACCTCTAGAAATATGTAGTTTTGTTTTTGTGTTGTGTATAGATATATGTATACGTCTATATTAAATCATTATCTCTACCAAAAACATTTTCATCACCACAACATATATTCTATATGTATTAAATTGTCTCATTCTTTTTCATTCTTTTTTTTATACTTTTCTCGTTTTTTGCTATGCATTTTTAAAATTAAGGTTTTATATAGTAAAAGTGGTTAATCTTTCCTCTTCTTTCTTTTTTTTTTTTTATTTACTAGCCACAAGATTAGAAATTATCCTCTTATTTCTTTTGAAAGGAGATATAATTTATTTAGGCCAGATATTTTTACTGTTAATATCTTTACTGTTTTATCTAGAATGTTGACTCTGTTATGCTTGAGTCAGTTGCCCCTTCCTCTCTTCCTCTTTTCTCTGTATATTTATTGCACACTGAATAAGTGTCTAGGATGACAGCAGATGCTGCGGTCATAAGGGTGACCAGTTAGGCATGATTTCTGCCTCCGTGGAGCTTGGAGTCTGGTGGGAGGGATGGACAGAGCAAGCACAGAACGAATGGACACTGTGCATTTTCTCCTCTGAGCCAAACTGGAAGATCCTGAGAATAATTTTATCGCTTGGCCTTTGGAGATGTTAACAGATTACTCAGTGATTTTGATTGTTAAAATATCCTCCTGCTTAGAATTATTATCACAGTGGCTCCTCTGGCAGTAGCATAGTTACAAACGAAACCAGGCACTGCCCATGTGCCCAGCCTAGGCTTCTGACTCCCACAGATGGCTCTAGGGCTGGGGCCTGGCTAAGTATTTTCCAGGAGGAACGTGGTCAGTCAGGAGCCAGCACCTGCCATTTCCCATTCTTTCAGAGCCAAGGAGCTGGGCGACCATCTGACAGCCTGGAAGAGCCCTGCTCCAATCTGGAGCTGAGGTTAACACTTCAGGTCAGCAACTTCCTAAGGGAAGGAAAAATCCCTCCCAGGTGTTGCTTCAAGCTTTCTCCGGTGCTGCTTGTTGCTGGCCTTCAGATTTTGGCCACAACTACCTTCGGGTATCATTCTCCCTGCCTCCCTTGGAGAGGTGACCTTCCCCTTCTGTGCAGGGCACTGTCTGTCCCATGTGGGCTTCCAGGGCGGGGGTGAGGAGGCGGCGGCGAGATTATTGCCTGTTACACATGGACATCTAGACGGGGGAAGAAACATAACAGCTTTATTTTTAGGCTTTGCTAATTCTCACTCTTCTCCTAGTTCGCTGCTACCTGGCAACAGCTTATTGTCATGGCAACACTGATGTTAATGAGTGAAACTCAGTGTGTCTGCTTTCCTGGTGCTCTGACAGACACTGTGTGGAGCTATCTTTCTGGCCATCAAAGGCTAAACACAAGGCTCCCTTCCCCTCTGCAGGCCTTCCGGGCCCCGTCCACAGAGGAAAGGCACGGAGGCCGCATTGACAAGGGATTTGTGGCTCTGCTTACCCAGTCCCAACTTCTCCTCTCTTCACAGATGGCTGCTGGCTCTTGCGCTGCCCCTCCTCCCGCAGTCCCTCCCTCCACATTTTTAAGCAGCAGCTGTAGCCAGTTTTCTCATGTTTGGGGCACCTCGAGATTTGAGCAGGTTTTTATGGCACCTTCTCTGCAGTTGATCAGCAGGGCTCTGAATCCGAGTTTTGAGAAAGGAGATTGTGGCTGGAACTGGCGCTCACATTGGGGAGGGAAGACCTGCACCCTCAGTCCTTAGGCTGAGAATCAGTAACACCACCATAGCTTCTTGTCTTGCTTCCCTGACATCTGTCACTCAAGGGTGCCTTCGCAGCATTACAGTAACTTGTGAGGAAGAGCAGGCAGAGTCTGCTCCAGCCTCCTCATGCCTCAGTTTGTCCGTCTCTAAAGCGGTGTGAATCTGAAACTGGATGGTCCTTTAGTGGGCGCTGCTGAGGTGGGGTTCATGTGAAGTGCCCAGGGCTCCTGCTCACCATGTCTATCATGTGGGTGACTTGCTCGATCCCTCTGTGATTCTGCTTCTTACTTGTAAATAAGGATAGTAATAGTATCTACCTCAGAGTGTCATTGCAGGACTCCTACCAGCTACGTATGTGTGCAGGGCTCATAATAAAATAATGATTAAAGAAATCCTAGTTCTATTACATGTGGTCATTATTCAGTCTTCACCCTGGTCTCATGAACTGAGGTCTATTTTTATTCTTGAATTACAAAGAAGGAAACTGAAGCATGGAGGGGTAACTGCCCCTGTCGCCTGAAGCGATGGGCTTGACTTGAAGCCTAGGCGTGCTCTGAGCCACCACACTGCAAGGTGAGCCTGAAGGAGATGGCCCTGTGTGTCCTCAGTGACTGCTCCCTGTTCCAGGGAGGGGGCCCGGGCCCCCGGGAGTGTGTCTGAGCACCTTGTACTCCTTGGATAAGAGGTGCTGTGTGAACACAGAATTACCAACTTTTTTTTTTTTTTTTTTTTTTTTTTTTTGAGAGGGAATCTCACAATGTCACCCAGTTTGGAGAGCAGTGGTGTAATCTCAGCTCACTGCAACCTCCACCTCCTGGGTTCAAGAGATTTTCTTGCCTCAGCCTCCCAAGTAGCTGGGATTACAGGCACATGCCACCACACCCAGTTAATTTTTTGCAGTTTTGGTAGAGATGGGGTTTCACCATGTTGGCCAGGCTAGTCTCAAACTCCTGACCTCGAGTGATCCACCTGCCTCAGCCTCCCAAAGTACTGGGATTATAGGCGTCAGCCACTGTGCCTGGCCACTATCATTGTTAAGTGTGACCTCCAGAGGGGTGGCATTCAGCTCCTGTGGCCCATCTTGAACTCAACACTGCTCTACCAGGCTCTTTAACGAGTAATGGAATAAAAATGGCAGCCATCTCTGTGTAGCCCTAGCTGGTTCCTTAGGATGCGGGTCCCTGGCAAACACCTCTCAGTTGGGCTAAGAAAGCACATTACCGCTTATTTACTGTGCTAGTTCATCCAAACTTTTCAGCAACATGTAACAGCTTTACTTTTTTCAGAGTAATAGTCCTTTTAATTTTTCTATGTATTTTTTAAGTGGTAGCACATACATGTGGTCTTGTGGTATAAAGTCAAAAATATGCAAAAGGGTATATGGTGATCAGTCTCTCTTCTCCCTTGCCCCAGACCCCCAGTACCTCCCCTGGAAGGAGGTCTGTCCATCGGCAAGCATATACATGTATATTGATTTGTAAACCCTGATGGGAACGCTGATCCATTCTCTCCTAGATTATGGTGCTTTTTAAATACACCTGACAGTATATCTGGGAAACTACTCCATATCAATTCATGATCTATGAGAGAGACTTCATTCATATTCAACAGACACCTCAAAAATCCTATTGTTTTCCAGGTAAATGAGGTCTAGTGTGTGAATCATTGTGAAATATGCTTAAGAAAGCCTAACTGCTGGCAATAAGTTAATAAAACTAAACAATTATTATCATCATGATAATAATAGCAGGATTCTTTTTAATCCATGATGCAGTTTTTTGTCTCATTTTAAAGCTGAAACCTGAAGTGATGGAGCTAGAAATGTCCCTGAGCCGTGTTTGAACCTGAGTCTGTCTGCCTTTCATCCCTCTGTCGCTTTGCCTGCACCGCACTCCTCCTCCTGGAGAAAAATGCTTCGAGTGGGTCTTGGCCATAGCATGGACACAGGAGCGGACTCCCTGGGAGTCCCCATGGTGGTCTGATGTATAGTGAGAGCATCACTACACGGCTCTCATCACTGCCAGCCCCCCTTCCTATTTTCCCTGTAGGCCCAGCACTCATCCACAGGCAGACACTCCTCATTAGCGCACATGGCTGGACGTGTGAGGTTGCTTTGATCCCATCCCTTCTAGTCTATGCTTCTGTGTCTTTACCTAGAAAATGTGCAGCCATATCTCATTCCTGCCAAAAGAGGTACGCAAGAAGAGAGAAAAAGAATGTTCATTGTCTTCTCCTCACGTCCGCTTCTCCCCCAGTGAGGCAGAGGGGCTCTCTCTGGGTTTGGACTGGAGCACCTCATGGGTGCGAAGTTGGGAGGAGCCACAGGCAGTGAGGACCTGCATTGCAGCGGGTGGTTTGGAGGCTCGGCAAACGTGTGCTGCACGAGATGGGGAAACGAAGCCGCATTTGCCAGCATATCTGGGGCTCCTGGTCACTGAGAAATCAGAGACATGTGGGTCTGAGTCCTTTTGCTTGGATTTAATCTTCTGCTATTTGCGGGTGTTCTGTTGCGTTCGATGGGGCTTCAGTCTTCATTTTCCTTGTCCTTCGCAATTTCTCTCCCTTCCCTTTCCGCAAGCTTGCCCACTTACTAGGATAGACCCTGGTCAGCAGTGGTGGTGCTGAAGGCCCTGTTACCCAGACAGGTGCCAGCTTGCAGGGTCCAGCATGCCTGTGAGGGCAGAAGGGTTCTGAGTGGGCCCTATTCCTCTGGGTGGGATGTGTGCTCCCTCCTCCTAGGCTTGGCTCCTCTTCTTCCTCGGGGCCTGGCTCCCCTCAGCTCACACTCTGTCTTTCCTTGGAGCTCCTACCACACTCCCTGTCCCCTACACCGTTGACACTCTTACATCAGCATTGCACATGGGCATGAAGGGGCACTGCAGCCAGTCCTCTGGGATGTCCCAGCCCCTCAGGGACAGGCTCCAGAGTGGGCCTGGCAGAGGGAAGGACTGTGTTCTCTCCCAAACAGGCCAGTCCTTGGAGCTACTGCCATGGCTTCAGCTTCCAATACCCTGTTTGGAGGGCTCTTTGCAAAGAGGCGGAAGAGCACCAAGGTGAGTTGAAGGGCCCTGGAGCCCCAGGCCTACCCACCTGGAGGGCAGCTGATGGCGAATCTGTGTCCTAGAACATGCCCTCCTGCCGCCAGTGTCACGTCGGCCGTGGTTGTGAAATTTCTGACAAAGATGCTTGGAACCCATCCTGTTCTTGAAGTGCCCATGTACCTCATCAGTTTCTGTGCTGTGTTGTCAAGAACACAAGAACCAGAGAGAGAGTACACACAGCAGAGATGTGTGCTAGGGTGTTAGAGGAGGGGACCCCATCACAGAAGAAAATTAGCAAAGACATAATTGGGCAGCGCCTCCCTGGGGCACACCAAATTAAGCTGCTTGGAGTCTTGGGGAAGAGCAAGGGGAGGATGGGGTTTAGGGATGAAATGTGAGGACAGGGAGGGGCTTCTTGAGCAGGCTTGGTGGCCCAGTTGGGCACTGGACACAGACTGGGACCACATCTTCTGGCCTCTGTTATTGTCCCTACTGCCTTGAAAGGACCAGATTATAATTACCTGAAGGATTGAATAGGCCTAGAAATTCTTCCCTAACTGCTTACTCCTATCAACATCCCTTCCAAGAAAGAAGCAGGCACGCAGTACATAATTAGAGATAAAAGGCTTAATCTGGAGGAGGTAAGGCCATGGAGTGAATGTTTCAGTTGAAATGCAATCAAACAACTAGGGCAATTGACTGGTTATCAAACCCTTCTGGGTTTTGATGGGAGGAAAGAAGAGGAATTACTTATAAGGCAGAGATGTCTTAAATAAAGAGAAGGGCCTCCAGAACAAGAGGCTTCAGAACACTGATTCTTAGTACTGTCTGTATAGTAGCATAATCTCGGCAGCTTTTAAAAAATACTCAGTCCTCTGCCTCGATTCATAGGAGTTCTGATTCAGTGGCTTTCATAGGGCTGGGATATCAGTGTTTTTAAAAAGCACCCCTAGGTGATTCTAATATGCAGCCAGGGTTGAGAACTACTGATTTAGAGGTGTTTAAAGACAGAAGGCAAAATGTGTGGGCCCCAGCATAGAATTTGCTGTTTTCCAGGCTGAGACCCATAGAAAGCATATCCTGATTTTAATTCACAGTGGCACATTCTAAAAGTATACTCCAGTATTTAAAAAGTATAGGGGCTTTAGAAATATTTGTTTGCCCATGTGCATGTCAACATCATTCATAATGGCCAAAAAGCAGATGCAACCCAAGTATTGATCCATAGATAAATGGATAAACAGAATGTGGTATATACATATGATGGAATATCACTCGGGCCTTAAAAAGGAAGGAAATTCTGATACATGCTACAATATGGATGAACCTTGAGAACATTATGCTGAATAAAATAAGCCAGACATAAAAAGAAATACGGTATGATTTCACTTAAATGAGGTACTCACAATAGACTGATTTATAGAGACAGAGGTAGTATGATGGTTGCCAGGGGCTGGTGGATGTGAGAAATGTGGAGCTATTGTTTAATGAGTACAGGATTTCAGTTTTTCAAGAATAGAAAAGTGTTCTGGAGATGGATAGAGGTGATGGTTAAAAAACAATGTAAATTTTTTAATGCTATTAAATTGTACGCTTAAAAATGGTTAAGATGATAAACTTTATGTTACCTATATATATTTGACCGCAACTTAAAAAAATTAATTTCAGATTAATGAGCATCATCTATATATTTTAATATTTTAGAAAAAAGAGAAATTTATAAAGGAGAAAATTTAAAAATTACCACTTAGTATCTAAATGTGTTCTTTCTCTGTGTGTGCTTAATCATGTAAATACGTATGCACATTGAATCGTACGTTCTATGATGGTTTGCAGCCTGGATTTTCCTTTGTACTCGATTTGGTTTAATCCTCGTTTCTTTACAGAGATGGCCCATCTTAGGGCTAGAATAAGTGAGGTTACATGGTAGGTGGGCAACCTAACATATCCTTATATTCAGCTTTGGAGTCAGAACATCACTGGGTTCAAATTGTACCTCTGACATTCGTGATTGGCGTGACCCCGGGCCTCACGCTGAGCCTACGTGTCCTTGTTTCAGGCTTGTTTGGGAAGTTAAAGATAACTTAGGTGCCTGGTCCCTGCTCAGGCCCTCGGGAGATGGATGCTGTAACTGCAGAGTCACTGGAGACGTCCATGGACTTCTCTGTACTTGTGATAGATATTCAGTCTCCACTTATATCCCCCACTTAACTTAGGAGAGGGCTTCAGAGAATCCCTGATCTGAGATTCAGGAAGTCTCCAGGGCTGCCACACGATACTGGGAACTTGGCAACACCAGGTTCTTTCTAGGTCTCCGTTACCACATTCACAAAGTGAGCACGTTGGGTTTTGAGGTCTCTGGGTCTCTATTCTAGCTTCCTCTGCTTCTCCATAGCCTCTCACTCCCTGAGGTGATGCAGAGTGGATGCCCATAATGTTTATTGACAACGAGGCTCCTGCAGGTGAATCATGAACAACATGCAACAGTATCGCAGATATGACCAGCTCCCTCCAAAAAAGAAAACCTGCTTTATGGCAAACTTGTTGACTTTTGTTCAGGAAGTTAATTTCTGGTGGCACAGCGCCATAGTCTGCAGGAGCTTGGACAGGCTGTGCTGGAAGGAGAGGAATATTTTTCCCTAAAGACAGTGCACAGGGGCAGGGTGGGGGCAGAACTTCCTTTATGATTCCTGTAGCGCTTGACTGGGGCAGAGGAAGCAGATGGATTACCAAGAAGGTAGAAAGAAGTCCTATGTCCAGCCTAGAGCTCAGCACATCTTTTAGCTGCCAAGTGGAAGTTCTCTCTGTGGCAATGCTGGGGAGGAAAATTGAGTTAGGCTGGCTTATTCCAAATAAAATGCTATATTTAATTTCACTCTGGGAAATATTTGAAGTCCAGGCTACTGTAATATGTGAAATAGATTTAAAAGATCTTTTTTGTTAGACAGAAAATATAAAACAAGGAGGTCCTCACATAAGCTGCAGGTGGTACGTAGGGATCTGACCATTTCAGTGTGGTTTTTAATCATCTGGCAGCTGGGTTGACTAGTCAGTGTCTAGCAGCCTGAGTGTCACTGTACATGTTGAATCTGTCTCAATAGTTCAGCCTCTGAAATGCCTTTTGAGTTAAGCCAAGGCACTCGGTGTGGGAATAGGAAGCTGTCAGTTTGTAAATCTGGAATGTCCATTTGTGCACTTGACACGTGGAAGGGAAGGGCTGAGTATGAACCTATGCGGAGATAGATTCAGCAAATGTGTATCTGACTGTCGGTTCTAAAAACCAGCCAGGTAGGGTCCCATCTCTAGAATTGCTGACCCTTTTATGATGGTCCTAAGTGCCATGGCTGCTGGAGGCTTCTCCCCCTCTGTGAACCTCTGCCCTGGTGCATGTCTGGGCTAACTGGCCATGCAGGGATTTGGGGAAGGAGCTCACAGAGCTGCTCTGCTTTTCACATTGTTCCTATCCCTTCAGGCTTCCACCTGTTTCCTTCCTGACTCTCCTGTTATTTTTTTGGTGTGAGGTCAGAAAAAGTTCTTCTCCCCTCTTTTGCTTTCATTCATTTACCATTCAGAGGGGCTCGCTGAAGCAGAGAGACCAACAGATAGGGCTGCCAACTCAACCCTGGAAACAATCCTTTTTTGTTTTACCTGGCCAACCAGAAACCAAGTGTTTCATTTCTTTGTCCATTTATTTTTAAAAATACAGAATGAAGTATTTTTGAGGACTGTGCCACTCTTTTGGGCTGCAAGTAGAAAAGATCAAATATGTCCTTGTCCAGCTTTTCCTGTTAGACCCTCCGAGGAAGAAGCTCCAGCCTGTAAGCTGTGGGGCTTTATCCCTTGGTGATGATGTGAACTAGAGAGAGAAGTTAATTGTTTTGAATGACGATGAAAGTTTCTCTGTTGAGCACCTGAAACCCTGGCAACACTTGCTTTCACACGTGCTCAGGGAACCCTTGTATGTGGAAAGGATTTCAGAGGCCAGGTCTCAGGAGAGGCCCTGGGAGAGCAAGGAAATATAAGCAGCCATTTGGCCTGGGGACTGGAGGCCTGGTGACCCGGGCAGAGGAGGGTCCAGGAGGGAGGCTGTCCTTGAAGAGTACTCTCTGATGTTGGTTCAACTCTCCGACACTGAAGTTGTCACAAGAACCCAAGCTGCTCTCCGTGGTGGAAAGGATTTCCTCCTCCTCAGAGGCTGAGGGAAATGGTTCTTTGCATCCTGCATCTAGAATCAGCATGAGACGGTGGAAGTGGTCAGGGACTGGCATCTGGACTCCCTTGTTCTCCAACTGGCAGTGCTGGGGGCTCCCTGGGCAATTGTACAGAAAACACGTATATAGAGTCCGATAGATATGTGTTAGAATACTGACACAATTCATAGGTCCCTCTGCTCAATTCCTTTGAGTTAAGCTTAATTCATAGCTCTCTGAACCTCGGTTTCCTTATCTATAAGAGTGGGGATGATGACACCACAGAGTTGAGAGGCCTGTGTATGCTAACACATGTGATATGCCAGCTAGAGTGCCGGTGCCCTGGTAAGGCTCAGGCGCATAGGGAACTGGTACAAACATTGCCTCTGCCCTCCCATGGGACAGAGGGGTGCTGATATTTGGTGTGAAGAGGTGCTGATACTAGGTGTAAGGGGTGCTGTACGAGGTTAGGTTCTCCTGGATCAGTGTGATGTAGGAGAGGTATCTTCAGCTGGAGCTTTAGGATCTGTAGTTACTGACCGGTCTTGAATCACCATTGTTTGTGGTTTCTCTTGTCTTTTTTTTCACATGTTTCCAGAAGGCAGCTGGTGGCAAGTTTCACATTAGATTTAACTTGAATATTGTGCATGGTTAGCACAAAACTAAAATTATTTCCTTTTCCCTGTGCATTCATCTATTCAACACGTATTTATCAAGGATGAACTATATTCGAGGCACTTTGACAGGCACTGGTGATGCTGCACTGAACGAGAGTTTACGTTCTCTGTGCACATGAGGGCAAGGAGAGAGGGGAGACAGAAAATGCAGGTGTAAGCAAGTAAATGAGGGAGCTTCATTTTATGGTAGGTGGTATGAAAAAGAGATCAAAGAGAAAGAAAGCAGAGTTACATGGTAACATGACTATGAGTGGATGTTACTTTAAGCTGGTGGTCAGGGAGGCCCCCTCTGGGACCCAAGACAAGACGGAGAGAGGAAGAGCCTTCCAGGGGAGGGCATAGCAAATACAAAGGCCTGGAGGCAGGACCACCTTGGCATGTGTCAGAAACAGAAGAGCAAGGCTGGCATACAGTGAATGAGCAGGAGGGTGCAAGTGAGCTGGTCAGAGGGTTGGAGGTGGGGCGGGGGGTGGTTGCTAAATCATGATTGGTAGGGACGTGATGTATCTTTTTTATTTTTAGAAGATCATCATTCTGCCTTTGGATTAGAAAAGGGAGTTAGGAGGGAATGAGAAACTGGTTGGGAGGCCAGTTGGTAGGAGAATAGAGGCTGGGACCAGGTGCCAGCAGTGGAGGTGAGATGAATGCGCAGAATTTGGCAGTGGGCTGAATGCACGTGCTTGGGAGGCAGAGCTGCCAGGGCCTGCTGGGCAGTTGGGCAAGGAGGCCCAGAAGGATGCCAGGCAGTGGGGGTAGTTGGTTCATCAACAGTGACAGTCTTGACAAAGGTGTTGGGAAGTGGGACATTTTCAGACACAGCTGATGGCAGTGTAGAAGTTCCACTCACCTTGGAGGGTCATTTGACAAAATGTACAAAGGCTTAAAAATGCTCATTTCTTTTGGTCCAACAAGTCCATAGGATTTTATCCTATGGAAATAGAAATACACAAGGATTGCTTGCAAGTATGTTCATTGTAGTCTTATTTGTAATGGAGCTAAACCTGGGATAATTTAATTTCTCTCCCCTATTTTTCAGTCACCAGAGGGCTGGGTGACTAAGTTAGGATGCATCCATATGATGGAACACCATGTAGCCATTCAAACCATATCTTAGAAGGATACTAAATAGCAACGAAGATGTTCAACTGCACTGCTAAATGAACAAATATAGAAAGTCATTTACAATGTGATCCCAAATTTTATAAGATATATAAACTCTATTTACATTTCCTATAAGTGTAGACAGGATATACTATATCCTGGAAGGTCTAATAGGCATGTATTAGAGTGTTAATGGTAAGCCAATTTAGGGAACAAAATAATGTATTTTTTATTTCATTCTCTATTTATGATTCTTCTAAATTTTCGACCATAAACATTTGAAATAAAACCTTTTTTTAAAAACCCTGTTATTTGAAAAAACTTGTGATGTCTTACCATGTCCAAGTATAAACTGAATAGTAAATAAATCAGTGGGCTGGTGGCTTTTCTTAATATACTGCTGTACATAGGTCAACCATTTGCATTCAGAAAGTTTGAGTTGAGAAAATCACTGCATTTGACTCAGAAAACTTGGAATTGGAGTCCCAGCTCAGCCACTCACTGGCTTTGTGATCTTGACCACAACGCTTGACCTCTAACACGCAGACCCTTGGCTGCTTCCATTTGCGGTGGGAATGAATGATGGTAATAAGAACAAGAATAATGTTTTCATAGAGTTGTGAGGACTAAATGACAGGGAATTAGCAAAAGGGCCCACGTCTTTGACATAGATGTGACTATGGGCACCAACCGATTTTTGGATGGATCATTTATGGTATCCAGTAGTGCCTTATAGTGTGTATCTCATGCAACCAAATGTCCAGTTCATGTCTGATCCCAAGCCCTGAATTAGGTGAGCAATCTGAACACAAGGGACACTGACCTGTCCTGAGTGGCAGGCGGCTCTCAAATGAGGAGTGTTTTTCGTTCACTAGAAAGCTGTAAGTGAAATGCTGCTTCAGCAACTGTACCCAGAGCCCTGCTGATACATGGTTCAGCTGTTCTGTTACATAAACCTATTGGAAATGAACCTGCAAAGGAGTTGAGCAGAGAGAGGTGCCCATTGGAATAAGGATGAAGGAGAAATACACTACCTCTCCATTTAAAGGAGACATGTGCTTTTTAACGGACCCTAAACACTGGGATCTGAAATGTCACAATCTTTACATATTGGAATGAACATGCACATAAATGCTGATGAACAGCTCAGCAGGCACTTAATTTTTAAATCCTTGATTGTTCAAGGACAGGGACATCCTACTTGGGTCTGCAAGACTCATAGTGTACTGGACAATGTTGTCTGCCTCATGCAGTCTTAATGGGGAGTTAATCTCGAAGAAGAAGCTGTATAGTGAATGGGTCCAAACATAAGGGTTCGAGCCACTATTTTCAGCTGGGATTTTTGGGTAAAGGGAGATGAGGCAGCCAAGTCTGACCAACTGCTGAGGTTTATTTCTTGGGGAGTCTCAGCTACACGTTGAGGTGTAGAAAATACAGCACCGGCTGTGTGTGGTGGCTCACGCCTGTAATCCCAGCACTTTGAGAGACCACGCTGGGTGGATCACAAGGTCAAGAGATCGAGACTATCCTGGCAAGCATGGTAAAATCCCGTCTCTACTAAAAATACAAAAATTAGCTGGGCTTGGTGGTGTGTACCTGTAGTCCCAGCCTCAGGAGGCCGAGGCAGGAGAATCGCTTGAACCTGGGAGGCCGAGACTGCAGTGAGCCAAGAGTGTGCCATCGCACTCCAGCCTGGCGACAGAGCAAGACTCCGTCTCATAAATAAATAAATAAAGCACCTGCCAGTTACCAACAAGGATACCTGTTCCTGGGCGGAACTGCCTGGTTGGAAAGAATGCTGGTGATCAGTAGTGCCTTCTGATCCTAAGAAGAGGACCCAAACCTGGCCATTTTGAACAAGGGTCCTATAGCTGCCAATTAAGTGTATCAACAGTGGCTTCCTTGTGATGTAACATTCATCATCCTTCCGATGGTGGATGACCCTACAGACCCACCTGCTGATAAACTAAGCAGCTTGCCCAAGGCCATAAAGCTACAGAGGTATTAATCTAGAGTTTGGACGAGATCTCTGACTCTTAAGATTCCTGCTTTGAAGTTCTCCATTATCCTGCCTCTTACAAAGTTGTTTTGCCAGTGCTATTGAATTTGAATTCAGTTGTGTCCTATGTACATTAGAATGAAAATGTATAAATCTTAGAAAATGAATAAATCATGGTTCCAACCCTTGAGAAACATATATATATATATATATATATATATATATATATATAATGATTACTTAAGAGTTTGAAGTGCATAGCAATGGCTCAATAAATAATTATTGAGTAAACGATATTACACAAATATATTCTAGTTTATAGATATCCATAACCCCAATCAGATTATGTTGCATCTCATAAAAGGTACACACGCAGATTGAAAAAGGGATTCAAGAAGGAAGCCAGACCGGAGATTCCCGGGCAGAAAAGCACCACGAATCTTAACGCCGCTGTTTTGGCCAGCACAGTGGGTTGCTCAGATTCCGGCGCTGGGAATCAACAAGTTGGACGTCCACTCAGAGACCTAATTTGAAAGTCGGTAATTACAAAGACGACAGGTGGATAAATTTACAATGATGGGAAGAAACCAGTGTAAAAAGGCTGAGAATACCCAAAACCAGAATGCCTCTCCCTCTACAGGGGATCACAGTCCCTCATCAACAAGGTAACAAGGCTTGATGGAGAACGAGTGCGTTCCATGAACAGATTTAGGCTTCAGAAGGTGGATAATAAGAAACTTCTGTGAGTTAAAAGAACATGTTCTAGCCCAATGTAAAGAAACTAAGAACCTTGAAAAAAGGTTTGACAAAATCCTAACGAGAATGGACAATCTAGAGAGGAATATAAGTGAATTAATGGAACTGAAGCATGCAATATGAGAACTCTGCGAAGTATGCACCGGTTTTAACAGTTGAATTGATCAAGCAGAAGAAAGGGTATCAGAGGTCAAAGATGAACTCAGTGAAATAAAATGAGAAGACAAGATTAGAGTAAAAAGGGTAAAAAGAAATCAGCAAAGTCTCCAAGAAATATGAGACTATGTGAAAAAACCTAATCTACGTTTGATAGGTGTACTTGAATGTGATGAAGCGAATGAATCCAAGCTGAAAAATATTCTTCAGGATATTATTCAGGAAAACTTTCCTAACCTAGTAAGACAGGAAAATATTCAACTTCAGGTAATACAGAGAACACCACAAAGATATTCCTCAAGTAGAGCAACCCCAAGACACATAATCGTTAGATTCACCAGGGTTGAAATAAAGGAGAAAATTCTAAGGGCAGCTAGAGAGAAAGGTCAGGTTACCCATAAAGGGAAGCCTATCAGACTCACAGCAGATCTCTCAGCAGAAACCCTACAAACTAGAAGAGAGTCGGGGGTCAATATTCAATATCCTCAAAGAAAAGAATTTTCAACCCAGAATCTCATATCCAGCCAAATGAAGCTTCATAAATGAAGGAAAAATAAAATTTTTCACGAACAAGCAAGCACTCAGGCCTGCTTTACAAGAGCTTCTGAAAGAAGCACTATACACAGAAAGGAACAACCAGTATCGCTCATCCCAAAAACTTACCAAAAGGTAAAGAGTATCTCCATAATGAAGAATCTATATCAACTAATGGGCAAAATAGCCAGCTAGCATTAAACGACAACATTAAACTCACAAATATCAATATTAATCCTAAATTTAAATGGATTAAATGCCCCAATCAAAGACACGATGGGCAAATTGAATAAAAAGTCAAAACCCATCGGTTCATTGTATCCAGATCCATCTCATAAGCAAGGACACACAAAGACTCAAAACAAAGGGTTGGTGGAAGACTTACCAATCAAATGCAGAGCAAAAAAAAAAAAAAAAAAGAAAGAAAACAGGAGTTGTAACTTTCGTCTCTGACAAAATAGACTTTAATAGTAACAAGGACTAAAAGAAACAAAGAAGGACATTACATAACAGTAAAAGGGTCAATGCAACAATAGGAGTCAATGATCATAAATATATATGCACCCAATATAGGAACACCCAGAAACATAAGACAAGTTCTTAATGACTTATAGAGAGACTTGGACTCCCGCACAATAATAGCGGGAGACTTTGACACCACATTGTTAATATTCATTCAACGGATCAATGAGATAGAAAATTAACAGGGACATCTATGATTTGAACTAAGACCTGGGACAAGTAAACTCAGTGAATATTTATAGAATTCTTCACCCCAGGTCCACAGAACATACATTTTTCTCAGTATCATATTACACCTATTTTGAAAGTGACCACATAATTGGAAGTAAATCACTCTTCAGCATTTGCATAGCATTTCACAGACTTAAATGAAATATTGGTTGGCTGTTTGTTTGTTATTTTCTTCCCTTATTCCTTCCTGTCTCCGCTGTTAAGCACAATTATCGGCATAAAAGACGTTTTTAATACCTATTTTTAGATTGCATTCCAGCCTGGGCAATAGAGCAAGACTCCTGTTCTCTCTCCCCCTTTCTCCATTTCTTTCTTTCAAAAAAAGAAAAGAAGAATCTCCCTCTTTCTCTCCCTCCTTCTTTCTCTCTTTCATTCTTTTTTTTTTCTTTCTTTCTCTCTTTGTCTTTCCTTAAAAAAGAAAAAGGTGCACACACACAATCCTGCAGAGAAATCAGGAAAATATTAAGTTGAATGTATCATTTGAGATGGGTGTTTTTTGTTTTTTGTTTTTTGAGATGGAGTCTCACTCTGTCACCAGGCTGGAGTGCAGTGGCGCAATCCCAGCTCACTGTCACCTCCGTCTCCTGGGTTCAAGCAATTCTCTTGCCTCAGCCTCCTGAGTAGCTGGGACTACAGGTGTGTGGTACCACGCCCAGCTAATTTTTGTATTTTTAGTAGAGATGGGGTTTCACCATGTTGGCCACGGTGTTACTGATCTCTTGACCTTGTGATCCACCTGCCTTGGCCTCCCAAACTGCTGGAATTGCAGGTGTGAGCCACCGTGCCCAGCCTTGAGATGGATCTTAAAGACCTGTAGGCACTTCGACAGGTAGAGATGGTGAGACTTTATTCTCACCCTGAACCTACTGCTTGCTGATTGACTCCTGTAGCAGACCCTAGGTGCCTTGGTTTGTTTCTGCTTTGTAATTCCTCTTCTCAGTGATATCAACAACTGGGAGCTGGGAAATGGAGTTTTTATTCTGATAAACCTGACTCGCCACAAGAGGCCTACATGAAACGGTATGATTTTTGGTTTGCCCTCTACTGTCTCTTATATGCAAATGAGTCACACATCTATATCTTCCTTCTAGAACTCTCTTTTGAACTGCTAATCCCCCTGACTGAGTCTCTAATCCTGGTTATCCAGCATTCTTTTAAATTTAAAATTGAAATGGAATGCATGACCTTCTCAGGCTCCCTTGTACATGAGCTCCCAACTTCCCGACCCCTGTTCTGCTCCACCCCTTATGGTGGTAGCCAGGGTGTTGAGCTGCATTGCATGTTAGTAGTCAGGGAAGAATGGGGTGATTGGCCCAGAGTTGTGTGTTGTAAGATGACTTCGGAGATCGGGCTGTTGTTTTGGCTCACTTTGAGATCTTGGGCAGTAGCATACTTTGTCATCAATTTCCTCATGAAAAAAAGGCAACTTGGTATTCTTGGTATAAGCAAACAGGTCAGTGTTGGAGATACTTACATTTAGAAGCACCTTGGGTCCCAGAGGTGGGAGGCCTCATGTAAATACTACTGTGCCATTGCTGTCGTCTGGAGGGGATGATAATGTAGTATGTGCCTACAAAGTGATTTTCTGATGTTTGGTTGAAAGAGACAGTTATGTACCTTAGCCAACTGTTAGGGCTGTTTTTCTTCTAGCACAATTTATAAAGTGCTTTTTGTCATACCCAAATTTTGCAGGACCAGAGAACTTGGATATTTAAGGTTGTGGCTTTTTAGGATGGATGAGTAAACATTAGCACTCCAAACTGAAGTGTATGAAGACTTGTCAAGCCTCCATTTCTGATTTGCTTTCTGATCTCATGCAAGTCACTTCACCTCTCTGCTTTTTGTTTTTCTATCTGTGGGACATTGTTCACTTTGCCAGGATATCCTCAATATGAATAAGATAATGTGTGGAACCCTTTCAGCTGCTGCATCATTAAAACGCATTTATTCAGCACTTATGTAGAACTGCACAAAGAGAATTATAAAGACTAGATCCCTGCCTTGCCTGCTAGGTTATATTCTAATATGTTCTTAAAAAGGGAGAAACGAGGCAACCACAGAGAGCAATAATTCAAATGTTATCTTTTAGGCTATACAAATAACAGTAGCATAAATAATTAACAAGAACCAATACAGAAATAAATCAGTTATCAAAAATATATAGATAAAATGATCAGAAATTTCTCACCTTTCTGGAGCTAAGTCATGCAAGAACCTGGTTTTATGTAAATGAAATTGCCAGGCACTGCCCACTGGAACCTGAGCATAAAGAAGACTCCAGTGGGTGGAGCGGGGAGAGAAAGTGTTTGGGGAGCTTTAGTTGGGATTCTGGTATTTTGGTTTCTGTCACTGTCTCTTTTCCCTCCAAAGTCAACTAATCCTCAGAAATTAAGGCTTAAGACCCTGTTAAGGGGAAAGGTCTATGCTTTCCAGAGGATGCTGTAGAGTGGTAGGCAACTATCATTCCTCTTCTGAATATTGTGGTTATTGCATTGTGGGCCTTCATGAATTACGAGCCTTCGTGAGAATGACATCCAAATCGAGCTGGATGGAAACCACATGAATGAGGCCCTAGAAAAGTGAGGACACCATACAAATGCAATCACGGAGCTGTATGAATCATCTTGAGAAACTTCCACAAGTCTGTATATATCTGACTTCCCCAGGAGTTACACACTTTGAAAGGTGAGCTCCGGGGAGAAGAGTACCATTTGCTTCCCCAGCACTAGGAGAGAAAGGTGATGAGACCAAGATTATTTACTAAATTATTTCCTGTGGCTTCTTAGAAAAGCGGAATTCCCAAGGTATGTTGCTTGGAGATGTGGGGGTGTGTGCACATGTGTGCACACACACACACACACACATACACACACACACACAGTTTTTTTCATACAGGGGCAGTAAAACCTGCCAGGAAATTAATTAAATTAGCTATTATTTGTGTTTCACTTATAGTTTACAGCATTCTTTCACTAATTTTATCTCATTTGACATAAAAAGACTTGCTGTCAAGGTAGGTGAGACTAATATTAATCATCCCCATTGTGCATAAATGGGGGTTAAATAACTTGGCCAAGGTTACACAACCAGTATGAATCTGGCAGAGACATACTGGTTTCTCTCTGGAAGATTGGTCAGCATTCTAAAGTCAGTGTATTTAAATACCACCTGCCAATCACAAATTTTGCATGTAAAGATTTCAAGCCCCATTTAGATATCTAGATTTCCTTTCCATATCTCATGTTTTTAAATTACCATTTTGTGTCGCCATAGTGCACAGTATGCTTAAGACCTGGCTTGCTGATGTTAATAATTACAGAGTGTCATTGTTTGCTTCACAGAGACTCACAGTGAAAGCTAGCAAGCCAGTAACTTGTCCTTCACTGCACTTGGGTCTTAAACAGCTACTAAATACGCAGAGTTTGACTCCCATCTTCCTCCAGTTTTCAAGCCCTTTCACCACTGGTTTTCAGCAAGAGTTTCAAGTAGTCCAAGGCATGAGAAGGGCTCTTGAAAAATGGCCCATCGCAGTGCAAATTCTTTTCTAATGAATGCGCTGGGCCAGGCAATAAATCTGAAAGGGCTACCTCTGAATCCTGGTCCAGGTGGAAGAAGCTAAACTGGCTTAAGGCTTTAAAATATGCCTGTCCTTAGCCCACTTGCAGATATTGCTGCCATTGCTGCTGAGGCCATGGCCTGTGTGGGGGGAGGTGATCCTTCCTCCACAACTGCTAGCAGGGGGCTGCATGCTTTCCCTGTTCCCCGCCCTCCCCTTTTTAAATTATTCCCCTCCTCTCTGAAAGCCTCTCCTCCTGACTTTGGTCCAGAATCTCCTTCCAGCTCCTCTCCTTCCTCTCACCAGGACCAGCTTTCAGGAAAAACAGTTCTTGCAGTTCAGTGCCAGTTTTCCTTAAGAACGTGAGCATTTCCAGCCTTGAGTGCTGATCGGGGAATTTATCCAGCCACAAGGGTTTCCCAGATAGACAGTGCATTCTGCTGATTCGGAGTCATAGTGACTCTGTGATCTGAGTGAGTTGAGTTTGAATCTCGGTACCACCTTTGACTGACTTGTGGTAAGTTACCTAACCTTTCTGGGTCTGCAAAATGAAGACAATGCTATTGTACTGTTAGAAGGATTAAATGATATCACATAAAATACCTAGATGTGCTCAGCCTGTGGCGAATCACTATATTCCAGTTCTGTTTCTCTCTTTCTCTCCTGAAGAACTCACAAAGCCTCTTTATCTGTTCAAGGTCATTGGACACCTTGCTAAGAACTAGGCAGAAGCCAAAGGTCATTTTTCCATCAGTGATTACTCCTACTTAACAATATACACCAGGTGTCAATTTTTTTGTTGTTGTTTAACCTACTATATTTTATTGATTCTACCAATTCTAAGACATTTTCCCCCCTACATTTTCATTTCTCTGAAACTAAAGTGCAATGTAAACTAATCGATTGCACTTTCGTTGGCACCATTTTTTCTCTTATTGATACATAAATTAATGGGCGTATCTTACAACTTACAACTTCTTTGATTTGATGGACATATGGTAATTATTTTTCAACACCTGAGTTTAAATTCCCTGAACTCAAGTGCCAACCAATGCCCTGACCTGGTGATTCTTGATGCAGTCTTTCCCCAGGTACTTTGTGCTGGAGCGTCTGCAAGATGTCCGTATGTGGCAGGCTGCCATCTGGATAAAGGGACAGCAGGAAGAAGAGTTTCTGGGCTTCTGGGACACATTTAAATAGAGTACAAAAGATGCTCAGGGTTGCATTCTAGTGTCAGAGTTCAGGTGGCTCGTGCAACCCCGCCCCTGTGTTTGGCCTCGAGATGCCTTCCCACATCTTACACGGGAACTCCCTATCATGTAATATTCTAATTAGGCTTTTCAACCAACATTTATTCAGTGTTTACTGTGTATCAGGCCCTGTTAAGCAGTTGACATATGTGTACTCTTTTAATTAATACGATTGCGCTATAAAGTAGGTACTTCTTTATCTTACACATGAGGAAATTAGGAATTCCACTCCACATGAGGCTTAGGAATTAACTTACTTGCCCAGGTCTTGAACTCAGATCTGTCTGGCTCCAGATGTCCTGATCTGAATCTCTCCTTCCTTCTGCTTCTCTCTCAGCCTGAGTTGGCAACTCTGCCTTACCTAGTGGCAGTGACAAAACAGCATGGGAGTTAAGTCTGAATTTTTGTTCTCCTAAGAATCCGGTTGACATGGTATGTGTTAAAGAGGTAGGGGTAGGTTATAGAGTTTGTAGAAAAAAGAGGATCGAGAGGAGGAAAACCCAGTGCAGATTTTGAGCCTTTCCGAGTGAATTTTCATCTTCTCTTCTCCAGGTACACTCATTGTATCATTTCATCTCTGGCACTGAGCCAGCATGGTCCCAGGGCCAGGGGTGTCTGTGGCCGCCTGGCACGAACAATGCCCCACTTTGCCCATCTGTGATTTTTTTTTTCCTGTCTTCTGCCTTGAATCAGATATGCTCCCAGGGAAAGCAGAGTATGTGCTTGATGGTCTGTCAACTCAGGTGGAAAGAAAATTAACAACTCTAACAATGAGTGATTGAGATTGAATATTTGCCAGGAGCTATCATATTATGTGTGTGTGCATATCTCCCAGAAGAACAGAGAGGAGGAGACACTGCTGGCCTCAAGAGAGCCCAGTTTCGTAGTGAAGACAGCAGATGTACGGGCCCATTACTATTAGCCAGGCAAGTTCTGACGGGTGTGAGAACCAAGAGAACTGTTGATTCGTGGAAAGAGCACAGGATCTGGAGTTTTGAAGATCATGTTGAGTTTTGTCTTTTCCTTACTGGCTCACTTGGGCAAGTTCCTTAAACACCAAGCTTTAGTATCATTTTTATAATTTGGGTAGTCCATTTTTCTCACCGCCTCACTGAAAGAATTAATGAGACACTCAAAGTGCAGGCTTGATACTGGCCTCCTCCAGGGCCCGGGATGTATTAAGCGCTGGTGCTCCCTCCGTGGCAGCCTTGATATGCACACCTAGGAATATATACGTATGAGTCTGTATACGTGTGTATGGATTTTAAAAGTGCATCCTTCATTCATCAAATATTTATCGAGTTCTAAGTGCCAGGGAGTTAGCAATAAATAAAACAGGCCTCAATCTCTGCCCACGGGGAGCTTACATTCTAGTAGAGAGAGACAATGAATAAAGTAAGTTAAACGCAGTTTTTTTGGATGGCAGTAGGGGCTGTGGAGGAAGGTAAAGCAGGGAAATGGGGTGTGAGTGCAGGTTTATTGTGAATAAGGCGGTGAGGGAAGGCCCCGGGAGGGGATGCTGAGCACCGACTGTGGGAATGAGGGGGCCAGCCAGGTGGACTGAGCGGGAGAAACGCATTCCAGGCAGAGGAAATTAATTGCAGGAGCAGACGTTCCCCGGGCGAGCGGTCTGCGGGCTCAGGGAAGGCCAAGGGAGCCGCCCGAGGAGGATGAGCGCTGGTTGGAGGTGAGGACACCGGGGTCAAGAGGCGGCGGAGCGGGGCCTGAGCACAGCAGCTTTTGCCCAGAAGGAGGCCGCAGCCATTGCAGATTTGGGGTGGAGGTGTGGCGTGGTCTGACACGGGCTACCCAGGTGACCATGGCTGCTGTGCGGGCGGTGCGCGCCGGGCGGGCGGCCATCCCCTCAGGTCAGAGGTGGAGCGGGAGGAAGAGGCCTGGAAAGGGGTGGTTCTCCTGGGGGCTGGCCCTTGCTGACTGTGTTCGGAATGTCGCGTCCCCGGGCTGCGGCCGGGAGCCGCGGCAGGCAGGCGGTGAGGGGCGGGCCTGGCGCGTCCAGCCGGTGGTCAGAGGCCATGGGTGTGCGTCCGGACAGCGCTGGGATGGCGCGGAGACGCCGGGGCCTGCTGCGGGCAGGTGGGGACTCTGACCCAGGCTGCGCACGGCGCCTTGTGAGGAGCCATGGTGGCCTGGAAGCACAGCCAGCCCTCTGCCCGTGAGGAACTCGCAGTGCCACCCCTCAGGAAGAGTCAGAACCTACAAGCTGAGGGTAGAACGTGAGCTTGCAAAAGGCTTAAGAGGAGAAAAGACGGGAAGGCTGGCTGTGGTTACACAGCACCAGCCGTGACCCTCGACAGCCCCAGGGGCTGTTGTCCCCGCCCTGCTGACCGGCTGTCGTCACTAAAGATGGGGGGATTGGGCCTTCTGGAGAAAAGAGGCCTTTGCTACTAGAATCTTCTATCTTGGCTTGCGCAGAACTTTATTCCACTGTCAGTCACAAAAGCTATAAATACATTTCTCCAAAAGAAAAGCGTAGCAAGTTACCAAGTAACCCCTCTGCAGCGCTTATTCTGCACAAGGTCCTGTTCAGAGTGCTTGATATGTACTAACTGCTTCAGTCTTCGGAATCATCTGTTGAGATGGGTCGTATTATTAGTCCCATTTTGCAGAGGAAGAAACCAAAGAAGGACTTGGCCCGAAGACCTCTAACAGGTGCTGGGACATTGTCCAAACGCGTGCTTCTGACTTTGTCAGTTTCTTGATTTATTATTTGCCACTTGGATTATTTGTGAGGGAGATTTTGGAAATAATGTATACAGATACACACAGAGGTCAGAAAGGGAAAATAAAAACTGGCTTACGTCCTTTTCTTCCCGTATCCCTGTGGGCACCTGCCAGGCAGCTGGTGACTGGCAATTTGCACTTCTTATTTTATGTTGTAATTTATTGATGTATATGTCATCCCCCTTCCTAAGGCTGGAGACTCCTGAGGCCAGAGTCCAGGTAGAATTCATTTTATATTCACCATAGTATCCAAGCCAGTGCCTTTAACATAATAGGTGCTCAGTAAATATTAAACCATTTCTAACGTTGAGTGGATGCATGTGGTAACCAGTTCTCACTTAAGCCATTCCGTTCTGAAAACAATGAGAATGAGAGCCTTTAAATATGTGAATCATAACACAGTTAACAGCTGCATGTTTGTATGATTTTCAAAATGCTTTCACACAGTTTTATCTTGTTTCATCTTCCTGCTAACCCTTGTGAAAGTGGGACGCACACATTACTTAATTATAAGAAAATAAGAAAACTGAAGATGGCGACAACATATGAGCTACCTAAGATTACAAATAGGTTTTGTTTTTGTTTCTAAAATCAGAGCAGAGATCAGAACCATCGTCTCCCAATCTTCCTGTTTGCAAGCAGTGCCCCGTACATACCTTGTTGGATAAAAAGCTTGAACACAGGACCTAATTGTTTAGTAGGCATGAACAACAGGGTGTTTTGACTCTTGTAAACTGCAGACAGTCTTGCACAGCGCGAGACTGTGCACTAGCACTGTCTGGAATGCCATCTTTTGACCGGTAGACCAGTTGTCAGTCACCAGTTTTTGACAAGGTCAGGAGCTTATGACGAAGTGTAAATCAGCTGTTGTCTATAAACACACTGCTTTGTTTGCCTTAAAAAAAAAACAACCCAACATTTTATTTTGAAATACTTTTAGGCTTAAAGTTGAATAGTACAGAGTTCCCGTAGACCTTTTGGGAGCTTCCTCTAATGTTAACATCTTGCATGACCATAATACGGTGATCAAAACTGAGAAACTGACATTGGTATAATACTTCTGATACACCTTGGACTTCATTTTGATCTTACCAGTTTCTCCACTCAGTACATTTTTTTCTGCTGCGGGATCCAATTCAGGATCCCACATGACATTTAGTCATCATGTTTCCTTGGTCTCATCCAATCGGTGGTAGTTCTCAGTCTTTCCTTGTTTTTTGTTTTTAGTAACTTTGTATTCATCTTTTGAAGAATCCAGGTTAGTTATCATGTAGAATGTCCCTGAATCTGGGTTTGTCTGATGTTTCCTCATTACTAGATTGAGGGTATGCATTTCTTGCATACTAAATGCATGCTTCTGAATATCGCAGAAGTGGTATGCCCTTCACAATGTGTCCTATCAAGAGGTAAAGGATGTTGGTGTCTTTCTGCTGGTGCTGTTAACCTTTGTCACTTGGTGAAGGTGGTGTCTTTTGAGTTTCTTTACTATAAAGCTGCTATTTCCCCATTTCTAATAAGGATTCTGGGGGAGATATTTTGAGACTATGCAAATATCCTGCTTCTTGTCAAGCTTTTTCCCATAGTTTTAGCATTCCCAAGTGGGTCTTGCTTACAACAGTTATTATGTTTGGCTAATTATGATTTTTCTATTGTCCTTTTTGCTTCCGTATTTATTAGCTGGAATTCTCCCATTAAGGAAAAATTGTCCCTTCTTCCCCAATTCTTTCTTTATTTAGTTATTAATTTATACCAGTATCATGTTTATTTATTTTATTCTATGGGCAATAATCCACTACTACTCTTCATTTATTTTCTTGCTCAAATTGTTTTAGCGTTGGCCCTTGGAAGCTCTTTCTGGTTGACTTCTGTGCCTCTAGACACACCCCTATTCTTTCTAAAATCATGCAAGTTAAGCCTAGGAGATTTTAAATTTTGATTTTAGATTCAGAGGTCGTTAGACTATGAAGAGACTATTTCCTATCCCAGTAACTGCTGGGGCCATTAAAAACGTTTGCCCACTTGTATTTCTCAAGTGTTTTCTTGCTTTGGGACCACAAGGTATACTAGGCACATCTTTTATTTTTCCTACCCCAGCCCTGGAGTCAACTATTACTCCAAGGAGCCCTGCTTTGTTTTACTGGAAACTGGTAGTATGTGAAAACCAAGACCCAGGCACTAGGTGTGCTTATTGCTATCAGCTTGTATTTGTGTGGAGACTCTTTTGATGAAGGAAGTGACGTGTTGATTCACATTTTGGTGCTAGCTTCCTATCTCATCATAACAGGACCAGTTCATGACTCTCCCACTTTGAGTCTCAGTGATATTTAAGTTCTGCTGTGTCACCACGTCCATGTGACCCATCTGAGGGTAATTTCAAATTCCATTGAATTAAAGTTATGAATCGGTGTTATTCTTTCACTCATTCATTAAGCCAATATGGGTTCATGTACACTGTGTGTTGGGCCTTGTGATAGGCGCTGGGTTTACATTGGTGAGTAAAGTTCTGCCCTTAAGGAGTTTACGCTATAGTTTCTTCAATGGCGTCTAGGAGACGTTACTCCTTTTCTCGGTCCTGCATGTTATTAGAACTCATCTCAAATTGTTCAGCATTCTTAAATCATATAAATTCAGCCTAGGGGATTTAAAATTTTTGATTTTAGATTCAGAGGTTGTTAGAATATGAAGAGACCATTCCCTATCCCAGTAGCTCCTGAGGCCATTAAAAACCTTTGTTCATGCCTTGTTTCTTGTACATAGATGGTTGACTTACTCAGATGCAAGGAGGTTGAAGATAAATACTTTGACTTGACAAGACTTCTGGAGTCTTAACTGCTCCCTCTAATCAACAGGGCTCTCTGGCCAGTGCTTCCCTCTCCTATGAGGTTGGCGTGTGGGGTAGGCATCCTCTTCTTCAAACTACTCTCAGACCCCCAAAAGATCACTTCAGCAAAGATTCTGTTGCTTGGCTTTCCTCCACCTACAAATCAAGTTGGATCTGGGTTCAGCTTCAAGGGGGTTGAGAGTGATGTCAGTTAAGGTCATTCAGACAGGGATCGTCCTCACTCCCAGGTCTACCCTTTCCACTTGATTTAATACAGTCTGGCAAAATTCCAGTGCTTCTCCCTTTGGCTGGTTATTAGCATTTAAAAATTTTTTTGAACATAAATAGAATAAGAATCACTTTCAAAACCCAGAAGGGTGTCTCTGGCAAGGAGTGTCCTGCTGGACAATGCAACCCTTTCAAATGAATCAGTTAGCTGGAAGTATCTGATGTCTCCTTTACTTTTGGAAAAGATGGGACTGCTGAAAAGTCATGCTAAGGCTGGTTCTCTGTTTCTATTGGTTCCTTTCTGGCATGTGTTAAATTATGTCTTTTGTGTTCTGAACAAATATGTGTTCTCAGCATGCAAAATATGCGCACAATGACCGACCGATTGCCTGTTCTTGGGAGGAAGGGAACAGTCAAGCTGTGGTGAGTTGATTGCCTATGCACTCTGTGGCCAAAAATGTGAGAGCTCCATGGGTCACCTGCATTTGCCTTGAAAAGTAGTATAGGGTCTAGGGGCCTGAGCATCCATTCATCAGGTGTGCCACAGATACTGCCAGAGATAGGCTCCTGTATGCAGGCTCCTCAACAACCTAGAGCGTTTGCCTGAGGTGGCCCAACCCCCAGCTTTGAGCCTGGTGTAGGCCAGGGCCAGATTGTGGAAATGAGTCTTTAGTGCCTCTCTCCATTTTTTTTTTTTTTTTTTTTTTTGAGACAGAGTTTCGCTCTTGTTACCCAGGCTGGAGTGCAATGGTGCGATCTTGGCTCACCGCAACCTCCGCCTCCTGGGTTCAGGCAATTCTCCTGCCTCAGCCTCCTGAGTAGCTGGGATTACAGACACGTGCCACCATGCCCAGCTAATTTTTGTATTTTTAGTAGAGACGGGGTTTCACCATGTTGACCAGGATGGTCTTGATCTCTTGACCTCGTGATCCACCTGCCTCGGCCTCCCAAAGTGCTGGGATTACAGGCTTGAGGCACCGCGCCCAGCCCCTCTCCATTTTTTTGTTGGTGCTTTTCACAAAATTTTCTCTCTGTGTGTGTATTTTATACATGAAATCGGTTTAGAGAACAGCTCGTAGGTCCCATCCTGCTTGTGATGCAGTGGTCTGCCCTTGAGAATTTTAAATTAGCTGACCTACATAGCTTAACTGTTTCAATTAAAAGTAACAGGCAGTGTAGATTGGCAAGGGGTGGAGGATAGGGAAGGGAAGATCCCTCCCAGGAGCTTTGGTTCAGGCAAAACAATAGAGTGACGAGCAATTCTGGGAAGAAGTCATGACATAGTTGTCTTAGAAGCTCTGACACCCTTTCCGTGGCTGAGGTTCTCATGAAGGTGGCTTCTGGATATCCCTTTGCTGTGAACACATAGCCTTTGCAGGATGGTGCCAAGCAAACTCTCTTCAAGAGAAGGATTCAGGCAGGATTGTTCTTTGCTCTTCTGCACATCTGCTCTTCTATTTCCAGCATCTGTACACATGGCTCTCTGAGGACCAGTGTTCTCCCAGCCACTTCAGCCTGCTCCCAGGGGAGTACATGGACAGCAAACACTGTCCATGGCACAGGGGGGCATTCTTGCTCTTTCTCCATTTCTTCTCCACTCTTCAGAATTCTGACTCCACAGAAATGCCTAATTAACTCATTTGCTCTGCAATGACAAGCTAACATCTGGAGCTACTGAGTCAGGAAAGCCATTCGGCCAGGGTCCAACACAGATTTTTCTCCCCTCTGCACCCAGCTCAGCCGCTGGGCACTACACCAACCCTGATGTGTCAGGATGAGGATGCCAAGGGCTGGAGCAACTCAGGGCTAATTTTTTTTCACCCAGAAAATCATGGGTTAGATATTTTTAAATTGCTGGCTTATTTTGCAGCATTTTTTTTTCCTCTGGTAGATGAGAAGATCTTGCCATTGCTGGGGGTTGATCTCTCCTAAGTGCTGCCTTGCAGTGCTCCTCTACCTAGGCCATCCCTGGGTGATGCCAGTGTACCTGGGGATGGGATGGGGTGCAGTATAGTACACTTCAGATTGTATATATGGCCCCATTGGGAATTGGGTGCAAAGCAGGGCCATGTCAGATGCAGGTGTCGGGACAAAGGCCCGAATGACTAACAAAGAAGCTGTCTCTGGCAGGCAGGTTGCAGGGAGGCCAGTGCACTGGAGCTGTAGAACGACTCCCAGGTTCCATTCTTCACTTCCAGTTTGCATCCATCCATCTATCTGCCTGCCCACTGTGTACAGGGCTTACTACGTGTCTTGCCTAGTCTAAGTGCTTTCCATAAATGAACTCATTTGACGTTCATAGGACATCACAGGTAGGCATTACTATTGTTTCTGTTTTATAAATGAGAATACTGAAGCATTGAAAGGTTAATAATTTTGCTCATGGACATTTGCTTCTGGAGCTGGGCCAGGCAGTTTGGCTTCAGAGTCCACTCAGCTCTATCAGAGTCATGCTATCAATTACGTAAGTTCCATTCCATCCTAGCCCCAAGTGTTTTCAGAGAAGGAGACCTCACAGTGTCTCTCAGGACAAGTACTTTTCAGGTTTGAATGTGCCTGTGAGCCGTCTGAGGATCGTGGTAAAATGCACATCCTGATTCAGCAGGTGCAGATTGGGGCCTGAGAGTCTCAGGTCCAGCAAGCTCCCAGGTAACGTCAGTGTGACTGAGTGCTGGTCCACACATTGAGCAGCAAAGCTGTACTAGACTACTATCATGCCTGTGTACTATATTCACTGCCAGCTGTGTTTGCATAGGGCACTCTTTCAGCAAGAGAATAACACCAGTAAGAATTTTTAATGCGTAATCGACTAAAGAACTATAGTAGCAGACAGTAATCAATTTTTTGTTTAAAAACTAATTTTCCTAGGACTTTAATGGAAAATGGATAGATTATATCCCCCTTTTCTGTATCTTTGCCATGGGTCTTTCCTTTGTTCCTGGGTTTAATTTGGCACTTCTGGGCTACTTCAGTCATAACTTTTTTCAGTTACCATCATATGCAATTCTCCCAGCCACACCCCAGCAATGTACAAGGGATCAGACACAAGGTTGAATTCCATCACAAAAGCAGAATCACCATGGCAACTGCAGCCTTTGATTCTTGAGTGTGCCCAGCAACCTGAGCAGAGACGATAGTCGAAGTGAACCAGGTTCTCCTGAGAAATGGAGGGGAGTGGTGCTGGGCCCACACTGGGCTGCGGTATCTTCCCCACTACAGCAAGGGGCTTCCATTTACTCTGAAGATTCCGGACACTCAGAATCTTGTCCCCTCCCTGCAGTCCTGCAGTTAGCCTCTAGGAGTTTCTGGTCCTAAACTTCTAACTACAATGCCTTGTGGTACTCTTGTTCATCTGGTTTGAGTTTTGGTGGATAACCACATCTAAGTCTTGCTGTGTTAATGCCTCAGTATTTTGGTTTATCTGCTTGCTTGTCATGTGGGGCTTATGGCAAGTCCAGTAGTGGATGGACTGGGGCAGACCAGACCTTACCACATGGTGGCCTTGGGGGAAATCTTAATTCCAATGTGTGAAACGAGCGAAAGTGTGATTTTCTAGATCAACTTTTAAAACTATACATTCAAGCAAAAAGCAACTTACTATCTCTTCTCTTTCTGCCTCTGTACTGGCAGCCTCCATTGCCTAGGGAATGATAGTGTGGGTTCATTTTGTCCATCTCATTTGGATAACATCAGCAGAGATGTGCTCTGTACCTCTGCACTGAGGTCTGTGACAGGACCTAATGTTTGATGGAGCTGAGAGAAAATTAGCCAAAATGACCCAATGGAATATAAACGCTGATTTCTGTTCCCATTGTTTGCTAGAAAGGAAATAATGAACTAAGATGCAGTAGTCTGCCCAGGTGATGTCTTGACAGGCAGCTTCCAGATTTGGAAATGCTTTAGAGGGTGGCATTGAGTCTCTAGGAAGGCTCTAAACACTCAGCTCCCAGTAGTCAGTGGTTGACCTCTTTTGAGACACAACCAACTGGGAAGAAAAGATGGATCTTCCTGCTCTCTGTGATGTTGACTTAAAAAGACATTTCCTGGGAAGAACTGGACAGACGGTGATTTTAATCTCACTAGCCTTGTTCTTCATTTTTATATCCAAGCTTCAAGAAACCAGCATTAGCCAACAGCACTGTTTTTACTGCTAAGCAAAACTTTAGGAAAGAGCCTCCTTCAATAACGTAAATCAACAAATGTGCCATCAGTCCCAATGAAGTCCTATTCTACTCCCCGTGCCATCCCCAGCTCCACCATTATCTATGTGCCCAAAACATTTCCAGTGGTATCAAAGTGACAATGATAGGTTTTAATATGGAAGACCTAACCTTAATAAATGCAGTTTTGATTGCTTTCCTATCCGAATGTTCTTTAAGGAAGTTCGTTTAAAAGCCAAACAATCCTGCGGGTTGCAGAGAGACTCTTTGTTCTAGTCTTCTTCGTCAAAGCAGACAGAATCAGGTTTGGGAGAAAGGCTTCTACATAGAAGACTGGGAAACTATTATGCAGAAGCTTATTTTGTTCCCCCGAGTAACTAATATAGTTAGTATGCATGATGTGTGTATAAACCAGGATGTATTTCCTGTGATGGCGTAACGAGGTAACTAGGTGACCTTGGCATGACCTTCCCACGGAGATAATACTGCTGGACCATATGTAGACAAAGATAAGCTTTCACTTGGTATAGAAAGAACTGAAGTGTGGCTAAAAACTGTGTCTCCTCACCCTTGCCTTCAACGTGATTTCTGAGCTGCAGACTCAGAAGTTTCTCACATTTCATGAGATAGTGGTGAAGGGTAAAAGGTTTGGGAGTTGGGGAACTGGGGGTTGATCTCTCCCAAGTGCTGCCTTCCAGTACTCCTCTACCTAGGAACTCTGCCAAAATCATGTTGAATCACAGAAAAATGGGATGAGCCAGTCAGTCTTTCTTGTGAATGAGAATGGGAAGGTAACTCTGACAGGCCTCAAAGGAACAGACTTTGGAACTGACCCACTTAGTGCCCTCTGAGGAGAGGACTGGCCATTCTTTGGGAGCAGAGGGAACCTGGATGATGTGGTCTTTTGTCCAAGGAGAGTGTCCTGGAAAGGTGTTCCCCATCTAGGTATTTTCTCTGAGAAGCAGAGGATGAGGGTTAAACTTGCAGGAAGTCGAGAAGAAGTGAAGTCAGGGGAAAGTCTGCTTGACTAAGGCTGAAATTTGGGGATTCATGATACAGCTAGGTTCTGGAATGCCTAACCCTGGTTTTGGAGGCCAGGGTTTTTCATTTTGACTGGCTTAGCTCCTTGGCTTATTAAATGTATTTGGTTGAATGGCTAAGCCACCCTAAGCCTTAGTTTCCTTACCTGTAGTGTGGGAATAACACTTGCTCCAGAAGGTGGTTAAGAAGATTACATGACGTAACGCATATGAACCATTTAGCTAGCGCCACGCCTGCCACATAGTAGCTCATGAAATTTTAGCAGCTATTTTTACTCCTAGTTTTACTACAATAGCCTGACTGGGAATGTGTCCATGGCAGGACAGAAGGGAGGAGCCGGGAAGGTAATCAGGAGGTCAGCATTAGAGTAGGTACCAAAACAGCCTGTTTGGGAGAAGTTGCCTCCAGAACATCCCGGTTTGGTCCCGTCCATCAGGGCCTACTGGTCATTATGTGCTGGGTCAGTCACCTGAATGATGGCGAGGGCTGGGCCAACACCAGCTCTCCCAGGCAGTGAGACATTCCTTCCACACACACAGGCTTCATTTGGGAAGGCTCTTGGTGGGAGCTGCAGCTGGGGCACTTCTGGAGGAGGGGTCAGCTGCACAGACCTCACGGCCCTTTGCTCAGTCCCTGACATCAAAAGGGCTGTTCGTTCCTAGGGTTGTTCTCTCACACCCGCCATTGGGTCTCAGCTCCTTTCCTGGGGAGCCCAGTACTCCATGGGTAGGAGATTCTATCCCGACAGTCTGTTCTAGCTCCCTTCCCTGTTTGTGACTGTCCCTCTTCCCTCCCACTCTCCTCCCATGCTGTCCCCCACCCCCTGCCTGGTTTCCAATTTTAGCGATGTTACCAGGGCAGGTTTTCAGGAAGCCTGCTCCAGTGGCTCTCGCCTGGACCATTTCCACAGAGGCTGTGTGCCCAGCTACCATTCCCCGAGGCTCAGCCATTGTGCCCATCTGTTCCCCAGGCTGCAGCCAGCGAGCATCTGTGGGGGGTGGCGAAGGCTGAGGATGCCCAGACAAGGGGCAGGGAGGGCCGGCCCACGTGATGGCCAGGGGAGCGGGACGCCCAAGGGAGATGGCGTAAAGAGTCCACTGGTTGGGAAAAAATGGAAAATGGAAATGCAGTTAAAATGGAAATGTTTTAAAAAAAGTGATTTGTGAAGACTTAAATTTCTTTCAAACTGCTTTATTACTCATAGAAATTGTATCAATCAGCGGTGATCGCTAAATTGCTGGATCAGTCAGGAAATATTGTTGCTGCTGAAGAATCAATGCTAATTGAATCATTAGGGCATTATTACTTGAAACACAAAAAAGATGGTCGCTCTTTGCTTGGCTTGATCTGCAGTTTTCAGAGAAGCAGGGAAACCGTGGTTGTTTCCCGCTCAGCTGACTTGCAGCTTTTCTTCCCTTGCTGCCTTTCTCACCAGAGCTAAAGGTAGGCACTGGTTGCAGACATTTCCCCCTATTTAGAAAAACAAAGACATTCCATGGTTCTTGAAATCAATGATATTGAACAGTCCTAAAAAGTAGGGAGGTGAAAGAGGGATTTGGATTGCATTTTAGCAATCTTCTGTTGGGGTCTGTGATGTGTGAAGGCTCATCCGCACCTTTGTTGAGACAGGCAGAATGCAATAAAAGTCACTGACGAGGCTCCAGCCATGGGCCAGGGCCTGCACTGAGGGTAATGGTCACAGCTTGAATACTCGGCCTGAGCCGCAAGCTGGCTGGAAGGACTCCTGGAGGGGTGAGACGTTTCGTAAAGTCTGGGAGGCCAGCGTCAGCACTGGGCCCACCATCCCCCAGAGCACCTGGTATTGGTGGCCTTGTTGCATGGAAGACGCTGATGGTTATTGACTTAGAGGACAAGGTGCCCTCTCCATCTATGCTTGGTCCTTAGCAAATGATTAGGTGGGTACATGTGGCCTCCTCATGGCTTCCTCTTCCACTTCTCTTTTGGCCATTTTCCTGCCCTCTCCCCCACCCCCTGGCCTCTGGCAGCCCAGAGCTCCCCTCAGCAGTGCTCACCCCAACTCCCTCAAGGCCTGAATTTCCAAGGTGAGAGTCCCTTCTCCACACCTTCTCAGTGGGTGCTTCTGCCAGTGTGGGGTCTTGCCAGGGACTATGCCTGCATCTTAACAGAAATTTACTGGGGATGCAAGTATTAACCCAAATGCAGTTACCAGGGAGGGCATTTCACATGTTTCTCAAATAATGCAGAGAGAGCCATGGTTTACATAACCAGTACGAGGTGAAGCGGGTGGGAAGAGGGGAGGCATTTCCTTTAGAGGCTCCTGGCAGCTTTATTTCTGACTTGTGAGTGGTTCGAGAAGCCTCCATCCTCCCACGCGTGGAGAAGTTCAGCATTGACTGCAGCCTCGCTGTGTCCCCGTGCTGGTCTGGCTGTGTGTTCTCACATAGATGATGTCATGTCAGCCTCATAAAAATTCCCTGAGGCAAATCTTATTGCCCTTGTTTTTAAAGACGAGAAGCCAGAAGCTGAGGATCCTGTAATTTGCCCAAGCTCACGTCACAGAGCTTGAGTTCAAGTCATCCCAATTCCAAATCTTTTCATGATACCATGTCATTTTTCTATGCCTCTCCCTTTGCCCCAGAGTGTGATAAGCAGAGGAGAACATGCATGTGGGATGTGGATGGGATTGATTGCAAAACATGTGCAGCCTGGCCAAGCAGGTAGGGGAATGGATGGAGCCTGGCCAAGCAGGACCAGCGATGTGTGTTCTCATGCTCAGGTTCTTCTGTGTCTTCCAAAGATAGATGGGGCAGCAGGAGTGTGGAGGGGGGGAGGGCACGGGGAGGTTCCAGCTGCTTTGCACCTTCACCAGCTGAGCACTGACAGGTGGGGCATCTTTAGCTCCACGCCTTGACTATCCTCTCTCCTTGTCACAGGCAGCTCTACTTTTTGTCCTCCGTGGCACCTATCTTTAACCATTCATGGGGGAATTTTGTGGAAAGATCCTTCCCAATGTGGCCGCATCTGCCACCAAGTGGAGATTTTTGTTGTGTTTGATCCCTTGCTGTATTCCCAGAGGACTCAGTGTGTCTGGCACACAGTGGGTGCACAGTAAATTTTTGGATGAATGATTTTGCAAAGCATTTCTCCTGGTTCTTGCCCATCAGAATTTCCATTTCTCCTGCTCCCTACATGGCACTACCATGCATGATGCCCTTCTCCCCACCATCACCATCATCATTCCAGCTCCCTGCTGCATCTTGCAGCCTCATTTCTGAGCCTTAAAGTCTTACCAGTCTTCCACTGCTAGGGAAGCCCCTCCTCCCAGTCAGGCTACATCCTCCAACCTGGCCTCCCACCTCCACGCCAGTTATCCCAGCACACTTTGCTCTTGCTACATTCCTGCCACCCTATCTCCTGGGAGTCTCTTTGTCCTTCAGGTCAGACAATGCAAACTTAAATGCCTGCTGGAATAAGCAAGAAAGGTACACAGGTGCAGGAGGAGTCTTCGCTTTCCCATAGAAACATACTCACTTCCATTCCTACACAGAGACAGCAATGCAGGGATAACGAAGACTAGCTACTGACACTTGCCATGCATGCTGGAGGAACAATGGGGAACCAGGGGAACTGTGATGAACTCAAATGACAGGTGTTTCCTAAAGGTGGCAGCTACAGCAGACTGTCACTGCTGAGGAAGTCTGTGCCCACTGTTATGAGTTCTTCTGACTTTTCAAGGCAGAAAATGTGGATTTTATGTGAATCCTACTGTTTCTTAAATGTTGACTCAAAAAATTTTTTTCTTGACTCTATCAGCCAAAAAAATTCCATCTCTGGGCCACATTGGCCTGTTGGCCTCGAGTGTATGACCTCTGCTTCAGGGAGTCTTCCTAGATCATTGAGGCCCAAACGGATTATTTACTTCCCAGCTGCTCATAGTTAGTGAAGCATCATCATGGAGAGGAAAGACCTCTGGCCAAAGAATCCAAAGACCTGGGTCCCAGTCCCGGTTCTGGTTCTAGCCTCAGTTTCCTCTTTTGTAAATGAGAGCAATAACATTTGGCTTGTCCAATAATCTGCCACTGTACAGCTTCGTGGCTTGTAATTTCAAAGTACTTTCATAGGTGTGATTTCATACGCATGATTTCATTTGATCCTCAAAAGAACCCTGTGCGGTTAGCAGGAGGCAAGTGTTGTTATTCTTAAGAGGAAAGAACTGAGGCTCCAAGAGGTGAAGTGACTTACCCACGATCATACAGCTGTTGGAACTGGCTGTGTCATTTGGGTCTTTTATCTGCTGTATGGTTTTGTGTTTTGTTTGAACTTTTGGATAGAATGCAATCTGTCTTTGTAAGTTGTTAAGTGCTATGTGGGTGCATAAGAAGGAGTAAGGAGCTTATTACTACATGGGTTATTACTGATAAGTGTATGCCCTCTGTTTCCTCAGAGTGTGGCACTCATCTATATACCATGGTAATTGAGCTCTGATGATTTGATATGTAATGATCTTACCTCTCTAACTAGGTTGTATGAGTTCCTGGAGGCAGGGATGAAGTCTAGTGCAGAGAGACCACATGGAATCATTTGGTAAATAATTGCTGATGAATTGAATCATAGGAAAGTGGAGATGCCACTTGAGAGAGAACTATAACTTGAAACCAAAGCTAGGTTGTGCCTGAGGTAAGTCAGGGGCCTTGTGGCTCATAATCCTAAACCCTCAGCTCATGGTCTGTTAGTAGCAACTGGTCAAACATGCATGATAGCTCGTGTGGCTGCTGCCATCAGTATGGTCAGCATCCAGGAAGAAACACGTGGGGGGATGATGAGAAGGTATGAAATGACATAACGGAAATGGCATTTTGGAGTCAGATTTGGGTTTGAGTAATCCCTGGCTGTGGGGCAGTTTAAGTCTGTTGAGCCTTAATTTCTTTTCCTATGTAATGGAGATAATGATACCTATGTAATATTTGTGTATATATATTTCATATATATATATATATATATATATATATATATACACACACACATAATATTTATATAGGTATTGTTATCCCCATTATATAGGTAAACAAACCCATGAGTCTGATCCTGGAACAGACCAAGTGCTCAAGTGCAATGCATAGCCCTGTTATAAATTGCTTTGTTAGAGCAGTACTCACAAGGGCACTGTTTATCTGGTTTCACCAATGCTGGGCACTGAATTCCTCATTGCAATTGTCAGATGAGGTTCAGGCAGTACAAGTATTCCTTTATAACAGTACTGGGAGGAGTCTTTTAACTTGAGGTTTTATTAAGATAATAAAGACAACTGGAGAATGACTAGGTACACATAAGGGAAATGGAGCTATTTGCAATTAAACTTCAGGCCAACTATGTACAGCTGTGGGTATAGAACTGAGTTATGATGTGGAATTCCAGTTTCTCTCTGCTGAGGACCTGGGGGAACCATTACCAGAGAGAGGCATCTCTGGAGCGCTCCTCTGAATGCCCTGCCCACTCTGCGGGGCCATCCCCTGCTGCTCTTGGCTCAGATTCATGTCTCTGTTTTGGGGCCTTTGCCCACCTCAGTCTGTAGTTAGCCACTTGCTCCAAGAGTCTTTCAGCTACAGCCTTCATTAATTTCATCGCGAAGGGGCCTTTGGCTCCCCCAGCATGCGTTGTGCCTGCTTTGCTCGTTACTACTGGCCCAGGAATGCAGAGTTGACTCATGGCTGCAGCTCTGCTTATGAACAAAAGCACTCAGGGCCTGAGAGACTGTGTTTATCACTAGGCAGGGAAGGTCCTAAGGGAAGATTCCAGGTAAACACAGACCTCATCCTTCCATTATTACCTGTGTAAAGCACTAAACACAGCCATCTCCTCCAGAAACTGCGCCCCAGGTTCCAGCAGTAGTTCAGGGTTCCCCTTTAACCACATTGTGCCCACTGCCCTTCAGGCTGCACACACTTCCCTCTCTGTTTAGAGAGAAGGGGATGCAGCAGTCTGCCACATAGGGCACGAGGGGTGAAGCCACAGGTCGGTCCTATAAGCACCTCTTGCTTCCTAGAGCAGAGCCATAACCTGCTTTGGGCTGTGCCAAGGCTCTTGTTGAGCAGTTCAGTGCCTCACGTGGACTCCCCCTGCAAGAATGCACTGAGGATTATTGGTTAATGCTGGTAAAGCACTTGGGCTATAAATGTCAAGTTTAATGTTAATAAACAGGGGGATTAGGTTCATTTATGTAAAAAGGAATGCTTCACAATGGATACTGGGGGGAAGACTTTACTTTTATCAACAAAAACAGAGTAAACTGTAAACCCAGACCCCTCGAGGCCAAGACCTTCTTGTCTTCTCACCCTGATGTTCCCATAGGGTTTCTCTCTGGGGCTGTAAATGCAATTCCATTGCTGAGCTGATGGCCCGACTGTGCTTGTGTACTTGATGTCTTTCAAAAAGAAAGTGTATAGGAAAGTGCAAAAGAGGAGCAGGCAAGGCGGAGACAGCACGGCCACGTGGAGGGGCCCGCACTGATTGTGAGAGCAAAGGGAATTGTATTATTCCTTGGGATTTGCATACTTTAAGAAGGTGGTTCAGCTGGGCGCGGTGGCTCACGCCTGTGATCCCAGCACTTTGGGAGGCCGAGGCGGGTGGATCAGAAGGTCAAGAGATTGAGACCATCCTGGTCAACATGGTGAAACCCCGTCTCTACTAAAAATACAAAAATTAGCTGGGCATGGTGGCACATGCCTGTAATCCCAGCTACTCAGGAGGCTGAGGCAGGAGAATTGCCTGAACCCAGGAGGCGGAGGTTGCGGTGAGCCGAGATCGCGCCATTGCACTCCAGCCTGGGTAACAAGAGCGAAACTCCGTCTCAAAAAAAAAAAAAAAAAAGATGGTTCAATTAATGGCATTCTGTTCCTCCTAGTTGAAGACAGCAAAATGTAAGCATCAGGACTTGCCGAGTCCTCCCTCCAGGAAGCTTCTTAACTGATCCCTTCTCAGCTCTGTTCTCCATAGAGAACCCTTCAACACGTGTATGCTTGCTTACCCACCGGGTTTGAATTCTCATTGACTGGACAGTAAAAGGGAGAAATGAACACACGTAGGATCTCTGAGCAGAACGTTTCAGGTGCTTTATAATAAACCTGTCCTTGCTGGGAGTGTGTCATCCCCTTTCACAGATGAGGCAACTGAGCCTTAGCACGGGTGGTCTAGAATGTGCCCACGCTTGGGCTCCTTTCTTGGGCCTCCCAAAGGCAGCAGTTACACTGTTTGCTTTGTGTAAAAATATTTATCTTTATGTTCTCAGAACACCTAGTACAGATCCATAGCCATTTCTCTGTAATTCTGAAATCCCCGAATTTCTGAAAAGTGAAACTTCGTTTATTATGCCTTTGACAGAAAAACTTGGCCTATCCCAAATTTGTCTGGGGCAAAGCTGGCCTAAACTGACACAAGGATAGTTGCAGTCTTATTTAACCTGCTTGGAGTGAATATTCATGTGATTTACTGCAGAAACACATTGGCTTCTGGCTTCTGGGGCTCTTCACCCTGCTGTGGTGTTACATGCAGTAGGTATACAAATGGCTTTACCTGACACATTCTGAATTCTGAAATGCATTTGGCTCCAAGAGTTTCCAATAAGGGATCATGGAGCTCTAGAAGGCCTGCACACAGTGAGCATTTCCTGCATGTTGTTGCTTAGAGTGAAACCTCAGCACCTTAACTCTGTGCACGGTGCACCCATGGCGGGATGGACGTAGAACCAGGCGCCCGATTCAGAGTCACCACAGAGCACCTGCCATTAGGGTGGCAGGAGCAAGAGAAGATCCGATGTGGCAGCAAACAGCACAGGGCAGGGTGTGGGGATAATTAAGGCGCAGAGTGCCCACAGCCAGTGCTGTGGCAGGACAACTGCAGTGGGGCCGGCTGGGCAGAGATGGGCGGGGGGTGGGGGGCAACGCTGGAGGCATTGCTGTCCAGCACATGACAGTGGACTCAATTCTGTAGATAGGGGGCCAAGGCTGAATTCTGAGCAGGAAAGTAATCTGCTGAATAGGAGGCTTTGGTAAGGTTTTTTAGATGGTGGCTCCCGGAGTGAGTAAGATCCTAAATCTCAGGCTTTCCTTATCCCACTGAGCTGTGCTTTCCCTCCCTGAAACGTGTTTCTGAGTAATAACAGCTAACACTTATACAGTACTTCCTACGTAGTAGGCACTCCTTGGAATGCTTTAACTGCTTAACCCATGACAACTCTGTGCAGTTTATAACATTATTGTCCCCACTGTATAGATGAGAAAACTAGGGCACACAGAAAAGGCACACTTGCATTTTCCCTATGAGGTCACTCTTTGATTTCCTGAAGAGGACAGGTCATCTGGTCCCATGGATCATGAGTTTAGGGACTGTGGTGAAAACCCAACCGCTACCCTCTGCCCTAACCTGTTCTTTTCTACATCCCTGCAAGGAAGCTTTTCTCCTGGTCCACACTGCCCTTTGGGCATGCAGAAGCCCACGGCTCTGATGGTTTAAAGAACACTCTGTTCTTCCCCTGGAAAATGGGAAGGAGGTGGGGTAGGTCAGGTGGAGAGGAAGGCACACTGGCTAAGGTTTGCGGTGAGGGGTGAGGCCATGACCCATCCAAGAACTGTAATCTCCTGTCTTCATGGAGACCACTTCCCTTAGCTGACACTTCATGCACAGAGGCTGCATCCCTGCCTCCCCACTTCTCCATCCCCTCCCAGCCCATTCTTCCCCCACGCACACACATGCCTATGTATGGTGTGTCCTGCAACAACTTCCTGATAGGTAGAATTAAAATGTTGAAAACTTAAGTTAAGACTATAAAGTGAGAATAGCTACATCAGCTTCCTTCCTTCAGTCCTTTGACTCCTGCAGATCTGTAGCTTCCTTTAATTTATTCTGAAATTTTTTCCAGTTTTCACCCTGATTATCCCTTATTCGTGTCTTAAAAATACACAGGACATCTTCTTTGGGAAGTGGGGATGGGCTGTTATAACCTTGCTCTCTGTGTGGTCACAGTGCATTGCCTGGAAGTTGGGAGCCGCACCCTTGCATTTTCCCTATGAGGTCACTCTTTGATTTCCTGCACCCTCTCTGCCCTGTCAATGCCGCAGGGTCTGTTTTTCCTATAAATCTGATGCTCTGTTGCCCTTGAACTCCTTTTCTGGGTGGGGTTTAATTAGCTAAATTTGCATGTGACAAAATGAGATATAACCTTTGTAGGGAAATTCCTCCCAGATTTCTAGGCTGGGAGAAATCAACCATGCCATTTTGTGATGGAGTGTCCCAGTTTAACATGGCAATGTGACTTCAGACTTCATCTGCCTGGCAGGCACTTTGTCCCCATGGCTGAGTTCCAGGCTTCCTGACCTCCTGGTGGGCAGCCAAGGCAAAATCCAGACTTCCTGGTCCTTCCTCAGTTCCCTACGGACTATGGCAAGATTTTGCAAAGGGACAAAAGGAAACTTTTGCTGAAACCTTGTAGGTCTTTAATCACTTGTTTTTTCCTTCTAAAATTCTGGATTCTTGCTGAGACTCTTTGTGCTTCCTCTTTTCGTTCTCTGTCACCTCCACTTAGCCTTGTTCTTACCTGCTCCGCTTTCTCTTTATTCGCCAAGTGAGGTAAGACAACTTGAATTTTAGGAACAAAGCAAGAAACAATCCATGGAATGGAAAGAAGGTGCTGTGGCCACTGCAGAAGGCGGACAGGTGGCTGGGAACCTTCATAAGCCAGAAAGAACTCTTCTCTCCCATTCTCAAATATAATTAGTTATTTCTAAAATTGAGCTGGATCGTGGGCATCGTTTTCCACTCAAAACCTAAAAGTTCTATGTATTTATGTGTCCGTGTTCATTGGAGAAACAGTAACACCACAGCTTAGCTAACCTAGGAAGGTTTGGCTCAAATGTCCATTGCAAAGTAATTAAGAAGCTCCTCTTCTATGCTGTGTTTACACTGTACATTCCCGTAATGTCCACTTCCTGGCTACTGGACTCTGCTCTATAAATATAACCAGTGAGCAGTGTCTCTTTTGTGCTCAGCTCCTGACCAGCTAAGGGGAGGAGAAGATGAGTCCAGGAACCAGGGGTTGGAATGCTGGGAATCTCCATGCTGTCCTTCCAGGGAACATTTCTCTGCACTGGGCCAGGGACCCAAGGGAACATCCCTTTCCATTGTGAAGGACTGGGGCCCCGTCGCTGGGCTCCATTTTCCAGTATTTTTAGTTAGCAGGCTGCAAGTGAGTGTTCTGCCCACAATGCTGTAGAAACTGACAGACCCCGTGTGTTGAGTGGCAGGATAGGCAAGAGTTGGTGCTGGAGAGGCGATGGCTGCAACTGGGGCACAGAAGTGAGCCTTCCTTTCTTCCTGGAGGTGAATATCCCCAAGGCACTGCATCATGCTTCTGTGTTCAAAGCCTCAGTGGTAGAACAGAACAGTGTCTACCTTTTCTCTGCAAAGAAGTAACCAAAAGATGGGAGTGGTTATTGCCTCCTGGCAAGAGGGCCTCACAGTAAGGAGGGGATGGAGCGGCAAGGGCCAACCCCAGAGGTGACAGACTTAGGTTCTGTTATGGCTTTGATGCTTGCTGACTCTGTGACCTTGAGCAAGTTATGGTAACCCTCAGCCTCTGTTTCTCCCTCTGGACAATGAGCGTCATGATAGTCCTGTTCTCACGGAGCTGCTCTGAAGGTTGCATCTGGGAAGCACAATGCCTGGTGTATCATAGGCCCTCAGAAAATGTTGCCTATTACTTTGGCCATGCTTGATTGGCACCTCAGTTTGAAGCAGTGGTTGTCTCGTTTTATTTTTAGCTTTCTGAAGAGGCTGTCAGCAGGGAGGAAAGGACTCTGGGACCAGATTCCCTTTGTTTGAATCCCAAGCTTGCCACTTAACAGCTCTCTGACATTGAGCAAGTTAATTCATGTGACTGGGCCTCACTTTTCTCATCTGTAAAATGAGTATGAAGTGGCGTATACTTCATCGGGTCATGGTGAGGGGAGGTATGCAAAGCAGGAGTTGGTGAACTGGCCAACAGGCCGCATCCAGCATGCCATCCGCTTTTGTAAATAAAATGGTATCAGAACATAGCCACAGTTACTCATTTATGTCCTGTCTTTGACTGTTTCTCTGCTGCAGTAGCAGAGATGAGTAATTGTGACAGAGACTGTCTGTCCTACAAATCCTAAAATAAAATCCTAAAATATTTACTACCTGACCCTTTACAGAAAAAGTTTGCCGCTCTCTGGTTGTAAAAGGTTTAAACAGTGCATGGCACAGAGCAGATGCCAGGTGAATGTTTGTTGTTATTCCTGCTGGTACTCCTCTGCAGTTTGTTACCCCAGCCCTTACATTAGCTGTGTGAAGTGGGCACACACAGGTGATGACCATTCCCTGTCTGTTGTACCTGGTATTCAGGGGACTCACATGACCTGCCCAAGGTAGGGCCAGGCCTAAAAATCTAGTCTAGGACTCGCTTGGCTGGTGGCTCCACATCAGTGACATCTGCCTTGCCTTCTCCATAGATTCCTCTAGGATAAGGACATGTCAGTCCATCTCCCTGAGGCATGGACAGGACCTCACAGAGCCCACCAAGCCAGTATCTGCGGAGTTCGTTGGTCTTCTGCCCTCCATCTGGCCAGCACCAGCACTGAGCACTCTAGGAAGAGGCATTTCCAACCTTGGGCCATTCACCTCCCAGAGCCTGGAGTTGGGAGCACTCAGCTTATTAACAGGGCAGAAACTCCGCAGTGGCACACACAGCACCGAATCCTGAAGGGCACGGGCTAAGACCCTCTCTCCATCCTCAGACCTTTAGTCGGGATTGTCGGTGTGGTTGATGACAGCTGATATCTGGGTAGCAATTTGTGGTTCACTGAACACTTTTACATCCATGATCTATTTGATCTTTATAGCACCTACTCAGGGGGACAAACTGGGTGATGGTCTCCCCTGCAGCTGAAGTGGAGAGAGACTGGCACCTCCTCCAATGCCGTCCGTTAAATACCGCCGAGCCAATGGAGCCTTGGTCATCCATCTCTAATTCAGTAGCCTCCCAGCCCCCTCCAGCCCTCCTGACTTGATCATTGTGGTGATGCCAATGCCGTAGCCTTGGGCACTCATTCCATTGTCTAATGACCCTCACTGTCCAATAATTCTTTTTTGTCGGTAACGGAAATTCCACATGCTTTAGGGGTTTGTTCTGCTCTCAGTGGAGATGAAGACAAGCTACCCAGAATAATAGCTCTACTTTTTAGTCTTCAGCCTTGAAGCTGTCCTCTCCCTAACCAGTCCAGGCTGGCTTTTCTGTCCTTGTGGGCTTGCTGGAACACAGACCATCCCAACCACCATGGTGACTTCTGCCACATCTTGCACTCAGAGCAACTTCCAGCATGAGGCAGAAGGAGGAACAGTGTGTTCTGCATTGGCTCAGCCCATCTGTAGAACAGTTGTGTCACTTAGGAAGGGTCTGAGTTTGAGAGGGATGTGTATGTGCTCATATGAATACTTCTTGATCATTTAACTTCTGTCTCATCCGTATCTGGGGAGTGCAGAATCATTGCAGAGGGCTTCTGAAGAGCAGGGGAGAAAACGGATCACATTGACCGGCAGCATAAGGTCGTGGGGGTGAAGGGCAAAGGGAAGCTGAGTTGCTGCTGGACGATGTGGTCTCCTGACACGTCTCCTGGGATCGTGACCATCATGAGGGCAGGCGGTCGATGGTTGGTCAGAGCTACACCTTGCTTTCTAAAAGTACAGTGATCCTAAAGGACATGGCTGAAATTTCCAGCAGAGGTTTCCAAGCCAGGGAGATTGAGGTAGATCAGAGAGGCCGCAGGTGCTTATCTAAGTGGGATTGCCACAGTCTTTGAGTTTCCATTACTGGCCTCCCAGACTCAATGGAGTCCTGCTAGACATTGTCATTGCAGGGCAACCAAACCCAGCTCCAGGCCCATGGGAGTGAACATACATATCTTCTGATGTTAGAGAAATGAATTGCTTTATAACCAAAATACTCTTTTGGCTGTGTGTCTTTCTTGGACAAATAATCAGAAACAGCTGCCTTGCAGTTCTTCAGAGAGTGGAGTCTTCCTAGCCTCCATGAAATGAAAGTGCTTTGGAAATCAGAACTGAATGAAGCTGGGGTGAGAGGTGGGGCTGAGAATGGACTCCTGGAACCGCCTTTGATTGACCCTAAATCACTTTCTCACTCTGGCCTTCGGTTTCTGCATCTGTTAAACAGGGATAATGAAACTTGTTTCTTACTGCAACTTGACACCATGAAAATTTATTCTCTCATCTGCAGCAGGCTTAGGCAAAGTGGCTGGCCACATAAAACAGCTTGAATCCTTGAGCATGGTGGATGGAGTTTGTTTAATGAGTGAAGCTGTATAGCCCACTCCATGTCTGTCCTACCATTAAAATTTTTATTGTTATTTGTGAAGTATCCACTGGAGTTCTGAAAAAGACTGCACACCACTAAATCAAGCGGACTCAGCTCCTGCTGCCGTTAAAATGAGTGCTGTAACCCCAATTAATAACGATTTTTTTTTCCACTGGAGACGGCTGCTTGCATGAATGTATTATTTGCTGGGGGCTCTTGTGGGGCTTGCTTTGTAGGGTGTAAATAATCAGCCCGCCTGAAAAAGAAAGTCCAAAAAAGGGCTGGTTTAGACAGAGCAGTCTCTGCAATCTGGCCACAGTCAAAGGCCTCTTCACATCAGCAGCTCTGATACGCTACACAAACGTTTGGTTGTAGAAGAGTCTAGAAAGAGAGGCTAACATGCTGAGTGGAAGAAAGGTGGAAGGGAATGGAAAAGCAGTAGCCAAGCAGCTGAGGCTGAGAGCTGGAGAAGCTGCAGAGCAGGCTCGGGGGCTTCTGCGTTGTTCATTGCTTGTCCTCTACTATCTCCCAAGAAGCAGGGACAGGAGTTATGCACTTTGAATGTTAAGATTGCCTCTGGAAGTGGTAGAGGACTGGTTGGTGCCAGGAGATTATTCAGGTTCTATGTAGAGCAAATTCCAGATTAGATCAAGGTGTTTGTGTGGGGACAGCCTTATGTTTTCTGTTACAGACCTGTAAGGTCAAATCCCTTCTTTCTTTTTTTTCTAACCCTTTCTTTCTACTTTTCCTCATTTTTTTTTTTTTTTTTTTGAGACGGAGTTTCTCTCTTGTTACCCAGGCTGGAGTGCAATGGCGCGATCTCGGCTCACCGCAACCTCCGCCTCCTGGGTTCAGGCAATTCTCCTGCCTCAGCTTCCTGAGTAGCTGGGATTACAGGCATGCGCCACCATGCCCAGATGATTTTTTGTATTTTTAGTAGAGACGGGGTTTCACCATGTTGACCAGGATGGTCTTGATCTCTCGACCTCGTGATCCACCTGCCTCGGCCTCCCAAAGTGCTGGGATTACAGGCTTGAGCCACCGTGCCCGGCCTGCTTTTCCTCATTTTTTACTTCCCAAGACTTTCTTGAGTCCTTCCAAGGCCTCCTTAGAGGGTGGCCCTTTGCTTGGTCCATGGATTAGACTGTTTTTTAAAAAATCTTCCCTGTACATTTGAGTTAGCTTGAAAGTGTTGATGACCCACTCCCCCAAAAGGAGTATCATTTACTCCCTACGCCTTATGTTACATGGGCAGGGGGAGGAGGGGATTTCTAGCTCATGTTCCCAGAAGGGAAGGTATGGGAGGAACACATCCCGCTTTTCCCTGTCTCCTTATGCACTCGTCCCCAGGGGAGAAGTGACCTATCTGATTGGTGAGTTTGGTGTAGCCCCTTCTGGGACTCTCTATTGAATCCACTTATCCCCAAAGAGGGATTCACCAAGTTACTGGGGCTGATCTGGTCCTGTGGGGAAAGGCTGTGGTGGTATCACTTTCTGGCAGGGTATGTTTAACAGTGGGTGAAATAGGAAGTTCCTGGAAGCCCATCTAAGCCACTTCCTCCATTTTATAATTTGTACTAATCAAACTTTTGGTTTGAATTCAATCTGCCTGTCTTCTATACCTTACTTCTTTTTTTTTTTTTTTTTTTTGGAGACAGAGTCTCACTTTGTTGCCAGGCGCCAGGCTGGAGTACAGTGGCGTGATCTCGGCTCGCTGCAACCTCTGCCTCCCAGGTTCAAGCAATTCTCCTGCCTCAGCCTCCTGAGTAGCTGGGACTATAGGCGCATGCCACCACGCCCAGCTAATTTTTGTATTTTTTTAGTAGAGAGGGGGTTTCACCATGTTGGTCTCGATCTATTGACCTCATGATTTGCCTGCCTCGGCCTCCCAAAGTGCTGGGATTACAGGCATAAGCCACCACGCCTGGCCCTATATCTTACTTCTTAATTGGATCTGAGCTTGTAAGGGGCAGAAAGGATGATTATTTATTGGCTGCCACCCAAAGGCTTAGAACTCCTCCTTGATCATTGACTCATCCATGTGGAAGGCTCTCCAAGCAGCTCTGGGTATAGTGGAGGCCAAACATATGCAAATCCTTTTCCCCACCAGGGTACTATTTGCAAGTCATTGGAACCTAAGTCTGTGGCTCTGCTGTTGTCTATATGTTCTACAGCACATATAGAACATATGCTATAGAAATGCTATTATTTTCCTTTTTCTTCATCGCTGAAATAATGATACCTTCCTGGAAGGAAGATGTTGAGGATTAAAGAAAATAATGCACAGTCACACATGTAGGTAGTCAGTAACTGTCAGTTCCTGCCTCTCCGTCCATCCACTGGTTACCTACGTCATGGTTAAGTAGCGCTTACCACGATTCATTCTGATGTCCAAAGCATGCCTCTCATGTTGCAATGAAAGATTTCTTCTGTCTCCTTGGGAGCTCTTTGTAACCTTTAATACATAATGGGAAACCTTCTATCTCACATGTTTGATTTGTGGGATCATGGGGGAGAGAAAACTTTGAAACCAACAGGGAAGTAAGGGGTGTGTACTGACTGGGAGAAGCAACAGTGCTGGGATCCAGGGGAGGGCTGGATGGGAAGGGCTTGGTCATGGATGGGACTGAGTGTGTGCTGGTGAGCCTGGAAGCCATCATTGGGCTACAGACCTCATCTGGGCACTTCTTAGTTTGGTTGTGCCTTATTTAAAGTAAAATTTGACACAGTCCAGAAAAACTCGCAATGCAAAAGCAATTCACTCTTCTGGAACTTTGCTATGTGTGTCCAGCACTGTGCTCACCACTCAAGAGCCCCTAGACAGGCACCCTCCCTCCAGTTGCTCTCAGGGAGGGTGGGGGGAGAGTATCAGTACAGAGGAGAACCTCAAATGACCCAGACTCCTTTTGTCAGTATGCTTCTTCTGGAGCAGGTGGGCTGAGAATTACTTAGCTTCTCAGCCCCCGATTGTCTATAGTGGTCCTTCCATTTCATGCCTTCCTTAGACATGTGCTACCATCTGTTGTTTTGGGTGTTGGATGTGAACTCTGTAACCATGTGTTTTCTCTTTTCCTCTTAGTATGAGAATGAAGGTGTGGGCCCGGATTCCCCGGTTGCTCCTGTGTCCTGTGCACCTTTTGTATTGTGCTGCGGCAAATTGGCACAGGGGCACGTTGGCTCCGAACACCCTGTTGTGGATTGTTCAGGTTCCAGGCTTCTCCCTACTGCTCATCCCTGTCCCCCTTGCTGTGCCTGCCCATGGGATAAGGGAAAAGGGAAAAGCCACTCAAACTACTTCACTGTGGGATTTGCTATGGAGTCAGGGCTGAAGTGGAGTGGGCTGACTCATCAGAATCTGGGAAGGGGGACGCTGTATGTTGAGAAAGTGCCTGGGTGATTCTGATATGCCCCATCTACACTTCGAGAACTGTGGGTTCATTTCCACTGCCAAGAAAAATTTCTTTTCTTATGCCCCTCTCCTCTCTTCACTTGGATGGCAGTTGAGTCTCTGAAAGAGATTCGTCCCAAAGGTCTTTTAAGAGAGGCCAAGCTTGGCTGAGTATTTCCTTTCTGAAGAGTGCATGCCCCTGTGTAAAACTGAGGAGCAACAGCCTTAGATGGAAGTAGCCGTGACTCCCCGCCACTGTGAAGGGGCTTTGGCCCTGTGGATGCCATGGCTCTGGATGCATAGAGCTTGGATACCCTTCCTGGCTTCATGGCTGTCCTGCTGTGTTGGGCAAGTCAGATTTCCTCTCTGCTTGCCATCTGCAAAATGTGGATTCAGACCCATGCTCCCTCCTGGTTTTACTGAGGTACTATGAGAGCCAGTGAAATCATGGTTATGGGATGCTCAGCATGCTGCTGCAGAAACAAAACAAAACAAACAAAACAAAACAAAACACAACCTAGTTACTAGGAAAGTACCATTCCCCAGGTGTGGGAGGTCTGAGCTGTCTGGAGTTTGCTAATGGACCTGGGATCATTTGGGGTGTGACAGGCAGGCCGTTTCTCCTACATCCAGCTCCCTTTACTAATGTCCTTGCTCATCCATGCCTGCAAGAAGGAAGGGATGTCTGAGCTGTCAGGAGGTAGTGGGTACAGATGGTCCCTGGCAGAGCAAGAAGGAAATGCCAATCAAAGGAGGTCGGCCTCTTCAATTAGAACTCTGAGCAGATGGGGCTGAGGGAGCCAGAAGGGGCACTTCCCAGTTTACTAAGTGTGTGACAGTAAGCTGGTGGCCTTCAGAAAATGGTCATCTAGTTCATTTCCTTTCTTGAAGGAACGGCAGTATTTAGGGTAAGTCAGACAGATGAGATTCCTCCTCATTGGACAGATAGTAAGCTTTATTGTGAGTTAGGCAATATGCTCAGCCCTATGGATGTCACGCTAAAATAGACCTGATCCTGACCTCACCAGTTTACAATCACACCCACTGTTTCTTGCCACTTGCATACAACTCATGGTTGGGGTAGAAGGAGGAATGTCATAAGTGCAAACTTCTGTACCCTACGCTAGAACTACTAGATCAGATCAGACTACCCGGTGGCTGAGCCCAGGAGTCTACATTTTTAACAAGCTTCGTAGTTCAGCCTTGCACATGTTAAATTTTGAGAACTGGTCACTTTCTCCAACAATGCGCAGGCTCACCTTGAACACACTGGTGTCTTAAAAATGACTTAAACACACATTTGAAACTCTTTTGCTGAGTCTAGCCTGTGTCTAGATTGCTAGAAGAGCCTTTTTTTCCCCTTATTCTGATGGTATAGAAGAAAATAACTGCTTGAATCAAATGAATCAACATGTTGATTGAGATTTTATTACCTGCCTAGCTTCATGCTGTTTGGAAAATAAATATAAAAGCTGTAATCTTGGCCCCTGATGAGCGTACAGGGTTCTTGAGTTGATAAAACACACCAGTTAACCAGTTAGAGATGAGGAGAAGACAGTGCAAGATTAAGAGCCAGGATGCAGAGCAGATGGCACATTTCCAGGGATAGAGAAATGAGGACATTAGCGGGCCAGCATTGCAGCCATATCCTTCCTAGCCATCCTCAGGTTCCGGCCGAATGAACAGTCATAACTTCCTAAAGAACTTAAAAAAAATATCCGGGAAAAATTCAGGAGATCCAGGGTGTGGTATAGGAATCTGTTTGATTAAAACACTCCACAGGTGATTCTGATGGGTGTTTCCAGGTTTGGAAACCAGCACACTACCTTTTAAAACAGTAAATAGACTAGTTATCTCTTTTTAGGGGTGGCACAAGAACATCAGTTCCTTTCTCCATTATTCTATTACACCAGCTATGTTACAGTTGCACTCAGACATCATGGTGACTCAATACAACAGAATGTAAACCCCATCAGGGCTGGGGTGCCTCTGCTTCATATTGTAGGAGACCAGGGCTTTGCTAGCTTCATTAGTGGCTTTCCAGGCCTCCCTACGTGTTAACATCCAGCAGTCAGTCAGTCACAGAGGAATGAGCACAGGGGTTTATAATGGCGACCAGGATCGGCCAGGCCGGGGAGTTGTGACTCTCACTTTTACTGACCTTTCACTGGCCAGAAGTCAGCCATGGGCCATGCCTGTCTCCAAAGGAGGCTGGGAATTGTAGTCCAGCTGAGTACCCTGAAGAAAGGGTCCTGGCTGCAGCAGGACAGTTCAGTCTTCTCTAGCACAGTGGTCTTTAACCTTTTTGGCACCTGGGACTGGTTTTGTGGAAGACAGTTTTTCCATAGAGGACCAACAAGGAATGGCTTGGGGATGAAATTGTTCTGCCTCAGATCATCAGGCATTAGATTCTCATTAGGAGCATGCCACCTAGATCCCCAGGATGCGCAGTTCACAGTAGAGTTCGCTCCTGTGAGAATCTAATGCTGCTGCTGATCTGACGGGCCATGGACTGGGACCTGGGGGTTGGGGACCCCTGCTCTAGCATGTTCCCTTCCTCTACAAGTCTTTTTTTTTTTTTTTTTTTTTTTTTTTGAGACAGTCTCACTCTGTCGCCCAGGCTGAAGTACAGTGGCACAATCTTGGCTCACTGCAACCTCTGCCTCCCAGGTTCAGGCAATTCTCCTGCCTCAGCCTCCTGAGTAGCTGGGATTACAGGCGTGTGCCACCACGCTCAGCTAATTTTTGTATTTTTAGTAGAGATGAGGTTTTACCATGTTGGTCAGGCTGGTCTCGAACTCCTGACCTTGTGATCCACCAGCCTCATGCTCCCAAAGTGCTGGGATTAGAGGCATGAGCCACCACGCCCGGCCCCATTACAAGTCTTTAAGTCTTTTTATTGATCTCTTCTCCTCTAGATTCTCCCAGTTCTCAAGCAGTGAGGTTCCAAACTAGGTTTAACTCTCAAGTCTTCAGAATGTTCATTTCTAACTACTAGAACTGCATCGACAGCCTTGAAATGGTATATTCTTTGTACTTGTTGCCTCCACTTCCCTTGGTCTTTACTGTTAGGCTGAACCTTAGGAAATTACTGATATTTTTTGACCTACAGAAGCAGCATTTTCATACAAGTGAATGCTACACTCTTAACTTGATCGAAGAGCACCCTCAAGATGCCTTCACGTGCACTCCCACTCTGCAGTAGGCAGAGATTTGAGAACCAAGCCGAAGGAAAGATAAGGTGGAGGCAGAGTTTCTTTTTACTAAATCTCATCACCTGGTGTGTCTGGGGTCTGCCCTATCCCACCATAGAAAAGCTCATATGCCACCTCTTCCTGAAACCTTAATAATGACATCTTATTTCTGGTTGTTTGCCAAAAGCTTTCACACACATGATCTCATTCATTGCTTCGAGGAATTTGTTTGTTTCCGCCTCTCAATTTATGAGATAATGAGAGTTATGTAATAATTCTCTTCTTCAGTTTAACTGCCAGGAAACTTAGAGCAGCATTTGTGATTAGTCAGAATAATTGTGCTATGTTTTTGGTTGATATATATTGTTTAAAATTATGTATTTTATTCATTCATTTTTGAAGACTTATTTTTTTCTCATGTTTTTAAAAATACGTGAAATTTTAAAAATCTCAAGTTCTTTTTAAAAAAATGATGTGAGATAAAACAACTAAATTTAATTATATCATCATCTTTGGAGGAAGGTGTTATCTTCATCTTGCGTATGTGGAATCTGAGGTCCATAGAAGTTAATTTTCCAAGCCCTGAAGGCTCCTTGGTGGGACAGTTGGGACTGGATTTCCCATCTAGATTTAATCCAGGGCCCCTTCTGCTGTATCAGGGCTGCCCTTCCAGACTTCCCCTTTCTTCACCACTTCAATCTCTTCCCTCTTTATTTCAGATAACTCGTATTTTAAGGTGCCTGAGTATTTTATGTCTTATTTATTATTGTAGGTGTATGAGCATCAGCTCCTTAAAGCTACTGAATATTTCTGATCAAATTCTGGTTCTTTTTGTCTCATTAAAATGAATTTCTAGGTTTTCAGGAGAGAAGAAGGCATAAATCTCCCTTTAAAAGAAATCCATTTGAGAGATGGATTAATAAAGTAATGTTTTGAATTCAATATAAATTAACTTCTATGCATTTTCGAATTCCAAAAATTGGTGGGGGAGATGAAATTGCACTAGTGAGTTCAGCCTGATTCCTAACCAAGGCCTTTTCGTAAGTGGAAGTCTTTTACTTGGACCTGGGGAATCACGGAGCTCAATATTTCCTTCACTTAATTGTTTTTCTTTTCCATTTAAGGAAAGGTAGCTTAAAGCAGTGGTTTTCAGAATATGGCCCTGAGCTGGCTGCATCAAAATCATCTGGGAACCTATTAGAAGTGCCGATTCTACAAAAAGGAACCCCCGCCCCCGCCATGCTCTGTCTGCCCTACATGGGACATGCAATTTGTGCTTTAACAAGCCCACCAGGTTTTTGTGATGTAAGCTGAAGTTTGAGACTGGTTAGCTTAAAACAACCTCTGAGAGGTGCTGGAAGCCACTTCTTTATTTGGATCATAACTAAGTGGTTAAAACATCCCTGAGGGAATTCAAAATGCTAATGAGGAAAATGTCTTTAGAAAAAAACAAAGGAACAAAAAAACAAAGAACAAACCTGAGGAGACCAGAAGTAAGTTGCCTCTTAAAGAAGCAGAGCTGCTTTGAGGTATTGCAAGGGAGAGCTAAGAGCAGGGCAGAATTTTCCAGCGTTTTTTGACAGGAGGAAGTTGTGGGGGATGACTTATTTTTGCTGCCCAGAGAGAGCCTGTCATTATTAGATTAAGCATTGTATCAGATCTAAGTGTGTAGCTTTCTTTATGTAATGTAGAGCAGGAGTTACAGGTTTGTTTTTTTCATTTTATCGTTAAGAATGAGTGCATTATTGCTTGGGCAATGTAGCAAGACGTGGTCTCTACTAAACAAAAATAAAATAATTAGCCAGGCATGGTGGCACATGGCTGTGGTCCTAGCTACTTGGGAGGCTGAGGTGGGAGGATTGTTTGAGCCTAGGAGGTAGAGGCTGCAGTGAGCTAGGACTGTACATCTGCACTCCAGCGTGGGTGAGAGAAAGCACTAGTAATAGTATTGTGAGCTAAGTCCCACTTTCTTGGGTGTTCTCATGCTTAGAGAATCCCCCCTCTCCCCAGCAGCATCCACCAGATAGCACACTGGAGAAGCCAGCATGCCCAGCAGCCTGGTCTCAGCAATCCCAAACCATCAGAGGGAAAACAGACATCCCGCTCCTCCACGTGGCCACTAATTCTCTGCTGTGGGGGGCACGTTTTGGCCTGAAGTAGGCACTTGGCCGACACAGTCTGGGGAAGAAAAGAGAAGTACAGGCTGGGTACAGTGACTCTCGCCTATATTCCCAGCACTTTAGGAGGCTGCAGCAGGAGGATTGTTTGAGCCCAGGAATTGAATCAGCCTGGGCAAGATGGTGGGTGGGACCTTGTCTCTCCAAAAATACAAATAAATAAAAATAATTAGCTGACCACAATGCCACGTGCCTGTAGTCCCAGCTACCTGGGAGGTTGAGGTGGGAGAATCACTTGAGCCCAGGAATTTGAGGTTGTAGTGAGCCATGATCATGTCACTACAGTGCAGTGTCCGTGACAGAGATCCTGTGTCTATTTAAAAAAAGGGAAGAGGAGGGGGAGGGGGAGACAAGAAAAGAAAGAACAGAGAAAGAAAAAAAGAAAAGAGGAGTACAGATTGCTCAACATCATGGAGGCAAGCATCTCACTTCTGCTGGTGGGGCTCTTGGCTCTTCCTGGAGTCAGGGTAGCATCATGGTTGAGATCACATGGGCCCCTTGGCTCAAATCCCATTTTGAACCCTTGTTCACTGTGTGATCTTCGATAAGCCATTGTATCTCTCTGCCTCAACGTTCTTGTTCCTAAAATGGGGATAATTATATATACCTTGCTATTCAGGGAATTCTGAGAATTACATGAGGGCTATTCTGAGAATTACATGAGTTAATGTAGCAGTTCTGAGACTTCTTAGTCTCAGTACTCCTGTATACTCTCAATAACTACTGAGGACCCCAGGGAGTTTTTATTTATGTGAATTATAGCTACTAATGTTTATTGTATTAGAAGTCAACTTAATTCATTAAAAAACTGATTGCATGTTAATGTAAGTAATATTATCTATAAAAATAATTTTTTCTAAAACAAAAAACACTTCGTGAGAAGAGTGGCATTGCTTTACATTGGTGTAGATTAGTGTCTGGCTTACTAGAGAACAGCTGGATTCTTACATCTGCTCTGTCATTTGGGGTGTTACGGTATCACATCTTGTAGGCTCTTGGAAACTCTGCTGTATATTTGTGAGAGCATTAGAGTAAAACGTTAGAATTATTATAAAAATAGTTTTCTCCTCACAGATACAGTAAAAGGTCTCAGGGATCCTGCTAGGATTCCTTGGGACACACTTTGAGAAACACTGGGTTAATAAGTCATCACAAGTGTTAAGTATAACACCTTACATGCGGTAATCACCGAATAAAAAATGATTATAAACAGCATTGTATACTAGGAGATAGAGCATCAGAGGTGGTTTTCTATACATATACGAGCCAAGCTCTAGAAGGGCACCTATGCAACACACACACAACAGGTGCTTCTTCTGCTGCCACCAAGCAGTTTCATGCCATCCCATCTGGCTAGGCGGAGCCCTGAAAGCATCTGGATGTGTTTGAGGCTGCTGTGCTGGGATGTGTGCAATACTCAAATGGAAATGACAGTGAGTGGGCATCACATCCCATAGTAGCCTTTCCTCCTAGGAGGCAAAGCACTCACTTCTCCAGCACCTTGCAGTTATCCTCATGGGGGAAGGAGCCAGTCCAGGCCCTGAGGAAGGCAGTGCCAGGGCCAGGATGGGAACCTGCCTTTCCGACCTGCAGCAGAGTCAGGCTAAAGAGGGCAGGCAGAGGCTCGTCAAGGGGCACAGTGGAGTGCTTCAGGACTCAGAGTTGCTGGGGCTGAATGCTGGAAACAGCTTGTCAGTTAAACCCAGGAGATGCTAAGATGCGGGTCAGAGTCCATGACTTTGTCCTCCCATCAGGAGACTTGCTGACCATGTGACAGTCAGCTGGCACTCCCAGCCACCTTTCCCTTGACCACCTTTTTGTTGAGCCTAGAAACCATAATGCAAGCAGTGTGCTGAAAGCTGTGGCAAGCTGCTGTGTTGGCATATAATGTGGAAAGCCTATTCACTTAGCCATCTATTAAACGCCAGGTGTGTTTTGAGTCCCCAGTCTGTTTTCTCACTCATCTCCCACCAAGGGAAAAGCAAAATTGACCAATCAGAAGGCAGGCTCAGTCTTGCAGTCACAGTAGTACAGTCTTCCTTGTGGCCAAGATGGTGTCTCCAGCATCTGCAGTGGTGTGTGCAGCCGTAGGTTGTCAATGAAAGGCAGGGAGCCAGGACCAGGAATCTGACCTGCACGAAGAGCTCTGGGCAGAACAGACTAGCATCTGTTTGATGCTGAGGCTGGTGGTGCAGGAGGCCAGGAGGCAGCCAGGAGCCAGAGTGATGCCTTGAAGGACTGGGGTGGGGTGGGGTCTATCTAAAACGTGGGATGAATGCTAAGAGTCAGAAAGTTAGTGACCGCAGGCAGAAGCTCAGAAACACACAGTAGATGTGAAAAGTGCTCCGTGCCCCTCCTTTTGAAATGTTCTCTGAATACTCACAGAGGGCAGAAGCTACTATTTGGTAAACAAATAATGGTCAAGGGCTGGGCATTGTTGTAGGTGCAGCATTAGTTACCTCAGTGAATACAACAGACAACAATCCCTACCCGCAAGGAGGTTGCACTTTTGTGGGAAGAAGAACATAAAGGAAAGGAGAACATGAAGGAAAAAATCTAGATAAGATACATAATATTAGACACAGTGGGGGAGGAATGCAGGACTGGAGATAGGGTGCTTCTGGGTGGGGTTATAGCTTTTAATAGAGGGGTCAGGGAAGGTGTTATTGAGAAGATAACGTTTGAGCAGACCTGTGAGAGATGGCGAGGTAAGTGCTGTGGATCTGGGGAGAGGGCATTCAAGGGAGCAGAAAGGGCAGGTGCAAAGGCCCTCAGGTGGAAGCAGGGAGGAGGTAGGCACAGCTGGAATACAGCAAGTGCTCAGAGGTGAAGTCAGTGAGGAAGAGAGGGTCCTTAGGGTCTTGTAAGTCATTGTGATGACTGTGGTGCTAACTTGGGGTGAAGTGTGAAGCTAGTAGTGGAGGTTTTTGAGCAAAGGAGTGACTGATCTGACTGTTTTGAAAGAGAATCAATGCCAGCAGCTTCCTGGGGCTGGTAGAAGTTGTGATGGTAAGTCAGAAGGCTGGATCAGTAATCCAAGAGGCAGATGTTAGCAGCTTGGACTAGAGTGATAAAGGTGGAGGTGGAGAGAAGTTGCTAGATCCTTGTTACATTTTAGAAGTATACCAGAAATAATCTGCTGACAGACCGGACATGGGGTATGAGAGAAGGAAGAGGGAAGATGGATTCTGTGTCTCTTGGCTTGAGCAAGTGGAAGGCTGGAGAGTCGCCATGATCTGAGATGGGCAGGAGCTGACTGGGGTGGGAGAGGTTCAAGAGTTGGGGTTTGGACACGCTAAGTTTGAGATGTCCAAATAGAGACTGACTGTAGAGATCTAGGCTGGAGCAGGCAGAAAGACCCAGGATGTGCAAAGGAAAGACGGAAACAGCAGCAGCAGCTCTAGTTCAGCCAAGTACTACCTTGGTGATCAAATGCATCAAGGAAAGGAGATCTCAGAGCCAGCCTCCAACCCTGAACTTATTCCCAAAGAGTAGCAGAGTAGCCTGGAATATCCACGCCTCCATCCATCCTGGTGGTGTTGCAGAGCCCCTCTTGCACTCATGGGTGGCAGGAGGCAGGGCTCAAAGCTTACCTCACATAGGAATGACTCCCAGGGTGCAGGTGTAGGGCGAGGGCCCCACTAGAACTAGAGTGGACACTCCTGTATCATGATGCCTCCTAAACCTGGGGATACCTCTGCAAGGGCTCTGGGGGTGGGATGGCTTTTAAAGAGGACTGGGCTCTGCCTTTCAGATCAGCCCTCTGCCTCTGTTGTTCCCTTGGGCCTGTCTTCACTTAACCACGGTGATCCAGGGAGATGAAACTGGCAGATCAGAAGCCCTTGATTAGAACTGCCAAATGTCCGAATTGACAAGAACTGTAGAGACCATTCCGTCCAACTCTCTCCTATTGGAGATGGGGGAACTGAGGTGCAGGGTGATGATGGGGCTTGTGGAAGTTAGAAGCTTCATGACCTAGGGCAAATCACTTAACCCTTGCCATCATGCCAGGTTGAGATCATTTTCCTAAATGCTCTGGCTCAGAGATGGCTGTGTGCTCATAGTTTCTCCTGTTTCTCCCTAATCCTCTTCCATGTGAGCTTTTCACGGCCAGATCAAGGTTTGGAGGGTGATTGGCAGCCTGGAGGTCAGCCAGCCCTTTTGGCAATCCAGTCAGATCTCCCCTTGGCTAATAAGACATGAACTCCTTTGGCAGCCAGTACTTCCTCAAGAGGTGTCTTGCTTAAAATTGATGGTCCCCCTTTGCCTTTGCTATTCCCATGTCTTTGGTGAGGCAGAGAGGTAGCTCCATCCCAAGTTCTTCTCCGTGTGCCAGAGTCCACCTCCACCCCATCCCAAAGCTGTTTTCTCTGGCTTGCCCTACTGGTTGGCTCCTTTCACTGTCTGCAGACCCTTCTGTCCTTCCCATTGTCTGAGCTGCCTTTTTCTTGACTACTTCTTAAGCCTCTGGATTTCTCCTTAAATATCAGCTCTAGGACGCCTGCCTGATGAGCTGAGGTCATTCCTACCCTCGAGTGACCTGGTGAATTAAGCAACAATACCAGGGATTCCAGGACAGTGAGTTTGAAGATCAGCATCTTTGCTGGCCTCCGGGAGGCCCTTGGCCTGCTGGGGTTGGGTAGAGTGATCCTGACCTTCTGCACAGGCTTTGGGAGGGAATGGTTAGTTACCGAAAATGTCTGGCTCTCTAGGTGAAGCACCCCAGACCCTCTGCCCCTCTCCCCCTTAACTGTAGTTGTGAGTTACAGAGCTGGAAACAGCACACAGCACTTTTGTTCCACTTCTATTTCAGGCACAAAACTTAGGCCTGGGTCTCTAAACCCAGAGGTGCTTGATGCTTCATCCCAAGGCTAAAGGGGCAGATGCCCCCTCTATCTGGCATTATGTTTCCTCTACTTCCACCTTACTGCATACTGGGGGACTGGAATGTTGGCAAGGATCGGGGACTCCTGTACCCTCTCTCATTCTCTTCCCACACCCCTGTCCCTTCATTACAGATAATCCAGTCTCTTTATTTCATGGTTGCTGAATAGCACCCCCCAGGGGACCATCTTCCCTGCGAATGCAGGGCGACGCTGTGCAGGGGCTTTTCTACCGTCATCTTTTCTCTGCTGGAGATCCAGATCATAAACCCGCGGTGCAACAGAACGTGCCTGGCAGCAAAGAGAAAGACACTGGGGCGCCAGTGTGCTCTGCCCCTTCCTCTGTCAGCTGGAGTGCTCTCACTCCCTTTGGGCCTCAGCACCCCCCACCCCCGACAAAAAGGAGGAGCTGGGTGGCCCAGCAATCTCTGAAGCCCCTTGTGGCTCAGACCCCCTGCAGTTCTCTGTAGCCTCCTGGTTCCCCATGTGTTTTTAAAAGGATCCTGTGTTATTTATCTCAGCCTCTCTGCCCTCCCTTCACTGCACGCTGCTATCTATGCAGTAATGACATCCAAACACCCACACTGTATCTCAACAATCTGATGAGATAAATGCCTCATCCTTGGGCTCCGTGGACACAGAGTAGCAATTCTCCTATTCTGCTATCAAAGAGCTCAGAAACTCAGGCTACCAAGGCAGGATGAGCAACCATGTGGAGCGCCGTGTTCACGTCATTGGGCAAAAACACATTCTCCCTGCCCCAAAGCCCCTGTTTTTCCCAAAGCTGCCTCACTTTTTCCCTTCCTCCACCTCTAAAACAATGCCTCCAAGCCTGCTGGTGTTTGAGAATGTGCTGGGCGGGCAGCGTTGGGGGCATATGGCCTTGTTGTTTTGCATGGAGCTCCTAGTGGGATGCACCAGCCACTGGTCAGGTCCTGGAAATAATTAGGCTGAGCATACTGATATAGGGCCTTGGGCATGCTCTAGCCTCCAACACCTGCTCTCATGCTCCTTCTACAGTGACCCTCTCATGCTCTGGGCACACCTGTTAGATGAAGTGTGGGACTTTCAAGGCTGTCACTGCCAGGGCTGGCATGATGTGCTTGCACCCCTGCTCCCTTTATGGACCTGGGAGCCAGGAAGGTGCATTGGGTTCCAAGAGAAGCAGGAACTGATTTGGTTGTAGTGAAAGTAGACCTGGTTCTGGTTTGCTAAGTGAGTGACCTTAGGCTTCGTTTCCCTAGAAGCAGAAATAGGATAACAAGTCCTCCCACTTAAAGAAATGTTACAAGAATCAAGTGAGACAATGCAGAACTCTTAGGAAAGCTGCAGGGAAGGCTACCTGTTAAACACAGAGGCAGTGGGACACAGAGGGCGGACGGAGTAAGGGCCCTGGGGCTGGGCAGGCCTCGGTGTGAATCCCAGTGTTTCTCTTCAGGCCGTGCTGCCTGGGGAAATATACTTACCTGTCCTGAGCTTTTCTTTGCTCTTCTGTAAACCGAGGGATAATGAAGCTACACTGACTGGTTACTCATAATGATAACAGGAGAATCTATTATTTATTAAATGTTTATTTTGAGCCAGGACCTTCGTTCCTTTTCTTTTGAAAACCTCCGTAGAATGTAGCTGGATTTGCAGTCGCACATGACTTCGCGTGGACTTTGGCTGGTTTGTGTAGTGACTCTGTGAGAGCAGAGTTTCTGCTGGTATTGCCCAGTGCTGTATTTCCAAAGCCCAGCACATGCCTGTCCCACGGTGGGCACTCAAGAGATGTTCATACAGTCAAGGGAGTGCAGCTGACTGGCAAGGGCCCTACTCTGAGATGGGAGAACCCAGGATATTCACTTACCCTTCTTCTTCTTCAGTTCCTTCACCTCAACTCTCTCAGGCTGGAGCTCAGCTTTGGGTTCATAATACATGATTATCATGCCCATTTAAAAATGCGTAAAATGAGGTCAGGAGAGGTTAAGTGCTGTGCCCTAGATCACTCAACTAGGAACTGGGGAAAGAAGCCTTTTTGGATAGTACTTGTTAGAACCTCCTTGGGAGCTTGGGAAAAGGGTGTGGGCAGGACTGGGCAGGGAGGAAGCAGATGGGCACCTGCTGGATTCACCATCTGCCCGCATGCAGATACATGGAATCCCATATCTCGTATCAGCCCCAGCAATGCCCATGTTACAGATGAGAAACTGAGGCTGAGAGGGAGAAAGAACCCGAAGCTCAGCTCCAGCCAGAGAGAGTTCAGGTGAAGCAAATGAATAATAAGAAGGGCAAATGAATTTCCCGAGTTCTTCCGTCATCCCAGAGTAGGATCCTCAGCCTTGCCAGGCAGCCGTACTCAGCCTCCCGCCCTCTCTGAGCAGAGGGGTTGGAATGTGTCTGCGAAGGGTAGTGAGGAAGGAGCCTGCCGGAATTCCTTCCGTGTGGCACATCTGGGAGGGTATTTCCCCTGGTGATACTTGGGAAATCTTGCTGGCCGGCAGGCCTCACCAGTCCTTTTTTTCCACTGTTCTTTTGGTCTTGGAGCACTCGCCAAACATCTGACACTGTTCAGGATCGATTGCACGTAAAATGAAGAATGGGTATTTAAAAAACAGGTTTTTGTGTGTTTTTCTCCCTGTTGTCATCTAAGACGCAGGTTTTTGGGTTCTTTAATTCTCTCACAGAATAACAACCATATGGGGCCTCCAGTTACACTGAGCAGCCTGTGCCTTGTGCCAGGGACCAGCTAGTTTCCATTGTCGGCAAACCTGGACTGGCCCCAAACATTTTCTCTCAGGTGGCTTCTGAAAGAGGAACAGGCTGAGGGGAATGTGATGATGTGGTCCCTCTGAAGAGGGTTTAGCTTTCAAGGGTGTGGCAGGGGTGGTGCCAACAGCCAGAGGGGTGTGACTTTGAGAGGCCAAGTCACCAGCAGGATCCAGTGAGGTCCAGGTTTGGAAGCTGGAACAAAGGACACTTTGACCCACACGGGACTCTGGCATGTTTGTTGATCGACTTATCCAAGGCCTGGGCCAGCTGCTTTTGTTCCAGAAGATTTCACGGATTAACTCCCCCGGCTTTGGAAAAGTGTTTCTTTTTAAGAAAGGGAAGTTTTGAAAAGCAAATGCTCCTGGGCAGACTGGGGGCATGGGGAGTGTTGGCTAAAGTGGGAGGTCACATACTTGCCCCATGGTGGGATGGCCAGGGGCTCCCAGCGAGGGAACAGTTAGAGCTGTGGTGTCCACAGTCCTGGGGGGAGGGTTTCTCTGAGAGCCCCTAATGGACAGAGGAGTGTGGACGCCTGTGCCTGGGAGCATCATGGGCATTTAGACCAAACCATGAGAAGGACTCCCCAGTGCTGAAGGTTGCTAAGCACTGGGGGAGGTTCCCAGGGAGACTGTGGCTAGAAACACCATCTGCCAAAGATGATTTAGTTCTGGAAGAGGTAAGGGATAGAACGAGATGGTCCTTTCTGCCCCAGTTAATCTTGGTGCTGTTCAGTTGGGGCTAAGCATTCCCTCCCTGAAGTGGAAGAGGAGACAGACTCGGTCTTGGGCAGACTCTGAGCGTCTTGTAAAAGGGAGGCTCCTACCTCCTTGGCTTTGTTCCCACTCCCTGCCCAGGGTTGGATGTCTTGCGAGCCTCCCAGCTCTCTGCCCACTGTCCTGCCCTGGCAGCAGCTACCAGCAAGCCTGTGTGCTGTGCGGGGTACAGGGAGTAACGGGCATATGATTAAATACTCATGCTTTGTCAAAACACTGCCAGTTACCAAATGCCTCCGCCTCTACTCAGGGAAGGGTGAGCAATGAGGAAAATGACTTCAATATGCAAAAGACATTCCAAGGAGTCCGGGAGGGAATGCTAATTCTGGAGCCAGGAGGGAATAATGGGGATTAGTTCTTGATTTATAGACTGGCTGGAAGAAATCAGCTAGGCTAAACCTGCCTAAATTCTGCTATCTGCGTATGTGCTTCAGGAGATGGGTTAAGGAGGTTTGGAAGACTGTCTCTTCTCCATTGATGGTAGTGATGGTGAAGTTTCTGATGAAGAAAGGTTTAGGGTGGAGGAATTCTGAGCCCCTGGGTTCTGGATTCAGAATCACACACAGCCCTCTAGACAACACAGATGTACAGTCTTTGTGGAGAATTTGAAACACGAGAATGGCGATTGTCTATTTAGGACAGGTTTGGGTACAGCCACTCATGGAAGCGAGGAATCAACTTCAGACCAAAGAAGCTTTCTGTTTTCTGTATAAATTGTCCTTGACTCTGGACAAAGAATGGGTACCCAGTATTCAGTTGGCATTACAGTAGGAAACAGAATTCTACACAGATGGTTCAAAAGGAACAGAGATTTTTGAGGGGCATATTTATGGAGGGGTAAGGAGACAAGTAAGGGATATTGAGGCACCCAGGGCTAAACATAGAGGGAAGCTGTTACCACCCTAAGGCCTGAGGGGCAAGGGGAGAAAAGAGTTTTGGGGCCTGGGGTGTGCTGGAGCTGGAGCTGGAGCTGGGAGGACCATGAGGGAGAAACCGTAGTCATGGAAGGACGTTGCCACTTCTAGGACCAAGACCCCAAGGTAGGGGGACATGGAAAGAGAACACCCTGCCTTCTCTGTCCTCCCATTTCCGGTTTCCTATTGACGATGCTCATTGGCCAAACCAACCTGAAGCTGGAGGGCCAGGGAGCCACCTCTAGCAGTGCCTAGGCACCAGGCTTCCAGGGCACAGGGCAAGGAAGAGAGGGTGGAAGGGGTCTAGAGGAGCCAGCAGGGAGCCAGGGCTCATTTGTAATATTTGCCTGATTTAGCCAACTCCAGAAGGCTTGTCCTGAGAAGGTGAGCTTCGGAAGTGGTTACCCACCTCAGGTTATTCCGTCTTCAAGACTAGTGTGTTTATCTTGCAAACTACCTTGAGCCAGTGGTAATGAAATTCTGAAATGTCACCTGTACACCTTCCTTCTCTGTGAAATGTCAGCTTTTTGAGGGCAGGGCCTGATTCTTTTATGAGCAACTGTCTTGAATCACTTCAACCCCTCCACAACTGGAGTGCCTTACACTTTCCAGAATACCATAATCAGTGACCCCTCATATCAATGTTTTGAGGCTTTTGAATTGATCAAGGTGACCGTCTTGCTGAGTGGCCTGAATTCTCCTGTAGGAGAAAATGAGTAGTCTCCTTGAGTGAGTGCCACAGCACTACAGACGTGGTGATAGAGCCCTCTGTGGTGAGAGCCCACAGCCACGCCACCTAGCCAGGCAGGAACCCAGGAGGCCAGGATGGAGGCAGCAGGAGTGGAAAGTCCTTGGACTCCCTTTCTGTTTTAAAGTTGGCCACGTGATATCTCAAGTAGGGCTGCTCCTCAAATGATGCCACAATGTCTGTATTGCCACTATTCCAATTGTTCTTTTGGGTGAAGTTTTACTCCATCTAAGGGGAGAGCACATGAAGTCATCAGCAAGTCCTGGCACAGAGGGCCATTATCCTCCCTAGCCAGGCTGGAGGGGCTGGGTGGTGGGGTGGTGGGGGTGGTGTGGGTGAAGTGAGTGTGAAAGGGGAGATGAAGGGTGTCTAGACACTCCCTTTGCCGAGGGCTGGTGGCCTGTAACTTGCTCTCTAGAACAACGCGGATCTGTTTGGGTGGATCTGTTTGGGGTAATGGCAGACACTGTTCTTTCTCATGCAGCTGCATCTTCCTCTCCTGAGTCCCACAGGGTCCTGGGGCCGATGGGCTCTGTCACCTCCAGCCTGTATTGGGTAGCCACCTGCCACTGCTCAGGCTGGCTTGGAAGGGTCTGGGAGGGACAGATGTGAGGTCCAGTTTATGGCTTCCAGTGCCCGTTTGGGTGAAATGCAGATGCTCTTCCACTCTTGTGTTTCTATTTCCCAGTTTCATTCTAAATGCAAAACCTATCTGTAGGTTTAAGTCTAAGGTATAGCCCTAGAGCTGGTATTTTCCCTTTGACACAAAACAGAAAGTGGAGGCTGCCCCGAGCCTTGGGAAAAGTACTCAGAGAGAATTTCCCCCATGAGGCAGCGTAGCTTAAGGAGTTAGGTATTCTGAGTACCTCCAAAGCCTGTTTGTTCCTTCCATTCCAGCTCAGACTGCGAAGTCCTGGCGTTGCCGCTTACTAGCTGGGTATAAGTTATTTAACATTTTAGTTCCTCGATACCCTAATCTATGAAATAGGGATGAAAATAGTATCTATGGTAGGGAATTGGTATGAAGATTAAATAATTTAAATTGTGTCAAGGCCATGCATCGTAGCTCACCAGCACTTAGGGAGGCTGAGACAGGGTGATTGCTTGAGCCCAGGAGTTTGACATCAGCCTTGGAAACATAGTGTGAAACCCCATTTCTAAAAAAAAAAAAAGAAAAAATTAGCAGAACATGGTGGTGCATGCCTGTAGTCCCAGCCTCTTGGGAGGCTAAGGCAGGAGGATTGCCTGGGCCTAGGAGTTTGAGGCTGCAGTGAGCTGTGATCACACCACTGCACTCCTGCCTGGGTGATAGAATGAGACTCTGTCTCTAAAAAACACTTTTTTAAAGATGTGTCAAGTGCAGAGAATAGTGCTTAATGCATGCCATGTGCCATGCAAATGTTTGCTCTTATTTATTTAAAGAAGCATACTCTTCTGGGCAGAGCATCCTCCTAGGACTCTGGAGAGATGGAACATCCATGAGGCCACCAAAGGGACCAGTATGCCCCAATATCCCCCAAGTATCTCTTCTATCAAGCTATTGCCTTGCTCACAAACCCTCAGTGAGTTGCTTGTCTGGAGATGCAGGCCAAATCAATCCTGTCTACAGTCTGCTGTCTGACCGTGCCCATTCCTGGCCACAAACCCTCTGCTTTACCAGGGAAATCTGTTTATGGGCCCCATTCTCCTACCTGTTTTCACCTCTGCTTCCTCCCCTTTCCATCCAATGCATATCCATTCCTCGATTCCAGCTCCAGTTCTGCCCTGAACATCACTGTCCTCTGCCTCCTGCCTCCTCCTGCTTCCCTGGCTGGTGTCTGCCTCATATCATACCGTCATCTCTTCCCAAGGAGAATGCTTTCTCTACTGATAACGGCTTGAGCGGGAAGCCAGAAAGCAGATATTCCAAAACTGAAAACCTGTGGATTTGCCTGTATATTTGCTATATTTCTTAAGAACACAAGAAAGGCTGAACTTCCTAGAAGTTATTCCTAGGGCTGGCATCACGGGGGCTTGACGGTTGGCTGTGTAGAGAGCAGTCACTCCAAGGCAGTTGATTTGCTTTCCTGTTCCTCTCACCTCATCAGTATTACAACATGGAGCTTCCTCTGCATTTCAGATGCTGTGAAATGACAGGAAAAGGTCTGTGGCCACTACCTGTGACTCGATCTTTCCCTGAAACAGGGACACTTTACTCTATGACTAGTGCTACATTACACTTATCTGTTCTATGGGACACATGTTCATAGACCCAAGAGCAGAATAAAGTAAGTCCACATCTAGAAGAAATCAGTTTATAGGCAAACAAGACTCTGATGTTGGCCCTTAAAAAAAAAAAAACTGCCTGTATTACATATTACAGTTTAATTTAGTCCCTGTTGGAAGGTCCCAGTGATATCTTTGCTTCTTGACTGTACTCTAGTTTTTATTTATTTATTTATTTTATTTTTATTTTTAAAGACGGAGTTTCACCATGTTGGTTAGGCTGGTCGTGAACTCCCGACCTCAGGTGATCCGCCCACCTTGGCCTCCAAAGTGCTTGGATTATAGGCGTGAGCCACCATGCCTGGCCTGTAGTCTAGTTTTTAAAGGTTATTTGCCCAGGTGACTTTTTGTATTGTTTGCAATCTAAATACAGTTGTCCCTTGGTATCCACAGGCGATTGGTTCCAGGACTCCCCAAACCCCTGGACACCAAAATCCTTGGGTGCTCAAATCCCTTAGATAAAATGCATAGTGTTTGCCTATAACCTATGCATATTCTCTTGTGTACTTTAAATCATCTCTAGGTTACTTATACTACCTAATACAGTGTAAGTGCTATATAAATAGTTCTTATGGTATACTGTTTTCATTTACTTGTATGATTTTTATTGTCATACGATTTTTATTAAAAATTTTTTTGAATATTTTCTGTCTGTAGTTTGAATCACCAAGAATGCAAAGAGCCAAATGTATCAACAGCTCAAAGTGGAGAGCCCAGGGCCCAGGCACGGATCATTATGGGGAGAATAGGGCTGGCGGAGAAGAAACTGGACCCCCAGACTGGCTCTTCCTGTGGGCTGGGAGCTCCTCCAGGATGCTTGGTTAGGACCAGCAGGGCGGCCAGCTCTACGGAGATGTGCTGCTGCTTTTGGAAGTGGGGAGAGGCGTATGACCTTTCCTGGGAAACAAATCAGAGTAAAACCAGAAGAAGAATCTAGACTTCTTAGAGTAACTTGGCAAACAAAGCTCAGACAGATGGAGGAGTGTTCAAGGAACTTTGCACGTTTTCCTGTGGGCTAAGAGAAGACACTTGTAAATCTGAAAGGGCACCATAGGGAGAGCTCCTGCAGGGAAGGGACAGGGTCAGCCCTCTCTCCCCAACCCCAGGCTTGGTTGAGGGTAGAAAATGGGAGGGGGTCAGGGAGACTGTCTGTTTCCCTCAGTGCAAATACCTGGATAGACGTGTGTGCAGGCTGTATCCCTGAGCTGACGAGCACCTGATGGGTAGCTGTTGACTGAGTGTCCATGCAAGGCATATGGGCCATGCTTGGCAGCCTCCAGCAGGCTGGGCTTATTCACCTGCATCCTGTCCAGTTATCCTGGCTTTAGTGTTAAAAGATGGCCCTGGGTTGAAGGAGTGGCATAAGGTCACACGTGGGTGCTTGATGATGATCTAGAGCCCTGAGCCCTCATCTGCACAGCCTCCTCCTTTATGGCAGCTAGTCATTGTCCTGTGGGCTCCATTTCTAATCTGGATGCCCAGCAATTACCTCAGAGAGTGCTATGGGGCCCGGGTGTCCTCTGAGAGGATATGAGCACTCCTGAGTCGTTCTCACTGCCTGTGTTCATTTCATTCATCTGTGTGCTTCATTCGTGCTGATATTTCTGAGCTAGGAGTGCTTCCTTCAGGTAATAGAGGGAAGCATGATCTGGAAAAGGGAACATTTTCCTTTTGCCCCATGAAGAGACGTCCTGAGACACTTCACCAACCAGGAAGGTTCCCAAGCAAACACTGGGTTGCAGTAAATGTGTTCAGCTGCTAGTGACCGCTCAGGTGAGACTTGCGAGAGAGAATGACAGTGACGTTGAGCGTAGCAGCCCCTCAGAAAGCAAACCAAGGCGTGGGTGCCTGGCATGCATGATTCCTAATTCACACAGTCCCTGCAGAAGTGAGGCATTCCTGTATCCTGTTTGCACATGAGGAAAATGAGGCCCCTGGAACTCATGTATTTTGCCCAAGGCCGTGTCATTAGGAGGCCGGAATTAGTGAAGCTAAAATTCATACCTACGGCTGTCTGATTCCGAAGCTGTGCTCTTTCCACAGCATGGTCCAAGGGTGCAGTCCAGAGCAAGAGCTGATGGGGTTTGTTTGAAGGAACATGAGATGGTGGAGTGCCAGGCTGGCTGGTATGGAGACCTGGCTGGGATGAGACGCTGTCTTTAAGTGTCAGGGATGGACGAATGTCCCTGTCAGGAGATGTTGGTCCCTGGCAGCCGGGCACAGTGGCAGCAGTCTCAGCCTGACCTGCCCTGCACAAGCCTTCAGGCACATGGGCCTCTTGACAGAGTGACAGCTGCAATTCCATGCCTGCACCAGTGGCGGGAGAGATGCGGGTGAAACAAGGGGGAAAGGACTGTAATTACCTCTTAACACATTTCCACATTTCTCTGCTGTCAGAATGGTTTTGTTTTCTGATTTATTCTGATCTGCTTGAAAATTAGTTGCTGCAGTATGTTTGGTGTGTAATCATTGTCCTGCTAGCTAGCAGTAATCATCAGCAATGTTAGTCTGGCAAATGTGATCTTTCTCTCCTTGGCCCAATTCATGTCAGGCTCTGTGTGGCAAGGGCGAGGGAGAAGCATGACTACGTGTCTCTGACTGTCTGTGGACCCCAGCTCCTCACCATCACCCCACAGGGCACAGTCCTGCTGGCTGTGTCTTCCCGGAAGGCTCGTGCCCCCACAGATTGTCTGGTGAGCCTGCCAGCTGTACTGCATCACTCTGTGCATGTGACCTAGCTCTCTCCAGGCTCCCTGCTCCATCCCACATGCAGCCTCCATTCACTGTCCTCCAGCTCTCAGCCCGCAGGCAGCCTCACCCTTGACCCACCACCTCCATCTGCACCTGCTTGTGGAGCCTGTGTCATGGCAGAGAGGCGGCCTGACCATTCTCAACCCACAGCATCACTGGATCTTTCCCCGATCTCTGTGGGAAGATAGCTGGTCTCAATTGCATGTGGCTTTTTCTCTTGTGGTCAGGCCAGGATGAGCGGGAAGTCATCGTTGAGACACGGAAGCCTAGGTGGGAGAAGAGAGACAGCACTGTAGAGTGGGAAGGGCTTGGTGCTTCCAGGGTGGACGTTCGGCAGCAGACTGGAGAAAGTTTTTTTGCAACGAGCACTCAAAAAACATGAGTTTTAGAGCCGAATGGAAAGTCATCGAGCTCAGTTAAAGTCATCCCTTGGTATCTGTGGGGAGATCGATTCCAGGACCCCTCTCAGATACAAAGCCCAAGGATGCCCATGTCCTTATATGTATGTAGATTATATGCACATACTACACCATTTTATGTATTTTATATATATTTTATTTTTTAATTTGTATTTTTAAAATTGATTTTTTTCCCCTCATATTTTCTACCCAAAGCTGATGGAATTCGTGGGTACAGAGTTCCAACTGTGTTTCATGATTCAGAGTAGAAAACTGCAACCTAGCACAGAGGCAAAGATGTGCTTAAGAACTACTGTAGGTTGGCACCAGGTCTGGGATATGAACCCCAATCTCTGTTGCTGTCTGTCCAAAAGTGGCTGAGCTGGTTTCAGAATTGGAGCAGACAGCTGCCCATGTGCTGGGATTTGAGGAATCTGCCATTTCCTCCCGGGAATTTCCACCTTTAGCATTACCTCTGGAGTAAGTCAGGGATTATCAAACATCTTATTACCAAAGAACTCTTTCTTCGCACACCACCTGACACAGAACAGAAAAGAGCAGAGATGCTTTGGTTCAAGTGCCTGGGAAAGAATGGATGTTTCCGAGCTGACCTGTTCAGCTTCTCCTGATTCTCCGATGAGCTCCCTTAGGCATCTCACTAGAACCTTTAGAGCTCCATGGAGTATCGTGAGAAATGTTTATGGCTTCTCTTACTAGGGCAGATGAATAGGTATAAACATTAACACCTTCTACACCTTAATTAGCATGGGTGTGTTTAGCAGAGTAATTGAGAGCAGAGACTAGGTTGATAAAAGAATAGGGTTCTCAACAGGATAGTTTTTGATTAAGGAAATATTTGGAGAGCTATGGAAATGCTTGAAACATAGGATAGACAAATTCAGTGAAAGTGCATTGGGATGACGGAGGGCAGGGCACGGTGAGAATCGGGGCAGCCTGGAAGCTGAAGTTGTCAAACTCTTTACCAAAGTGGTTGTGCCATTTTGTGCTCCCATCAGCCATGTATGAGAGTTCTGGTTCCTCTGCATCCTCATCCTCACCAACACCTGGTGTGGCCAATATTTTTAATTTTATTTTAGTTATTATAATATGTACGCAGTGGTACCTTATTGTGTTTTCAATTTGCATTTCCCTGAAGACTAACGATATTGAACATCTTTCCTGTGGTTATCGGCCATTCATGTATCTTTTTTGGTGAAGTATATGTTCATATATTTTGCATACATTATACTTGGGTCATTATACTTATGTATTGTATTATAAGGTTTCTTTATATATTCTGGCTGGCTACAAGTTTTTTTTTTTTAATCAGATATGTGCTTTGCAAATATTTTATCTCAGTCTGTGTCTTATCTTTTCTCTCTCATCTTTGTTGGAAGTCATTTTCCATATATGTGTTGGTCTATTTCTAGACCATCTGTTCAGTTCCATTGATCCATTTGTCTATTTTTACACTGATACCACACTGCTTTGATTACTATAGCTCCATAATAATAAGTCTTGATATCAGGTAGTGCCAGTTACCCCTTCAGCTTTGTTCTTTTTCAAAGTCGTTTTGGTTATTCTAGACCTTTGCATTTCCATATGAATTTTAAAATCAGTTTGCCTATTCCTACAAAGAAACATGTTTGCTTCACGTATTTGTTTTGAAACTCTGTTAATAGATGCATGAACATTTAGGATTGTTATGTGGCCCTTGAAGACTTGACCCCTTTGTTGTTGTAAAAAGCCCTTTTTAATCCCTAGTGATAGCTTTTGCTCTGAAATTTACTTTGCCTGATATTAATATAGATACTCCAGTGTCCTTTTGACTGTGTTACACCGTATAGCTGGCCCCTTGTATTCTTGGGTTCTGCATGTGCAGATTGAAAATATTCAAAAATAAAAATAAAAAATACGTAAAAAATAATGCAAATAAAAAAATACAGTGTAACAACTATTTATATAGCATTTACATTGTATTAGGTATTGTAAGTAATCTAGAGCTGATCTGAAGTAATGGGGGATGTGCATAGGAGGGATCTGAGCTTCTGAGGATTTGAGTATGTGCGGGACGCGAGGCGGGGTACCCTAGAAACAATCTTGTACAGTTACAGAGGGACAGCTGCATATCTTGTTCCATTCCTTTGTTTTTAAACGTATTTGTTTCTTTATATTTAAAGTGGATTTCTCATAAGCAGCAGATTGTTGGGTCCTGCGCTTTTGTTCAGCCCGACTTAATTGGCATATTCAAGCAATTTGCTCTTGATACATGGCTATGCTTAAGTTTAACCTCTTGCTGTTGTTTTCTGTTGGCTCCATGTATCCTTTGCTCCTTTTCCCTCTCTTTCTGCCTCCTTTTGGATTAACTGAGTATTTTTAAGGATTCAGTTTCATCTCTTCTGTTGACTTATTAGCTAAAATCCATGGTTTTGTTATTTTAACATTTGCTGTAGGGCTCATAGTATACATTCTGAATCATCACAGTTTGTCTTCAGTTGCTACCAAACCACTTCACATACAGTATAGGAATTTCACAACAGCACACTTAGATTTCTCCCTTCCTGGCCTTTATGCTGTTGCTGCCATACAGGCTAATTGTACATTTGTTCTTAATTTCACAATACATTGTTACTATTTTTGTTTAGGCAGCCAGTGATCTTTTAAATGAAAATCATATATACTTAACTGTGTAAATACCATTTCTGGTACCCTTCATTCCTTTATGTAGATCCGCACTTCCATCTCATATCATTTTCCTTCTGCCTAAAGGACTCCCTTTGCATGTCTTATAGTGCAAGTCTGCTAGGATTAAAATCTTTTCGCTTTTCTATGTCTGTAAAGAACTCCTTATTTTTCACTTTTATTTTGGAAGGATATTTTTACTTAGTATGGAATTCTCAGGTGATAGTTTTTTCTTTCATGCCTGTAAAGCTATGATTCCACTGTCTTCTTGCTTGTATTGTTTCTAACAAGAAACCTGGTATTACTCGTCTGTTCCACTGGACACTTTATGCCCTGGCCACTTCCAACATTTTCTCTTGATCACTGCTTTGAGCAATTCGATTATGATGTGCCTCGGTATAATTATTTTTTTTCATGTTTCCAGTGCTTGGCCTTCACTAAACTTCTGGAACCTGTGGGTTTATATTTTTTAAATTGAAATTGGTAAATTTCTGGCTATTATTTATACAGTGTTTTTTGCTTCTTCTCCCCATTCCTGTGAGAAGTCTAATTACACATGTATTAGGCTTCCTGACATTGTCAAACAGGTCACTGGCACTTTCATTTTATTTAATTCTTTTTTTTTCTGTCCTTCATTTTGGATAATTCCTATATACTGCATGTTCAAGTTTACGAATTTTCTCTTTTTTTGCCACATGTAATTTGCCTGCCTTCTTCCCTCCCTCACTCCCTCTCTTCCTTCCTTTAGAAGAACCTGGGAGGATTTACCTAATTTTATAATGATTATTATCTCAAAACCAATCCAGAGCTTCCATTCCCAAAGCCAGACTACTGGTTGGAGATTGTGGAGGGAGGGAATACGGGGATGACATTCCTGGAGGTTGGGATGGAATTTTTTTTTTGCAGGACTTGACACTTTAGAGGCTAAGTTAGGATACATCCAGTTTCTCCTGCTTCCTCCCTCTTCTTTCCTAAACCCAGAGTAAGGAGAGTTCTGTGAGCCCAAGGGCACCAGACAGTCCCAGTGCACTGTCCCAGGCAGGGGCTGAATGCCTGGATTTCCCTCTCAGTAGGGAAGCCTAGGGAGCCTCTCACAGGAGTGAGGCAGGAACAGCAGCTTTATGGAAACTGAATTCCAAATAAACACCTGGAAGAAAACTCAGGCTCCCCTGTAGGCCTGGAAAGCTTTGCCTGAAAGGATGGCCTTAGGAGGAGGTCACTAAGACCACTTCTTCCTTCACAGCTCACGGGATCATAGCCAACTGTACCCACTGAATGAATGAGCAGTCAGGTACAGCGCACCTACCTCCTGCCAGAGTAAAGGAGGAGACCTGCAGTCTGGCTGTGGCAGGCCTCACCAGAATGTTTAGCTGCCTCCAGGCTTGATCAGCTGCCTCAAGACCTGTGCTCATTTGAAGAATAGAGAGTACATGTCAGTTAGAAATGTTCTCCACTTCAAGTAACAGGGTACTTAAGGACTCTGAATTGGTTCAGCAGCTCAAGATGCCACTGGGAACCAAGGCTATCTCTTTCAACTTGCTTATACTAAGCCTGTTGGCTTTTCATATTCAGGCTATTTCCTCATGGTTGCAAGATGGTCAGTTGGGCTCCAGGGATCACGCCCCCATTCAAGGCAGGTAGAACCAGGAAGGAGTGAAGCGAATAACACTGGCCCCTTTTTGTATAAAACAGGCTTTTCCAGAAGTCCCCAGCATAGTACTTCTTGAATTTAATCTACACAAGGATCCCCTGGGGATCTTGTTAAAATACAGGTTTGGATGTAGTAGATCTTGGGTGGAGCCTGAAATTCCACATTTTTATCAAGCGGCCGGAGTATGTCAGTATGGCTGCATTTTGAGCAGCAAGGTGCAAAGCTACTTCTTACTCTGAGTGACACAATCCAGCCACTTGGTTACAACTGGTTGCAAGGGAGGCTGACAAAGCATCTAACCTTTTTCAGAAGAAAATTTGGGTAGTGAAACAACATCAGCCACAGAATTCTACTGAAAATGCAGGGTATGGAAGCATCTGAAGTCACAAGGTTGGGCTGGGACAAATTAGAGCCTTCACCTCCACGAGGGAAGACCATGGACCTCTTACTCTATATCCACATCCAGCCTGCAGGGACAGGGCCTCATTGCCATGAGCCAGTCTGTGCTGTATACTCACTGGAGCAGGGATTCCACTTTCAGAATTTCATGACCTCAGCACCCAGCACAGTGCCTGGTACACAGCAGGTACCCAGTATGTGTCTACTACACTGAAATGTTTATTGGGACATAGTCTAAAGACAGTGTTTCTCAAACTTTAATGTGTGTACAGTTTGCCCAGGGATTCTTGTGAAAATGCAGTTCTAATTCAGGAGATCCAGAATGGGGATTCAGGGCGATGCATTTGGAACAAGCTCCCAGAGGATGCTGCCCTCTTGTCCGAATCCCAGGCCCCACTTTCAATTAGAAAGGGCCTGGGACATGCAGAGCAAAGTCCTTCCTCCTGAGTTAGCAGCAGCTGTTTGTTATTCATTCATGCAGGCAGGAAGCTGTTTGCAAGGATGTTAGCAGATATCAGATGTGGCCAGTGGGGAGGGGTAAAGAGGCCTTGGCTTTGCCTTTTTCCTTGACCCGGGAGCTGGATGCCCAGAGATCTCATCCCTGGTTTCCTTGTCCACCGAAAATGAAAATCAGCAGTATACTCGGGTGAGAAGAGAGATCAGCCAAACACGTCTTTCAACAACTCTTAACTTGCTTGGCTCCAGCCATGAAACAAGAACCCACCATCCCCCTAGCTCAACCCCATCCCTCGGGAAGTGCTGGGGATTCTGCCGGGCTGCGTGAGTGAGGGGCCGATTGTCTTTCAGATGTTGGGGCTTCAGCGGGGGAGTGGGAGAAGCTGGGGAGAGGGAGCATTTTTTTGTGTGAACATTTTACCCACGGGAAAAGCTGAATTCTCTAGAGCAGAACTCTGGATTTCTTTTTTTTTCTTTCTTTTCTTTTTTTTTTTTTTTTTTTTTTTTAGGTAGTGGGAAGTGAGTTACTGGAATTTCTTCTGAATTAGAAGCCAAACAAAGTTTCTTGCGGTTTCAGTTACACAAGAGGCTGCTGCCAAAATGGAATGAATGAGAAGAGCCACTGAAAGGAAGAGACAGTGAGGGACTGGGGGAGGAGGGTGCCGAATAAGGACCTGGGCACAGCACAGAACAGCCCTCCAGGTGGGCACACTACCTCTATGCTGTCAACTCTTTAGGGAGAGAACCGACCGCTCTGTCTGCCTCCTAGGATCAGAATTAAAAAGAAAAAGGTCTGTGGAAAGTGAGGCATACGCTGGCAGACACGCACACATGTAAATAATTATCATTTCTTTGTAACTTACCATGATTTGGGCCTGCGTACTCTATGGGGTCATGCTCTGTTCAGTTTCCTGAGTGGCAGTTGGACCAGATCTTTCTGCCCCTAAGCTGCAGGCAGGTGGCTCTCAGTTCAGCCTTGTTCCAGTGTGAGTCTACAGTGATGCCTGCTGCCCCACCGGTGATCCCCAAATTTCATTTTGCTTAGAGCCTGAAGCCTCCTCCCCGTTACCTTCCTGGTAGCCACAGAACGGGCCAGGGCCATGTGTGTCCTTCCATTTCTCCAGCGTGCCCTCTGGTGGGAGCTGCGCTCCAGTGAGCAGGGCCCAGGGTAGGGACACTCTGCAGATCCTGGGTTGGCTTCTAGGGATGCCTAGTATCTCTCCTGCTCCCTGGGAGGAAGGATGGGCCACTAAGTGTTGACGGCGGCCTGTCACTCACTGTAATTCTTCCTCTGTAGAAACACTCGGTGTCTCTCCGTTCCATCCCTGTGTGCTACCTCGCAGGAATTTCCCCTTCCTTTGGTGAAGCGGTTGGGAAGTCTCATGAGAGCTGACTGAACTCAACCCTCTACACTCGGCATTCAGTGTCATCATATTGATAGCTTGGAATGGGTAGTGGTGGGACTATTTACACCACAAAAACTGGCATATGGTACAACCAGAGCTTTCCTTCCCCTTCCCCTAAAAGCCAGTTGTTTAAACATTTAGCAACATACCACTGGCTGGAACCCTTGTGAAGGTGAGATAGGGCAGCGAGGAGGGCCCAGGTAGTACGGGAAATCCTTTCCTTGCCCAGAGCCAGTGCCTGCCACCACTCAGCCGTGTTTGGAACTTCGGAGCTCTGTTCTGAAACTCTCCTTCAACACCTCCTCATCCTAAATGGGTCGATCTTCCATTAGAGGACTCTGCTGCAGAGCAGAGCTGGAATTACTCAAAGCAGAGTTATAGCCCAGGCTTATTGTCTCTGTTCTGACATTCCCTTCCACCATTCGCTGGTCTCCAAACCCATGTTCTTACCTGACGGTATTTCTACTCTTTTTTTTTTTCCTCAACCTGTTGCTAATTTTTGTTCTCATTCAAGAGAGGCTGGTGCATACCTGACTTTTTGAGGGGAGTGGAAGGGAGTGTTTTATTAGAAATTTATATGTGCAAGGAATACCACATCTGTGGCAAAGTTCAGCCATTTTCCACTGAAGACAGGGATTTTTAAGCTGCACAGCTTTTCAGGATTTGTAGTATTTTAAATTGCCACCTTTTAGAGATCCTTTAGGCCAGCCCTCATTTTACAGTCTGGGAGTTTGAGGCCCAGGGGTGTTTCACAGGGGCTGAACTCTAACTGAAAATGAAGGTCCCCCAGTCCCATCGCCTGTTTTTTTTCACTCAGCTGTTTAAAGGACTGCTGCCTCCAATGAATTATGGATGACTGCTGAACAGAGTTACCAAGAGCTAAATACTCATCATTTATACCTGGCCGTTCTGTTTCCACTTGTCCTTTTACTTTGCAAAGTGCTTTGAAACAAGACTGGCCTGTTTGACCTTCCATTTAGAGTTAATGTCAAAGCTTGCCGAGGCCTGGGAAACAGGTTTAGTTGTTTGCATTAAAAGGAAGTAGGAAACAAGAGCCTTGATTATCCTAGGCTCTGGCCTATTCTTTAATAAGAAATTTGAGAAGATGTCTTAGTGGCTAGTATTCCTCGAAGAGAATACTTGGAAGTGGAACAAGCTAATGAAAATATGCCTTAGGCAGGAAGCCAAATAGGAAGGGCCGGTGTCTACAGGATCTGCACGGTAAGGACCCTGTGGGAAGATGTCATTGGTAATGGGGCCTGATGGGCCAGCACCCAGCTGCTTTGCAGTAGTTCTGTCTTCAGGGGGTCCTCTGAGTGGCTGAAGAACAGGTTTGTGAGGTTCATTCATTAGCTCCTGTTGATCAAGTGTGGACTGTGTGCTGGATACAGGGCTGAGGCTGTGGAGTCGAGAAAGTGCAGCCCCTGCCCCAAGAGCTCTCTGGCCAGTGGAAGGAGACAAGAGACTGTGATGGAACCTGGCCTCAAGCTGTCGTGAGTAGCCCTCCGCTGGAGAGCAGGAAGTGTGGGCTGGGGACTCACGCTTACAACTTTGTTATGTTTTTTTCTTACTGAGCGATGCTCATAACAGGGGGAAAGATTTCTTCACTGTCCCAAAAGAATGTGCCTCAGGACTGAAGTTGGTAGTGGCCCTGCCTTACTTGTCTGCCCCAAGCACATTGGAACCCCGGAGGAATTTCAAGCAGATTAAAATTTTTGTTTTCTGGAGACAAAATCTAAAGTGAGGGGTGGGGGGGGGCATGCAAGAAAATTGGGAAGTCTGGCTGACTGGTCCCAGTTACCCCGACACAGTGGGGGCCTCTGGCCCAGATGTGGGAGGTCCTACAGGGGCCTACCCACCTCTGACAGAGGGCTCTTTACCATTAGGACCCCTTCTGGGTTTCTCAAATTATGGCTTTTCTTCCTTCATGGTCTCCCCTTCTCTCCCTTCTTCCCAAGGCATGTTGTAGAGGCAGGGTTCCTGGGAATGGATACCCTTCTCACCTGACTTTCCTGAGGGACGGGATCCAGCAAGCATTGAGTCATTCCTGCTCATCTTGGTTGTGATCCCGACTCGTGCCTCATGGAGCATCACTGGATAAGCATTTGGTGTCCCTTGAGGCAGTACCTCACATGGTGCAATCCCAGAGAAGCCAGGGAATGAGAATGAACGTGGCTGTTCATTAGTTCAGTGGCTATTTAGGAGTTTGGTCAGTGGAGGTTCAGTGCCTAAAGAGCAGTTTCAGCCTGTGTGGTCTCGATGTGGGGTTGGCTGATGAGAAGCTCTCTCCAATTCTGTGATTCTGGGTAAAGCGATCCACTGTCCCATTGGGAGTGCTCTTGTGATTCATTAAGTTAGTAAGTCTCATCCCTGGCCACACATAAGAATCACCTGGGATCTTTTAACAAAAACAATGCTAGGATCCTACAGTCTACTCCGGGCCTTTGTTTCAAACTTGAATGGCCATCACAATCACCTGGAGGATTTGTTAAAACAGGTTCCTGGGCTCCAACTCCCAAGTTTCAATGGCTCCAGGATGGAGCTTGACAATTTGCATTTCTAACAAGCTCCCAGGTGACTCGCTGCTGCTGGGCCTGGGACCACACTTTGGAAATCATGATTATGAACACAGGAATCAGAATCTCTGCAGATGTGACCTGGGCATCTGAATTTTTTCACATTCTCCAGGTGGTTTTAATGTATCGCTCTAGCTGAAAACTATTTCTGATCATTGATATATATATTTTTTGCATCATTTGATAACTATTCATTGGTCAGATTGTGTGGAAGGCACGGAGTTACAGTGAAGACCCTCAAGAATTCCACTGATGACTGAACCATCCAAGGGAGCTGAGCCCTGCCCAAGAACACATAGCTGTTGTCCTCTTCCTCGTTCTTTGGAGAAGCACAGTTGAATCTTCCTCCCCACACCACAGCCCCTCCTCCTTGAGCATGAATGTGCAGTAAGTGTGAGAGCCTGCTGTTTACCCTACCCAGCCTCCTCTCCAGCCAGCTTTTCTCTGAGGAGAGAGGATTTCTTGGCTAAGTACATGATGATGGCTTGTTTACTTTGCCCTGGAGTTTGAGGCTCCCGTGCATTTTCTGCCTTCCTGGACAGTTCGGGAATCAATCAACCAGCTGGCCCTGGCAACCTGGAAAGCATTGTCAGTTGCCCTGAAATAGGTTGACTGCACCCCAAAAGTGCTTTTCTGTCTCTCCCCATCAAAGGTGTTTCCAACTCCATTTTCCTTCTGAGTTAGTTTGTCCATTCCTGGGTTTGCATTCCTCAATGGGGTCTGTTTTTCCAAGGTCTTCAGTAGTGGCTCTTTCCACCCGGTTTGGCTGCAGGGCTGAGAAGGTGCCCTTGCATTTCATATTGTGAGTCCTTGGTGGGTCTGTGCCTCCCTTCTGTCTGTTTTCCCTCAGGACCACCCACCGCCCCATGCTTGTATCTACAACAGCTATGAGGAAGAATATACAGGTTTATTACCCTGCTACAGGGTGCCAACTACCCAGTGGCTCTGGCAGCCCTAGTCAACAGATCCTTGAGTATAGCCTTCATCAGTAGAGCTGCCACTGCTAGCAACTAAAAGGTAGCACTAATATGCATGCGTGACCTGAAAATTACAATGTAAATGGCGGGGCAACACATGTATAGGAAGGCACATTTTAATTGAAAGTCTGTTCTCCAACTCAGCCTGCCTGTAAAGCTGCAGAAATGCCAAACCATCAGGCTGCCGGTCTGGTTAAGAGGGTTCTCTCGTACACTCTGGACCAAGCTGGAAGAACCAGGGCTTCATTGAAATCAGATGCCTTTGATTAATTATGCACCAAATGCATCCCATATGGGGAAGATATGCCCCCAAGTGTTAGCAGAGCCAGCAGGAGCCAAAGCTTCCTAAGAAATGCTGGGTCTCCTCTCCTGCTGTGTCAGGGGGTGCAGACAGTACAGAGGGAGGGTGTGAGAGTCGAAGCATGTGCAAAAAAGGAGCAGGTGGGAAAGGAGAGCCCATGGCCTGGCAGGAAATCACGTGTCTTTGAGTGGATGTGGCTGTTAAGGCACTATGCCCAATAATCATCCTGAATTTGCTCCACTGCCTGGGGAGGGAGTAGATGGAGGAGGGAAACTAACCACCTCCAGAGGCAACCCTGCTGGGCCAAGCTCACTGTTAGAACTATCAGAAACCTATTTTCCTATGGAAATCTACAGGAAAGGGATAGAGAAGAGCTACAGGGTCTGTTAAATGTGTGCTTGCTGCCTGGTTTCTGGTATAGTCAGGAAATCAGATTTGTACAGTGGAAATTCATTCATGCAACAAATATTTATTGAGTGCCCACAATGTGCTGGTGGTACTAGGGACTGAGGATACAGCGGTGGGTGAGATAAAGGCACAGTGCCCTCACCGAGACTTGTATGCCGCTGGAGAACGTGGGTTAAACAAGGCATTACATGATCAGCATGTCAGTGCCATGTGGGCAACGGTCCAAGGTGCTGATGGGCGCACACTGGGAACACCTAGTTCTTAGGTGACGTTTTAGGATCCTAAGTGGTCCGAACAGCTTTCCTGTTTTGCAGTTTTCATGTTCACATTCACTTAGCTCAAGTTATTCTTCTGATAAGAGGACATTTGTATCAAGTCACATAGAATCACTGAATATTTGCACTTAGAGGATCAGCTGGCCTAATTCTTCTACTTTAAACATGAAGATGCAGAAGGAGAGAAGTTAAGGAACTTGTCCAAAACTGCACAGCTAGTTAGCAATAAAGCTTGGGTGGAAATCTGCTTTCCTGACTCCCAGATTAGTATTTCTCTGACTTTACCTCACCTTTGGAAAAATGAAGCTGATTCAGGGTAAGTTCCTGGACACTTATGGCCAGCTGCCCTCGCTCTGAAGATTTAATGTTTTAATTGGCCCGGCAGAGCTGCAGTTCACAGTGTTAAGTGTGGACAGGTGGAGAGCCAGCATCAGAGGGAGCCTCCTGGCCAGCAATTCCCTTGCTTTGCAGATGTCAAGGCAATTGGGGATTGGGGCAGGGTGTGACAAAGGGCATCAGGAAGGTGGCAGTGCTGGGACACTGTCCTCTGGGCCTCCCTAGGCTCAGCTGAGCAGGGGCGTGTTTTCAGAGATGCTGGTGTTGACTCCTTCTTGGCAGCCCTGCAGGGTAGCGGTCCCACAGCAGAAACCTTGGAGCAGATGTGTTGGAGGATATGTATAAAAATGAGGGGTTAGTGCTGGTTGGGGGCAGAGAAAATGCCCTCTTTGGGAGAAAGAAATGATCTATGTCAAAGCATTTCCAGTCCTAACCATGCAGACTCTGCAAGATGACCATGAGGCCGAGTGGGAAGGTGGCAGTGGGAATGTGATTCACTGTACTCTGCATGGACAGTGAGCCAAGGAGCTTGCGTCTGGCTTTATTAGGGAAATACACCCAGGGCTGCTTCACCCAGAATCCCTCCTGCTGCCCTCAGAGCTGCTCCACTCAGTGTCTCAGAGATGAGAAAAGGAATTAGAGACTCCTACTAGCATGGAATGGTAACCTCTGGAGAGGAGGTAGGTCTCCTAGGGATCTGAGATGTGTTCTAAGAATCCAGTTCCCGGTACCCTCAGCACTCATTTCAGGATCTTGGGGACCTGGGGATACTGTCCTGACTGCTCTAAGATATCAATTCCTTGGCTTCCTCAAGTGTATTGTCTGCATCAGCAGGCTTCAAGGTAAAATTGCGGGGGTGGTTACAGCACAGATGTTGGAGCCACGTAGACCAGATTCAGATCCCCGGTTCTACCAATTCCAGCTGTGTGGGCAGGGCACTGGAACTTGCTGAGTCCTAGCTCGTTTGTAATGTGAGGTGAGGGTGAATACGTCATAGAGTTGTTGCCTGGACTGAAGGTATGTAAAGCTCTTACTGGTGTGTCTGGCACCCGGGAGGTACTTCAATGGTAACCCTTATTACAACACAACAAAGGGCCTTCCTTTTAAGCCAGAAAAGTTATTTAGAAATGGCACAGTCTTTTAATGAGGGGGCCTTAGAATCTCAAATACCAGCCAAAACAATAAAAATGGAACCCAGATGGATATTCGCCCAAGGGCCCCTGGCTTCTCAAGGGCCTACTCTGCAGCAGAATTTGCCTGTACCACCTCCTGGTGGTTTCTGAGAACTACACACTCTCTTTCTGGACTGCTCCTTGGTGAGCAGGACACCAGGAGAGGAGGGGAGGAAAGGAAGGTAACTAGTAGTTTTGCAACTGTTTTGATTGCTTCAAATTGAGACGTTTGTAAATGAGATGTTAGAGTGTGGAGCTTTTGTTCGGTCTCGTGTTTGCCGTAAATATAGTTTTATTGAACTCGTCACAGAAGTGTCCTGCAGCAGAGGGCACAGGCTTTGGCTGTGGCAGAGCAGAGCTAGAGGCGACTTGCAAATGGCAGCATTTGGAAGTGTCTGTTCTGGGTAGAACATCCAGGCTGCTCTCTGTTTGCTGTTTGTCCCTCCCAAGAAGCAAGGAAGGTGAACATAACCAGCCCACTGGAATCGGTCCTTTTGCCGTGAACATCACCTCTGTTTACTATGTGGGAAGAGTGATTCACATGCAGGAAGAAGAACTTTTTCAGAAATCCTCCATCAGCCGGGAAGAAGAGAGAGATCCTCATTAGGGAGCCACTCCGCATTTCATTCTGAGATTTTGTTTGGAGGCATTTTTCCAACTGAGAAGGCAGGAAAGGGTCGTTTAAGTTTCCCACTGCTGTGTTGGGCTTAATGACCTGCCCAGGTCTCAGGCTGCTCTGAGCTTAACTGTCAGGGAGACCAGCAGGAGGGCATCACTAGGATCGGAAATAGTGTGGAGTCGATTGACAGACATCCATTAAGCACTACTAAGGCCTTGTGCTGGTTCCTGGGGAGGCAAAGAGACATGCAACATGACCTTGTCCTTAAGAAGATGAGAGTTCAGTAGACAAAACAAGCTTATGCTAAGTCAGTGTACAATAGTGAGTAAAGCAAGTGACGAGTCCTATCAGACAGGTCCATCCTCTTGTGGAATATCAGAGAAGGAAGCAAGCACATGTTTAGTTAGACACAGTTTCTGGCCTCCAAGGCGATGGTTAAATTCCACGCACGTTTATTGTGTCCCTTTTTGTACAGAGAGAGCACGTTTGTTGATATTCTAAGGGAGAAGGATACAGTTGAGTACCATTTTTCAACCCTTTCACATTGGCAGCACAGAGGGCAGGAGCACTATTTCAGGAATCAGACAGCCCACATTTGAAACCTCCAGGACTTACTAGCTGTATGTCCTTGGTCAACTTATCAAACCTTTCTGCAGTTTCGTGTATTCAATCAACAAACATTTACTGAATACTGTGCTGGCACTGGCAGGTGGGCTAGAGGGATCGAGAGGACGGGTAGAGGTTGGTGGAGAGAGTGGGTAGAGCAGAGACTGAGTCTATCTAAGCTAAGCTGCCTGCTTTCGGTGGCCTGGGGAGCTCCTAGTTCTCAGCCAATCTTCCCTGAGTGGGCAGCCTGTGGGTGAAGATCCCAGAGGGGATGTGGCTGTCATGTCCCTTCCTGCCTTTCTCCCGTGCCCTGCAGCACCAGGCCCACACTGGAGTGCTGGTGGGAGCCTGCATGCCTGGTTAAAGGGGCATGCCAGAGAGCTTTCCATAATTGCTTCCTTTCTTTTATTTTCAGGTGTATTTATGAGTTTTAAAAGCCCCTTGGCAACCCAGGAAATTCCATGTCCCTCTGCAGCTCATTTAAACCTTCCTTGATATATGCCCAGGCACAAACACTTCTGTGTATTATTTGGTTGGTCATGGGGGATCTTGTAAAGTCTGAGGCCCTGGTGGGTGCACTTCAGGCTTGAGGGCGGGAGAGGGAAAGAAGCAGAAGGCGAGAAGGTAACCTCTGGCAAGGAAATGGTAACACTTTGAAATCCCCTCCGAAGACCAACAGTGAAGGAAATGGGCTCAAACTGTAGCATGGGTGGCTAGAATAGATATGAGCAAGTTGTTCCTGGTAGATATTAACTGCCTTTTTGCCTGTTCACAACAAGCTTTTCTACATATGAGCAATTCTCATCTGACTGGGCCATGATGCAGGGAGTGGAATGAACTACATGTCTAGTATGCTTGATTGGTGTTGCGATAATATCTTTCAACCCTGCGACTCCATGAATGCCTCTAACACCTAGAGCAAGCTTATCTAACCCATGGGTCACTGGCCACGTGTGGCCCAGGATGGCTTTGAATGTGTCAACATGAATTCACAAACTTTCTTAAAACATTATGAGATTTTTTTTGCATTTATTTTTACTTCATCAGCTATCATTAGTGTTAGTGTATTTTATGTGTGGCCCAAGACAGTTCTTCTCCTTCCAGTGTGTGGCCCAGGGAAGTCAAAAGATTGGGCACCCCTGGTCTAGAGCCTTCCACAATTTGACCTTTAGAATAGCTTGCCTTAGCTTATTATTTTTCATAAGTATGTACATCATTTTCCAAACCATATTATACAGGTATCATTTTTATTTATATCCCTACCACAGCTTAAAATAGTGCCTGAACATAAAAGACAATAGTGTTTGATGAGTGACTAATAGATAACAGCAGTTTCCAGCTTCTGCCAATGCTTATGCTATATTTTAATTTATCATTTCTCGTTGAGGTGACAGGGAACTCTTGCAATAACTCTAATAGCAAGTCTTCTTTTGTACTAATATATTAATTTAATCATTTATTCACTTTCTAATAATATGCACCAGCCACTGTCAGGTGCTAATTATTCAAAGGAAGACAAGCCACAATCCTGACCAGACATGAGGGGTGTTTATCATCCACATAGGAGATAGGCATATCATTTAAAATGAAATATCAATTGGTAATATATTAATGAAGACTATATATTCATAATTTAGGATGGAGGAAGTGCTTTTTGCCTGGCATAAATGGGGAGAGTTTCAGGGAGGATGTATGTGAGCTCCATCTTGAAGACGAGCAGGAGTCAGCCAGAAGAAATGGTGGTGGTGTTGGGTCCTGGCAGAAGGAAGAGTGTGGCCCATAGCATGAGGCATGTGCATAGTTATGCCTGGGGAGCCCTAAAGAGGGCGCTGCTGAGGAAGATGGAGCTGGAAATGTAGGTTGGAGTCAAAGCATGAAAGACTCGAATACCCTGGGCAGAAGCTAGGCAGGCAGCCAGAAAGGCCCTGAGGTGACTCAGAAAGGCCCTGAGGTGACTCGGAAGGGCCAGCTGGGGCAGTGGAGAATGAGGAGCGGGGAGGCTGGCCAGGAACCATTGCAGCAGGCCTGGTGTGGTGGGGGAAAGATTCCTTCCGTGCATGCTGTTGGGATACATCATAGAGCCCGAAGCATGCCAAGAGACCAAGCAAGGGAGCGTGGTCGCACGCATGCCATCCAAGCCAGAGGAACCCAAGTAGAGCTGCTGGTTAAATGGCTTTGTTAGTTCATATGTAACATGTCACCTCAGTAGTGAGCATCTCTGGCAGCCGCTGGGACTGCAGACGCCTTGTTGGTCACACTGACCCAGACAAGTAGTCAAGGCAACTTTCACCACAGATCAAGCAGCAGAGTCGGCAGTAGGTGGGGCAGGGCAGTCTCCGTCTGTGCGCACATGGTGCTCAGCGAGTCACATCTGCTCCAGTTGCGTAATCTCCGTCATCAGTGAAGCAATACCGTGCTTACAGTTCTGTGATGTGCTTCTCTGGGGGAAGGGGTGTATTTGGCCTATGCCCCACCCTAGCCCTCCTTCCTCTTCCCTCTTTCACCACGTCTTCCGGGGCTGGCTTGAGTGCAGGCGTCTTTCTGCCAGCTACCTGCCTACCGCCGCCCACTCAGCAGCCCTTCCTGCATGCCTCTGAGAGTCTTCCTCCTAAACCACCCCGTGCCCTTCAGTCCCCTTTTAAAGAGCTTGGCTTTGTGAAGCCTGGACAGTGAACATCCTTAAGCCCTTAGCAGCCTCCCTGAATCCACTCCCCATTATCCTTCAGGAGTCCTCCCATATGGTCAAGCAGATGAATTCCCTATTTCTTATTCATATCATGCCGCTTCTCACCTCTGGCAACCCCGTCTAACGTGCCTCTCCCTCTTCTGTCTTTCAAGGTTTCATTCAAACCGAATTTCCTTCATGAAGACTTCTGCAACTACACACCCCTCAATGAAGCATCCTTCCTTACTGTGCACATGACCCCTGTGGCACCTGGCAACTGTCCCTGGATACCCCCATTTCTCTTTCCAAGGCAGGGAGTTTTCTTGTATTTCCTTGTAGTTCCAGTATCTAGCAGAATTCTGAAAAACAGCCATTCAATGAATGTGTGTTGATAGCGATGATTCTGGCACAGCTGAGGGGGCCAAATAGATACTAAGTGGTATTAAGAGGGATAATAGTTTTTAAGTAATAACAATACCTACCATTTATTCATTGCAACGGGTCGGTCACAGTGCTAGACACATTGCAATCATCATATGATTGAATCAGCGTAACCTCCCTGTAGCTTGGCATTACTTCCATTTTGCCGATGAGAAGTGACATACCTTGACCAAGGTCACATGGCTAGTAAGTGACAAATCTGGAAGTGGGCCAGTGTTCTGCTTCTCAGCCCACACTTCTAACTTCTCAACATGTGTCCTCTGCCCTAGCTGCATATCCCAGATTACATGGGATCTTTTTCTTCATTTTGTGTGTGTGTGTGTGTGTGTGTGTGTGTGTGACCATGTTGCTTCCTTATCCCTGTGATTGGGTTTTGCCCACACCTCTCATATGAGAGCAGCTTTGGTAAGAAGCAGAGAGAATGGAAGTGATGTCACATGCCAGAGTGGTCAGAAAAATTAGACTGCTCAGCAGGTGCCGTAAGAATGGATGACTCATGCCTTGTGCCTTAGAGTAAAGATGGCAAAATGAAAAGGGAGTGGGGAACAGAGAGATGCTGACAGATGATGCTTGAGCACAAACGTTTATCCATGCTAATGGAGTAGGGGTGTGATAGCCACTCTGCTCTAATGCTTATGAGGAGCAGTCTCTGGGCTGCAAATGCAGGAGCACAGGGAATCTTCACCCTAGTGGCAGGGAACCTAAAACTCCGGGCTGCAAACAATGGCTGGAGCATTTTCGTAACAGTCTGTCCTGTCAGGTCCAAAAGAAAGGTCATAGACAGCAAAGACATCCGGTATTTCCTGGCACTGCCATCCTCTGGGCTCTGGGGGAGTCCAAGATCATATGCAGCACTGCCCTGGGAGAGGTGAGAGGCTGGAGAAAAATTACAAGGAGTGCAGGCCTAGCTTTCCTGTCACTCCCAAGGCCAACCCAAAGAAATATTTGGTGCTGCTTTCGGAGTGTCCTCACGTGGGACCACCACCACCTCCCCTAGGCTCTCTGTCCGCAGCCTCCTACCTTAGGCTTTTCCACCTCACCCTGCAGACTATCTAAATTCTCTACGGTAGAGCCAAGGAGGGAGGATAAGGGAAAAGGAAGCCAGGGGTTTTAAGAACCCCAAAGTAGTACCACATTCCCCCGTTGGTCTGTGATCCAACAGTATGGAAATGGATAGCCATTTGCATGGGATGGAAATGTCTCTTCTTTGTAAATGTCCCACTGCCTGAAATTCCATCATTCTAGCTTTATTTTGCTTCCATTATTCCATAATTTCCAGGGGAAGAAAACTTTACCCAGCTAACACCTTGATCAGAATCACTTCATCACAGATCAAATACATCCACAGAGATGACGGAGGAAAGAGAGAAGAGCTTAGAAAGCCAGCTCCGTCTTCATCACCTTTTGGTCTTGGTCCTCCTGCCTTGGGGATATAACCCTCTCTTAGTTTGTGAGAGAAAAATATCCATGGTAAGAAGAAAGATGTCAGGTCTATGACAGCAAAGGAAACCACTCGGTAACAGAAGGACCTCTGATTGTGTGAGCAGGCTTCTTGAGTGCTGTCCTCGCAGGCTACCGTCCACATCCCTGGTGTTAGCAACTCCCTAGGGACAGGAGCACAAACCACGTGGGAGCCGCCACTGCAGGGGCTGCCTTAGTGACAGTAGCATTCGCCAGAGGCATTTGAAGGCTGATTATTTCATCCACAGCGTTGTCTGGGCTTTGAGAGAGAAACCCCGCCTGCACCAGGAGAAGACTGAAAAATAGAAAACCATTGGCAGGATCAAAAGGTTGTCATGAGTGGACAAGTACTGGCTGAATTCACGAGTGCTGTTATTATGGTTGTTACTTTAATTCCAAAAGAGACAGTCGGTTGTTGGAGAACATGGGCAGTGGTCTTTGCTTCCTAGGAAGAAAGGCAAAGGGGAGAGAGATGTTCAGGGTCGTTTCTGTAGAAAGCAGATGCCCAGGTGTATTTTTTCCCCTCTGTTGCTGTGCCAGACAGCATCCTTGTGAATTTGACCGGTGACATTGTGGCACTGAAAGCATTCTGTTGTGTCTTTGTGAGAATCCGCGGTCCTCTTTTCTCCATAGTCTAAATATCTACAGATAAAGATGCGTATGTGTTACATGTGTGTGTGTTTCTCCAGACCCTGTGCATATATATACGTCTGCAGGGTGTGTATACCTGTATCTGTCTCAGTGGTTGGATATAATGTAGATGTGTTGCAGCTCTCCATCCTTTACCAAAGAAACAAAAAACCTAAAGACCACACGTGCGCGCGTGCACACACACACACACACACACACACACACACAAATGGGAAGAAAGAAGAAAAGAGAACTGCCAGAAGGAGGTTGCCTTTTCTGTTCAGGGGACCTCAGCGGTTCTTCCCAAAATAGGTTTCTGTCCTTGCTGGGCAACATCTAAAGGAGACGACATCAGCCGGGGTCCAGGCAAGGGTCATGGAGTCAGACAGTGGGGTTCAAGTACTCACGTGTGCTGTCGTGACCTTGGTGGAGCGACTCAACTTCTCAAAGCCTCAGTTTCCCCATCTGAGGAAGAGGGGCAGTCCTTCCTGTGAAGAAACCTTGCCTGCCCAGTGGCAAATGCTCAGCAATAATCTCAGGTTTCTTTCACAAGGAACAAAACTGCTCATCCTAGAATTACAGCTCAAGTTTAGTCTTGCTCTGTCACCCAGGCTGGAGGGCAGTGGCGTGATCTTGCCTCACTGCAACCTCCGCCTCCTGAGTTCAAGCGATTTTTGTGCCTCAGCCTCCTGAGTAGCTTGGATTACAGACCTGCACCACCACACCCAGCTAATTTGTGTATTTTTAGTAGAGATGGGGTTTCACTATGTTGGCTAGGATGGTGTCAATCTTCTGACCTCGTGATTCGCCAGCCTCAGCCTCCCAAAGTGCTGGGATTTTAGGAGTGAGCCACCACAAGGAGGCTTCCAGGACAGATTTGGTTCATGTCAGCCCTGGCATTCAGAAGGTGACAAGTAGAGCCTGGAAGACTCTCTGACTAACTTCTGTAGACTCGTTCCCTCTGCAGCCATGGAACTGGCTTCTCATTCGATGTTGCTGCCAGTGCTCTGTGTAGCCTGAGCCAAGCCGGTTCCCATCTTTGGACCACAGTGGACCATCAGGGGGCTCTCTGGAGTCCTCCCAGCCTGCCCTTCTGTGCCTGGCCACTCCAGTATTGCAGGACATCGTGCTGGAAACTGACTCAAGAGTTATACTGACTTTGATCCCACCTCCGGGGACTTTGTAGGCTTGAGTATGTGTGTGGGAATGCGGTCTGTTTTATTTACTCTTCCTAATGAGGCTGAACCAAGCTAGTGAGGGCATTAAAACATTTTAGTGTTATTAGTTTTAAAATTAGCCTGAGCTGTTAAGGAGAGTCCCTGCTCACTTGCTTATGTGAGAAAGGGGCTTCTGAATGCCAAGGTTGAATGGCCATCATCTTTTATCCTAAAAAAGACAACTTTATGAGCTATGCATTAGAATCACCAGGGAAACTTTAAATATAATGATTTGGGGTGCATAGGCCCCACCTCCTCCTTTGCTCCACTGGCCCTCCCTGGACATCAGGGGGAGTGGTTTTTGCTCTGTGTTTTTTAAGTTTTCCAAATGGTTCCCATGTGCAGCCAGGGTTGAGGCCCACCAGGCGAAACTAGAAGTATTTTCTGGGGTATGTGGGAGGCAGGTGGGAGGCAGGGCTGGCATGCTGCCCAGCCATGTAGCATTTCCTGCTTGGTAGATGCTTGGGGAGTGTTTGTCAGAGAGCTCTCATTGGATGCTTGGCATGGCTAAAGTGCTATGGACAGAGTGGCACCTGTGGGATCGGTGCTTCTCAGTCCTGAAACGATTATCAGAATTCCCCAGTGATCTTTGAGAAAATACAGATTCCTAGGCCTCGCCCAGATTTCCCGGAACAGAACCTCTGGGGGTAGAAATGAGGAATCTGTTATTCCTGTTATTCTTAGGAATAGTGAAGCTTCCCAGAAGAAGCTTTTGATTCAGAAACCACCAGGAGGGGAAAACTCGATCCTCATTTCCTAGGAGTGAAGATTTTACATTTTCCCTTTTGGTCATCTGATGGCCCTAGAGTTCACTAGCGAGACCACTTACTTGCCGTGGCACCCAGACAAGGCACTCAGCCTCTCTAAGCCTCTATTTCATCATCTGTAAAGTGGGAGCCATAATGGTGCCTGCTTCCAGTGTTTTGGGGATTAAATGAGGTAATATGTGTGTTTGGCACACTGTAGATACTCAGTGTGTTAACTGCTGTCATCATCATCGGCACTATGATTTTGTAACTCAGATAGAAGCACACTGCAAGAGCAATTTCTAAGGCTTAAAGAGTATAAAGTAAAAAATTCTGGCTGTAAAGTCCGAGGCAAATCTAGAAACTAGTCGGGGGTAAATTAGTTCTAAACTTGTATCTGAACCAGAAGCTTCACTGGAGAGAGTTCGAGTAAGATCACACGTGTAAATCTTAAGACCTATTTGTTAAGAATACAAAGCCATAATTAGGAAAACAGTGAGGTCCTGATTGTCATCCAGAATGAGTTAATTAACATGCACTTATTGAGTACCTCCTGTTTGCTCAGCTTTGTGCTTGGTGGCATCACATAAAAAAAGGACCAGGCTGGGAGCGGCAGCTCATGCCTGTAATCCTAGCACTTTGGGAGGCTGAGGCAGGTGGATCACTTGAACCTAGGAGTTTGAGACCAGCTTGGGCGACATGGTAAAATTCTGTCTCTACTAAAAATACAAAAATTAGCTGGGCATGATGGCATGCACCTGTTGTTCTAGCAACTTGGGAGGCTGAGGTGGGAGAATCACCTGAGCCTGGGAAGTTGAGGCTGCAATGAGCTGTGATTGCACCACTGCACTCCAGCCTGGGTGATAGAGTGACACCCTGTTTCAAAAATAATTTTTTTTTTAATTAAAAGGATTGGGTTCCTTTCCTTCAGGCAATTGGCAGTCTGGTCTGGGAAGTACAATTAGCACCCTTTGAAGAACAGGAGCAGGATGAGAGGATGTGTAATTAAGTGCTAAATTGTGTCACTGGGACTCTCCAGGGCTAGATGATTCAAGGATGGCCACTCAATGAGCCATGGAGGTGGCTGGGGGGTGCCTCTTGGGAGAGTAGGGGGGGACCTAGAGTGGGAAACTGCAAGCAAATCCGAGGAGCCTCGGGCAGCAGCCTGGGACAAGAGTGACGGCTGAGATGGAAATGACGAGCAGCTGCCCTTTCTGGATGGAAGGTGAGGGTCCCTGTTGTCCTGAAGCTGCACAGCCACTTGTAACTGGGGTCATGTGGGTCTCTTCCCACCCCCACCCCCCCGACAGCTGGGGGTAGTCTTCAGGCATGCACTCCATGTCCCGTCAGGAGCCGGTCCTCAGGGCAGCATCTGCCCAGGAAGCCGCGGGCACACTTAGCACGGCCCAAGAGCACTATCTGTGGGAGGCGCTTGGCTTCAGGGCTGAGCTGATGGTCATTGGGTGGGGTGGGCGACAGGAGAGCAGGGGGCCTCCTTCCTCTGTGCCATCACTTAGGGGGCATTGGTAGAACCCTGTGTCCCAGAAGTCAACTTCATATCTGTGGGTCTCAAAAACCTTCTGATCTTACAAAATTACATTTTTTAAAAATGGTTAGATTTTAGACCTTAAATTCTATAATCAGGCAAGATCTTAATTTTGGGCCAGCAGTTTTGCACAAAGGCAGGGCAGAATTTCCCACAGAAGGTCCCTGATCCATGATTTGCTTCAGAGGTGAAAATGAGCAAGGTTCTGTTTGTTAAATGAGTATAAGAAATGCACCAGCCTAATCCCCCTCCTGGAGAGTTACAGAGATGCTCATTGGCAGTTTAAAGGTTCAGACAAGTCCTGTAGTAAAGAGCCCTGTGTGGCCTGCAAACTTTCTTGACCTCAGTACTCTTCATACCCTCCATGAATGTTCTGGGCTACGCATGACCCAGCCTGGTCTCCTTTGGAAGAACTGGAGTGATGAGGTCCTGCCAGACTCAGCCTGAAGAGCCTTCCATCTGCCTCTTCATTTTCTTTTCTTTTTTTCTTTCTTTTTTTGAGACAGAGTTTCACTCTTGTTGCCCAGGCTGGACTGCAATGGCACGATCTTGGCTCACCTCAACCTCCTCCTCCTGGGTTCAAGCAATTCTCCTGCCTCAGCCTCCTAAGTAGCTGGATTACCAGTTATGTGCCACCAAGCCTGGCTAATTTTATATTTTTACTAGAGACGGGGTTTCTCCATGTTGGTCAGGCTGGTCTTGAACTCCCGACCTCAGGTGATCTGCCCCGCCTTGGCCTCCCAGAGTGCTGAGATTACAGGCATGAGCCACTGCGCCCGGCCTGCCCATTCATTTTCCAAGCCTCAGACACTGAAAGGAGATTCCCAAGATTCCCCGGCCTGGCCCTGCAGGGGTGGGGAGCTCCAGAACCCAGGTCTGGTTTAATGTTCCTTAGTTGTTAACCAGCTGGAATGAAGGCTGAGAGGAGACGCTGGGCAGGCTTTACAATTGAATCAACTATCAGTATGGTTGCGAGTCTGCTTTGAAGGCATTTTAGATAGTTTCTGGTTCAGTAATTCTACAAAAAGGAGTATGATCCAACTGATTTATTAGGAAAAAATTTGTAAACTTTGGTTCACTTACAAGAAAGAAGTGTTTGGGTTTTTGAAAAAGATACTGCCTTTGAGGCTGGCTGAGTTTCGTGACTGACTAGTGTTTATGAACTAAAATCTGGCTGGTTCTGCCACTCAGTGAGACTTGCATAGTGAATTCCTTGCCCAAGGCCTCATTTGTAGCTATTAACCCATTCACCCTTCTCTCCTACTACTGGGACTTTCGGATGGAGGATGCCTGGGCTGTGTCTTAGAGGAGCAAAGGCCAACGTCAGGAACATAAGGTCATGCCATGATTGCGTTCCCTCCCTGCCACCTCCACCACCTCTGCTTGCTAGTGCCAGGCTGCCCAAGTGCTGAGAATGCCAATGTCACTCTTCCAAAGGAGGCAGGAGGCGACTGTAGCATCAGTCCCTTGCCTCATCTATACTCTTCATCTTTTTCCAAAGGCACCACTTCTTGGAAGTTCCTCCCCTTGTGCCTCTAACCTCTGGGATGCCTGGGGACATTTCAGCTTTTCTGGGGGTGGACTGTCCTTCCAGCCCCTCAGAAGCGCCATCAGTGAGCCAGGACTTGGGGTGGATGATGTGCCAACAGGGAGTGGCCAACTTACCTTTGCTACTGTATCTGCCCTGTCCTTAGAGGGGTTTAAATACGTCAATAGCTTATTTGCCAAAATGTATCCAGTGTTTTTTTTTTTTTTTTTTTTTTTTTTAGTGTTTTTAACATGTTGACTCTTATATAAGATTCATTCAGTATACATAAACTATTCAGTAAATATTCCCTCAAGAGAAGAATGGTATTTTGGTCTATTTTGTCTCTCTGGCCTCTGTGTTCTAATTTGGGACCCGGGAGCCTCTCAGCTCCATTCTGGGGTTGGCTGCTCCCAGACCTCACTCACATTCTGGCTGGGCTTGCAGCCTTGGCTCTGGTGTGGGGCTCTTGTGGCCCAGGGGTGGGGCTTGGTAAATGCAGAGCCCACATCACAGCACCAAGTGGGGAGCCCAAGAGCAGGGCACAGAGCTCCTCCTTCCCCCAGGATGGAGGTGGGCATCGGACAGTGGGATCTCCCCTGGTGGGTACCATGGTCCCAGTCCAGAGGGATGTGGTTGCCTGCTGAAACCACTAATATGGGCTCATGAATATGGCTGCTGGTCACAAAAGTGCCTTCCAGGTGGGAAAATGAGTGAAGAAACCTGTATTCATTTGCTGAGCTGCTGCGGCAGAACACCACAGACTGGGCGGCTCACACAAAAGACACAGATTTCTTCTCAGGCAGGAGGCTGGAGGCTGGAGATAGAGATCAAGGTGGCGGCAGAGTTGCTTTCTCCTGAGGCCTCTCTCCCTGGCTTCTCCCTGAGTCTTCACATAGTATCCCTCTGTGTGTCTGTGTTCACACTTCCCTTTTCTATAAAGACACCATTCATGTTGGATAGGAGCCACCCTCATGCCCTCATTTCAACTTAACAACCTCTTTTAAAACCCTACCTCTAGGCCAGTGCAGTGGCTCACACCTGTAATCCCAGCACTTTCAGAGGCTGAGATGGATCACTTGAGGCCAGGAGTTCAAGACCAGCCAGGGTAACATAGGGAGACACTGTACAAAAACAAAACAAAATCCTATCTTTAAATACTGTCACCCATTCTGAGGTGCTGGGGTGAGGGCTTTCACACATGAGCTTTGGCAGGGACCTGTTCAACGCAGAGCAGAATGTCCATGCTTCTGTCTAGGGGGCAAGGCTGCCCTCTAAGGCTGTGCAGAGTGGGCACCAGGCAGAACTCCAGGGGAGGTCCCCTGTGGGTGAGTGTGGCCCAGAAAACCTATGTGTTTCCCACGGGTTCAGGGAGATGAGCTTCTTTTGGGTAGAGACAGGTCTTGTTTGACTTTTCACCCCAGTTTGTATCTGCACATGGTGAGCGCGGAGTGGATGGGTGCAGAGAGAGTGCAGAGGGACTTCTTGCAGATGGCCCCTGCCTCTCTCCTGGTGAGATGTGGGCTTTTCTTAAGAAAGAGCTGCAACATGTGCTCCAGGAAATATCTGGGCTCCCTTGCCCCGGGTGCGCAGGACAGGGCAAGGAGCATTCGCTGTGTCTTCAGTCAGATCTCTGAGGGACGTCCCTCAGGGGCTGTGAACTCTGGTGGAGCGTGAAAAGTCCCAGGGTGGATGCTTGCGGGCTGCCAGCCGGGTGTGTGTGAAGGCGAGGTAGAGGGCTTGAGGAGGAAGAAACCTGGAGTGTGGTCCAGCCTAGGACACGCTTTGGGCTTGCAGATCCTTTCCTTCCTTCAGAGTCAGGCTTCGCCAAGCAAGCCAAGCGTCCCCCTTACGGCAGCAACAGCAGCCACAAAAATGGCACTGATAATCCTAACCCAGTGCCGAGGAAGATCCTCTATTATCAGTTTGTTCTGAGAGCATGAAATCACCTCCATCCCAACACGTTTGTCCCTCTGTGTTTTTACTGTTCCACCTCCTGACCAGGGCTGGATTAACTGGATAAAGCTAGAAGAGTAAGTGCCAGCTCCATGACCTGGCATCCAGGGCAGGACTGCCTCCTTCTCCTCTCTGTAAAGGCACAGAGAGCGGGTTGCTCCCCGGGCCATGAAGCACATTTTCAGGAGACTCTGGACATGTCCAGGCCTCCTTGAGGACCAGCCCTCTATGCCACACAGGTAGATCCCTTCCTGCTAGGACAGCCAATTGCTTTTAAATTCAAAAAATGCTCCTTGCATCCAAATGCAAGAGCTAAGGTGAGGTTTGCTGGGCATGAACACCTGGGCACAAAGAAAGGGTCTTGGGCAGGGCAGGCAGGGTGAGCTGAGGGTTTGAGTGAGAAAAGCCGCCATGTCCAGGGGCTTTACGTTTTTACAAAGCTTCCGTTTCTAATGTGACGTTAAATTCTTCCCTCGTTGAACACAGCTTTTGGTGGCTGGCTGGCAGCTGTGTGCGGGTGTTTGCTGGATGGTAACTGCCTCAGCATCCGTGCCATCCTGCGCTGCTCGGAGGACTGCTGGGCAGAGACTCCTTGGCAGGGGCTCCAGGAGGCATCTGAACATCCCTCTGCCCTGATCTGTCCCGCACACACTGCAGGGCTGTTTCTTTACTCACTCTGGCTTTTGCTCTCACCCCTAGGCCTCCCTGTGCCCAGCACATGGGTCTAGGAACATAGAATGTAAAAGCTGGGGCAGACTCTGAGATCTCTTATTTCAGTCCTATCATTTTACTTGGGAGGAAGCTGAGGCCCAGAGGTGTTAAGAGACATGTCCTTAGGACAAAGCAAAGTTTATGGTGTAGCCTCAGGTGGAGCCCAGATCCCCTGGCTCCCAGTCTGGTGCTCCTTCCCCTGGATGAGGAGCCCTTCTGTTGGTTTGTCCTACCTGGGAGGTTCTCCATATCCTCATGTCTTCCTTCAGCTAGGTGTATTTGTAGAGGTCCAGACACAATTCAGGCTGGGTCATTTCTTCCCCACACCTCAAAAAATAGGTTGCTTAAGGCGGGTGCAGAGGGTCACACCAGTAATCCTAGCTCTTTGGGAGGCTGAGGTGGGAGGATCACTTGAGGCCAGGAGTTAGAGACCAGCCTAGGCAACATAGTGAGACACCATTTCTTTAAAAATTTAAAAATTAGCTGGCCATGATGGTGTGTGCCTATAGTCCCAGCTACTCAGGAGACCGAGGCCAGAGGATTGCTTGAACCTAGGAGGTGGAGGCTGCAGTGAGATGTGATTGCACCACTGCACGCTAGTCTGGGTGACACAGCAAGACCCTGTCTCTTAAAAAAAAATCCCAGATTGCTAGTGAGGCCAAATCATGATATAATGTTCATAATAGAGATATAAGGTTCATAATCTTTCTAGGGCTGACCATGTGCCAGGCCTTATTAAATATATTACTTATGTTAGCTCATTTACTCCTCATATCGACCCTCCCCATTTTATAGTTGAAGAAACGGAGGCACCAAGATGTAAGGAACTTGCCAGAAGTTATGCAGCTGAGGGTAGTGGGCAGCAATGCAGCTGCCCACTATTGCAGACTCTGAAAAGTAAAAGTAGAAACAAGCTCTGGGAGCCACAGTGGCTACTCGTCATGGGCTGGCTTAAAAGGAAGACTTCTGACTCTATCCCCAGAGATTATGATTCAGGGAGGTCTGGGGTGGAGGACAAGAATCTGCATTTTAACCAGCACACCCTCTTTCCACCTCCACCCATGTGGTTTTGATGCAGTTCATCCTTGGACTAGACTTGGAGAAATGCTGACTTACATAGTAAAGAACCAAAACTGTGTAATTATAGGAATCACTCAAACACCCACGTGCTACGATATGAGGCTAGAAATTCAGGTTTATGATTGTCCAAGTGGGTTAGAGAAAGAAGCAAGGCATTTTGATTTTTTAATGTGGATAACATGTAGCATAATGATATCATCCTGATAATCTTTTGGTTGCTTTTTTTGTTATTGAGGTGTATGAATTTCATATATATTTTGGATATTAACCCCTTATCAGATACATGGCTTACAAATACGTTCTTACATTTAAATCTTTAATCCATTTTGAGCTGATTTTTGTTTATGGTGTGAGATAAGGGTTCAACAGCCAATTTCTCAGCACCATTTATTGAAAAGACTATCCTTTCTCCATTGTATATTCTTAGCACTTTTGTCAAAGATTAGTTGACCATATATGCATGGGTTTATTTCTATGATCTCTATTCTGCCATTGGTCTATGTGTCTGTTTTTGTGCCAGTACCGTACCATTTTGATTACTATAGCTTTGTAGTGTAGTTTGAAATCAGGAAGTGTGATGCCTCTAGCTTTGCTCTTCTTTCTCAAGAGCGCTTTGGCTATTCAGGCAAATAAACTGATGGAAAAATGGGCAAAGGACCTGAAAAGACATTTTTCTAATGAAGATGTGCAAATGTCCAACAGGCATATTGAAGGTACTCAACCTTACTGATCACCAGGGAACTGCAAATGAAAACCCCATACATGCCAGAATGGCTATCAAAAAGACAAGCAACGACAAGGATTGACGATGATGTGAAAACAAGGGAATCCTGGTACACTGTCAGTGGGAATAAAAATTGGTACTGCCATTATGGAAAACAACATAGAGGCTTCTCAAAAACATAAAAATAGAACTATCATATGATCCAGAAATTCCACTTCTGGTTGTATATCTAAAGGAGATGAAATCTGTATTTCTAAGAGATATCTGCACTCCCATGTTTATTGCAGCACTATTCACAATAGCCATGATATTGAATGAACCTAAGTGTTAGTCAGCAGTTGAATAAAGAAAATATGATTTTGTATATATAATGGAATATTATTCAGTCTTAAAAAAGAAGGAAATCCTGTCCTTTGCAACAGTGTGGGTGAACCTGGAGGACACTGTGCTAAGTGAAATAAACAGACACAGAAGGAAAAACACTGTGTGATCTCACTTTTATGTAGAATCTAAAAGAGTCCAATTCGCAGAAGCAGAGAGTAGAACATGTGTTGCCAGGGCTTAAGGGGTTTGAGGGTAGGAGAAATGGGAAATGGGAAAAGGGTATAAACTTGGCTATCTAATGTACAGTATAGTGACTATATGCTGTATGTTTGAAATTTGCTAAGAAAGTAGATCTTAAGACCTGTCACACCACACACACACACACACATACACACACACACACACACACAGGCAAGTGTTAATCAGCTGTATTGTGGCAGTCATTTCACAGTGTACACGTAAATCATCATGTTGTACACCTTAAATATATACAATTTTTTGTCAGTTATACCTCAATAAAGCTAGGTAAAACTGTAAACTATAGCTATATTTAAACTACAAAACTGTAGAAAGATAAATAAAAGTAAATAAGAAGAAAGTGCTTTTTAAGCATTGTCTTGCAGGTGGCATCGTGAATGCTGTATTGCATGCATGCCGGCATCTGCACAGACAGGACCCCTGCCTTCTGGCGACTTACAGTTCAGGAGGGAGTGAATGAGAAAGTAGAGCAGTGTAACGCCAAGTAGCAAATGCTGTGGAGGAGAAAGCTGGATCATAGGCAACCGGGGAACTGCATGAGTTTCTGAAGTTTCTTCAAGGTCTATATGGTATCTCTCTCCCTCTAGGGTTTTCAGCAGGAAGCAGTCTGGGAACACACTAGTACTACCTCTAGTCAGAGACCTGGTGGCCTGGAAGCCTATGAGATCTATGTTTAAATCTTTCTGCCTGGTCCGCAGAGCTGCTCAACGCATTGGTTGGTTATGACGTGGAACACTTGTCATGCAAAGCCCTCTGCAGTGATTAACTTATTTAACCCTTTAACAACTCCATCGGATAAGTAGTAGTATTACATACAAGGAAACCGAGGTGCTCAGAGAGGCTGTATAACTGAATCCCACATCAGGGGGCCCCAACTCAGGTTTGTTTGACTCCAGGCCATACATTCTATTCCCTTCCGTTCCCTCAACAAGAAAGGTGGGGCAACATCCTGTCCTGTCTTCTGCCTCCCAGTTAAAGAAAAGATGGGAATAAAGACTTCTTGATGGGTATCACCAACGTATCTAACTTGATTTTGAATGTGGGGGAGGCAAAATGACATTGATAAATAGTGGGATTTACATAAAATTCTGATTTGTTTGGAGAGATGCTACAAACTGTTTAGCATTGTTGACTCATTTGGAAATTTGACTTCCAAAGGAGCAAATGCAAAGTATTTCTCAAGCCCCAGTCCTCCATTTTTAAATCTGAAGAGGGAAATAAGACGGTAGGTAACTGGAAGTCTGGAGTTGTTTCTATCTGGCTGTTCCTAAAGGCAGGGAGATGGACTAGAGAAAACCTGCAAGAGCCTTTGACTCACAGGGTTCTTTCATTTTGTGGGCTCCAGTTCTCTAAGCATAAGAGATGCTAATGAGCTGCTGTGTTTTGGAGCGCTCCTGCTCTGAAGCACATCGGAAGAACCGATGGCTGCCTCAAGACCCCATCCCTAACGCAGACGGAGTTTTCTGTGAATCCCGGAAGGTGCACTTGGGTGGGAGGGAGTTGAGGAGTAGGAAAGGGAAGACAACCTCCACCTTCAGCAGAACTCATGGGCGGTGTCTGCAACAGCACAAAGTACCTTCTAGAATCTCCTCCTGGTCACTGGGGTAACATCGCTTCTCCAAACCCTCTCCCTAGGCTTCCTTTCATGCTCGTGGCCACACATAGTGAGGCTTTCCTTTCTGCCCAGAATCCACAGGGCATCACCCTTCCTCTGGAGCGAGCTTGGGGCTTTCCTGACGTCAGTAGTTTTGGGGAAGTCAGTGTCACCTCCTCTCTGTCTTGAAGCATATCTGACTTTCCCAAATAGCATACTCTGGTTCTTTGAGCAAATGACTTCCAGATGCTGGAAGCAACGGCTAGTGGAATTTTATTGCCCCCAAACTGTGGTTCTGGGCTGCATACTTCTGACGTGAAGGTAATTTGGAATGTAAACATTGCAAGACGTGTACTGGAATTAATTAAAGCAACCCTGTATTCTCTAAGGCTTACAAGCCTGCAATTAACTGTTTACATTAACACCAAGCCAAGCAGATCAACCAGAGGATGCAGGAACCCTTGGTTTTCACTTTCTCCCTTTACCTTCAGAAAAAAGTGACATGAGAACCGAGCTGACCCATTTCCACAGTCCCAGCCTGAGGAGAGGCTACTTAAGCCATCCTCTCTACAGCAAACAGGAGACAGTGTGAGAAGCCTGGCTGGGCACCACCTGGCACCAAGGGCAGGCAGGAACCTCTTCCCCTGTTATGTCAGATGTCAGAGGCTTTTTAAACCAGAAATACAAGTGTGCCCTTAAAAACGAACGGTCACATTCATGGTGGGCCTGGAGAGGAAACTGTGGCATCTCATACTTGCCTGATGAAACTAGAAACAGCTTTTGAGAATAATTTTGTGACTTCATCATGGCATTTAAAAGTATCATGAAAGTTTTGGAGCCGGAGGGTGGTGATGATTGCATAACAACGTGAATATACTTAATGCCACTGAACTGTAACCTTAAAAATGGTTAACACGGTAAATTTTGTGTTATGTATATTTTGTCCCCCAAATAAAATAGCAGGATGTTCAGATTATAGAGGCTCTTTGGGATTATGTAAACTATGAGAGCCCCTGGAATAGTCCTCATTTATTACCACCACGTAATACAAGAGGGTGAAGTTCTGGCTTCCCGGGAACAGGCCCACACAATGAATGTCAGGATATTCCAGAGGCATTTATGTAAAACACCAGAAAGCCATGCCCCTGGAGCTGACCAATCCTTCACATCCCCTCCGAGTTTGTTAGAGGGGTGACTCTTTTGGCAGGGAGCACTGGGAAATGCTGGTAAGTGGTAGCCTTCACTCTTGGCTGTTAAATATGAAGAGTTGCTGGAGGCTACCTCGTTGCTCCCCTTCCCCCACCAAAGGAGAAGAGGGGCTTCAGTATCCTGCAGCACAGCAGTGGGGCAGGCGTGTGGGTGTGCACATGCTTATAGGAAGCAAAGCAGTGCCCACAAGAAAGCGCTGTAATCTCTCCATTGACTGTCCTTCTGCCCTCAGATCTACACGAGTGCCAGCTCCGTTCCCAGTAGCACTTTACGTCTTTGAAAATGCTCTCTGTGTCCTGCCAGAGCCTCCTCCGGTTCAATTCCGTTTCTTCTTCACATGACACAGCTTCCAGACCCTTCACCATCCTGGGCATCTTCTGTGGTGTACAGTAGTTTTTCAGGATAATGCCCAAAACTAAATCCAATACTAATAGTTGTCTGCTCAGAGAGGGGTGTGGGAATTTTGGTATCTGTTCTGTTTTGACTTCCGTATGTCCAGCATTGTCCCCCAGCGTTGCATGTCAACCATCATCTCGTCCTTTCCTTTAAAAAAAAGCTTGTGATCACTTGAGGCCTCAGGGATGTTTTTACATGAATAACTGTTGAACAAGGGCTCCCCATTCCTGAAATTAGGTAAATTTATTTAACTTAAACCCAGAAATTTACTAGGAATCTTATTATAATTCATTATGTTAGAATCAGAGCCTTTGATATGGAGATCCTGAGTCTTGACTTCCTCACCCACGGCCCTTCCCTAGCTTTAGATGTGTCTATGTCTTCACCCGAGTTAGAATTTTATATAGCACAGCTTGAATGAAATGCTGAACAGGACTGGCCTGGGAGTACAGAGACCACCTTTTCAGTTAACAGTGAACCATCCATCAGTCAAAGCCCTGTGGGTGTGGTAAGGCCACAGTTCACTTAGGCGTCATCATCCAGCTTGGGTTTCTCCACGTTGCTCCCATGGACTGATGGAGAGTGCACGAGGACTGGTTAAAGAGTTGTGTGCTGTGATAGGCAGGCTAGCAGGGCGATGTGGTGCCTGGGACGTGCCAGGTGTCCACTACATTCTGTGGGCTGAGCCGGTCAGTGAATACTACATTCTGTGGGCTGAGCCGGCACGTGCCAGGTGTCCACTACATTCTGTGGGCTGAGCCGGTCAGTGAATACTACATTCTGTGGGCTGAGCCGGCACGTGCCAGGTGTCCACTACATTCTGTGGGCTGAGCCGGTCAGTGAATACTACATTCTGTGGGCTGAGCCGGCACGTGCCAGGTGTCCACTACATTCTGCGGGCTGAGCCGGTCAGTGAATACTACATTCTGTGGGCTGAGCCGGCACGTGCCAGGTGTCCACTACATTCTGTGGGCTGAGCTGGTCAGTGAATACTACATTCTGTGGGCTGAGCTGGCACGTGCCAGGTGTCCACTACATTCTGTGGGCTGAGCTGGTCAGTGAAGTCATCCCCAAGCCTCCTTGCTAGTGATCATTCAGACTTAACTTCCTCCCCATCTTACAAGTTGCCTCAAAATTGCTCATAAAGTGGGGGCTTTGAGTTTAATTTCTCCTGAAGCCCTCTGGTAGGATATGAATCAGCAGGAAACCAGCTTCGGGTCTTTGGAAAGAGAAATAGTCTAAAATGAAGGGCCTAGAACATCCCTCAGGAAGAAAGCACTGCTGTAATCAATGAGGATAAACTAAATGACAGTCTGGGACAACATTTGGTTTCCCTGGTTCATTTAGAACATTGATTCAGCGACTGGGGACTGGCCTTTTCTGACTTAAAAGCAGTGGAGGCCTTTCCCTCCGACATAGACACATGTTGGTTCCCTCCTGCCTGGGGAAAGGAGACTGTCAGATTCGAGCTAAGAGGGCCCGGGAGGGTCTTTCTTGGTGAAGCAGCACTGGCAGTTGGTCGAGACCTAGACAGACAGGGTTTCAGCTGAAAAGGCTTCTATCGCTTTTTATCTATTGATACTTTTTCAATTAAGGAGTCTCCCCTGAGATGATCTACCGCCTCCCCGTTCGAGCAGGAAATAATTACCATCAGAGCAACTCCATCACCTGCCACGTGTTTTTCCCATGGCCAGGGAGGCTCAGGAAAACATCAACAGCCTTCCCGCCACACTGGCGGTGCCTATGTGGGCGCAGGGCATGCGGCTTTGCATGCTGCTTTTCCAGGCGTCTTTCCTCTGTCTTCTCCTCCTCGGTCTCCTTAGTGCCTTGACTAAGGTTTTTATATTATACCCTGTCACCATCCGGGAATCTGGCCACCTCACCTTCTCTCCTGACACCTGCTCTTCTGAGGAGCTCACAGCTTTCTAGGCTGGGGTCCCTGCTTCCTCTTGTTCCAGGGCTCCCTGTACTGCTCATACATTCAGATGTCCAGGACATGTTCCAGTAGGGGCTACCCAGGATAACATTTCTGTCTCACTGAGGTGTTTCTGGAGGCTTCAAAATTCCATGATTTGATATTTTAAAGTAAAAACTTTAAATATAAATGTCATTGAGGTGTAGCACACAGATGGCAAAATGCAAACATTGTGAGTGTACAAGCATGAGTTTTCACCTCATGCATGTGGCTGCATCACCAGCACCGGTGTCAGGACACAGAATGTTATTCCCACCTCTTGTGCCCCACCTAGTCTCCCTTCCCCGGGAACTACTGCCCTGACTTCTAAACGGCATAGATCCATTTCCCCTCTTTTTGAACTTTATATAAACTCACTATATATATATATGTCTAGAATTCTTCACTCAGAATCATGGTCATGATATTCACCCATGCCCGTAGTTGGTTGTTCATAGTTATTGGTTTACAGTTGTTTGCTCATGATCACTGGTGTATAGTGTTCCATTGTCCAAGTATGCCGTGGTGTTCTACCCATTCTGCTATTGATGGATATTCTCTAGGTTTTTTTTTTTTGTTTTTAATGGAGAACATGTGCATGTACTTTAATTGCCTGTAATGCCTAAGAACAGAATTGCTGGGTTGCAGGGTATGCCTATGTCTAGCTCAATTATTGCCAGCTTTACAAAGTGGTTGTGCAGCTGTGTGGTTTTCTTAATGCAGAAAATGTAAGAACAGTTATCTCCTCAGCACTGCCCCCCACGACTTGCCTCTATGAAAGGAACACAGAGGTGGGGACTCGTGGAAGGTGAGGACTGCTATTTCTTGATTCCTGGCCTAGTTACCTTCTATAGGCCTGCAAGGGTCCTCTCTTTTGAGGGACATGAGAGAAAAGGATGCATCCTCCTGTCTCCCCAGTCATATCTTCCCCCAACCCATTCTAGAATTCCTATAATTTTCCACAAAGTGCCTATTTGAACTTCAAATGTTTGAGACCAGATGAGCACCATAGATGTGGCCTCTTTTTATTTATCCAGAGGGTTTAGGGGAAGCACGGCTCCCCAACACTCCTTGACAGATATCATCTGTGACCGCTTGCTTTCCTTTTGTGCCAATAATCTGGGAATGAGAGAGAGACGAGTGTTCGCTTTACGACAACACGGAACCAGCCTCCATCAGCTAGACTGATGAACCCCCACATGAACATGCCACAGTCTGTTTTTCCCCTTCTAGCCACCCCCTTTCTTGATTAGGAAGCTGCGATGTCATTGTGCTGACTTATGAGGGAGAAGAATGGGCTCTAGCAGGCCTTTAACCATCGCACTTTTCATTCGGGAAAGAAGTAGAGGCAGGCATTGTATGCCCCATGCCTCCCACAGAGCCCGGCAAACTGCGGGTGTCCTCAAACCGCCCATCCATTCTCCCCTGAAGGGCTTGGGGGAAGGGCTGTGAAATGGAAGGAAAAAAATCTGTGAATTGTACAAACAGTAGGTTCTAGACATTCTTTTAGGCATGGGTGTACAATTTCCTGAGCAAATGAGTAAATGAATGATTAGTTTTAAAATACAATTAAGAGCTTTGCTGGCTTCTCATGAACAGAAATTTTCCTAGATTACTGCTAGCAATAAGAGTGCCCTAAGAATAATGGCTTCTTCGTCAGAGTCTCTTAATGCCACCAAAGCTTGGGAATGTGTTCTCATTGGCAAAAGAACAACAACAAAAAGATCTGTGTCCCCGTTTCTTGTGTGTAAAGGTTCTCTGGCCTCTTGGGCCCCACCTCTAAGGGTAAGAATAACCACAAGTAATTCCCAGAGGGCAGCACCTTCATGGACAGAGAGCAGGTGTTTGAGGGTCCTGTGCTCTACTCAGGAGGCCACTGACTTCACTAAGAGAAGGGGCTCTGGGCCTGTTCAGTTTCTACCAATGTGTAGGGCAGGCCCCCAAAGCTATACATAGATGGAGACAGGGTAGGGCAGAACAGTTAAAAATCTAACTTCACCTTCGCCATCGCTTACCCTTATGATCTTCAGAAAGTGCCTGTGTTTCTATGAGACCATGGTTGCCACATCTGTGAGATGGGGAGAATCATACCTACCTTATTTGTCAGGTGTCTATTGTGTACAGACAGAGGCCAGCCATGCCTTCAGGTACCTGCTTCATGGACAGCTGAAGCTGACACATAGTGCTCAGTCAGGGGCAGTCATTACTTGAGACTTTGCTTTAGCTGAAAGGACGGCCCTTGGTCGTCCTACTGTATACAGTGCCAGGCTTGGGCTCATGAATAGGTAGAGTAGCATGTATATGGTCACTGAGTTTCAGTGGAAACCCCAGTGGCCAAAAAGAGAAATTCCACCTTTCTTGTTGATGCCCAAACACCATGAACTCGGTAGTTCAGCAACAGAAAACTCCCAAGTATCTGCTGAAGTTGGGGCTTGCACTGGCAGCCTGCGTGACTGTGCGGGTGTATGCTGTGAAGAGCTGATTTGCCGTGGAGACCCCTGTGCATGGGACTTGGGTGGAATGAGAATACTCATGCCAAGCACGCAGCATAGTGCATGAAACATAAAAGGAAATCATTACCTCACACCTACTAGGATTTTTTTTTTCCTTAAACAAAACAAAACACCAGAAAACAAGTGATGGCATGGATGTGGACAAATTGGAACCCTTGGGCACTGCTAGTGGGAATATAAAATTGTATCATTAAGAAAAATGGTATGGTATTTCCTCAAAAAATTACAAATATAGCTCTCATACCATTTAACAATTCCACTTTTGTGTATGTACCCCAAAGAATTAAAAGCAGAGCCTCAAAGAGATACTTGCACACCCATGTTCACAGTAGCATCATTCACAAAAGCCAAAAGGTGAAAGCAACCCAGGTGTCCTTTGACAGATTAATGGATATGCAAAATGTGAAACATGATTGCAAGCTTTAAAAAGGAATGAAATTCTGATCCATGTTACAATATACATGAACCTCAAGGACTTTATGCTAAGGAAAATAAGCCAGTCACAATAGACAAATTCTACGTGATTCTCTTTGTGGGAAGTGTCTAGAGCAGTGAAATTTGTAGAGATGAGAAGTAGGATGACAGTTATCAGAGCCTCACAAACTGCGGGTGTCCTCAAACCGTCCATCCATCCTCCCCTGAAGGGCTTGGGGGAAAGGGTGTGAAATGGCAGAAAAAAAATCAAGGGAGTGAGGAATGGGGAGCTGTTGAAGGGGTACAGAGTTTCAGTTTTGCAAGATGAAAGCATTCTGGAGATCAGTTGCAGAGCAATTTGAGTGTATATAACACTCTGAACCACACACACACTTAAACATGGTTAAGATGGCAAATTTTATGTGTATTTCCCCACAATTTTTTAAAATAATAAAAAATTTAAAAACATAAAAGAAACTCAACAAATAAATATTTGCAATATCCGAATCCAGATGAACAGAAGAAATCCCTCCAAGCACCATGGCCCTGGATAGACTGGAAGGGCTCTGGTGGTAATTGGATGTGGGAACATGGTGTGGGTGCAGAGGCGATTTCAGGAGAGCAGAGGAAACAGTGCCATCCCCTTCATTTCATAATCAAACTGAAAGCAGCCCTGGGAGAGGTGAGGATGCAGTGACTTAATCTCATCCTAAGGAGTAAATAACTGGCATCACATTTTAATTCGTGGAGAAGCTCCAGGCCTGAGGAAGTGTGCCTTCTTGCAGGTGCTCAGAGGCAGGTGTGGAGAGGAGGGGGTGAGCCGAGGGTCTGGGACGTTTATAGGGTGGCGGGTGGGAGTGGTGCTGCAAGTAGCTTGGCCTGACTGGCCCAGAGTTCAGAATAGACAGTGGTTCTCGCTCAGTTGACCTAGTTGACCTCCTTCTCTGAAAAAAAATTCACAAGGCATTGAAAGAATGATCCTTTGGGCCCTGGGCCTGGGCTCTCTCCTTCTGGAGCAGGAAGTCACACAATGAGGAAGGTTTTGTTGGAGCCGTGCAGTGTAATTACAGGCCTGACAGGCGGCAAGTCAGAGGGAACATCTTACTCTGCAGCCTCTGAAACAGTGATGTGAAGCAAGGTGACAGTGGAGAATTCTCCCTCATGTGCAAGCCAGCCCTGTTGAGCCACAAGCCAGCACCACATCCCCAGTAAAATCATTTCCGGTGGTGGAAGGAGGCCTCCATCCATCGGTCCTGGCACCCAGTCCACGTTGCTCAAGCACTGTCTCTAGGCCTGGTACGGGCTGCTCCCTGGGCTACACTTCTGTAAGCATATGGCTCCTGCCCTCAAGGAGCACAGAGTCTAGAGAAGGCTCTGCTGAGGGTCCCAGAAATCAGAGAAGTCAGGTGGGGTGTTGGATACAGGGTAAAGATTCCCGGCTTGGAGGAGTTTACAGATCCCCAGACAGGGAGGTGTCACATGGCACCTAGAATAGTGCAGGGCACAGACTAGGTACCAAAGAAAGAGAAGGGAAGGAGAGAGGGAGGGAGGGTGATGGCATGGGGATGAAGGACTGGAAATGGGGCAGCAGCGAGACAGCAGGAGGGAGACAGAGAGGGCGGGGCTGGAGGAGGGGGGGAGAGACAGGGAAGGAGGGAAGGAAGTGGATGGGGAGGCATGGATGGAAGAGAATAGACAGAAGGAGAGGGAGGAGAGCAGGGAAAGAAGGAAGAAATGAAGGGAAGAAAGCCTACTCCTCGAAGCAGTACTCTTAGGAAAAGGACCGAGAAGCTCAGAATTGAGCTCCTTTTCTGACAGTAGTGATGTTTCCAAGGACTGATCTTTAGTCTCCAGAGCAGGGCTTGTGAGTCTCTCACACCAGCTGTGTCCTGGGGATATGAAGTTCATAGGCTCATCTTCTTGTCCCATCACCTACCTGTCACACTGCACCCTCCTGGGCTCCCCTGCCCTGTCCTGGCAGCATGAATGATGGGCAGCTTACATGATGCGTAGTGTTCACGAGGGCAGTGTGCATGGTGGATATGGGGGTGGCGTACATGAAGGTGGCATACATGGGGGTGCCGTGCATGGTGGGTGACATATATGGGGGCAGTGTGCTTGGTGGGCGGCATACCTGATGAGTGGCATACATGGGCAGCGTACATGATGGGCGATGTACACGATGAGCAGACATCATGCACCAGGAAGAAAGACACTTGGCTTCCATGCCGCAGCCTCAGGCCCCTGCCACCCTGGCTCCGGACCCCCAGCAGCCAGCATAGTGGGTTGGATTCCAGAGTCTTCTCTCAGGGGCATTGCAGGGTGAGCCTGTGATAAGGGTGTAGCTCTGCTCATTTCTGGAGTTCTCCACACACACCCTCCAGGCAGACCTCGTCTTCTTTAGACATTTCTTTGACTCTTTGGCTTGCTCTTGCTGTTGATCAAATTTGATGTGGGGTGTCTGCAAATGTTGGGGCTCATGTGGGTGTGCTGGGCTGGGAGAGGTTGGGCATTCCTCAAGAAGGGAAACAGTAGAGCACTAGATAGGAAAGGGCTGGGCCCTAAGAGAGCCTGCCAGGTATCCCCTTCTAGCAGGAGGGACCCCCAGACATTTCACTTCATTCCTTAGGCATGAGTCATTTTCACATTTCAAGGAAAATGCACATCTTCCCAGAGCTGAGGAAGCCCCATGAGCTATTCTGGTCCTGACACCAGCTCCCACCCTTTAAAGCTCCCATCCCTGGGGGTTTTGCTGCAGGATGGTCTCTGAACTCTGCAACCAAGTATTTCCCTTCCCTTCTTAGAGAGCCACCTCCCTGGCCTCTTCTCCAGCCCCAGGGATTCAGGCCACTGGGTCTTCCCCTGCCTGAGGATAAGCCACGTTGTTACTGACACTGGGACCCTGGCTCCAAATTGAGCAGATAGATTGGGTTTCCAGTGGTTGGCCAGTGCCTGCATGAAATCCTGGACTTCGGGTCCTATGGGATCCAGCTTCCCTCATCCTAACTCCATCCTTTGACCTTATTCCCGGCTGGCAGTGCCACCCTCCATGGCTGCGGTTCCACCCTCTATGGCTGCCTATTGGCCTTGCTTTGTTTATTTCCCATGTATTTGTTGAATATGCATGCATATTTTAGCAAAAATAAAAAGTAGGCAGAACCCAAACACCAACATGTCCCAGTCCATCGGCTGGCAGCATATGTGCTCTCAGTCTGAGAAATATACACAAGTCATTAAATAGCAATTATGTAATTAGCAGAATGTACACGTGATTAATCACCCTCTGCCCCCACTCCTCCATTTACCTTGCCTGTGGCATTAATGGATACCATAAGGGGAGCCAACTTGTGGTATAGAGGAAGGAGAATGGGAGGGCTGATTTCCCTGGGGTTTCTTTTCTCTCTGAGGGTGCATGGTTCTTCTTTCTGTGTTACTCTGGACTCCCTCCAAGGTCAGCTCTTCTCTCCTCCCTTTCTTTGTGACCCATCGCAAAACACACCTTCCTCAAGAAAAGCATTGTATTAAATCAGCAGCTTGGAGCTGTGTAGCCTCAGCCAGGTGTTCAGGCCAAGGCAGCTGGGGGTAGGAGCAGGAGACAAAAAGGATGAGGTTCCTGGTGCTTGGAGACCCTCATTCCCTGCACCTATGGCTCAGGGACAGTCATGGGTCCTGCGTGACCTGCCAGACCAGCTAGAGCAGGTGTCCCCAAACTACGGCCCGCGGGCCGCATGTGGCCCCCTGAGGCCATTTATCCGGCCCCCCGCCGCACTTCAGGAAGGGGCACCTCTTTCATTGGTGGTCAGTGAGAGGAACACAGTATGTGGCGGCCCTCCAACGGTCTGAGGGACAGTGAATTGGCCCCCTGTGTAAAAAGTCTGGGGACGCCTGATCTAGAGCATCTGCAACCCTCGGTCCATAGGAGGGGCTTTCATCACCACACGGGCGCTGCAGCAGCAGCTGTGTAAGGCTATGGATGGCTGAAGCTGCAGCCTATCATCACATATTTACAGTTGCTACGCTATGGAAAATTAAAGGTGTGTAAGGCACAGCCTCTTCCTCCAGCCAACAGAGGCCATCTGCTTGGGCTCAGCTCAGGCAGCCAGTGTCATCTGCAGCTGGAACTGGCTGACCTGGTGATTCTGACCCTGCTGGCTCTTCAAATCCTCCTACCTGTCCAGGGCAGGGGCTTTTTCTGGTTTCCAAGTCTGTGTTGGGGGAGAAAGAGTAGATGACTGTACTCACCTTGGCTCCTCTTTTGTCTCCTGGGTGGGATGGATTGGTTTTGCTTTCTGTCTCCCTGTTAGGGAAGCATAGCTTTTGGAGTCCCATTATGAGCAAGATGCATTAGCCTGGCTCAGTTCCTCATCTGTAAAATGGGCGCTTGTACCCATCTCGCTGGGCTGATAGGATGATTGAATGCAATACTGCTTAGCCTTGTGTTTACGTTAATTAGTTTATTAGTCGCTTCTGGTGGTTTGGTAAATACTGAGCACCTGCCGTGTTTCAGGATGAATGACTCTAGGCTCTGGGAATAAGGCAGTGGTTAGATACAGTTTGCATTTAGTGGTATGTGTGAGCATGTGTGTGGGGAAAACAGACAATTAAGCAGGTAAACAAGTGAATAAACAAGGTAATTTCAGGTAGCACTATGTGCCGTGAAGAAGATGAAGTCATATGGGCTGGGAGGTGAGGGCTCTGACAAGGTGATGTTTGAGCCAAGACTTGAATGAGGATGAAGTGCTAGCCATGTGAAAACCTGGAAGAGAAGTTGCTGGGTGGAGGGAACAGCTCATGCAAAGGCCTTGCGGCAGGAATGAATGAAGTCAGATTATGTTGTGTGTGATGGCAGCTGGGTCCTTCCTTGAAGGAAAAGTTTGGATCAAGTTTGCATTAAATCCCAAGGTGACCTGGTGGTGTACATCAGAGATCTTCCCCCTGGGAGCGAAGGGCTGAGTTCCGGGGAGCTGTCTCAGATTAGCCTGATCTATCAGAACTGGATGCAGCTGCTGGGGCTTATTATTATGTTCAGTAGCCAAAACTAATTTATTTATAGGGCATTATTAAGAAATCAATTTAATTTGCACTTTGGATCAATTGAGTTGCCTCACACTTGTGTGAGTGCCTGTGTGGGTGATGAGCAAGGAGCCATGCTTGAGAGCCTGGGAAAGGCACACCTGCCCGCAAGGTGAATCGGGTGAATGACAGGAGCGCCGGAGCTGCCCCCAGGTGAAGACATCTATTTTCAGTGAAGGTAGTGAAGCTTTTCCTAACTTCAGGAGCCAGCAGACTAAGGGCTCAGAGGGCCCAGCACATTGACTCTGGAGACTATGCATTAGATATTCCTGCCATTGTGGGAGATTCCCAGTGGCCACTGGTGGTCATCATGCCCGGCCATGTGTGGAGATGTACAGTCATAAATCACTTCCATCTCCTCGATCTCCTATGGGCTCAGAACAGCCCTATAAGAAAGCAAGAGAGAAACTGGCTTCTCCATTTTACAGATGAGAAAAATGAGGCTCAGAAACCTCAGTGGACTGTCCAGGCTAGAGATGGGACTCTCCCGAAGTCAGGTGTTCCTCCCCCTTGCCTCTCTCTCTCCCTTCCTTCTGCTCACCCCAGACACTTCGTTGAGCACCTCTTACCAAGCTACATTGCATGGCGGTTACCTGTGCGGTACTGCCACCTACCAGCCTACCTGGGCTCAAATTTCAGATCTATCCCATAGCCTGTTGCACGAGCATCTGTCTCTTGAGGTTACCTTGGAAGTTAAGTGGGTGAATACATGGCAGGTACTTAGAGCAGCACGTGGTTCATAGCAAGCGCTCCACAATCATAAGCATTTGGGTGATGAAGTGCCCCTTTGCCTGCCCTCTGCACCATGCTGTCTCCATGCTGTCTGTTCTGAAGGTCCTCACCACTCCCCCTAGCTGTGATCCAGCCCCGGTCTCTGGAATTCTTCTTTCTTGTCCTATCCATTTACCTGCCTGTTCTCTGTGAGGATCCTCAAGCCCTATGCTCTTCCCCGTCTTCTCCCTCCCATTTCCTCCTTCCTTCCCTGTTTCTCCCCTCTTCTGTGCACACACGGGAGACAGCCAGACACAGCTGCAGCTCTTTTTCAGCAGACCTTGCTTCCTCTGTCTCAATCTGGTAATTCACAGCTCTAAGGAAATTTGAAGTTTTGAAGATGTTCTTGAAGCTCACAATCCAGAAAATAGTATTTTGTTTTTTAAAGTATTTGAGCAGCCTTCACTGGCAACAACGTCAAGGGGCTGTGTTTCCTCAGGAGAGGCCTCACTGCCTGCAGCTGCACCTTGGCAAGGACCGAGGGAGGAAGTCAGGGCTTCTGTGTGTGGAATCGGAAAATAGTGGCAGAATCTGAGAGGTTGGTGAGTGTCGCCATCAGAACAGGATTAGACTAGACCCAGATAGGAGGCGGGCAGCTGGCCCCAGCACACCCACCCCTCACCACCCTGTCCTCCCCTGCAGTTCCCTCACACTGTGTTTGCTGTCCTGGACCCATCCCCTGGCAGTCCTCGAAAGACCACACCTGAGGCAGCTTCCACCGCTGCCCGGTGACAGCTCACCCCACAGTTTATCTGCGGAGAGCTCATGCTTCCTGTTCCTAGGTTGTAGCCCAACACACGAGCAGGGGATTTGGGGAGATGGTGCATTAACTTGAGGGTGGCTCTAATGGGGGCTGCATTGTGGGAGTCTATGCAGGGAGGCGCTTTGGTAGGTCTCTGGGGGGGGGTTGGAAGTGGGGACCTCTGTCTCTGGGATCAGAAACTCCCCCTGGTTCCCAGCAGAGCCAAGATAAATGGGGTGTGCACTGGAGTAGTGGTGGTGAGTGAAGGGCATGGAGAAGATGAAACCCGAGACCTTCCGTTCCAGTTTGTCACAGCAGCCGGGTCCGTTTATCTGGTGAGTCTGGCTTATGTAGTCAGTCTGGACATTTCCATTTGAGAACAAGCCAGTTGGCTCTATATATAACCCAAATGTCCAGAGAATTGTCAATCCTTCCCTTCAAGTCTAAAAATATGAGTGCAAGTCCCAGTTCTGATGCTTAAAGATGACTCACTCTAGCCACTCTAGCCTCAGTTTCCCTCAACAGCCTGGAGGATGGGGCCAACATCCCAGGGCTTCCAAGGGCGTGGCACAAAAACGTGATACCACTTCACAGGGCCACAGACACTTAGAGGGGCCTGACAAGTGTTCATTTCTTGATTCATTTTGCTTTAGGGAGGTTTTGGATTTCTTGTGATCTCATTTCTCTGGACCAAGAAGGGACAAGCTGCGCCCTTGCTGCCTGAATCTCCACCTGGTGGCACCTAAGCTTATGCCCAGATGACATACTGGAGTTGTCCTGTTTTTGCCCAAGACCATTGCACACATGCATGAGGTTAACACAGCAGCCCTGGGTCTCAAGCTTGCACTCAGAGCTACCCAGGACCCAACGCCCCAGGAGAAAGGCCTCCGTGAGCTGCACCTGTGGGAGCAGGCACACTGCCAGGACCCTGATGTTTCAGCTGCTTCTCTGCTCTGTGATTCTGTCTGAAGTAGGAAATAGGGCAGGCTTGCTGGTGGACTCCAGAGGTCATTAAAAATATGCAAAGGATATGCAAACAGGCCTCCATCAATCACCTTCTTTGCAGGCCTGCTTGGAAGGATGCCGGAAGGGGCATGCTGGGCCTGGGGAACCAAGCTGTGCCTCTTGGGGTTTGCTGTCTGTCTTGTTCTCCATGTGCTGAACCCTATCAGGAAAATGCTGTGGAGTACCTACTATGCTCCAAGGACTGTGCTGGATAGCTTTGCATAAGCTATTTAATCATTACCGTAGCCCAGTGAGGAGGGAATTACCATCTCATTTCCACAGATGTGAATACTGAGGCTCAGAGAGGTTGAATGACTGACGGAAGAGGTTAAATCACACAGGTTTAGACGCAGCTGTTGTTTCAAAGCTCTGCCTGAACCTGGGCTCTCTTTCCCAAGGTCCATGCCAGCCTAGTGCCCTCCTTAGTCCTGTGAAGCGGGTGCATGTGCCACCCTGCCCCAGCTCCCATCTCCCATGCTCTGTGCCACCTGCTGTCCGGAGATGTCGATCCTCACTACAGCCCCTCCTGGGCAACCTCTGCCCCACTATCCATACTATCCGGTCTCAATACCCATTTCCTCTGAGCTTCTTTTATACTGGAAAGTCATCCAAGAAACTCTTGAAGATTACCCAAGAAACTCCAAATTTAGAAACATCTGCATTTGGATGTAGATATTATTACAGTGAGAATACCTGGTCAGGAAATAGTATAGCTTACCAGCGGAGCACCTTGTTTTAACAGAGGCAATATGTGTTTTAACAGAGGACTCCTGGAACCAGTCCTAAGAAGTAAATGTCTAATAGTTGAAATTTGTTCTTTTCGGGTACATGGTATATGGTTTATTGGAAGAATATAGGCTCTGGAGTTACATATCAAATCCCAACCCTCCCTTACTCATTGTGTGAACTTGGACAAATTATGCGAACTCTCTGATCTCCCACGGTACCATTTGTAATACAGGAATAAGTGAAATTACGCACACAAAGTACACTGTGCAGAGCCTGGCACCCAGCAGGACCATCAGTAAATATGAATTTCTTTCTTTCCCCTTTGAAGGCGAGCAGGTTTTTCCTGCATTCCTTCAAGCCGTGTAATAGCTGCCAACTCCTCTTATGTGTCAGCCCAGCCCTGGACGTGTAGACAAGGTGGTGGTGTTCTGTACCTTTCATTTAGGGACACTCAGGCCACTAGCTCTGCAGATGGCAGAAAGCTTTCTCTAGGCCAGGGAGGAAGAGGGGGACTGAAATAGGACCTCCTTTGGACGTGGCCACGGGCCCATCCTGTGTGTACGAGTGCTACTGGCTTTTCCCAAGGAGCCCTCCATCCACTCACAGCAAAAGCCTGGCCAGCCCCCTGTGGACTGCTGTGAGGAAGGGCATGCAAGAGCCTGCAGAAGCTCCAGGGGCAGCAGCGGAAGGCAGGTCTCACTCACATTTCAGGTGGAGTGTTTTTGTTCATCATCAGTTCTTCCAGAAGGGCTTTTGAGGGGTGGACTAAAGGAGGCAGGGAGAGAGAGAAAGGAGGATGATGAGGGAGGAGCGAGAATGCAGCGAAATGGTGCACAAAGGGAGCAGATAGGAAGATGAAGGTGGGTGATATGAGCTGGTCTTCCTTCAGAGGGAACATTCTGGTCTCATGTTCATTAACCATCAGCTGAGAATCTTGTTAAAACTGCACATTTTTAAAAATTAATGAAAATCATAGAACTTTGATTGAGTAAGTCTGAACTAGGGCCCTAGGAATATGCATTTTAACCCTGCTCTTCTAGTGATTTGGATGTAGATATTTGGGGACCACACTTTGAGAAGTATAGAACCTTCAGATGGGCCCCTGGAATGGGGATTCTCAAAAATCCCAGGCTCCTTTTCCTGGTAAAAGCAGGTTCTTCATCTCATTAGAGGGGCCGCCACTGCCCTTAGACTACAGAAGCTGTTTTCCAGGAATGTAATCAGGCCTGAGCTCTGCCTCCTGGCTCTCCCCATGCTGTGTCTCCTGGTAAATACCTACCTGCAGCTCTCAGCATTGTTTTTGGCCTGTATTTCACCCTCTTGTAGATGCCTGACTGCATTGATCAGCCCACTGAATTCACTGCCTGAAACAAAGCTTAGCGTGATACTTCATCGATCTGTCCTCATTTCATGTCACTCAGAATGGCTCCTGCTGGAGGGCGCCTGAGAGACAATCCGTCCCGAATGTCCTTAACCAGGGTGTGCATTGACAACTCCTCATGAAGCTTTTTAAAAATAGGCAGGGCCAAACTCCAAGAGGCTCCTGATTTGGTGAACGTTCTCTCTGTAGTGCCATGCAGATGCATTAGTTCCCCTCTAGTATTCATTCTTGCTGCCTCCTTCCTCTGCTGGGAATGTGGATGTGATGGCTGCAGCTTTAGCTACCATCTTGGACCATGAGTAGGAGATGATCAGCTAGTGAGCTGGAAGCATCTGGTGTCCACGGAGTGGGTGGAGTAGACTGTTCACCTCCGGAGTTTTACATAAGAGAGAAGAAATAAACTTTTATGTTGTTTAATTCACACAAAAAAGGAAGGCTAGACCTACTCCTCAAGATTCAGGTCCTAGATGTTGAATTCCTGTTCCTCTTGATTTTCCACTAGCTTTGTAAGTTCTTTGCAGGTAACTACTGTGCATATACTTCCTTGGCAGGTCTTAAAAAGGAAACACACTGCCAGGCATATACAGTTAAACAGCAAGCACTGAGTTGACTGATCAATTGGTTGATGAGGTTGCCTATCCTTCCCTTTCTACTAAAAGAAAATGAGGTTCGTTGGTAGCATCAGGAGTTCTGCACTTTCTGATTCTGTTTCTGGTTTCATTCTGTGCCTTGGCATTCACTGTGGTCTGCTGCAGGATGACAGTCTTTGACCAGACGACCTCCACTCTCCATCCATTTCTAACATGCTGATCTAACGGTATATCTGATAGGTATTCATGTGGTGTGAGCAGGAACTTGGAATACGGGAACCTGATTGGCTAAGCTTACCCTGTGGTTGGTTGACAAATGATGAGGAAATTGATGGAGTTGGGGGTTTGATGCAACAGTGTAATTAGAAGGAAGATGGTGAACTTGGAAGGTTGCCTTGCCAAAAGCAAAATGAAAATCCAGTTGCTTCGTTATAGGTACTCATAAAGGAAGATGATATCAAAGAAAAAAATCGGCATGATTAGACCTGGTAAGGTGAAAGCACTGGGAGGTGAGGTTGTACCTGAATACTGGACCTCAGTGGAAAACCCTCAGATGGTTCCTCTCACCTTACTTCATCCTTCACCTATGGCTTGTTCTTCTGAATATCCAGTTCAAAAGATGAGATCATGTAATTTCTCTGTAGGAGAACATATCTCCCGGATGCCCTAGTTAGGGGGCCAGTTCTTTGCAGAGGAAAATTTTGATAGAACTTCAGCCAAAAGAATAGATTCATTAGATCTGTCAAAGTGGCAAGGCTGCTGGCTCCTTTCTTACCCATGCACTGAGAGTAGAAAGGGTGCTCGCTGTAATGTCTGTTGCCCACCCCCTCCCCCCTGAAATGATCCCTGAGCTTTGAAAGTTCACAGAAGCTCCCCAGATGCCCCAGTTCTTTCTTCTTAATACCTGGGCAGCAGAACCTCCCTGGGGATACTCAGCACCCTTTATTAGGAGCTTCTGCACAGTGAGGCTTTGTGCCCAGGTTTAACATAAGTTCCTAGGACACTGTGATAGTAGTGAAGTCACTATGATTCTAGCATTTTTGCCCCTTCTTTTAATTTGTCCAAAGCTGTCACTTAGGTCTGACCCCAGAATGGGTGTTAGAATGAGCCGAAGGTGGCGATGGATGGATTAGTCAAATTTAGCTCCAAATGCGGCCCTGATTGTCTACTCTTACTCATTCTCCCTAGGAACAGCATTAGGAAGCCCAAAAGCAAACATTAGTGAATTATCACTCTTCAGACCAACTAGAGCAGCTTCCATATGGAAAACATAGGTGGGCATGGGCTTGACAGATGAGTTTTATGGAAGCTGGGAACTGAATCAATGAACATCACTTGGTCTGTTCTTGGGCCATTTATTTGCCATCTTGGTGCAATTAGACAAGAATGTCTAGATGGGGGCTTTTACTGTGTCAGCTCCAATTAGCAAGTCATTTTTTGTTGTTGCTAATGCATCTTCTTTATTGTACCATTGATCAACTGCAACATTCACTTTGACAGTGTGGGTACACAAGGCCACTCAAGGCAGCCTCCACAGAATGACTAAGGAGCAACGCGGTGTCTCATCTGGGACCAAGTGGAATTTGTCTGCGTATGAATCAGCTGAAATTAAGTGCTGCTTGTTGTCACCCTTGTTCTATTTTTACCTCTCAGATTGATTTGTTCAGGATCAATGACAGTATGGGCATTAACAAAGTTTGCTGTGGGTGCTTCCTGGTTTTGTGACACAGAACAAAAGATAGCACCCTGACCAGCAATGTTGGTGTACAATGGCTTTTTGGTCCCATTGGCCACCTACTGAGTCTACAAACACCATAGTCCCTGATCAGTGCTACTGGTTTAATGACTGCATTTCAGAGTCCACCCATTTTCTCTACCAGCATCATCTTCTTTTCTCGTATATAACTTTGGAATCGTTTTGATGATTGGAATAACATTATCAACAGTTTCTACCATTATTATAATTTTTCAAACACATAGAACTCTGTAATACATTAGCCAGAATTAGGTGCTCTGTCTTGACATTATCATAGCTGTTTGCGGTACTCAAGCCCCAGTGTGGAAACTTGCTCCTAAGGAAGAGTCCCATCACCTGCAGTGTCAGTGCACCACCAGCCCAAGCAGTGAGGTCCGGGGCCTGTCCCCATCCACGAACATCATTCCTTTGTGCCTCTTTACAAGCAGGTGCATCCTATTCTGCACATGCCACATGCTCTATCCTGACTTGTCACTTTAGGCTCTTCCAGTCTACCCCCCAGTAATAATAATAATTCTTGATTTTAGCATTTTGGCCAAAGGAAACCATTTTGCTGCTATAGATGTGTAGTTGTGTGGCTATGAGGACATAGTGAAGAGTCCAGTGTGCACTTTATGAAGTTTACATTAGAGGAGAATAAATTAGGAAAAGGGGAGTGACCTAAGACAAACACTGAGTTCCAGTTGGGTGGCTGTGACTTCACTCTCACGGTGCTTGTAGTGAATGAACTCCCATAGGAAAGGGCCACGCTGCAGAATGGCAGCCACTTCTTGTGAAGGCCATGACAGCTGGGTTTTAAATTTCTGATTCTGCTCAGGAGGATTAGAAATCTGTTGCTGGGGCAGTTGAGTCCCAGATGGAATAACATTAGTCAGTTTACATTTAGGGGCCATGTTGTTTGAAAATACACATCTTTAAACACTGGAAACCCACTCAGTGTGGTGACGAAGGCCACAGGAACTAAGAAAGACAAGCTGAACAGCCTTCGGGGTCTCTCCACTTAACACAGGGGGTGCATATGCTGAGAGAAAGGGGGATGGCATCACACATCCTGTTTGAATTGCATCCTCCCTCCCTCTCACCTTCCCTCCTTCTCCTCATCTCATAGAGGAATTTGCCTAAGTTAAAAACACGTGGCCTGGGACTTGACCTGAGCAGGAGATGCCAGGGAGGACCTGCCTTCCTTTAGGAAATGTATCGGTGTGGAAGGGCTGGGGTGCATGAGCTTAGAGGATTTGCTCATATTGCTAAGCCTCAGTTTCTCCTTTGAGAAATAAACAAGTTAATCTAAAAAAAAAAAACAAGATAATCTGAAAAGACTAGTAACTAAAATTTATTGAGTTCTTCCATGTACTAAGCAATTTTTTAATCATTTAAGTGTTTTGACTCCTTTGATCCTCATGATAGCCCATGAGGTAGGTGTACTGATTAGCCCCATTTTACAGGTGGGAAAGCTGGGGACCTGAATTTGAATCCAGCCAGCCTGGCTTCAGTCCAGAGGCCAAGTGCTTAGCCAGGATGCTATTTTTTCAATGTTCTAAATTACGTGGGACTAGGAGAGAAAAACACTTTTACCCTGCAACCTTTATAAAACCCACTTGGCCAGATGGAGATACAAAAAGCAATTTCTAAAAACAACAATGATAAATCAGTGATGAAGGGAAGGATTATATAATAAATGGTGCTAGGACAATTGGTTGGCTGCTTGGAAAAAATATCAAAGCAATTTGGATCCTCATCTCATAGAGTTTGCCACAATATACTCCAAGTTGATTAAATAGATTAATGGAAAAAGAAGAAGAAAATAGAAGCGAATATCAAATCTCTGACTGGGGAGGACTTCAATAGCTCAAAACAGTGAAAGAATTTGCAAAAATTTGAGATAGTTCCAACTTCAAAAAAACTAGAAGTCTCTTCATCAGGAATAAAAGAGTAAACAATCAATTTGGGAAAGTACTTACCATGAATGTAATATTTTTTCTTAATATCTATATTTAAATATGTATCCAAAGAAATGCAAAAACTCTGATAGATAGATGTATAGAGGAACCATATGATACACTAATAACATTTGGAAGTGTCCGACTTCAGCAATACTTTTTGAAATTCTAATTTAAAAAGAAATGCCATATTAATATGATTATATTCGTGGATATGTATTACATGTACCTGTATGGGTATATGTACATACATACATGCATACATACATAGACTAACTCAAAAGCTGCTGAGAGGACTTAGAAGTAATGACACCCCTATAGCAGTATATAAATCTAGTATTGTGCTTTACTTAAAGGAATCAAAGGCAAAGTTAGCACAAGAGAACTTCTTGCTGCATCTGGTGCCAGAAAGTCATGCTCTCAGAAGGATGGGGTCATGTCCAAGGACACAGAAGCCCCATTCAAGAGCTTCCTAATGCCTAAATCCCAGACAGTTAGAGCATCAAAATAGATGATGACATTAACAGCTTAAACAAGAATCTGGGAGTCTATACCAATGTAAGGAAGTTAGTAAATAAATGGGGCAGAATGAGGAAAACTTTTCTTTAGGACATAATGCCAGCTAACAAATGTGGATATACCACCCAATGTGATCTCCCAAGAAGACACAACGTCACTTCCCTGGTGTTCCTGCCCAATATGCTTGATTCTGAGCTAATCAGGAGGAGATACTAGACAAACCCAAACTGAGGGACATTCTGCGAATATCCTGGCTTGTTCTTTTTAAAAATGCCATGGTCATGAAAGACAAAGAAAGATGGAGAGTACTGTTCCAGATTGAAGGAACTAAAGAAATATGACAACTAAGTGTAATTAGTGTCAAGGAGTCTAGGTTGACTCCTAGATCAACCTAGACTCCTTTTCTTTCTTTCTTTTTTCTTTTTTTTTTTTTTTGCTATAAAGGGCATGGGGTGAAATTTAAGGCCTACAGATTAGTTTCAGTACTTTGTCCATGTTAAATTTCTGATTTTGCTCATCGTAGTATATGAAAATGTCTTTGTTTCTATAAAATACATGCTGCAGCATTTAGACATAAAGGGCATCCTATTTGGAACATAGTCTGATAGTCTCCTCAAATGGTTCAGAAAAAAAAAAATGTGTGTTTATGTATGTGTATGTATGTATGTGTTTATGAATGTGTATGTATGTATGTTACATATGTATATTTCTGCCTACCTACCTATCTGCTAAGGAATAATAAAGCAAATATGGCAAAACGTTAACAATTGGAGCATCTGGGGGAAGGGTCTATGTGAGTGTCTTTCCCTGTTCTTGTAACTTTTTTGTAAGTTTGAAATTATTTCAGAATAAAAAAAAGAAAAAGGGTGCTCTATTTTGCTTGTTGATGAATAAGGACAAACCATTGAAGGAGAGGATGTGAGGGTATAGCAGGAACTCCTGAACCCGAGCCACAGGAAAGACTTGGCCAGACTTTTCTGGAATGCAACTTGGCAATTTGTATTAAGAACCTTAAAATATGCATAACTTTTAGCTCTGTTTCTGCTCAAAGAAAATAAACAAAAATGTGAAGACTTATGCACAAGTATCTTATTACAGTGTTACTTCCAACAGTACAATATTGGAGACAATTGAAATATTTAACAGCGGGGGCCTGGTATAGCCCTACCATGGAATACAGTGTGCCCATTTAATGATGTCTCTGAAGAGTTTTTAACAGCATGACAAGGTTCTTATCTTATAATGTCCTATGAAATACCAGAATAAAATGTACATGCAGTAGAATCTCAATTACATCCAAATACATATTAGAAATCTGGAAGAAAGTAAGCCAAAATGTTGAGTATACTCGGTAGCATTTCAGTTTCTAGTATTGTGCTTTACTGAACGGAAAATGGCAAAGTTAGTACAAGAGAACTTTTTGCTACATCTGGTGCCAGAAAGTCATGCTCTCAGAAGGATGATGTCATGTTAATACTTTTTAATATTTTTCAGTAATATCACATTTTTTTCCTTAACATAAAGATGAAAGTTTTTTTTTAAATGTATATTTTATTGTGTTTTAGGTTTTGGGGTATATGTGAAGAACATGCAAGATCGCTGCATAGGTACACACGTGGCAGTGTGATTTGCTGCCTTCCTCCCCCTCACCTATATCTGGCATTTCTCCCCATGTTATCCCTTCCTGACTCCTCACCCCCCGCTGTCCCTCCCCTATTTCCCTCCCACAGACCCCAGTGTGTGATGCTCCCCTCCCTGTGTCCATGTGTTCTCATTGCTCAACACCTGCCTATGAGTGAGAATACGCAGTGTTTGATTTTCTGTTCTTGTGTCAGTTTGCTGAGAATGATGGTTTCCAGGTTCATCCATGTCCCTACAAAGGACACGAACTCATCATTTTTTTTATGGCTGCATAGTATTCCATGGTGTATATGTGCCACATTTTCCCTGTCCAGCCTAGTAATATCACATTTTTTATCACAAAGAAATATCCTAAAGCCAGAAAATAACAAATAAAATAGCAGTGAAGTTCTGAGTCTTTCTGTGACCATGTGATGATAGTATCTGGACCGTTCTCCCTCCAGCAGCGAAAAACAGCCCCTTGGACTAGTTTCAGTCTCAGTTCTTGAGAAAGGGGCAAGACTCCCTGGGGGAAGAGGAGGCATTGCTGATGTCATGGTGACAATATGGAGCATGGCACACCTACAGGTCATGGTGGGCTGTGTGCTGGGCACTTCAGAATCTCATTTAATCCCCCAGTGGATAAGGACCACCAAGTATTGGAGAGACAGAATGATATTACCCAAGGCCAGTGTATAGTAAGAGGTGAGGCTAGAATTCCAAGTGAGGTTGGGAAACTCTAAAACCTGTGCTCTTAATTCCAGCCTTGCCTGGCCTCCCGAGTCATGCCCATGGTGCTGAACTCAGGATGCTGGCCCCCATGTTGTCATCCTGACTACTCAGCCTGTTTGCTTCCTCCTCTCTGCTGTGATTTCCTCAAGCTTATTATTAAATAGCAAGCATCCTTCTCTTCCTTTTCTCCTGGAATTCTCATCCCACAGTGGCCTAAGGGGAAGGTAAACTGTATGCTTGTGCATAGAAAGCATGACGGCGTCATCCGGCCTCCTTCCAATGGTCATGTTACAAGCCTTCCGGCAGCAGTAGAGGCAGCCTTGTTAGAGTGATTCTGACCCCTTTTGCTCTGTCACCTCACAAGGCATAACTACAGGGGACAACTGTAGGGAGAGATGTAGGTTGGCATTCAGAAGCCTTTCTGACGGCAAGAGTGAATCAACATAAAATGAATTACACAAAGACGCCATTCACTGCCTCCCCAGAGAGCCTGGAGAAGACATGTCTGCCATTTGTGTAGCTCTTTTTGATGTTCAAAGCTCTGTGGCCCACGGCCCTCCTTCGGTTTTCACAAGAACTCACTAAAAAAGACAAGGCAGGAATTAATTCCCTTAGGAAAGGAAACTGAGGCTCAGGGAAATCAAGTTACTTGCCTGTAGTCATTGGTGACTAGGTCAGTCTTCTGACTTCCTCTTTATTCCTTCTTACTTATTCTGCAAACAGTACAATGCTCGGCAGAGTGGAAGATCCCTTATTGTCTCACCCAGGGGCAAGGAGATGGGCTAGATCGTTTCTAATGCTGCTTCCTGCCTCAGCAGATGAATTTACCTCCAAGAGATGGGCTCTCCATGCTTATAAATTTTTCTCTTTAGCTTACCCCTACCTAGTGAGAAAGATTTACACAAGGTAGAAAGTGGGTAGAAGCCATTTGGCCACTCGTACGATGTCTTATTCGATAGGAGGTCCCCTGAAGGGAAGGTGCCACAGCATTACTGCAGTTCAGCAGACATCTACCAGCACATCCCAGTCACTCTACTGGAACTGAGGAGAGGGAAAAGATTGCCATGGGTTGAGTCAAAGAACTCATGCTAGGCTCAAAAGGACAGGAGTGCTAGTTCATTAGGATGCTCAGCTTCCATCTAGCAGGCTGGGCAAATGTCCTAGAGAGGAGCTGTGCTGTAGTGAGGCAAAGTGGGCTTGGATGTCTGGCAAATCAGCCTGGTGGCTCACACCTACAGTCCCAGTGGCTCAGGAGACTCATCACAGTAGGATCTCTTCTTGAGGCCAGGACTTTGAGGCCAGACTGGGCTACATAGTGAGGCCCTGTTTCTACAAAATAATATTTTTTTTCCAATGTTTACTTCTTAGCTGTGTGACTTCCAGCAAATTCTTTAATGTCATTGAAACTCAGTTTCTTCAGCTATAAAATGAAGAGAATAAATAAATTGTCCCATGGTATGACTGCAAGGATTAAATGAGATGACAGCGACTAAAGGCCTGCCAACAATTTTATTTCCTTCCTAAATTAGCTAGAAATGTCATGGTTTGGGGTTTCCATTGTGTTTTCAAGAAAGATAAGACCATAGTGCCTTTCTCACATGTCTAAGCTTCATTATCAGAGCCTCTCACACTTTTTTTTTTTTTTTTTTTTTTGAGACGGAGTTTCGCTCTTGTTACCCAGGCTGGAGTGCAATGGCGCGATCTCGGCTCACCGCAACCTCCGCCTCCTGGGTTCAGGCAATTCTCCTGCCTCAGCCTCCTGAGTAGCGGGGATTACAGGCACGCGCCACCATGCCCAGCTAATTTCTTGTATTTTTAGTAGAGACGGGGTTTCACCATGTTGACCCGGATGGTCTCGATCTCTTGACCTCGTGATCCACCCGCCTCGGCCTTCCAAAGTGCTGGGATTACAGGCTTGAGCCACCGCACCCGGCCCACACTTTCTTTTTAAGCTTTTCCCCCCCAGACCTATCCAATGGCCCAAGGCTGAGGCACCCATTCCAGGGGCTCCCACGCCTGCTTCCAAGCTAGCAGTGGCCTCTCATGAGTCTCAGCTCTATTCTGAAGATGCCCTGGGCTTGGCGGTGCTAGTATTTCAGGCACACGTCGTGCCATTTTAACTTGTCCAAAGTGAGACTAGGATCCCCTGTCTCCCCCCTCACTCACCTGGCAGCCTCATCTTGGCTGCTGGAGGCTTCAGGCTGGGTTCCACGAGTGGCCCCAGTGGTGTACCATCCGTAACCCAGTGGCCTGTGACCCCATGCCTGCAAGCTCCCACCTGCCAGAAGTCATTGGAATTTAAAACAGCATGAAAACAAACATCTGTGATTTACGATGTCAAGAACCATTTCCTTCCTCTTGAGACAGTCTCCACAGGTGATTTTCTTTAGGTCATCTGCTCTATAGAACATATTAGCTAAAAAAACAACCTCAAATGTAATGTAGAAAGATGTGCAGGTATGGAAGACAGAATGGCAGCACCTTTCCATGAGTGGCAGCCATCAGACAGAGCAGGACACGCACAGTGTGGCTACCTCCTGTCCCTGGAAGGCAGGTCTGCTCTGTTCTCTTCTTTCACACGTGTCTACTCCCAGCCTCTCCAGGTGCAGGACAGGGAGAGCATGAGAAACATTGGGTGAGGGACCAGCCCTCCCTCTGAGCACTTCCTCCCCAAGCATCTGAGTCCCATCTGTAGATCCAAAGTAATGATATCTGCCCAACCTCCCTGTGGGGTCGCTAGAAACCCAGAAGTCACAGTGACTTCTATAGGAGAGATGCAGGTTGAAGAAAGTTGTCATGACTTTTGCCCAGAATTGTCAAGCATACTTGACGGTGGTATAGGTGTTTTTCCCCAAAAAAAGTAAGGCTGAAAAAAATCAAGGCTGATCCTAAGGCTGTTCAAGTACAAAATTTGCAAGTAATGGAAAAAGCTATACAATTTTAATATAGGGAGACCTCAAAAGCCTTGAAAGGAAATATAAAACAGTTCAAAAAAAAAAAAAAAAAAAAAGGAAAAGAAAAAACCCTAAGCATCTTCTTTGTTCCTCAGTGACAATTTTCTTACTATTTTAAGCCACATTGATTCCCAAGAGAGAAACTGGCAAAGCATGGATGGAGAAGCTTCATTTCCCTACCACTGCTGTGAAAATACCCTATGCTAATTTAAGGATATAGAATTTTCTAATAAAAACAACCAAAGTGCACTAGGCACAATTATTCCAACCCTAGCTTTCTATTGTATCTGTCCATCTACCTTGCTGATTTCCAAAGGAATAGAGATGGCTTTATTCCATTTAAGATAATGTGAAAGAGGACAAGTATAGCCCCTGTTTGATTTTTATGTGACAGATAGGGCAGTAGGTTTTTAAAGAGCTGTGTTTGACTCCATCCTATTTTGGGGCCCAGGTACATGATTCCTATTTTTAGTAGCTCTCTGGTATTGTGAATCTGAGATTTCACCCACCAGTGAGTTGGAAGGTCTGGCTGCCCAGAGATATGTGACTCAGATAGGCAGGAATAATCTGTTCACTAGAAGACGAGGGCCTAAAGAGGAGCTTTTGTGCTTAGTGAAACACGCAAATGAAAACAAATGTTTAAATAGGAACCCATTGCCCTTCCGGAAGGCTCTCTCCTTATCCCTGAAAGTTCTCAGCTCACATCCAGGGAAGAGCTGGTGCTGCTAGCTGGGAAATGGGGCCAACACCCTGGCTACTTTCTCCTCTTTAGGGGCCCTCTAAGGCATCTAGGAGGAAGTTTCTTGGTGGCGCCAGCCTTCAGAATTAACGGAACAGCCTCCTGATGGACAACAGTGGTGGGAGAAAGGAGTGAGCAGAGTGCAGTGTTGGACAGGGTTGGGACACAGGAAGAGATTTTACTCTTTTAAGAGTAAAGCACCACAAGAAATGAAAGGCGGGAAGCAACAGGTTGGTGTTTTCTTGATTAGAAATGCTATGGAATTCATCCCAGCACTTTGGGAGGCCAAGGTAGACAGATCACGAGGTCAGGAATTCGAAACCAGCCTGGCCAGCATGGTGAAACCCCATCTCTACTAAAAATACAAAAATTAGCTGGGCATAGTGACATGTGCCTGTAGTCCCAGCTACTCAGGAGGCCGAGGCAGGAGAATTGCTTGAAGCCAGGAGGCAGAGGTTGCAGTGAGCCAAAATCACACTACTGCACTCCAGCCTGGGAGACAGAGTGAGACTCTGTCTCAAAAAAAAAAAAAAGAAAGAAAGAAAAAAGAAATGCTATGGAATTCATCCATCCATCCATCCATCCATCCATCCATCCAAATATACAATGCATATGGGAAGCTGGCTATGTCCTGAATCCTTTGCTAGGTACTAGGGGAATGGTTTCCACCCTCAAGGAGCCCACAGGCTGGTGGGAGGAAGATAAGCAGGTAGAGAGGCAGTCTGGCTACAATACCCTTCCAAGACAATGGTTTTGAGATTCCAAGTTTCTGGTGTCTTCTCTATGGTCAGTAGTCCCTGAGAGGCCCTGTCCCTGTAGAACTGAGTGAGCATTCAGGATAAACCTGGATAAACACAGACAAGCCAGGACTATTGTTTCTGGCCATATGAACACCCTCCTTTTCCTTTCTTCCAGACTTAGACCCCTTTAGGAGCCAAGCGCCCCAAGAGTGTAGGCCTTCTCTGGGCGTGAGCCTGAGGGTCACAGTGCACATCAGCCCTCCAGCCTCACCAGAGTGAAGATGCTTATCATGGAGGCTGGAATAGTTGTGTTTTTAGCTGCTGTTTAGATGTTCCAGTGTTCCATGAAAGCTCCTGAATCTCTTCCCTAAATAACAAAGTCCTGTTTGGCATTTGGTGAAATGTTTGGAGTGCCGTGTTCAACCGAGCTGAACTAAGCTGCTGACAAAATACTGTCTCAGCCCTTTAATAATAATAGCTAACATTTGTATAGCACTCTACAGTTTAACAAAGCACTTTAAATGCACCCAGCCCCTTTGAGGTGTGAGGGCAGGGTTATCACGTGTGCTTCACCCAGGATAAGTGGGCTGCCGGGGGGAGCTAAAACCCTCCAGGACCCAGCGCTGGGGAGGCCGGAAGCTGGCCCTCCTGAACCAGGCACTTTGCCCTTGGCCACCTTCCCTGAAAGCTGCGGTGATCACATCTCCTCCTCTGACTTCACGTTTGGTCTTTGCCTCTTGTCTCAGCCCCATGTAGTATCCCACAGGCAGTCCACAGGCAAATCTCCTTAATTGTGCCCTTTCTCTGCTTCAGCACCTGGAATGACTGTCCCAGGATTAAGTTCACACTCTCAGCCTGCAATCCCCTCTCTGCAGTGCCTGGTCCTATCCCAGGACCCTACACTCCCCTCACCACCCCCAGTATGCCCTCCCTACAGCCAGGTAGGACTTGGCCAGAGTATGCCATGCCAACTTTAGACCCCGGTGCTGGCTATATGGGAGGAGGAGAGGGCAACTTGTTTTTTTCCTGTTGTACCCTCTTGATGTCTGGCTAGGGGCTAATTAGCAGCAAACCTCTTCTGAATCAGTCAGTCAGAGAATCTGTAAATGAATAAAACAGACATCTATGTAGACATAACAGCATCGCCACCCAGTCCATAGCAAGAAGAGGCCCCAGGGTGGGCGCCTTGTGCACAAGGGTCTGTCTGAGATAGATGCCAAGGCCAATGGACACATGTCATCTACAGGTCCTGGCCGTGTGGCTCTGGATGTGCTGGAGCCAAAAGTGGCCACATGTCAGAAATGTCCCCCCACCCCCACCCCCATGAAGCTGGTATAGCTGGAAGCATGGTCCCCCTCCCTCCATTCGATGACACTGACCACTAGTGGCTCTTCTCAGCTGTTCTTTTGGCAAATGCCATTCTGTTGCTCCCCAGAGACTGGATGATGCCTGAGAGATTGGATTAGGGTTGGCAAGGTCAGTGTCAAGTGGGTAACTTTGGGGCAGAGAGCGATCTGGTGTGTCTGTGTGTCCAGGACATGGGGCCCAGGAAGCATGAGAATAGTGGGAGCCTTGGAGGACGTGCCCTTGGAGATGGAATACAGCTCTTGAGGGCTTGTCCTAGGCCCAGGAAAATGAAGGGAACTCCCACCCTTCTTGTCCTTTTCCCCCAGCACACCCGCAAGTTGAGCTGGGGTACTGATCAAACTCGGTTTAACAGGTTTTATGGGCCAAGCTGATTGTCTTTTTATGAGTTACAAACTGTTCGACGGGAAAAATGCTCCCCCCATATTAATAATAGCTTTTCTTTTAATTGAGAGAATATTTCAAAATTATAATTACACAAGTACAGTCACGAATTGCTTGACAATGGGGATCCATTGTAAGAAATGCATTGTTAGGTAATTTCATCATACGTGAACATCATAGACTGAATTTACACAAACCTGGTTGATTGAGCCTGCTGCACACCTAGGCTATAATATGGCATAGCCCATCGTTCCTGGGCTTCTGTAAAGCATACTACTCTACATCAGTACTGTAAGTGATTGTAATATAATGCTGAACATATAAACATAGAAAAGGTACAAAGTACAGTATAAAAGATTTAAAAAGTGGTTCTCCTGTGTAGGACATTTACCGTGAATGGAGCTTGCAGGACTGAAAACTGCTCTGGGTGAGTCAGTGAGTGATTAGAGAGTGGGTGGAAAGCCTGAGACATTACTGCCCACTACTGTGACTTGATTAACAGTGGACACTACATTTATAAAAATTATTTTTCTTCAATAATACATTAACCTTAGCTTGTTATAACTTTTGGCTTTATGAACTTTAATTTTTTAACTTGATGACTTTTATATAATAACATGTAGCTTAAAACACATAGAGCTGAACAAAAATATTCTCTCTTTATATCACTTTTGTGTGATTTATTCTGTTAAAAATTATTTTATGGCTTGGTGCAGTGGCTCATGCCTGTAATACCAGCACTTTGGGAGGCTGAGGTGATTGGATCACAAGGTGAAGAGATCAAGACCATCTTGGACAACATGGTGAAACCCCATCTCTACTAAAAATACAAAAATTAGCTGGGTGTGGTGGTGCATGCCTCTAGTCTCGGCTACTTGGGAGGCTGAGGCAGGAGAATCACTTGAACCCAGAGGTGGAGGTAGTAGTGAGCTGAGGTCACGCCACTGCACTCCAGCCTGGTGAGAGAGCAAGACTCTGTCTCAAAAAAAATAATAATTATTTTATTTTTCCTTTTTAAATTTTTCGTTAGGAAGTAAGACACACACACATACTAACCTAGACCTAGACAGATCATCAAGGTGTCACAAGGTGATAGAGATTTTTCAGTCTCGTTATAAGCTTATGGGACCACCATTGTATAAGTGGCCTGTTGTTGACTGCAGTGTTATGCAGTGCTTGACTGCAATACATAGTCATTATTGAAAAATTAAGAGACAGATGTTTATAAAGCAAAAATGTTTATTCAAATCCTCAGACCAAAGGGACACTACTCTCTTTTATGTGTATATCCTTCCAGTCTTTACATTGCCAATATGGAAATATGTTCTTTCTTAAAAGAAGACTCCTACTACACATATTACTATGTAATTTGATTTTGAAAAATTACATGTCATGACTGTCCTTTCGTGGCATTAAATATGAATCTGCAGCATAATGTCAAATGCTATGAAGGTGTCCTGACCTTTGTAATGCCCCCTTTGGAGAGCATCGAAGTTGATTTCACAGTTTCAACAGCACAGTGAAGAGTAACTTTATTCTAGATATACCTTTATAAGATACATAATATATATGTAATATATACAAATTATATATACAATTATATATGTAATATAATACAAATAACTGTATTCTATATATACCTCTTTTTGCGGTTGCTCTTCCTGATGTATTCCAATAGAGGGATTTATAGGTGAAAAGTTATGTTTTTTTGTTTTATTTTGCCAAAAGGCACTTAAGAAAGCCTGTCCAAATCTAGATTCTTGGCAGTGGAATATGAGAGTTTGTGATTCCTCACACCCATGCCAACAGGCTGAGCGTCATCTTTATTAATCTGAAAGGAAAAGAAAAAAAAAAAAGCGAATGGGACACAGCATTGGGAAAATGTTTTCTGAACCAAGACTTACTCTTTTAAAACACAACCCAAGCACCACTACACAACCTCTAACGAAACATGGCTGGACCCAAGCTGGGGCATCCTTACTTCTACCTATAGTTAAGATAAACAGAATTCTTATCTAACAGAGGGATTTGGAGGGTCCCTGGAAATGTATTGAGAGAGAAGCGATTTGATCCATAGCTGATGTTTCCTTGAAGAAAGAGACCACAGCAAATGCTCGACAATTTAATTGATGCCTTGAGGCTTTTCTTTCCCAACATGCCTTGGCCTTTTAATGAAATACAGCAGTACAGCAGTAGGCACCTTCAACACTGCCTAGGGGAAGTGGATGTGAGCCTCTTAGCATGTAAGACTTGGTCTAAAGCCCTGGTCCAGACCTGGATGTGCCACTTGTTACCCTTGTCACCTGGACAGGCTTCTTCCTGTTTTCGCTGGTGATGGCTTGGGGCAGTGAGGGAGTGCTCAGGCATTGGTGACACAGATCTTGGTTCCTCCCTCCATCCTGGCTGTGTGACTGGCAGGCGATCTGCAGACTTACTGTGTTTCTGACCCCTGGAATAGCGCGAGGATTAGAGCACATGGTGAGAGCTAGGCACGTGGTCATCATTTTTCCTTTTGCCCTCTCCCTTTTTCATCTGTTCCAGCGAGGGATTAAATTATCGGATGTCTAAGAGCCCCATGAGATCTAATTTCCTGAGGATTCCAAGGCAGGCCAAGCAAGACCCTGCTCTTCTAAGTGTGAAGTTCAGAGTCACTGTGGAATCCCTGCTCTGGGAGGTGATGCTTCTATGGGCCCTGCGTTTCAGAGAGGCCACCATGCGCACCTGAGAGGCAGCCTCCAGCGGAGCCCTGCTGGACTGTGATGTTGTCTGTATGCCTTAGCAGATGTCTGTTGTCGTCTTTTTGCCTTTGTGGATTTGTCCTCTGTTTAGAAAATGAATTTCCTGAGGGAAAGACCAGGTCCATCATCTCTGACATTTGCCTGCCCTCAAATAAGTCTGGAACTAGTACGAGCACATGTGATGGACCCATACCCCATCAGGCATAGCTGACTGGTTGATAAGTAGTTTGAATAGCCGGGAAGTGATTTCAATGGGTAAGCCTCTCTGGCTCTGATGATCTGTTCGCTGCAGCTTGCCCTCGGTGGATTTCAGCCCATCTGTACAACCCACATATCCCCATTCAGTTCATGGCTGCATTTAAGGCCCACTGATATCCTCAGAGTTGGGGGTTGTTAATCCCATGCTTTTTAGGCAGGCTTCAACCTGACCTCACAGGCTAAAACCATGTCAGCGAGGTATAGGGCCCAGTCACTTGTTAGGAAATAAAACCAAACAGATTGTTTCCAGAGAGTAGAGATATAGGATGACTCATGAAATATTAGCCACTTAAAAACTCTCCTTAGGAATGTTTTCCCTTGGTTCCATTGAGCAGTGTCATCTGACAGATCGCAGTACGATTGTCATTGCGGAGTTGGAAGTCCAGCTCCCTTACCCACCTCAAACTTACACTGGGCGTCCTCAGTTAGGACATCATTCTGTTAGTTTCTACTTTGTGCACATAACTGGTGCCTTTTCCTTGCCCTGCCTTGTCTTGTCACTTACAATACAAAGGGAGTTAATCCAGCCACATGTATATCCTGAGTCCTTTTCGTGTATCCAGCATTTATAAATTCACCATAGGCATTCATTCACCCACTTCCTCATTCAATCCACAAATATGTATTAGCAGGAGAACAGCCAGTTACTTTGAATGAAGAGTTTCCTTCTAAGCTCATGAATGTGACTATGCCTAGCACAGTGCCTGGCACACTGAGGTGCCCAGTGCATTTATACAAAGCATCTCTCGGAGTTCTTGATGGAGCTGTGTCGTACCGAAGCCCGTGGCCTAGGTAGATTTGCCTGCATGAAACCCTTCCTTGCCTTCTTGAACAGAACACACTGAATGTGCTTTTATTTTTTCCTGATGCCTCCAAGCCGTCATTCTGAACACCGGTGCGGCAGTAAGGTGATGTGTCACCTCCGTTTTATCGAGGTATACCAGTTCTTTGCCCTGATGTTAAATCAGTCTGAGTGTTGTCTTTGTGAGCCCTTGTGCTTGATTTCTATAGTTTGCCTCCTCCCCAGCAGTGAAACTGAGGATGCTTATTTTTTATTCCATCAGTGCGTCCTCTGTGATAACAAGCATCTTACATTTATTTAACACTTTTCATGTGCATTATTTTACTTAATTCTTATATCAACTCTGCAAGGCAGATAGGATCAACTCCAATTTGTTGATTAAAAGAGAAAAAACAAACAACAAACTGAAGCTTTCAAGAGCTCCGCAACCTGCCAAAGACACACGGCTAGAAGGAAGACAGTGGGATTCAAGGCCGAGTGTTTCGATTCTAGGCCGGGACTCTTTCTGTGCCAACGTCCTGCTCCCCTTTAGCAGCTCCCAACCTTCTTTCTGGTAATCTGCCACAGAGCTTGTTAAAATTGGACGTGAAATGACCAGGTGAAGGTTTGAGAGTCTCTCCTTTGGAGACAGTGTTTGAGATTCAGTGCATGGGTTTTGTGGCCTCTCTTTATTTGGCTGTTCACAGCCTTTTTCTTCTTTCTCTCTGAAGTGTAAGCAAGGAGGAAGGATAACACATCGAGTTGCCAGATTTAACAAAAAACAAAACAAAGATACAACAGAACAAAACCAAATACAAGGTGCTCAGCTGGATTTGAATTTCAGATAGACAACAAATGATTTTTTATAAGTATGTCCCAACTATCACATGGGACATACTCAGATTAAAAAAAATTACTTGTTGTGTGTCTAAAATTCAAATCTAGCTGAGTATCCTATATTTTATCTGCAGCCCTAATAGTAGGGCTGTGGCTGGGTGGGCAGTCTCTGATCTGTAATGGCAGCAAGGCTTCGGTAAGAGTGGGGGAAAATAAATTAATGGGTTGCAGAATGTATAGTGTTAATTAGATAATGCTTCCCGGAAAAGATGGATCTTGAGCTGCTATTTACAGGACAGTAGGGAAATGGTTTGGCCGCTAGCTGCAGAAAGAGCAATTCATAGGAAAAAGAAGCAGACTAGAGAGGCCAAGGCTCGGAGACACATGCACAGACCAAATAAGGGTCAATTTACTTTGACTGTAAAAGTAAATTACATTTTGGCTATAGCAATGTTTCATCTCCTGCCTAACATAATGACCAGTTTGGTTCCTGTCCTGGAAACAGAGAAAACGGTGCCACCTTCCCCATACACTTGAGCTGATCTGACAGTGATTGTTTGAAAACTTTGGTTCCCCCAGGCAGTATATTTAAGGAGCAACCCCATCTTGAAAATGGAATTAAGTTACCAAAGACTTCTTCTCAGCAGTTCGGAATTTCTTGAAATCCAGGATATTATCTTTTCTCGATAAGGCCTTCTTGAGATCTCACAGTCATGCTTTTAAGGCTGATTGCTACCACTGTGAGGAAATTTACCTGTGATGGTCTCAGGTAAAGGAAGTTTGTGGATAAGTTGAAAATTGCCAGCCTGTTAAATGGAATGAGTAGCAAAGAAAGGACATTCTTTTTGAACACTGTCTCCAGGTGTGCGAGCATTTCACACTCTGCATTTTCACAGCATCTTTGTAAAGGTAGCTCTGGGTTCTCTTGCACCCTGGAGAGGTTAGGAACATTCCTAGTGCCCTCCTGTGAATCCTTCCCCTCTATTCTCTTATTAGGGGCACTTGCATTACAAATCCACAGACCAAGCAACTCTTTTTAAAACATTTATATTCAACTACTTTTTCAAGTGCTTATTATTCCAGTGACTGTGAAGGTGCACAGCCCAAAACCTCCTCCCTCAATGGTGTCTTGAGTGCTGAGTCTGTGGGCTGTCCTGGGATGGGACCCTCACCTTGCTTCATTCCCACAGCACACCTCATTCCCAGATGAGAACGCAGAGGCTGAGACTGCAGGGACTTGCCAAATGTCTCAGGTAGCACCGTTGAGATTCAAGCTCATGTTGTTTTTTGACTTGAATGTCATACTTTCTCCTTGCAGGGTTACTCCGTCAAAACAGTGATCACAAACCAGGACAGGGCGGATGGTGCACGGTGGTGGTAGAATTGGACAGATTTAACTGTTTCTTTAAGAAATATTTACTTTCTTGAGCATTTGCTGCTGCCTTAAGAGAGTAGCCTTGGGGTTTTCCTAGCTTCACAGAACTGTGGACATTGATTCCAACTTTTCCCAAACATTCCTGGCCTGGAAATGAAGCTGGAAACCAAGCTCTCTGGCCAGGAGCCCCATGTCTGTGGGTTTCAATGATCTAGAGAGGAACTGCATGCTCAATCAGAACCAGAAGGAAGCCGAGTGGGGTTAGAAGGCTCAGTCCTGCTTAGAGTAGGATGAGGGCGTACCTCAGGAGCTTGTTGAGTGCACAGAGGTGAAAGGGAGTGTGAGAGAGACTATGGGCTGGCGACATTCAAACAGGGAAGGATGCTATGGCATAGATATCAGGACTTGCACAGGCAGCTCCCACTGCCCGCCAGGCATTAACTGCTTAGTATCTGGATTGCGAAGAGGTCCTGGAGCCCTGGAGGAAGAGCCACAGGGGTGGGAGATTCTCAGGCAGCATAGGGCAGTGGCCATTAACCAACTGGTTCTAAAGTATTTTAATAATGTAAGTACTTAGTAAAATATTAAAGGCTCTATTGCATATATTAACAGTAACTTTTACAAATAACCCAGAAGTTAGATTTTGTGAATATCTCCATTTCACAAATGTTGAAACTGAGGCACAGAATGGTTAAGCAACTTCTCTAAAATTGTAGCTAGAAAGTGGCATGGCTGGACTGGAACCATCTGTTTAATTCTGAAGGCTGTGCTCTTAATTACAAGGTGACTTTTGTCTCCTTATGCAAATTCCCTGCTCCTGTCCCTGCAGGTTAATCTAGGCTGGCCACTAGAAATAGTTCACTTCAAAATGATGACATGGAGGTGACTGAACAGGGTGGGTCATATGGTGCAGCCGTGATCATACGTCCCTGAGGTCTTAAAAAAGGGTAAGGTGAGATGTTTATGCTTTTGATCCTTCATGAAGTTTTCAGTTCTTCCTTGGGCCAAATTCCAAGATCTAGAACCTGGAGGAAGAGAAGGAGAAACCCACTCACCTCCTCAGGACCCTTCCTGGCTACATAAAACCCCCATTAATCACTTCTGATGCCCGGGCTTGGTCTGTGAAGGAACGTGGGCCGTATGGGAGTGATGGGAGGAGACTGAAATAGTGCTGAAGAAGCACAGCTGCCTCTGTGTTCCATCTAGAACTGCTGATGCTCCCCAGGGCCACCACGGAGAATTCCCAAGACCTGGAGCCCCTGACAGGTGATATCCATCGCTCGGCTGTCTGTGGGTGGAGCCGAGGAAGGCAGACATGTGTGTGTGTCTGTGCGTGTGTGTCATCTCTGTGTGTATCTGTCTGTGCATCTCTTGTGTGTGCCTGTGTCTCTATGTAAATGTGTCTGTGTGTACATTTCTGTGTGTCTGTGTGTGTCTCTGTAATGTGTGTGTGAACTTGTGTATGTCTCTGTGTGTATGTGTGCTTACGTATGTGTGTATGTGTGTCTATGTCTGTGTTTGGGTAAGACTGTGTTCCACCTCCTTCCCCAGGCTTGGGACAAGCTCACTTTCCACAGGTCCTAGAGGAAACGTTTTTGCTGTCCAGGGTTTTGGGACAATGGGCTTGCTATTTTTTAAGTTTTGGGCCCCAGGAAGAGAGTTACCGCTGTGTTAGGATGGCTGTGGCTCAGCCACCTGCTCCCCCCCTACCCGCCGCCCCCGTTTCTCTTACCCAGCCCCAGGGTGTATCCTGGGGGTGTAGTCACTGACCTTGCAAGCCTGGAGAGTGACTGCCTCTTCCATTATGGTGAAGTACAGGCTTTGCCAGGGGGAATTGGAAGGCCTTAAAAGGTAACATTTAGAAATCTGGAGTCAAATGTGACTTGGACATTAAACCTTGATTTTGCATCCAGCTCATGATAAGAATACAGCAGCATATACACAGATATGCACAAAGCAGTGTGTATGTGGCAATTGTCTGGTGCCTCACTTGCCTCTAAGGCTTGTTGGGGGCGCCATGATTTGAACCATCTCACCTCTGCATTTTTGCTGGTGTCTCCCTCTTCTCAGAATGCTAGTCCTTTGTATAACTCTTTCCACTGGCTGCTGCCACAGACCTTATAGGACTAAGAGGCCATCTGACCCCCTTCCAGTGGGTATGGTACTTTGTGTAGGATCAACCCCAATTTTAGCCTGTCTGAACTC